>NW_024070210.1:12180228-12859163 GCF_014754425.2 Oryx dammah | reverse complement strand
AGTTGAGCTGATTCATGCTCTTTCCCTTCTCTTGGTTCCACTTTCTACCATAAACACGTTTCTTCTCTCAGAGTTGAGCTGATTCATGCTCTTTCCCTTCTCTTGGTTCCACTTTCTACTCAGGGTCTCAGTCTGTTTCAGTTCATTTGTGTTCACCCTTTTGAACTTGATGTGTGGGTTGCCCCTTTATTACCTAAGACTCCCTCACCAAGAGTACATTCTCTTGTTTCCTTTCTCTGGCTCTGCCTCCTCTGTCATCCCTAAGCCATTCCATGTTCAGCCTTTGTGTCCTGAAGTTCCAGGTCACATCGAGTTATATACTCTCTATCTGAATAGAAATGGAATCTAGATTAAGTAGAGGAGGTCCTTCTAGAATCTGACCTCCGACAGTATAGTTGGTGGTGGATATGCGCACTGAAAAAGATGGTGTGATTGGAAAACTGATGGTGAAATGGAAGGAAGAAGGAAGGATGTTTTAGCAGTGCACAAAAGCAAAAGAGAAAGGTCTGACTGTTCAGCTAAGATCAGAAAAGCTGTAATTCTGAATGGGCTGGGTTTTGAGAAGGCAAAAGGGAATTAAAAACCTAAAGCATAAGTTTTGAGCAGCTCAGATGGGAAAGAATCTGCCTGCAATGCGGGAGACCATGGGTTTAATCCCTGGATTGGGAAGTTCCCCTGGAGAAGGGAACGGCTACCTACAGTATTCTGGCCTGGAGAATTCCATGGGCAGAGGAGCCTGGCAGGCTACAGTATGGAGTCACAAAGAGTCAGACATGACTGAGTGACTTTCACACATTTTTGAGAAATAAAAAATGATAAATTGAAGGTTAAATAGATAGTTTGAAAAGATGACATGGTAGATAATATAGAGCAGGCCATTTATCAGCTGTAATTTTCTTTTGACTTCACTGTATGATATGATCTTACCAACAAATATCAAAATGTTACAAACAAGATTTCATGGAGTAGGAGGCTTTGGGATAAATGCTAGTGGTAGGGTGCAGGGAACAGAGGGAAAATGCCTGAACAGAAGAGTGACTTAATGCCATGAGGGCAAGATTAAAGGGCTGGTTCTGGAGGAAGGGTTAGGTATATTGGAAGGAATTATGATAATCAAGGTGGCTGCTAGCTTGGAGTATGTCTTCTTTCTCTTGTCTCTGAATAGTCCTCAACTAAGTATGTGCACTTGGTACAAGATGGGGCTCTCCATGCCTCCTCCTCCTAAGTTCTTGTTTCCAGTCTAAGGGATACATCTAGTTTGCAGACCACTTACAGAGGCCAAGTGGTAAACTGGCCCAGCCCTAGTCCAGGGTTTGCACCGGGTCTTCCTGGCTCTGGAGTCACCAGCACCCCCTGCTTCAGGGCTTTCTCTCGGAGAGTGATTAGCAGAGATTTTGGACAAGTTTAGGTTTATATGAGAAACGATGAGTCTAAACCCTGAGGACATGAGCCAACAGTTGGCCACAACTGAGCGACTAAGCGCAGCACAGCATACGCGTAATATCCATTGAGGGGAAGCATGTTAATTCCAGATATAATTTGGCAGACTTCTATTGAACTTAAAAATGTAGTCTTCCTCAGCATCTATTATATGAGAAATGCTCCTGTTTCACATCAAATAAAACACACCAATTGCTAGTTTTCCTTTATTAGAACACTCTCCATTATTATTATTATTTTTTTTGTCTATAGGGAATTAAAATAGATGACCTCTAAAGGTCCACCCAGTGCTAATGCCCATGCTTCTGTGTATTACTGATAATTGGCCAACTTCCTGGAAGCCGGGTAATGTTTTTTCAATTCATAACAGCACAGGCATTTTGGAATACAATTGTTGAAGTATGGCACCAAAATAAAAACTTATCTTACTCTACCTTAATAGTGGCAATTAATTTTAATGTCTCTTTTCCAAGGAAGGAGATAAGTTGGTGTTATCAGATTAGACAAGTGAAAAGAATTAGATTTTAGGGAAAAAAAATGTTTTAAAATATCAACTGGGTATTTCAACTGAGGTGGGATAAAATAATTCCCATGAATTTTGCTAGATGGAAATCGTAAATGACAACCCCCCTTTCCTTCTGTTCTCATCATGATAAGCTAATGCTTTAGTGTTTACTGCTTTTATGTATCATTTGATTTTCACATGGGTTTTTTCTAATGTATGATTTTCATGTTTGACAAATGAGGAAACAAATGTTAGAGAGGTTAGTGACTTGTTCAGGATCACATATGTGAACACACGTCAAACATCTATGTGGAAAAAGAAAATATAACTTATCTGACCTTATGCTTATATTGCTCATTAGAGTATTTTACGGAGAAGGCAATGGCACCCTACTCCAGCACTCTTGCCTGGAAAATCCCATCGGAGGAGCCTGGTAGGCCACAGTCCATGGGGTCACTAAGAGTCAGACACGACTGAGCGACTTCACTTTCACTTTTCACTTTCATGCATTGGAGAAGGAAATAGCAACCCACTCCAGTGTTCTTGCCTGGAGAATCCCAGGGACGGGGGACCCTCATGGGCTGCGGTCTATGGGGTCACACAGAGTCAGACACGACTGAAGCAACTTAGCAGCAGCAGCAGCAGAGTATTTTAAAAAATCAAACTATTATTCATGTGTATTACATAAGTTAAATTTGGAGTTTTCAGTTTTAACTCTGTGAATAGTAATGATGATAATAGTTTATTTTGTTAAGCACTATATTTTAATCACAATATGCTAAGCCTTCCGTATTCACCCTTTAATTTACTCAACTTGAATGCCTGCCATTCTCTGAAAATGTCAGTGTTCAGTTATTGGCAGTATAGCATTCAATGTTTTAAGTGAGGGTGTGCAGAAGTGGGAAATGTTCTATATCAGGATGGGCTAGGATCTTCCATAATCACAAACAACCAGCAAGTCTTAAAACCACAAAATGGATTTCTCATTCATATTGCATCTCCACCTCTGCAGTGCAGAGAACTGTCCCACATCTTTACTTCGGGACCAAGGCTGACAGGGTAGCACCATCTAGAACATGACTGACCACCATGACAAAGGGAAAGAGTGGTGAGTCATGCATTGGTCCCTAACACTTCTGCTCGGAGATGATGCTAGCTCTTGAGACCAAAGCAAGTCACATAACTGTACCAGGTATCAAGGAAGTACAGAGTGCAATCTTATCACATGCTCAAAGGTACTAGACATATTTGGTTGCAAACACTAATACCTGCTTCAGAGGGCAGTAGGATAACAAGACAGACAGCCCTTGTCATTTCTAGAATCACCTTCTTTACAAGAAACAGGCATTTACTTTTTCCATCTTTAGAATGTCTTTTCCCACTCAACACTGAGGGCGCACTATGGACAGAAAAAAACACAGCAGAGTGTCAAGGCATATAAGAAAAAATAGATTCTTGCTCCATTATTCTTAACTTGAAACTGCAGTTTTATTTCTAAAAGGGCATAGATTCGATTTTACTTAGTCATTTGTTCAACAAGTAAATATTGATCATCATTGTGGTTTTTTTTTTTTTTTCTGATGACGGCCAATTTTCCAATTCTTCAACACCACCTGGTTGTCCAATAATTTTATTCAATTCTGACAATACCCGAAATGGGTACAGACCCCATAGGGCTCAGTCCCTCAAGACAACCCCACCCCTGCCTTTAGACAGCAGCTGCCTAATGGGGTATCTAGACTACTCATGCATCTGCCTAGTCACCTTCACAGTGGAGGATCCCATGATCCTCCTGCTTGGGTTCAGTAATTTGCTAGAACTCCAAACAGATACTTCACTTGGTGGTTTTTGGTTTATGTTAAAAGATTCAATTCAGGGACAGCCAAACAGAAGGGATGCAGACGGCAAGGATGTGGGGGGAAGGTGCAGAGCTTCTGTTCTCTCTCTGGGCATGGCACCCTCCTTGCACGTTGCTGTGGTCTCCCACCCAGATGCTCCTATCATTTGGGGATTTATTGGGGTACCCTTATATTACACGATCTATTGAATTATTGGCCATTGGTGATGAAACTCAATCTCTAGCCCATCTTCCCAGTCTGAAGGTTGGAGGTAGAACTGAGAATTCTAACAATTGTAATCTAACGATTTTCTGGCAACCAGCCTCCATCCTGAAGCTCTCTAGCCCCACCCCCATGGGTCATTTCATTAGCATACAAAACAAACAATAAATTCTGAAGGTTTTGAGTATTCTATGCTGGGCACCTGAGTGAAAGACCATATATCTATTTTTTTGTTTGTTTGTAGCACAAACACCTACATGCCAAGCTGGGTGCACTGGGGATACCGTGATGAATGGAGTAGGTAGTTTCTGTCCTCCTGGACTTAAAGTCAGGCAAACTCATGGAAGAGGAGATCAGCCTAGAGAAGCGTTAGTGAAAGTTGACAACAGATAAATAAAACATGACCTCTATTCTCAGAAGCAATTACCTCCATATGTGAGTAAGGAGTAAGCTGGGAGCAGGGAGGAAATGCTGGCTGTGAGATGGTGATGAAAACTGGAGAAGCTCACACTGAATTTCTTATGACCTGAATCACTTTTAATCCCATCTGTTAGATGTGGTCTAAGGTTGGCACATTTCTCTTATCAAAGCATAGACACACGCCAGATGGAGAGGCCAGGAAAGTGTAGGCAAATAGAGACGATGCTTTTAACTGCTATCCCAGGGTGTAATCTAGGTTATATAGTTCATGCAGAATAACACATGTCTGGGCAAATGCACACGTGGATTAACGAGGACATGAATGGATACGTTCTTTAAAAATATGAACTAATAGATTAAGCTAGTTATATGTAGAGCTATGTTAGATTGCTTACATTTCTTTCTTTGGATTTTTTATGATTGTTTTTGATGTGGACCATTTTTAGAGTCTTTATTGAATTTGTTACAGTATTACTGCTGGTTTTTTTTTGTTTGTTTGTTTTGCCACAAGGCTTGTGGGATCTTTGCTACCCACCAGGGATTGAACCCATACCTCCTGCATTGAAAGGTGAAGTCTTAACCACTGGACCGCCAGGGAAGTCCCATTTCTTTGAATTTTGAGTTTAGGAGATTTGCAGTATGAATTCTTACAGATATCTGAAAAACTTCCTGTGAGACCCACTCAAAAAAAAAAAAAAATCCTGAATAAGACATGCTTTTCAGAATGTTCACGTCTTGTTACTTTTGTCCTGGTTCATCACATCTCTAAATAGGAAGTTACTTATTTAGTTCTGCTGAAGTTGTAACCCTGATTGTTTTACTGAAATTGATCTACTTACAGTTAATTTTCCCCTATGACCACACCTGTAAAAACACAGAGGTTTCCTTTTCACTCAAGAAGGGTATGTGCATATAGGATAGTTCACTGCCTTTTCAGGCTTCTTTACACCTTTTGAGTGAACCCTTCCCTCATAGCTCAGTTGGTAAAGAACCCACCTGCAATGCAGGAGACCCCAGTTCGATTCCTGGGTCAGGAAGATCCCCTGGAGAAGGGCTAGGCTACCCACTCCAGTATTCTTGGACTTCTGTTGGGGCTCAGCTGGTAAAGAATCCACCTGCAATGTGGGAGACCTGGGTTTGATCCCTGAGTTGAGAAGATCCCTTGGAGAAGGGGAAGGCTACCTACTCCAGTATTCTGGTCTGGAGAATTCCTTGGACTGTACAGTCCATGAGGTCACAAAGAGTCGGACACGACTGAGCGACTTTCATTCACTTCACATCCCTCTTATAAAAATATCAGTGGTCATAATGAGATTGACTCTAATTTAGTCAAACTTGTGAGTAAAACAAGGTGCTCCAATCTCTGGTTTAAACATTTTGAATTTTCCAGAATATAATTAGGTATACAACCTATGTCACATACAACATACAATCTATGTTGAGTTATAATTTTTCAAATACTGCCTCCATTTTTGAGGCCAAGATCACAAAAAAAAAAAAAAAAAAGAAGCAAGCATAGTGCATTGGATGGCTATGTTTCAGATCAAGTTCACGCTGTTCATGGGCCTTCAGCCAATTTAGATGCAGCTGGTGTAAGCAGCTTTGAATATATTCTGTTACAATTCAGCTAGCTTCTTCAGTTAATAATCATGTTCTCTGCCATCTTTCACATAAATGGGAGTTTTGCCAACACTGTCCACAGCCCCCTTTCCTATAGGCTTTCACTGATTGGCGCTCTCATCTTGTAGGCAGCAAAACAGGGTGAGGTGCGTGGAGTTGCTCAGGGTTACGGAAGAGTGAAGTCAGTGCTGACTTCCACACAAGATGGGCCAAGCTGGCTCTCTCAGGTGTGATTGTGTGACTTTAAAAAGCATTTTTAAGCTGAATGTGTTGGCTTTTAACTAATACTGGAATAAGAGTTTAGTCACTTTACTCTGAGGTGAAAATCCTCATAGACACGTACAAGGATTTTTTTTTTCCTTTGGGTGATTAATTTATTATAGAGTCAGCTCTTTGAGCAATATACATGTTATGATTTTCTTCTGTCTTTTTCACAGGAGTCTCTTTCAACCATACCATGTCCAGTATTCACTTATATTACTTTAGCTCCATCTTGAGTAGTTTCCACAATTTCTCACTTACTTCATCTATTACAATTTAGTCCAGTACAGTCTGTGTTCATGTCTTTCCTGATGTAAAGCTCCCTTCACCTCTCATAAATTAGACTTGTGACTTAGAGATGACTTGATTTCAAAGTCAAACTTCTCATGTATGCAGTGCCTTAAACTCAAAGAGGTCTCTGTACACAATATTCTTAGGTTTTATACTGCTTATGAAAGACACCTCAGTCTTACTCGGCTTGAACCTGCTCCATACACTGTGACTGCGGTGCTCTCTGCCTCGGTGATATGTCTGTTTTTCCAGAGTCAGGTTGGTCTTGACTGCTCTTCCTCTGCAGAACCCCTGAGGAGGGTCAGTCTTGTTGACCCTGAACCCTGCTACAAGCCCGCCAGTACCTTCTTCTCGTTGGGGGTGCTGGGTTGCTTGATCTAGTGACTCTCAAGTGCACTTTTCTCCTCTCATCTTCACATTCCTTAGAGTAGAAATACAGGAATTACTGAGGGTCTCTCTGGGACTCTCAAAGTCCCTGAGGAATTGGGATGGGTATGCCTCATCCTTTAGACTTCAGGCCTGGCCTCTCCAAGCTCCACTGGCACAGTTTACTATGGAGACCTCGAATCTTTTAAAATTTCTAGACTGGAAGTAAACTTCAGTCATAAATTTTACATTTCACTCTGTATTCCAGGGGACAAATGCTGAGCTCTTTAAGAAGCCTCCTGTTTTAGCTGTTCCATATCCTAGTTCAGTTCAGTTCAGTCGCTCAGTCGTGTCCGACTCTTTGCGACCCCATGAATCGCAGCACGCCAGGCCTCCCTATCCATCACCATCTCCCGGAGTTCACTCAGACTCACGGCCATCGAGTCCGTGATGCCATCCAGCCATCTCATCCTCAGTCGTCCCCTTCTCCTCCTGCCCCCAATCCCTCCCAGCATCAGAGTCTTTGCCAATGAGTCAACTCTTCGCATGAGGTGGCCAGAGTACTGGAGCTTCAGCTTTAGCATCATTCCTTCCAAAGAAATCCCAGGGCTGATCTCCTTCAGAATGGACTGGTTGGATCTCCTTGCAGTCCAAGGGACTCTCAAGAGTTTTCTCCAACACCACAGTTCAAACGCATCAATTCTTTGGCACTCAGCTTTCTTCACAGTCCAACTCTCACATCCATACATGATCACTGGAAAAACCATAGCCTTGACTAGACGGACCTTAGTCAACAAAGTAATGTCTCTGCTTTTCAATATGCTGTCTAGGTTGGTCATAACTTTTCTCCCAAGGAGTAAGCATCTTTTAATTTCATGACTGCCATCACCATCTGCAGTGATTTTGGAGCCCCCCAAAAATAAAGTCTGACACTGTTTCTACTGTTTCCCCATCTATTTCCCATGAAGTGATGGGACCAGATGCCATGATCTTCGTTTTCTGAATGTTGAGCTTTAAGCCAACTTTTTCACTCTCCTCTTTCACTTTCATCAAGAGGCTTTTTAGTTCCTCTTCACTTTCTGCCATAAGGGTGGTGTCATCTGCATATCTGAGGTTATTGATATTTCTCCTGGCAATTTTGATTCCAGCTTGTGTTTCTTCCAGTCCAGCGTTTCTCATGATGTACTCTGCATATAAGTTAAATAAGACAGTATACAGCCTTGACGTACTCCTTTTCCTATTTGGAACCCTCGACAGCATATTAAAAAGCAGAGACTATTTTGGCAACAAAGGTCCATCTAGTCAAAGCTATGGTTTTTCCAGTAGTCATGTAAGGATGTGAGAGTTGGACTATAAAGAAAGCTGAGCCTGAAGAATTGATGCTTTGGAACTGTGGTGTTGGAGAAGACTCTTGAAAGTTGCTTGGACAGCAAGGAGATCCAACCAGTCCATCCTAAAGGAAATCAATCCTGAATATTCATTGGAAGGACTGATGCTGAAGCTGAAACTCCAATACTTTGGCCACTTGATGCGAAGAACTGACTCATTGGAAAAGACCCTGATGCTGGGAAAGATTGAAGGCATGAGGAGAAGGGGGTGACAGAGGATGAGATGGTTGGATGATATTACTGATGCGATGGACATGAGTTTGAGTAAGCTCCTGAAGTTGGTGATGGACAGGGAGGCCTGGCGTGCTGCAGGCCATGGGCTCACAAAGAGTCGGACGTGACTGAGTGACTGAACTGAACTGATGGCTATTCCAGGGGTAGCAATGGTTACAGTTGCAGGGCCCAGCCAAGTGTTTTGTCAGGGGATGGGGTAAAGATGATTCCTCCATGAGTGACTGGAATTGGAGACTACCACTGCTCCTTACTCAAGCCAAGTGTTAATTGGGAAAATGAAGGAAAAGACCTGTCTTCATGAAAGCCACATTCCCCATAAAAATCCAGTTCCCTTCCGTGCTTCTCTAGTCTGGCATTTTACAATAGTTCGATAGACTCTGTCACCTTCCAGTAAGACCTGGCTGTGGGAGGTGTACATCTCCAATTTGTAGCAGTTTATTGGTGGTCCTTGGGCTTTTCAGATGGTGCAGTGGTAAAGAATCCACCTACCAATGCAAGAGATGCAAGAGATGTGGGTTTGATCCCTGGCTTGGGACAATCTTCTGGAGTAGGAAATGATGGTCCACTCCAGTATTCTTACCTGGAAAATTCCATAGTCAGAGGAGCCTGGCAGGCACAACTGAGCAACTGAATGTGAACGAATATCGGTGGCACTGAGTGTTGCATGTAATCCTCAGATATCAGAGATGTTCTCACTTAGCATCCTGTTAGATATTTTTTTGGTTATACATCTCTGTTCTCAGACGAGCAACAGAAAGAAAACAAAAAGAGACGGAATCCATTTTTAGATTTCCTGTTCTTGATGTCCAATATGGCAGTCTGTTTTCTGAAGAGCTGTTTTTAAATTTGAATACATTTGATACACTACAAGTATCAGCATAAAAATGACAAGGGGTGTTAGCACATTCCATTCTGATCTTCTTTTAAAGCTTGTGAATGATTTTCATGGTTTTAACCTTTTAGTGGCATCCTCTGGAGGCTAAGATTTCACCTGGAGAGAAAGACTTCGATGTGCTATTTTGAATATAATGAACAGCTTCTTAAAGATTGCATTGGTTATTCAATACTGCTGCCCCACAAATGAGAAGAGAATGAGGAAATCAATTCCAAGCGATGGAAGGACATCCCAGATCTTTGGTGGAGTTCTTGCTCTGCCAGGTTTCCTAACCTTAGGTATTTGATTTGTGAATGCAGCCGATAGTAGGTAATGTCTATTGAGCATTTATTATATACCAGGTACTGTGATAAGGGTATTATAAGCTCTGTGTTGCTCAGTGCTCATTGCAGTCTCATGTGGGCGGGGCCTCAAATGGAAACACTACTGTAATCTTCCAGTCAGGCTGACATTAATACCTTATCCCGTCCCTTCTCTTTCACCCATTATAATCTATTTAATTGTCCCATACTTCAGCAAGGATATTCTAAGGTATTTTTTTCACATAGATTATTAAAGTCTTTAATACAAACGGGTCTAAGAGCTAACAGTTACCATGGGCTTACTATGTGCCAGTTTTTAAGCTAAGCAATCTATATGCAAATCTTATATAACCCCAAACACTCCTGTAAGTTAAAATGTTATCAGCCTTATTTCAAAACACTAAAGAGAGCATTAGAGACACCCCCAAGCTCACACGGAGACTACAGACACTAGGATTTGAGCCAGACCTGTCTGACTGCAGAGCCCAAGGATTTAACCCTTACTTTACCGGCTTCCTTCATGGCCCCTTGTCAGAGCAGAAAGAATATTCCCCATGAACCCAAGTGTGTTCACATGTTTATTTCTTGACAATAACAAAACATTCTCTTAGCAGTCTGGTATAAAATTTTCAGCCTATTAATTTTATTAGATTTCCAAACAAGGTAAAACAGTAACATATTCCATTCTATGGAATCTAAAGATTTGGACTTAAAAATTTTTCA
Source organism: Oryx dammah (assembly GCF_014754425.2). Taxonomy (NCBI): domain Eukaryota; kingdom Metazoa; phylum Chordata; class Mammalia; order Artiodactyla; family Bovidae; genus Oryx; species Oryx dammah. The sequence goes on along the minus strand of NW_024070210.1, from coordinate 12,848,658 downwards.
GGCTGAGAATTGAATTTGATGCAGTGTCTATAGGTGAAATAATACTTGTTCAAATTAGAGGCAGCTGATATGCAAGCCAAAAGAGATTTCCTAGGTCTTAAAGCTTAAACTAAACTGAATCTCAGAAATATGGGGGTTTCTTTTGAATTGAGGAGTTGACAAAATTTTCCACAGAGGTGATTCCTGGTAAGAAAGTGTTTTTCTATTTGAGTTACCAGATCAGCACTTCTTGTTATTGTTTAGTTGGTAAGTTGTGTCTGACTCTTTGCAACCCCAGGGACTGCAGCCCTCCAGGCTTCTCTGTTCATGGGGTTTCCCACGCAAGAATACTGGAGAGGGTTGCTATCTCCTTCTCCAAGGGCTGTTCCCAACCGAGGGATCGAACCCCTGTCTCCTGCATTGCAGGCAGATTCTTTACCACTGAGCCAATAGGAATGCCCCTATGGAACTGACTATTAATTTGTCTCCTCAATGCTAAACTTCTCAATAAAGGTTATTAGATATTTTAAAGTATCTTTAATTTTAAAAATAGATGCTAGCAGGACAAAAGAAATCTTTCACAAAAATTATTTTTGAATTAGCTTTGTACTAATAAGTCTGTATTTTCACAATTAAATGAATATAATGAAAGTGAAAGAGGAGAGTGAAAAAGTTGGCTTAAAGCTCAACATTCAGAAAACAAAGATCATGGCATCTGGTCCCATCACTTCATGGGAAATAGATGGGGAAACAGTAGAAACAGTGTCAGACTTTATTTTTTTGGGCTCCAAAATCACTGCAGATGGTGATGGCAGCCATGAAATTAAAAGATGCTTACTCCTTGGAAGGAAAGTTATGACCAACTTAGATAGCATATTCAAAAGCAGAGACATTACTTTGCCAACAAAGGTGCGTCTAGTCAAGGCTATGGTTTTTCCAGTGGTCATGTATGGATGTGAGAGTTGGACTGTGAAGAAAGCTGAGTGCCGAAGAATTGATGCTTCTGAACTGTGGTGTTGGAGACGACTCTTGAGAGTCCCTTGGACTGCAAGGAGATCCAGCCAGTCCATTCTAAAGGAGATGAGTCCTGGGTGTTCATTGGAAGGACTGATGCTGAAGCTGAAACTCCAGTACTTTGACAACCTCATGTGAAGAGTTAACTCATTAGAAAAGACTCTGATGCTGGGAGGGACTGGGGGCAGGAGGAGAAGGGGATGGCAGAGGATGAGATGGCTGGATGGCATCACGGACTCGATGGACGTGAGTCTGAGTGAACTCCGGGAGATGGTGATGGACAGGGAGGCCTGGCATGCTGCGGTTCATGGGGTCACAGAGAGATCGGACGCGACTGAGCGGCTGAACTGAACTGACAACGACTATAATAAATTGCGTGGCGTATTATTTCCTGTCTGCAGTCAAAGCTGAATTGTGCATATGCATGTGATTTTTTACATTCATGTTCATAGTGACTTTCGGAACATTCTAGGATTCTCTCTCAGTCTCTGGTAAACTGAAGCCATCTCCGTTTGTGATTTCCGCTCATGCCTCCTTCGCGGTTCTGTAGCGCTTCTGGTGCCCAGTTTTTGAGGTAAATTTCCTTCTGGGTGCAGACCCAGCCTTTCCGTCAGATGAATGCAGCAGTCCTGCGGACTTGCCCTTGAGGTGTGAGGAACATGTTTCTGACTTTTCTTGTGACTTATTGCAGAGAAGCAGAAACTCCTTGCTTAAAAAGCTGCAGAGCTGAGCCTGAGGCATTCACAAAAATGAACCATTGGCCAAGCCGCATCTTTTTTAATTCGAATAGCAGCCATCAGCAAACAAGACTCTGGGCATTTACCTTCAGATTTTGGTGGAGAGATAAGTGCGTTTACAGTCAGTTGGCTCATAAGTGTTTATTGGTGGGTCTGGGTTGTTTCTGAATCTCTTAGGTTGTCTTTTAAATGGGGAAAGTTTCCAGCAAAGTCTGATAATACCCCCACAAGATGGGAAAGTCTTTCTGGAAATAAATCAGTTATTAAGGTACTAATAAAGTTTAAAAGAAGGAAATCTATGATGAAGTCAGTTTCTCTAGTAGCTTCTAGGGAGAGGGTGTGTGCCCAGACATGCATTGATGCATTGGCCCATTGGGAACATTTATTGTGTACTCCTTGAACACACACTACTGTAGGAAGGAAACAAAACTTAGCTTTAACCTTGTAGGTACTTAACTGGTGGAGAATGATTGAAACTCTACCCCCCCCCCCACTCAGATACATACAAACAGAAAAATGATTTATACATGTGCAACAGTGGGAAAATAAAGCAATGTGAAAACATAGTAGTTAAATATAATGATTTGGCTCTTTTACTCCTGTTTTAGAGCACTACCTTTGCCAGACCCCACCCAAGTGAACACAGGTCACTTTCTCTGAAAAGAACATGCTAGTAATCGTTGAGAAAGGGACTTGGTAAAATCCTGAGAGACAACCTTACATTGACGTCAGTACTCAGATATCCTCACTGAAGCAGGATGTACCAGTTAGATGTCAAGCTTCCATCTTGAACCTTCTGTATATGCTAAGTATGAGGCTGGTCCTTGGTAAAGGCCTCCAAAGATGGAAGTCCAGTACCACTGTTACCAGGCTTCCCTTGTGGCTCAGATGGTAAAGAAACTGCCTGCAGTGCAGGAGACCTGGGTTCGATCCCTGGGTTGGGAAGATCCCCTGGAGAAAGGAATGGCTACCCACTCCAGTATGTTCGCCTGGAGAATCTTTGGACAGAGGAGCCTGGAGGGCTACAGTCCATAGGGGTGCAAAGAGTTGGACTCAACTGAGTGACTAACACTTTCACGTTCACCACTATTACTAGCACGAGCTCCTTTATTTACTAGCTGTGTGTCCTTGAGGAAGTGATATATACTCCATTTCTTATCTATTCAAAGAAGATAGTAGTCACTGTTTGGTGGGGAGGCTAACTGGATAATCTTATTTTGTAAACATAAATCATATTATGCATGTTTTATTTACACAGGGGGTGTTAAGTGCATGTTAAAAATTACAGTTATTATAATTGTTAAATATCCCTGTATAGTTGAGGAAATAGGCTTGGAAGGGTTAAGTGACTTTCTCCAGATCACAGAGTTAGTAGGTAGAAAAGCAGAAATTTGAACCCAGCTCTTTCTGACTCCATATTAGATATCTCTCTATTGGGTCATCATGTCTATCTGTTGAAAGTGTATTTTCTGAGTTCCGACTTTGTAAATATTCCCCTGAACACTAATCTACTAGACTTGGTCCCTTTCCTTGTGACATCTACATTCCAGCTGCCTCTGTAACTGCTTCTCCCTGTACCATGCGGTCCCTGGCATTGAGGACCAGAGTCACTGAGACCCCACCGTGCTCCAGGCCAATCCATAACTTGGAGAAAGTATGGCTGGCCCAGGCTGACATTGTTGGGAGGACAATTCCTAAGAGCAGGATTGGCTGGATGTCCTTCCTGCAATTTGAGAGACAGTGACAGTGATGAGCACTAGCTGAGTGGAGTGCTGGGGTAGGTCATGCCATGGATGGAAGAACCCTGACCCCTTCTCCAGATATCTTCCTGCACAGCACCCACTGTGACTTAGTATAGTGCTGAGAATCTCTGGGATTCGATCTCAGCCTCTGCTGCTTATAAATTAAATGGTCTTGTGTAGGTTATTTAAGCTCTCCATGCCTCAATTTCCTCACCTGCAAGATCAGGATCATGATAGTACTGATCTCATAGGAAGTTCATAGGCAGGACTGCTTAGCAAAAAGTACTGAATTAACGCCAGGAGTTAATGTTAATATAGGTGCAGAACTGTGTCATCTCATTTCATCTTTCCTTCATGCCTGGGAAATAGATGCTTAATATTTCCAAAGAACCAAGTTTGCAAAGCTAGTAACTACCCAAACAATAAGAGTTGAATGTAAACCATCTAACTGAACCTGTGCTTTATTCCCTGTGCTGAATCCTCCCTTGAGTAGCTGGAAGAGTCTGGGCTTGTGTCTAGAAAACAAAAATATGAATTCAGTCAATCTCTAGGTCCACAAGAGTTTCTTCAGTGTCAAATGTGCTAAAAGAGATATATCAATCAATTGCTCTGGGACTTGGGTGGGAAATGGTGAACAGCCAAATATCTCTGTTTGTGGACTGGGGACGAAATTAAAGAAATCGCCAACTGAGTCGTGAAGTAGATGGTGAGAAGTTCACGGTTTTTAGATTCCGGAAAGAATTCCAGCTCAAATCACACAGTAGGTTTTACCATCTGGGTGGCCTGGGCTGCAGCTGATAAATATATTCACCTCTGAGCCTCAGTATTATAAACTGGAGAAAAAGAGGGAGAGGAGATGGGGGTGGTATTGGTTGATTGATTGTCATTGATTGTGCAGAAATCAGACCCTGAGAGACACTTGATTGCTACAGCATAGTGTACAGGGCCAGGGTCCGTTTCCACCCTTTACCCATGGATAACAAAGAGAAGCCAGCCTTCATTTGGTGGAGGAAAGCAGTCTAGACTCTAGAGAGTGGGAACATTATCCGCAGAACTGCAAAGGTAGAAATCATAGCTGTGGTTGGGGAATTGCAAATAACACCAACCTATGCAAATACAAATCACATGGTTGACACAGCCTGTGTTTAAAGAAGAGACGTAAGGTGAGAATGGCAAGGAAGGTAGCTTTCATACCCTGCATGTTCTTCTGAAAAGATTTATTACCTGTAGGATCCACTGACAGCCTTTGAGTGAGGAAATAACAAGTTAGACACTGGGTTGAAGGGAGGGTGATGAATCTTCCATATCTGAGGCAGACCAATAATGGAGACAAGGGACAGGAATATGGAAGGAGGCAAAAATAAAGAGAACTATGAGGACCATGTGATTAAGGGTAAATTAAAGCAGTGGCCCTGATAATAAAAAGAAAAAAAAATCAAGTAGCACAGGTGGTTAGCTAATCAGTTAGCTAATGCTGGGAGGAAAGAACTTTAAAGACAACCTAACTTTATGATTCAGAAGTTTGAAAGCTCTCTTCTAAAGCTTTCCAATACAGTAGTCATGTCTGTAAGAATCTGCCCGAGGAAACCAGGTTTCTCTGGAGAAAGGGCACAGTATTGATTGAAGGGAGATTGTGTGTCTGCTCAGTCACATCTGAATCTTTGTGACCCCATGGTAGCCCGCCGGGCTTCTCTCTCCATGGAATTTTCCAGACAAGAATACTGGAGTGGGTTGCCATTTCCTACTCCATGGAATCTTCCTGACCCATGACTGAACCCACATCTCCTGTGTTGGCAGGCAACACATGGGAAGCCCAAAAGATTCGGTAATCCATAACGTTTCTATTCGACTTAATAGAAATTAAGAAATCAAGTCAGCTATCAACCTGATTCTTTCCCTTCTCTGTTTCTCTGCCCCACTGCCTCCCCCTGCTTTCCCCATTCCCCTTCCAAATAAACTATCTGCACCCAAATCCTTGTGTTAGGGTCTACTTTTAGTAAGACCCCCCAGATCTGCTTTTAGGTGGAACCCCAGGTGAAGACAAGTATAGATTTTAGAGCAGGCCTGCCTTGTGGCCAGTTCTGCCCCTCTTACTTACAGTTTTAAGGAAATTAGACATCTTGTTGCTTCAATCCTCTCATCTCTAGAATGGGTGTAGAGATAATAACTAAGTTAAGCTTCTGTGAAACTTTACTGAAATAATTCCTTTCAAGTGCTTAGTATGACATTATAAGTTTTCAATAAAATTAGCCTTAGTTATTATTATTATTATTATTGATGTTGGCTTACTTCCCATCATCTCTAAATAGATGGAGTGAACAGCTGTAGACAACTACAAGTCTTAACAAATTCTGGAAGCTCTCTCACATCTGTGCAAACTTCTGGACCTCGAAAGTCTTCTAGTTCCTGCTGTGTGATGAGTTAGACTCATGCCGGTGCAGATGTGCAGGCTTTAGAAAAGGACCAAGCCAGTGGGGTGAAAGGCCAGGCTTCCTGCGATTCAGGGACCAGTCTGGTGTCGCTGAGTGAAAGCCTCATGAGGCACAAGTGAAAGGGGTTGACAATGAGACCCATGTCCAGGGCACACCAGAGAGATGGGTGCTTTCCAGAGCTTTGCTAAAATGTTGAAAAGCTCAGTCAGCAGCGTCTCTGTCTAAGTGTCACATGGTCTGTTAACAAGGAGTGTGTTAACCACCTTCCCCTGAGTGCCTCCATGCCCCAAGCATTCTGTTTGCTACCCTGTGATTAAGACAAATGTGACCTGCTTCCTGGTTTCAAGTCCGGTCAGGGAGATAGACACATAAGCAGATACATTACAACACAGAGTGCCATGGCTGTAGTGAGAAGGGAAAAGAGTTTATTTAGGCTAAGACAGGGAAGAAGGAAGGAAGGAGACCTTTAATATACTTTACTGTGCATGGGAAACAGCCTGGCAGGTGAGGAGCTGAAGCTCAAAGAACAAGTGCAGGTTAACTCAGGCCATGCTGCTGCATCTGAACCAAAGGTGTCCTTCTCCAGCGCTCCTGCCATTGTGCTCGGCCCTAGTGGTGACGGGTAGAAACTGATCACAATTCCTTCATCTTACGCTCTTGATCTTGCGTAGGAAAACAGATTTCTCTTTTATTACTGTTGTAAATAGCAGGTCATCCAGATGCCTCATCCCTTTTTCTCTTTCCAAATTACATAAGTGTGATTACCCCAGTTTCATATATATATATAATATGCAGATAGTAACTAATAAAATTTATATATTAATCATATGAAAAACATGATTAATATATAAAATATAAAATCATTTGAAAGTGGTCACAAGGTATAAGCTTCCAGTTATTTATAAATAAGTCCTGCGGATATAATATACAGATGGTGACTAAGAAAATTATTATCTCATTGATTTATAACTTGAAATTGTCTTTTTTTCCCCCGCTTAGGTGACCTCCACTGTGAGGCAGAATTAACTAAACCTTGTGATTTATCAGGTTATTTGGATATAGAACTAATGAGGTTTTTATTTTAAAAAGGTCAAGACCTAGGGGTTTTAAAGCAGGATTTGGGGAGCAGGCTGATTGACAGGGGTAGTGATATAAAGAATCAATAGCATCTGGGGTCTAAAATATGAAATAGTTTCCTGCCAGAAGTAAGTAACGGTCTCTGCTCTTAGAAGATCTAATAAAAGATAGATATGGATGGATCTAGAGCCTATCATGCAGAGTGAACTAAGACAGAAGGAGAAAAACAAATATTATATGTTAACACATGTATGTGAAATCTAGAAAGATGGGGCAGATGGACCTATGTCCAAGGCAGAAACAGAGATGCAGACATAGAGAATGACATGTGGACCAAGCAGAGGAAGGGGAAGCTGGGGTGAGCTGGGAGATTAGATTGACATGTATATATACTGCTGCTAAGTCACTCAGTCATGTCTGACTCTGTGCGGCCCCATAGACGGCAGCCCACCAGGCTCCCCCGTCCCTGGGATTCTCCAGGCAAGAACACTGGAGTGGGTTGCCATTTCCTTCTCCAATGCATGAAAGTGAAAAGCGAAAGTGAAGTCGCTCAGTCGTGTCCAACTCTTAGCGACCCCATGGACTACAGCCTACCACGCTCCTCCATCCATGGGATTTTCCAGGCAAGAGTATTGGAATGGGGTGCCATTGCCTTATTACCATATGTAAAAAAGATGACTAGTGGGAAACTGTGAAATGCTGGGCTGGAAGAAGCACAAGCTGGAATCAAGATTGCTGGGAGAAATATCAGTAACCTCAGATATGCAGATGACACCACCTTTATGTCAGAAAGTGAAGAGGAACTAAAAAGTCTCTTGATGAAAGTAAAAGAGGAGAATGAAAAAGTTGGCTTAAAGCTTAGCATTCAGAAAACTAAGATCGTGGCATCCAGTCCCATCACTTCATGGCAAATAGGTGAGGAGACAATGGAAACAGTGAGAGACTTTATTTTTTGGGCTCCAGAATCACTGCAGATGGTGATTGTAGCCATGAAATTAAAAGACCCTTGCTCCTTGGAAGAAAAGCTATGACTAACCTAGACAGCATATTAAAAAGCAGAGACATTACTTTGCCAACAAAGGTCCATCTAGTCAAAGCTATGGTTTTTCCAGTGGTCATGTATGGATGTGAGAGTTGGACTCTAAAGAAAGCTGAGCACTGAAGAAAGAATTGATACTTTTGAACTATGGTGTTGGAGAAGACTCTTGAGAGTCTTGAGAGTCCCTTGGATTGCAAGGAGATCCAACCAGTCCATCCTAAAGGAGGTTAATCCTGAATATTCATTGGAAGGACTGATGCTGAAGCTGAAACTCCAGTACGTTGGCCACCTCATGCGAAGAACTGACTCATTGGAAAAGACTATGATGCTGGAAAGGATCGAAGGTAGGAGGATAAGGGGACGACAGAGGAGGAGGTGTATGGATGGCATCACCAACTCAATGGACATGATTTTGAATGAACTCTGGGAGTTGGTGATGCACAGGGAGGCCTGGTGGGCTGCAGTCCATGGGGTCGCTAAGGGTCAGACGTGACTGAGCGACTGAACTGAACTGAGTAGGAAACTGTTCTTTAGCACAGGGAGCTCAGCTTGGTGCTCTGTGATTTCCTAGCGGGGTGGGATGGGGGTGGAGGTGGGAGGGAGGACCAAGAAGGAGGGGATATATATATACACATATAGCTGGTTCACTTCATGGTTTGGTAGAAACTGACACAACATTGTAAAGCAATTATACTCCAATTAAAAAAAAGATAACATTTTTAAAATGGGATATAATCAATTTACATGCAGTAATTATAGGATGTTGTGATACTAGATAAGAGAGTGAATGGGGTTAATCAGAAAGGCAGTGCAGACAAGAAACCATCATTTATTAAATGCTTACTTAAAGTTTTCATGTTGTAGGTATGGATAGTCGCATTTCACAGGTGGGACACTGAGATTGAGATATTTAGTGTTAAGTGTGTTACCTAAAGGGGCAGAAGTGAAACTTGAACACAGGTTCACTGCTGAACCTGAAGAAAACAGTTTTCTTCACTCTAGAAAAGTGTTGTTTAGGTGAAAATGTCCCATAGGAGCTGGTGTTGGGCTTCAGTGTCCAAGGAGGAGAAGAAGGTAATGCTGCAATTAGGTGATGGATGACAGTCTCAAGAACTGTAAAGTTCAAAAGCAAATTCTCAGATGTAGAAAAAAATTGCAAGCCAGGAAGCCAAGAAAACCATTTGGCTCGAATGGAGATTTGTGAGCTTGGGGATTGGATAGAAATTAAAGAAGTCAGGCTCTGTGGTGCTGGCTGGTAGAGGAGTTTGCAGTCAGAGCATGGTTCTAGTTGAATTTGGTGAGGTTTTTGAACTTATATTTTTTTTCAGAGACAAGTCCTAGAGAAGGAAAGTAACGCAGGTCTCCAGTCTAAAGACCATGTCAGTTTAATGCCGTAGATTTTAGCCCCAGGCCCTGTTGAAAAGTGGTCTGATTTTTCTGTTTGCTCTAGAAGAGTTTTGAAGGGTGAGATGGAACCATGGCTTTATTGAAGTAGTAGATAAGGAATTGGAGTCTGATTACAAAGAATAAAATATTGCAAGATCACTCGATGATATAATTCCTGCAGAAGGAATGCTCTGATAATGTAGATGTAGGGCAGCCAGAGGAGGAGGGCCTTTGAGAATAGGAAAAAGGAGTGAACAGGAGTGGAAAGTAGCGCTTGAACTTAGCAACTGAGTTCTGACCAGGAGAGGCCAGCAAGGAGTATATACTCGTAATTCTCAACGTTGAGCTCTACCTTCCCAGGCATTAGGCAGTGAAGGAACATTTTTTGACATGTGCTTCATATTTTCTTATTGTTAAATGAGGTGGAAACTAATATAAGAAGAATTCAGTGAATCAATTAAAAATCCTGGGTATCTTCTTTTCTATTGGAGTATAACTGCTTTGCAATGTTGTGTTACTTTCTGCTGTACAGTGAAGTGAATCAACTATATGTATATGTATATTCCCTCCGTCTTGGACCTCCCTCCTACCCCACCCCCACCCCACTCCTCTATGTCATCATTAGCACTGATGAAGCACTTCCTGTGCTTTACAGCCCGTTTCCCACTGCTGCTGCTGCTAAGTCGCTTCAGTCATGTCTGACTCTGTGCGACCCCATAGACGGCAGCCCACCAGGCTCCCCCATCCCTGGGATTCTTCAGGCAAGAACACTGGAGTGGGTTGCCATTTCCTTCTCCAATGCATGAAAGTGAAAAGTGAAAGTGAAGTCGCTCAGTCGTGTCCGACCCTCAGGGACCCCATGGACTGCAGCCTACCAGGCTCTTCCTTCCATGAGATTTTCCAGGCAAGAGTACTGGAGTGGGGTGCCATTGCCTTCTCCGCCGTTTCCCACTAGCAATCTGTTTTACACATGGTAGCCTATCTTCTATGTGCTAATCAGAATTCTTGGAGTTGCTGATTTGTACAAATATGAGATACCAGGGATTCAAAATCTAGACACGGGCTGGAAAGTTAGCCCACAGGCAGCTCCAGAGTTTGCAACATGTAGCATAAAATATTTGTGATCCAGTGACTTGTGCCTCCCTTGTGATCTTAGATAGCAGAAACATTTCTCTATCACAGTGGGTTTTACTTGTGCTGAAGTGGTGGGGTTGAATTCGGTGAGGTGAATTCATACTTTCCTGTCTTTACCACTAGACTGTGTGTTTCCTGAGGGCAGGAACAAGGTCTTCCTTTTTGACTTCTGGTGCTTAGAACAGAGAGCAGTTCATAGTCTAAAGTCAGTACATAACTGATTGAAGGAATGCCTGAAAGAATAAATGGTGGACCCGTTTTATAGTTGTTGTAGTTTATAAAGTAGGCACAAATATAATCCAAGCTAAAGGAATCAATTCAGCAATTCTCTATAAATTTGCTGTAATATAACAAAAAGGCTTAACAGAATTCCTTACTTAACTCTTTAGCTAATGGACCTCCCGGGTGGCTCAGTGGTAAAGAATCCACCTACCAATGCTGATACATAGGTTCGATCCCTGGGTTTGAAAGATCACCCGAAGAAGGAAATGACAACCCACTCCAGTACTCTTGTCTGGGAAATCCCATGGACAGAAGAGCCTGGTGGGCTGTGGTCCACGGGTTGGCGAAAGAGTTGGACATGACTTAGCTAAAAAACACCAACAACTAATGGACCTTCACTCATTTGACAAATATTTTTTGCGCTTCTACATCATGGCAGTCAGTTTGTTAAATATTAGAGATTGTCTTCTACTTCTTTAAAACAGTTTTTACATGGAAACATATTTGTTGAAACAAACTGAAGCCTGTAGTATAAAATCATGTGGTCTTTTTATGCTTTCAAAGAAAGAATCACTGTTACTTGTTCAGGTGCTAAGTCGTGTCTGACTCTTTGTGACCCCACAGACTGCAGCATGCCAGGCTCCCCTGTCCTTCACTGTCTCCCGGGGTTTGCACAAACTCATGTTTGTTAATTGATGATGCCATCCAACCATCTCATCCTCTGTCTCCCCCTTCTGCTGCCTTCACTGTTGCTGCTGCTGCTAAGTTGCTTCAGTCGTGTCCGACTCTGTGCCACCCCATAGATGGAAGCCCACCAGGCTCCCCCGTCCCTGGGATTCTCCAGGCGAGAACACTGGAGTGGGTTGCCATTTCCCTCTCCAATGCATGAAAGTAAAAAGTGAAAGTGACGTACTTGAGCTTACTTCAAGTATTGTAGGTCTTGTAAATCAAGTGTTATCTGAGAAGAGAACACAAGGGGGCACCAGAGAACGAGAAACAAAACAGAGCAAACCACTGAACTGCTGCTTGGAATCGGGACCTTGCTCAATTTATTGTCAGTCTACCTCCAGCTCAGGCAGATGCCAGCGCCTGATGAGAAGGGGACACAGGTGATGAGAACCCAGCGAGTGCCCTTGCACACCTGATGCTCTAAGACACATTAGGTCCCCCTTTGGTCCAGTAGAGTGCTATTTCTGGAGAGGATGCTCCCAGGTAGATTCACAAGCCATAGCAGCTCCAGCTCCTCTGGAGATGCCTTCACCCTGAGCCCCTCAGCTCCCAGTAGGTCTCCCTGTTGATGCAGAGCTAGGGTGCTGGTTTCAGAAGGGAAAGACACTATCTTTAAAGACTGACTCACTCCTGTTACTTCCTGTGCAGATGGCTTCCAGGCCCCCGGCAAAGGCGAGTCAGTCACTGTAGTTTGGAGACAACAGTGCTTACCAGTTTCTGGCATGGGGCCTCTGATTAGAATATGGAAGCACCAGCCAGAGCTCCTATGACATTATTAGGCACAACTCATGATGTCACTGGGCGGTTTTAGCCAGCTGTAGGTGACGGTGATTAATGAAAACCCATTCTTTAGACTCACAGGGCTGTGGGTATGTGTATTTGAGTATGTAAGCCCTAATCTCTTCCATCTGGCTCTTGCATTCTAGGCCCACATTTCTGATTACCTTGTAGTTTTTCCCACCTGTATATCCCACAAATGCAGGACATTCAAAATAGAACTTACCAGAGTTTCTTCCTAATGCAGATCTCTCTTTCAGTTCAGTTCAGTCGCTCAGTCGTGTCCGACTCTTCACGACCCCATGAATCGCAGCACGCCAGGCCTCCCTGTCCATCACCAACTCCTGGAGTTCACTCAGACTCACGTCCATCGAGTCAGTGATGCCATCCAGCCATCTCATCCTCTGTCATCCCCTTCTCCTCCTGCCCCCCCAAAATAAGTGGCAAGACCCAAGTAAAGCAGGCTGGAGATGTGGAGGTGTTAATAATCCTGTTTCTCCCCCCACTGCTCTCAGTCCTGTCACCCAGCTGATCATCTGGCTCCTTCCCCTGTTCACATCCTTCATTTATTTTCTGTCTGCTATAGAGTATTTTTAAAACATTATTTTCAGTTGTAGGATAATAGCTCTACAATATTGTGTTGGTTTCTGCCACACGTGAAAGTGAACCAGCCATAGGTATACATATGTCCCTCTCTCTTAAGCCTCTAGGTTGTCCCGGTGCACTGGGGTTGAGCTCCCTGCCTCATACAGTAAGTTCCCACCAGCTGTCCGTTTTCCATATGGTGAGGTCTATGGTCCCTCTCCTCCCCCTACTGTGTCCACAAATCTGCTCTCTCTCTCTGCTATAGAGTATTTTAAATTCAGGATTGTTTACCTCTTTCCTAACTTCAGCTGTCTCTCTGTAGTTCTATCTGTTCTGATCTTTTTCTCATCTAACTGCCCCCCCACACACACTCTTTTTTAAACACTGTTTTTCAATTCTTCAATTATTCTTCAATTATTAACAGAACATCCATTTCCTTAGCATTAGCCACAACCTATTGTCTTTCCTACCTCCTCTCTCACTTCATAACTCACATTCCGTCTGCTCCCCAATGCACACAAATACAAATGCCCTGCCCACTTTGTCTGTCCTCCCACAGTCCGTCATATTTGACCTCGGGTACCCTCTGCTGGATGGGGTGTAGCATAGAAATAAGCAACATGGGGTCTACAACTACAGCAGCTGCTGACAACCTACAACCTCCAACCTGCAGGCCGAGTATTCCCCACCATCTCTTTCCATAGAATATTTGTTAGAAACACGATAAAAGATGTCAGACAGAAAGTGTATGTATTGTACAGTTTCACTTATGTGAATCTAGAAAGTGCAAATGAACCTGTAGTGACAAAGTAGATCTTTGGTTACCTAGAGAGGGGCATGAGGAAAGGGATTATAAGTTGATGCAAGGAAACTTTAGGGGGTGAAGGATATTGTCCTTATCTTGATTGTGTAATGATCTCACTTGTCTATTCAGATGTCAAAAGTTGTCAAATTGATCACCTTAAATATGGGTGGTTTATCATTTGTTAATTGTACCTCACTTTAAAAGAAAACATTATCGGTAACATTTCCACCAGGCATTCCCATTGTCTCAGCCTCGGTTACTCTGAAGAGTTGTCTAGTCGCTCAGTTGCATCCCACATTTTTGCGACTCCATGGACAATAGCCCGCCAGGCTCCAGTGTCCACGGGAATCTCCAGGCAAGAATACTGGAGTGGGTTGACATTTCTTTCTCCAAGGGATCTTCCCAACCCAGTGATCGATCCCACGTCTCCTGCGTTGCAGGCAGATTCTTTACTACTGATCCACCAGGGAAGCCCATGCAGTTCAGTTCAGTTCAGTTGCTCAGTCGTGTCTGACTCTTCGTGACCCCATGGCCTGCAGCACGCCAGGCTAATTAAAAGGGAAGACCATTACTCATGTCTTAGTAGAGAGGCCACTGGAGTGATTTCCGAGTCCCAGACTCCCACTCCGTTACTAGTTCTGAGTTTGGTCACGTCACTTAACTTTTTCTACCTTTTTAACCTTCATCAAAGATAAAACAGGACTGGACTTGATCATCTTCAAGTCACCTTCTGAATTTCTAGAGTTCTCTCATCTCCATTTTACGGATTCGTTGCCCAGGTATTTTGGGGGTACCTGTGCTTACTCAGGTAGTACGTTAGTGGTACGTGTCTCCCCTTCCTTTGTTGTAGGTGGTGCCTTGGCTGTTAAACTTGCTTCTTTCCTGTGTGTTTCATCCCTCTTTGAAACTGCAGGGGCTCATCTGATACAATATTCCTTTATAGAAGCAGAGCACGGCCTGCTCAGTTTCCTTGTTTGCCTAAATTACCCATCTGAAGTGCACATCATATCATTAGCCTTGCAAATTCATCTTCTCCTTTTCAACATTTAACAATAATAGGATGTGTTTAGTTAGGTTGAAAACCTGTAATTTTAGAAAAGAAATGCCAGGAGAAAATTTGAAATAGAAGGATGTTTTATGAGACTGTGAGAGACTTTAGAACAGAAGATATCACTGGGAAATTTCCCATCTCTTAGGCCCTTGTGAACGACACTGGCTTCACACAGTGGTCTTAAAGTTGAATTCACTCTGAGAGGAATTTGTAAGCTTCTTAAAGCACCCCGAGGTTCATGGCTGAACAGTGTTCCCTGGAGAGGAGAGTTTGCTGGAGTTTCTCTAAAGCCCAACGGCTTAAATCTAAATGACCCCAATGCTGGCTTTGCTTATCTCTAGGGAAGTTTCCTTAGTAACATACCAATGGCATTAGGATGCTTAAAGGAAAACATTTTTAGTGTTGGGATAAACCAGAGACCAGAGAAATAAGAGGATGACAGTCACATTTAGACAAGCTGGACACATCTGTTATTTATCTCACGTATCTCTTAGTGTGGCTCCTAGACGAAAGCAATGGTTCTTACCAGTTTGCAACTCTGAGACATTGAAAGTTTGCTCAGAGACATTTAGGTGTGTGCCCAAGATCCCACAGCTAGTATTTTCCAAGCAGGAATTTGAAGCCAAGCGTGGCTAGTTTGAAACCCAGTGTTCTTTCATGCCCTCCTGCCGCCCCACTCCCTACTCATGAGGTATTTGAATTATCGTTCGACCATTTCCTCACCCTGGTGTTTTTAGTGTGCCGTTTGCAGTTTCTTCGGGGTATCTTGGCAGCCCTCAGGAGAGGTTATGGAACTGTGTCATAATTGCCATGGGCCATTAACTCTGCAAGCTGTCCTGACACCATCGGTGTACAGGAAGGGTGGACCCTCTTGGTTGGATGTGGAGGAATCTCAGCTTTTATTTGACATTAGTTTAGTTTTGCTTTTTTTTCTTCCCTCCTAAGTGGTTTTTGCATGGACTTTGTGGTATTTTTAGGAATTGAGTTTATTTTGGTTTAACAATAAGGAATTGTGGTCTTCGGGACATTTTTTCCTGTGTGAGACTAGAGCTTTTATTTCCTGTCTAACCTTTCCTTTGTGAAATCTGAGTTGCATTTCATTGGCTGGAAAAGGGATTCAGAAATCGGTCTTTGCCTCCAGCCTTGCTCCCGTTTTAAACTTTACACTTGAAGGGCCATAGCAATTTTTCTAAAACTATTGTCTAATCATATCAATTCCCTGCAGCATGTAGGAATCACTCCCAGTATACTCAAGCGGACTGCCCTAAAGGTCACGGAGCAGAATGCTCATAGACCAAATTAAGATGTATGATGATGTGGTTCATTAAGTCACTTAAACTGCACAGAAGAAAGGGAAAGAAATCAGGTTGATGATTACACTTAGGATAATAAGTGAGATGGTAAGACTGCTATGCTGGATCCTTGGTCACGGTGTTCATATAGTTCGCTGTCTGCCGTATCATCCTTTCCTGGTGATGAGTGGTTACAAGGACCAGACTTGAGGTTAATAGGGGGATTGCAGCAGCTGGAAGGCAGCTGAGGACATCACACACTTGTCCTACTGGAGAGCTGGGATGGAGATAAAAGAGCAAATAGATCTGGCCACAGCTGTAGCTCACCGGTTAGCCTACTAACCGCATACAGGTTTTATCTGTGTGTCTCAAGCAGAGAAAATATGGGGCCATAATGAGTGTCACTGATGAGCTGATAAATTTAGGGATGAAAACTGTCAATCAGACTTGGTCTCAGCTTTATAAATGTATTTGGCTTACTGGTGCTTGCATTCCTTTCTATAAGTACCACTCTGTTTGGTCCAGTCTTTTTATCTTTCTTTAAAACACATATACTCTCGTTGGGCTTCCCTGGTGGTTCAGACAGTAAGGAATCTGCCTGCAGTGCAGGAGACCAGGGTTCAACTCCTGAGTTGGGAAGATCCCCTGGAGAAGGGAAAGGCAACCCACTCTAGTATTCTTGCCTGGAGAATCCCATAGACAGAGGAGCCTGGTGGGCTACAGTCCGCAGGGTCACAAAGACTTGGACATGACTGAACGCCTATCACATGCACGTGCTCTCTTTAGGTTCTGTATGTTTGACAGGGGTCAGAGGTTTCCATTTGCTCTCTACACTTAACACATTGTATGAGTTTTATTCAGCCCATTTGCCTTTATTGTAACCCATAGGAAAATGTGCAAGTGAAAGTCGCTTAGTTGTGTCCAACTCTTTGCGACCCCCTGGACTATACAGTCCATGGAATTCTCCAGGCCAGAATATTGGAGTGGGTAGCCTTTCCCTTCTCCAGGGGATCTTTCCAACCCATCAGTTCATTTCAGTCACTCAGTCATGTCCAACTCTTTGCGACCTCATGAATCACAGCACACCAGGCCTCCCTGTCCATCACCAACTCCCGGAGTTCACTCAGACTCACGTCCATTGAGTCAGGGATGCCATCCAGCCATCTCATCCTCGGTCGTCCTCTTCTCCTCCTGCCCCCAGTCCCTCCCAGCATCAGAGTCTTTTCCAATGAGTCAACTCTTCGCATGAGGTGGCCAAAGTATAAGTAATCCTAAATATTACAGCATTCACACACTACAGCCTTTTTAAGATATTTCAAGAACTCTTTTTTTGATCTAGAAAAGAAGATACAAAATATCATTTTATTCTGTATGTTATATGATACAGTCTGGTACTCTTTTAGGCTCATCTCCTAACTCTCCTCACCAGCGCTCTCCACTTTCCTGCCACATAGAGCAACATGTATTCCCTGAACTTGCACACCTCTCACTCGTCTGCATTATGGCCAGAATGCTCTGTGATCTACCTGGAGCACTGCTTCCTGTTAATCCTTTCAGAAGTGTAAGCATGGCTTTTTCTAGGAAGTCTTACTTGAACACCACTTTCATTTTAATCCCAAATGCAGGCCAAAAGGCAAACTCATACACACATGCACAAATACCTCCCTCTCACTGTGCTCCTAAGGTCAAGTATAAGAAGCACACGCTAGTTTCAGAGCACTTAAAACACTGTATGCATTTTTTATGCTATTCTTTCCTACATTAGACTCTGAACAGCTTTTATTCAGGGATTTTAATAAATTTCTCCTATTATCCTCAGTCACTAGCCAAAGCCCCACATGTTATAAATGAGCAGTGTTTTCTGAGTTATTGAGTTAATGAATATTTAATAACAAATAAATGAATGCGACTGTGCTACCATTGGGGGGATATTTGTTCTTGGAGTAAGCAGGATTTTTACACTTGTCACTTTAAAATTCAGTCCTTATGGGACTTTCTTTCCCTTCATTTTTTTCCTTTGAATGTTTTATGCAAAGTACTATTTATTCCTACTACTTGATTTTTTAAAAATCACTTAAATATGCTTTATAAATGAGTAATAATAGCAAGTAGCACTAATCTATTGGATATCTACTGCGTGTGAGACTATATTAGAACTTCTCTCTCCGTCGGTCCTAAGGGAACTGGATCAAATGACAGCATTGTATGAATCACAACAAAGATTTGAGGCAGATGGAGCGTGAGTAACTTCAAACAGGATAATTAGATGTAATAAGCCCCTATACTTTGCCCCCTGTCTCCATGTTAGAGCCTGTCGACTGATGCACTGATTGAATTTCGGTGACCAGAAGCTGCATTTATGTGTGTTCGTATCAGTGCATTTTCAGTAACGCTCTGATGCACATCTGTGTCTCAGCCTTAGATGAGAACTTTAAAAAAAGAAAAAAAAAGATTGGCACTGTCTCTGGCCACATGAAGTGTGCAGCCACCATGGCCTCAAAATCAATGGGAAATAGGTTATCAAGTCCTGGGATGACCCACCTCAACTCCAGCTGGGGTACCCTTGAATTCCCACAAAGCAAGTCCTGGTCCATGTAAATTCACTGAAGAATCAAATACCCCAATATGCACATATCCCTCCCCCAAAAGCATGATCCAGAGTCCACAGGAGCTTTATCTTTTCTCATCCATACTGCTCCTGGGGACTTGGCTGCTGCCTCACACACCCAGCCCCATTCTTACCCAGCCTGCGAATCAGTTCAGAGAAGCATTTCTGGTTCCCCTACCAGACTGCCTTCCTCCCACCTGCACTCCTGCTCCCCCCGGCAGGAGCAGCTCTGGTCCGTTCACCTGGTCCTACCTGCCCACTCATGCATTGAACATCCATCCAGAAGGCCGTTAAATGTAAGACTGAAGGCTTGACGCTCAGAGAAACTTGGATCTACTTACTAACAGTTTGCCCTTGGCCAGGATAACCTAGCATCCCTGTGTGTTGATTCCATCATCTATAAAGTGGGGTCAGAGTGCTTACTTCACAGTCCTTCCTTCTCACAATTAAGCCCAAAACAAAGTGTAACAGTTAACTTGCCTATTATGGTGTAAGTATAAGAGAATTATGTATTAAGCCTAACACGAAGTATAACAGTTATTTCTTGTTCCATCATCCCTACTGCTGTCCTTCAGCCCTTCACCCTGTTCATCCTATGCCATCTCTGGGACGAATTACCCTCTGGAATGGACAAGGACCCCATTTTAGTGCCCTACATTCTAAAAGACCCACTATTAGCAAAAGGAGTGTGGAAAGAAAGCGCTGTTTAGAGTCTTAGAAAATCTGAGCTTGCTTTTGGGTCAGAGAATAGTAGAGGGAGCTGTGAGGTTGTGTTCTGGCTCCAAGGGACCCATGCTGGTTTGGAAGGTCATCTGAGTAGATAGTGTGATGAGCCATAAGCAATATGATTTTAACAGCCCCTGAAGTTGATCTCAAATACTAATATGTTGTCTAATTAAGGTATTTGGCTCGTGGGAAGGTTGAGGTATATGAAGAAAGCATTGCTGTTGCAGTCACAGGGATAGAGGATTGAATCTGATTTCTGCCACTTTCAGTCTAAATGATCTTATCCATGTTGCTTAAGCTCTCTGAGCCTCAATTGTTCCCCTGTAAAATAAGAAGAATTCAAAACTTAATACAGTATTAGACAGCTTTGCTCATGAGAGTTAAGTGGGATATAGAAAACCAGGTGCTTACTCCATCCTGTTTTTATTCTCAGTGTCTCAGTCCTGTCCCGCTCTTTGTGACCCCATAATCTGTAGCCCACCAGGCTCCTCCATCCATGGGATTTCCCAGGCCCCCCTCCTGGAGTGGGTTGCCATTTCCTTCTCCAGGGACCCTTCTTGACCCAGCGATCAAGCCCATGTCTCCTGCATTGACAGGCAGATTCTTCACCTCTGAGCCACCAGGAAAGCGCTTGGTCCATACTAGTAGGTAGCCTGTAAACAGCAGATATTTTTGGTTCTACCTCCTTGTTTCTTCTTCAACCAGTAGTGGAGAGGGAAGAAGGGAAGTCGGGGAAGAGGAAGAGGGGAGAGGAGAGGAAGAGAGAGAAGAAACGTCTGTGAAAACTATCACTTTGCTTGCAGATGTCATGCTTCACGTTGATTTTGTGATATGATGGGGTTGCATTAAGGATGTCTCCCATCATACAAGACTGTTCAAGTATCACTTTGCTGCAGGCTTCTATTTCAGGCCTTGAATGTGGGTTTCCTAATCATATACATGGTAGCGAGAAAGATGCTTAAACCATCAGTATAACTGGTAATATTCCCTTAGCATGTAGTACCCACTTATCACTGTGAAATTTTACACACAGTATCTTGATTCACGCTCAGAAAACCTAGAGAAGTA
Source organism: Oryx dammah (assembly GCF_014754425.2). Taxonomy (NCBI): domain Eukaryota; kingdom Metazoa; phylum Chordata; class Mammalia; order Artiodactyla; family Bovidae; genus Oryx; species Oryx dammah. The sequence continues at coordinate 12,828,255 of NW_024070210.1, read as the reverse complement.
GTTCCTGTTCCTGTTCTCTACTATACAGTAGACAGAAATAGAGTTCTAGGGAGTTTAAGGAATTGGTGTGGAGAGTTCCAAAGTGGCAATATTTGAATCAGATTCTGAGAGCACACAGGGTTAAGCTATGATGAAATAACTGGGTACAAGCCGGTGCGGTTGAAGTGCTATATTTGGTAGGAGACGTGAGGTTATGAAAATTTATGCTGGGGCCAGATCCCCAAGGACTCTGGATGCTTTCATTGTACCTAGACATTTAGTGCCCTTTGGAGAGTTTTAAGTGGGAACTGTCATGAAGACATTTCTGTTGAAGAATAGTAGTTCTGACCACTGTGAGGTTGATAGACAGGTATTGCTAGAGTTGTGCTCACACAGAGAGAACGAACTCAGGCAGTACACGGGATGTCGAACTGCCTGCTGGGCTGTGGTTTGGGTGCAGAGGGTGTGGATAAAGAAAACTCCAAGATGACTACCAGCTTAATGCCCTGCAGAACTGGGTGGTCATGTCCTTAAGAGGTCATTTCTCTTTCCTGGAGGAAAGAGAGGGTTGGAAAAATAAAGTGTGTCTAGGAGATAACCAGGGAAAAATGAAATAGGAAAACAAGGAAGTCAAGGTTGGCAAAAGACAACATCTGGAGTTGCAGAATCTGAATTCTTAATGTTATCCACAGATGCTTCTTATCAAGCCTAAGATGTGAGATCCACTGGCCTAGATTACTTCCTAACAGCTCTGAAAAATCTGAAAAATGATAATACCGTTCTGTGCATGTAAATGGCATCCGCCTGGATGAGATGTGCTTCCTGTTAGCCTAAATGAACTGAGGAGTATATTTTAGTAAAGTGGAAAGAAAACCCAGATAATTTCCAAACTGCATATTTCTAAACATTTTTATTTGTTCTTTGTTCTGGCAGCATTTTAGAGATTAAACATCTTAAGAGTTTTATTCTTTTTTGTCCGAAAGAGAGATTTGCCTCTGAGCAATTTGACAAACATTGAGATTCCTCTTAATCTGTTGCTTTCCTCTGTCATTTTCTCTGTGTGTGTCTCTCTTCTCCTGTTTTATTTTGCCTTCTGTTTTTTTTTTTTCTCTGCTTTTCTTCATCTTCTCTCCACCCAGAAATGAAAAGTGTTTCCATGTATTTTTTCCCTTGAGGGCATGTGTAGAATATTTCACTCTGGGGATTCATCCTTGTTTGTGCTCAGTTGTGTCCGACTCTTTGCGACCCCTGGACTGCAGCCTGCCAGGCTTCCCTGTCCTTCACTATCTCCCAGAGTTTGCTCATGTCCACTGAGTCAGTGATGCTCTTCGAGCATTTGTCCATAGCCATCCTTAGTCCATCCCTTGGCTAATAGCGGCTGTACAGCATAGTCTTTAAGGGCAAATTGGAACCAGGTTGCCAGTTTCAGATCCCAGCAATGATTACTTATGTGGCCCTAGAGAATTGACGGAACATTTTTCTGCCTCGGTTTCCTCAAGTTCAAGTGTGGACATTGACAGGTCAGCTCTGCTCAGTTACCCCGCAGTCAGAAATGCCTCCCTGTATCTTCTTGGTTCTGCCCATCGTGGTTCTGCTGCAGCTCAGCTGTGTGTCCTCTTTATTTCTGGACCTGGGCTGAAGAAGTGGTCCTAATATGTCACATCGTAGATTGTGGCAAGGGGAAAGAGAGCTGGATGTCACGTGATGGCTCTTAAACCTTCTAAGCTTGAGACACTTCTGTTCACCTTTCTTCGGTTATGAAGCAAGCTACACAAAATGTCTGACTTAACAGGACAGAAAATGTAATCCTGCAGAGAGGACAAATTCATTTAGGAAAAGATTGGTAGGAAGGGGCAGTGTATACTGTCAACAATACAATCAACCACAATAACTGTATGGGATTAATCTACTAATTAGTGAAACACTTAGAATGGTGTCCAGTGACTAGTGTCTGCTAAGTAAATATATGTGTTAGTTATTTTTAATAGAGTCTAATATGAGTATCAGAAGAAGAAATGTATTAATTCACCCTTCAACTTTGAAAATCCACTGTGCATGCCAAGGACAGGACTGCTGAGAGTTGAGAACAATATAGAAATGAAGGCCTTGGTCTCTGCCTTATATGAACTGTATGTGCTGTGCTTAGTCATTCAATCATGTCCAACTCTTTGTGACCCCACTGACTGTAGCCCTCCAGGCTCCTCTGTCCATGGGACTCTCCAGGCAAGAATACAGGAGTAGGTTGCCATGCCCTCCTATAGGGGATCTTCCCAACCCAGGGATCAAACCCAGGTCTCCCTCATTGCAGGCAGATTCTTTACTGTCTGAGCTACCAGGGAAGCGTATGAATTATATGGTCCTGTGTAAAAAATAAATATGAAGAGAAAAGGGTAGTTGATGAGTCTGATTTCTTGATGGACTAAGATCCCCATCACCAGGGTACCCAGGGAAAACATCTATACCCAGTGCTGCCACACATTTGGTTTTTTGTTCAACTCTTCCAGCAGCCTGTGAACTGTTGGCTTACAGTAAGCATGTCTTTTTTATCTGTGTACCTCCAGAAACTTCCACAGTGCTGTTACAGCATGAAGCGAACCTCTCGATTAAACTGATCTTCCTTTATACAGTCTGGAGGTGGGGTGGCGGTTCTGGCCTCTTCATTAGGTACAGTTTCCTTTTCCAAATCAAGTCAGGAATTCAGAGTACATGGATAAAGCACTGAGCAGTCTGAGGTTAACTTCCATACTGTACCCACCCAAAGCATTGCACAGAGGTATGAAGACAGCACAAGGAATTGAGTCACCGTTGCCAGAGAATCTTCTTTGCATGGCTTACCCAAGGCCTCACTGCCTCACAAGGAGCCTGTTGCATTTATATTACTTAAGGGAGACAAATGCATTTGAATGAAAATGCTTGATCTATTTGTGTTAATGCACTGGTTTTAATGTTTTTCCTCTATGTGCTTGCCTTGCAAGTTTTATTTTGCTAAGGACCATAGAGAGATGATATTTCTGGTGAGATGGGGAGCTATACTGTCTCAGGTTTTCAAACTGACATGCACATTAAGTATGGAAAAGGATCCTCATCTTAGTGAACTAAGAGCAGAATAGAGTGATGGTTCTGCTAATCCAGTCTCCGGGATCCCTCAGCTGCACAAACCAGACGTTAATGGGATAAGAGAGTCCACCCAGGTGACAGCATCGTTCTGTGTGGCAACCGCCTGTGTCCACGGTGGGTGATCAGCTAATGTCATCAACCTCATAAGCCAACAGACTTTTTAATTATCATCCCAAGAAAACAGGCTAGAAATGCCATTCCTTTCCTGTTCTTACCATGGATTTAGTACATTCTGTTTTGGGAAGGAGGTGCTGCAGACATGGGTGTTGATATGGAAATGCCATTTCACAGAACTCTTTGTTTGGGGGATTCTTTTTTTTTTTAAAGCCAGTGACTTTATCTTTATATTTAAAATAAAGGCCCCCACCTTGGATGTGGTAATTAGTAAAAACATAGAGCCTGAAGGGACTTTGGGTATGGAGACCCCATCTCTTAACTTTTGTCTTGAATAGACCTAAATTAATTAAAAATGGTGGTTGAGCTTCCCTGGTGGTCCTATGGTGCAGACTCTGTGCTTCCAATGCAGGGGGCACAAGTTTGATCCCAGGCCAGAGAACTAAGATCCCACATGCTGTGTGGCATGGCCATATATATATATATATAGAAAATAAATAAGAATAGATCTTACATTAAAAAAATAAAATGATGGTGATGTCACTTTCTCAAAAGCCCTCCACGGTCCTCATGGGTTCTCCGGGGTAAACAGTGCAGTGATTGTTCTTAGAGACCTGTGCCTCTTTCTCACCATCTCAAACGTCTAGTCACTGTTTGCTGATTCATGGCCACAGGCCCCAAGCATGCCCTCAGTGCCAATTGCAGACCACGGTCCCCAGTCCTCTGTGAACTTTATAGACTTCAGGCAGCCAGAGGTCAATAAGAGCTCTCTCCGTGGAGTTAGAAGCCTGGATTCTTGATTTTCTGCCACGATATAAGAGCCTTGTGACCTCAGGAAAGTCACCTAATCTCTCTGGATCTCATCAGGCAAGTGGTACAACCCATCTCACAGGGTGGTTGTGCCGTGTAAGTGACGAGGGAGGAAGGGAGCACGTGCCACCTGTTTCATCACAGTCTGCGTCCTCTTGGGAGCACAGAGGCTGAGACAAAGACTTGGGTCAGGCGCTTTGCTTGGGAGAGATCCCATAGGTGGGAATGAAGGAGCAGAGAGAAGGAGCGGGCAGAAGACAGACCGACGTGAGCGTCCACGGTCAAGGATTCCGCCGTGAGCCAGGTACAAGCGGGGCAGCTGGGAGGTGCCGTGGCGCGCACCTCCGAGAGCTGTCTGTCCCCTGGACGGGAGGTCAAGACATTTGTCCTTCAGCTCCATCCCTGCCCCTGTGGGCTAGCCTCCACCCCATTTGTACCTCTTGTGTGCAGACAAGGAGAAGGCCCGGGAGCTGGCCCTGCTTGAGGTGGGAACCGTCAGACTGGGTGGGAGGCGGTGTGTTACAGTAACTGCTTGCTGCCCCCGTGGCTGAAATCTGAGCTTGGCTGAGTGGACGTGATGTGGGGGCTTGAAAGTGTCACCTGCTGGGACACCAGCATGTGGGGGCATGTTTACCCTTCACGTGCATTTCCAAGATTAGCTCTTACCTTCTTTGGGCTTTATTAATAGGTCCTAAGTGCTGGGACTTGGAGAAGGAAATGGCAACCCACTCCAGTATTCTTGCCTGGAGAATCCCGTGGACAGAGGAGCCTGGTGGGCTGCTGTCCATGTGGTCACACAGAGTCGGACATGACTGAAGTGACTTAGCATGCATGCATGCATTAGAGAAGGAAATGGCAACCCACTCCAGTGTTCTTGCCTGGAGAATCCCAGGGACAGAGGAGCCTGGTGAGCTGCCGTCTCTGGGGTCGCACAGAGTCGGGCACGACTGAAGCGACTTAGCAGCAGCAGCAGCGAGTGCTAGGACTAGATCCTAGTCTTGAAAATTGAAAAAGTGAAGTGAAATCAGGTGCTACTTTTCATTGACCCCCTCAGATTAGATTTTCTGTTTCGAATTAAGCAGCGTTCCCCATTTTCTCCGTGTTCTTTACCCGGACTCACTTGGACTCACTCCTCATTCACCTGGACTGGGACGGTCTAGGGGCGTGACCCTGATGGAGCCATGAGAAGCGGAGATTTTGCAGGTGTTCTGACTGGGGGTTGAGTCCCATAGCTGTGTGACCTTGACCTTGCGGTGCTTTGCGCTGCCTCTTTGTTTGTAAAATTGGGTAAACTGTATCAGCCTCGTAATATGAACCTAAATAAGATTATGTGTGCAATGTACTTGGTACCTCCTTCATTCCCATTTGAATTTCCCAGAGGGATACATTTTCTTTTAGCTGGGAAAAAAAATGTTCATTTTGTATGTATATTTTTACTGTGCCTATATGAATACATTGGTAGTGTTTTGATTTATGTCTGTTGCTTGGTGTCTTTTAGCTTCAAATGTGTCTAATTCACTCAGCTGCCAAAAGGCAACGTTCAGGTATCTCTGCTCTCCTTCTTCCTCCATCTTCAACAAATTTACTCTGTCATTTACTTATTCTTCTGCTCCTATGTATTCACTTCTTAATTCAATTATATGTATTTATTACTATACTGAGTATCTTCCTGGATTGGTCCAATTCATTCTATTGCCGAAATACTGCTTGTAACTCTTCACCTCCCCTCAGCCTATCTACTAATTTGTTATTTAATCTATTCAATTCTGTTTATTCACTTGCTGCTTGAGGTTTTTTTTTGTTTTTTTCCCTATTACGTTGCATACCTTCTTGGTATAAGACACTCTGCCTCATTGCTAGGGATTACCAAGGTAGCATGTTCTTTCTTAAAGGGCATAGAAGTGGAGGCACTAAGAATTAAAAAAAAAACTGTAATGCAAAGAAGAGAGTGATGATTGACAGTATAAAAGTACTGATGAATTAGTGAACGGGTGAACACTTCGAGCTGGCATGGCCAGAGAAGGCTGAGAAGTGATGGATGGAGGTAGACCAGTCATGAGTGTATATCAAAGAAGACTAGTGGAAGGTGTCTTATGGCTTTCTTAATCCCTGTTTCAAGCATAATATTAATTATTAGTAATGAACGAGACCTTTCAGTTCATAATTGGACAGTTTAAAATTCTGTTTTTTTCCAACACAAAAGGGTCAGTTTACAAGGAAACACGAGTTAGAAATGTATTAGGAGGATGTTAGGAGAGCATGTTCTAGTGTATATACTGCTTAAAGTCTCTTTAGCTGAGTTTCTGTCAGCTTCCAAATCTGTGTCTTCGGTGCTAAACAGCAAGATCATGTAGCGAGGTCCTAAAGCATAACATTTGTTTAAAGCCTTTATTGAATTTGTTACAATATTGCTCCTGTTTTATGTCTGGATTTTGGGCTCTGAGGCATATGGGATGCAAGGGGTGCTCCCAGACCAGGGATCAAACCCGCCTCCCTTATGCTGGAAGGCAGAGTCTTAATCCCTGGACCACCAGGGAAGTCTTGGAATAACATTTTAAATAATCAAAGGAAGACTAATTTGTATTAATTATATCCTGACGGTGGTAGGAAAAGTACTAGTGTATTTTAGAAAGCTCTTTTTAAAAAGAAACAAGAGTAGAATCAGTATCTGCAAAAACGTCGTTCTGCCTATCCCTGCGCAGATTGCCCTCATCTCTTGAAAAGTGGCTTCATGGAGAGAGATTATCACGAGAAATCCTAAGATTGTCCTCCACTCACTCCTAAGCAGGGCTGTAAATTTATGACTTATAGGAGAGATTTGCCAGGAAATTGTGAGCGAGAATTTTTTTCTCATCTTTTGTGAAGTCCTTTGTTCCTTTATCTGCTCTGGATTCATTCCATTTCGAAACAGTCTTGCTCTGTTCTCCTTGATGGGATGAACCGTGTTCGGTTTACGCTGTGATCACCATGTGTAAAGATCCTGTTGAATGAGTTGCCAGTGTTTGCTTTGTCGTGTTAGAGCCGCCCCTTGTTCCATTCCTAAGGGTGGGCTGGAGTGTGTAACCGAAACCATGCCGGGAGAAAAAAATTAAAAAGGAAGGAAGGGAGGGAGAGAGGCAGGGGGACAGGGAAAGGGGAAGAAAGGAAGGAGGGAGGGAAAGGAAGGAAGGAAGGGTGGAAGAGAGGAGAGAAAGACAGAGCCAGAGACTGGAAAGAAATCCAACAGAAACTCAGCGACTTCGCGTCATTAGTAGCAGTGGTGGCTTAAGGTGCAAATTAGCACTGTGCTAAGACAATCACATAAGCAATGAACTCTGAGCCACACTTCTCATCCCCAGGAGGCTGCCAGGAGATGGTACCAAGTGTGACTGATGTTAGGGAGAAAAGACACAAATAGCAGAGGCAAGCTCCCTTGGCTAATAGGATCAGTTGTGTCTTAACTCTTCCTGGAGTCTTTCTCTTCCATCCCCCAGGTTCTCAGCCCAAATCTGGGAATCATCCCTGATTCTTCTCTTTTCCCCTGCTACTTCCAGTTCACCTCCCAAACTAATCTCCAAGTACTGTTGACCTTACTTCTAAAAATATATCCAAAACTCACCATTTCTGTTTCTACTGGTGCCTCCCTGGTCCAAGGCATTTTAATTTTTTTGCCTTAAAGGCAAAGCTCTTTAGTACCCCTCCTTGTCTTGCTGTTGATCTCTGCTGGGCCAGTGCATCCATAGCGTCTGCAGTGAGTTTTAAAACTTAAATTCAGTATCGTTCCCTTGTTGAAAACTTCCCAAGGGAAGGAGAGGATTTAAAGCAACACTTAGAGCAGCATTCAGATTCTAGAGGACTTCCCTGGTGACTCAGACAGTAAAGAATCTGCCTGCGATGCAGGAGACTGGAGTTTTCATCCCTGGATCAGAAAGATCCCCTGGAGAAGGAAACGGTTACCCACTCCAGTGTTCTTGCCTGGAGAATCCCATGAATAGAAGAGCCTGGCTGGCTGCAGTCCATAGGGTTGAAAAGAGTTGGGCACGACTGAGTGACTAACACTTTCTAGAACTTTTAGGTTCTAGAGGTTGTGATCTGGATTCTGTCTATACTGCAGCCTTCTCTCCTGCGACACACTCGCCCTTGGGTGCAAGCTCCAGACATCATGGACTTTTTTCTGTTCTCCCAACATACCAGCCTCATTTTGGGCTTCTGCTCTGGCTGTCCCCATCGTCTCATGCTTTTGCACGCTTGGCTCCTTCTCCAGTGTGCCATCTCACTAAATAGCTCTTCATCCAACCCGGGACAGGGCCTGAATAGAGTCGTCACCTCCGAGAAGACTTTCTGGAGCATTCTGCTCTGCAGCCAATCCTCTATTCCCGCTGCCCACCCCGATCACTTCTCATTGCATTACCCTGTTCTGCTTCCTTCGAAGAACTCAGCCCTGTCTGAAGCTGTCCCGTGTTCTTTCATTTTAGTTTTACCCTTCACCATCTCCCACCCAGAGTAGCCTGTGAGCTCTGTAAAGGGTGAGGGCCCGGCCTGTCTTGTTCATTTCCCTACCCTTCACACCTGGGATGGTGCCTGTGCCAGGCTGACGCTCCACTGCTTATGTGCTAAGTCGGTTCAGTCGTGTCCGACTCTGTGTGATCCTGTGGATGGTAGCCCGCCAGGCTGCTCCGTCCCGGGGATTCTCCAGGCAGGAGCACTGGAGTGGGTGTCCATGCCCTCCTCCAGGGGATCTTCCCCACCCAGGGATCGATCCCCTGTCTCTTACATCCACTGCATTGTCAGGCTGGTTCTTTACCACGAGTGCCACCTGGGAAACCCATGGCCATTTGTTAAGCATGTGGATAGACCCTCTGATGTGTGGTCGGGGGCCACTAGCAGGAGGCTCTCAGCAGCTGGAAAAGCAGAGCAGAGGGTGAGCACAGGAAAGGAATGGCAGCCAGAGATGGGCATGCTGCACGGGGTGGGTCTGATGGGGGTGTGTGTGCACGCGTGCGTGGATGCACACACGCGTGTGCACGTGCGCTCAGTTGTGTCTGCTTCTTTGTGACCCCCAGGACTGTAGCCTGCCAGGCTACTCTGTCCATGGAACTATTCAAGCCCCATAAATACCAGTCGTGTCTTCCGTGGGTTTTGACTAGAGTCCGGCCTCCAGGAGTGACCCTGGGCTCACGCTGGGTGAGTTGGTGGCTTCTCTTTCTTGCGTACTCACGGGAAGACCTCCTAATACCAGCTTCCAGAAGGCCTCTTTTGCTTTTCACATCTGTTGCAGCAAGTACGGCAGTTCTTCCTGAGTCCTGAGGATTCGGGTGAGGATGAAATGATCTTTTTGAAATGTTTCACCAAACTGGCTCTATAAGTAAATATGGTTTAAGCTTTCCCCCCGCCCCCACCAAAATGAATTCTTTTGATTAAAAAAAAAACCATTTTTTAAAACAAAACACCTCTCACACTCTGTTGGGTTGTTAGCCCAAAGAAAACAAGCAGAACCTGAAATTTGGCGGGGGTGCGGTATGAATAAAATACTTGTTTTCCCTACTTGCCTGTCACCCTCCTTATTCTTCAGTTCCTCCCTTTTCTTCCTCCCCCCATGCTTTTACTTGCTGAACCTCTCCTCTCTGGAGAGGACGATTCATAAAATATATAGTGCTACAGGCTTAGGAAAGTGTGTGTCATAGCTCAGCGAGTCCAACCGAAGGTGCCAGTGGAAAGAAGGTAAGTTTTTGGTCTTTAAATATTTTTTGGTGTTCATTAAACCTAATAGAGTCCATTTTGTGTATCTGTCATATCATTTAGATGTATAACCACATGCATTTCACTATACCTTTCTAAAGGAGTGAATTTCATCTTTTTTTATTCGTTGTAAGAGTCCTGATTCATGCAAAGCAAGTTCCAAGAGAAATCAGGTTGTCATTCCTTTCCCTTCCTGCACAAATAGCAAGATGTTCGGTGATTGTGGGGCAGGTCTTAGTCCCTGCACAAAAAGTTCCTAAATGCTACCCACCCTCTTTCAGAAATAGCACTTTGTGGAACATGGAAGGAATTTCTACTCCCTGCATATGAGCAAAACCATCTGGTTTAGTTGGTTCGGACAGGTCTTAGAAGTACATTGACAAATTATTGAAATACGAAATATTTGGATATTTTGTAGTTTTTCTGGTTATATTGCTCCTGGGGGGAATAACAAATTAATGTAATGTGAATGGTCTGTTAAACACACACACACACACACACACACAACTAAATAGATTCAAAGTAATTAAAATCCACAGTCCACTTTGTGAGGAAGTGTGCCTTCAGTAATGCTCACATGTCGATTTTCCCCACACGCTTCCATTCCTGTCTTCCAACAGAAGGAACATTCTGCTAATATCTGAGGGTCATCTGCTTTCAAGCCATCAGCAATGATTTCTCTCCCAAAGGGTACTTTTCTCCTAATTTTCACTCTTATTTTATTCTTCGCTCCGGCCTCCTTGAGGTTACTGTAGGATAGGTCGAGAAAACAGCCTAGTTTGTGTCCTTCATCCACAATTGTCATTCTCTGTCCCCTGCTCATCAGAGAATCGTCTGGGAGACCAGCCTTAACGACAAGAGAGGATGCTACCCGAGTTTGCAGTGAGTTTGTACTGAACGGGCATTGGTGTGGTGTTACTCAGAGGATTCATGGAAAGCTGTCTGTTCTGCAATAACAAACGGCTTCAATGCTCCACTCCTGCGGACTGCTACAGCCCCATCTCCATCTTCAGTTCTGCGTCTTTACCCCAGTCATGGGTGTCATTACCTGGAAAGTTCAACTAAGGGATATCAGACAACTTGTTAGTTTCCTGTATTTAGATAAGACATTGATGATCTCAGCAGTCTAAAGGGCATCAGAAGATTGCTTTGTGATCAATATTTATTACGTAAACTATTAAAAAAAGGAGATGCATGTAATATGTACCCAATTGCAGATCATACTTCTCCAAATTCCTGAAAAGAAAAGGACAGTGCTGGAAAATCAATAGCTTTGATTTATATATATGTTTACGTTCTCACCAGTTCCGTTTTACATCTCAGCTTAAACGATGATTTCTTCCTTATCTGGACCATCATTTACTTAACAGTAAAGAGCTCTTTCCATTTGTTGTTTTTCTGACACTTTGCGCTTGAATCTGCCAGAGAAGTTGTCCCAGACTAACTCCTTTTATTCCTGAAACCTGTCCCTTGGTCTGTTTCGACTTTCAGCTGGTGTCTGCTTCTGGCTTCACTTATCAATCCATTTTTTTGCTTAGGCTACCGGTTAGGCGTGCTCTTCCCCTCTATTTCCAGCTGAGTTTAAACCTCACTTTCCTTCTAGTAGGACAAATTGACCTTTTGGCTTGATTAAAGATAAATGCCATTGACTTTCCACTTTGGGAGGCCAAGCGTTTTCCAGAAGCTCACTGAGATTTCTCTTATTTATTGCTCGAAAAATAAATATCAAACAATACTTGTTTCTCTGCCATTTTAAGGAAATGACTGTGAATTTTTTCCCCCACTCTTAGAGCAGTGAGGATTAGGGGGGTTGGAGATATCAAGTATAATTAACTGTAGGGCATGGAAGGGCACTGTTTTTTTTTTTTTTTCCAACATTTTTAGTCATAGTCCATCACATCCTAAAGTTTTAGAGTCAGAGTTTGAATTTGGCCATAGTCAGTATTTCAAGGACTCCAGAAGTACTTAACTTTTAAAATATCAGTGGCATTTAAGACACGTTGGGCTGAGGCAAATGTTTTAATTTCTGTGGCTGACATGGCGCTAATGTAGCCATGCCCTAAAACTGACTATGGTTGTGTTAGTCTTTGTCCTTTTATCTTGTCCCCAGTCCTAAAAATTCAGTGATGTGCAGAAATTGTCTCAAGAACAGATGTCACCTATAAGAGCTCTTTAAATAGCCTGCATTTGTAGCAGTTCTGCCTCTATAGCCAATATTTTCCACATCTTTCATTACTTTATTCTTTCCTGTTGAAGCATTTGCATGTAGAATAAAGAGGATAAAAACATTAAAAAAAAAAAAAAACAAAGGCAGATTTGTTTCTTCTGAGAACATCTGTTCTTGCTTCAAAAGTCCCCACGTGATATGTGGGTCCCTCTCCTCAAGGCCCACAGAGTTTGCTGTTGTAAAGCAGAGACGTATCACTCCCAGGCCTGAACTTAATGAGACCATGAACAGTGCTACCTAACCAGCTGAAGTGTAGGAAAAAGCCTGTATACAGTGTATACATTTTAGATAATATCAAAGACAGGCATACTTAACGGAGGCTAAGACTGAGTATTAAATTGTTTGTTGTAGAATTATTTTTTTCCTCAAGATTCACTGGTCTCATGGCATCATCATTGAATTCTGGGTATATGTGGTCACTTCTAAGTTTCTTCACTGAATTCTCAGAACTTTTATAAATACGGATTGCCCTTGGAGTAGAGGTACATTCTGAAAAATATTAAACACAAATTACTGGCTGAAGACCTTGTGATTAAAAGAAACCTTTCCACTTTGAGAGCTTGTTTGCTTTTCAAGAAGGAAATTTCTCCAAACTGCAACTACTATCATAACTCTTAATAACCAGAACTTAATAGAAATGCTAATTACTCAACATTAAAGGGTCTAATTTAAAATTACCCATCCTAAAAGAGCTCTACTCAAGTGATACTCTGTTTTCTTTTCTCCCCTAAAAAACAGAATATTTTCAGTCTTGGCGGTAGAGGAGTGGGAAGACTGGCTAGTAAAAGTTATATAATGATTTTCAAAATTACTTAGATAAGAGTATACTGACCTTATTTTGATTGTTTCCGAAAAAATAAAGATCTAGGTAGACATCAGTTATTCAACAAGCACTCATTAAAGCTCCTACTGTGTGCCTGGCCCTGTGCTCCTATATGCTGGAGCTGAGTGTGTGGTCTTCTGAAATATTACAAATGCCTACTAACCATAGATGCCAATCCTTGTATTGCCCAGTTAGATGTTTATTTTTTTGCAAGGTATTTCCAGAAATAAGACTTTCCATATACTGAGACTAATGTAGGAAGATTGAAGCAGCATCTTTCTGCAAGGGATCAGCTATGTATGTAGAGAGAGCAAACTTTTTCTAAAGAGTTCTAGTTCTATGCAATCTTCTTTGTCTTTTCAACTTACATCTCAGTTCTGTAGTGAATGAGTGGAACATGATGTTCTTCTCCCCTTCATCTGTTTTGATGCCTCAACATTTGTCTTGCCAACTCCTGCCCCTAAATACCATCATTTATCATAACACCCGATCCTTCCAAGGATTCACCTAAATGTCATCTTGAGCATCTTGATTATGAATCTTCTGGGACAGTTTGGTTTGTTCCTTTATTTAGTGGCACATTTTACTGAACATTCTTTTGACCTAAACAGGTTCAGTTTTGCAATTTTGCATTATTTCATTTTTTAGGTCTTTGTATCTTTTTGGAAGATGATGAACAGTGAGTAAGTCTGAGGCCCATTGTATTCCCTTCAGGAGCATTATTTATAATGGAGTTTAGACCTTGACATTATTATTATTGTAATGATTACCACTGTGATTCATATAGTCACTGAATTCTGGTAAGACCACGGGTTAATGGAAATGTCAAATTAAAAACATAGATTGCAGAGCTCTTTTCTCATCCAATTGGTGGATATTCTCTGAAAGCCAGACTGGTGTATTATGCCTGGGTGATCAAATGGTTCTAAAAGAATATATAATGAATTTCTTGTTTCTTCAAGAAATTCACCTGAAGTCTAAGACTTTGGGAAACAGAATGACAGCCGACTACTATTTCCTGTAAATGTTGGATGGCCATTTAAAATGTCTTGTACCTACGGATAAAAGAGGATACTTACTTGTTATTATCCATTATGATTCAGTTGAAATTTTGCATTGGGGACTTCTGCAGAGTGTCCCCGAGACTCAGATGGGCTCTGGAGGGGGTTGACTGCTTGAGCGTTGCTGGGTCATATGCACCAGTGTGGCTTTGACAACTCTGATGCCACGAACACTACATTTAAGGTTGATCCTAACTTTGGCACTTACCACTGCCCTTAGGCAAAGGACCAGAGACCCTGTATGCAGGGCAGAAGCTCAACGACAATGAATGGCACACCGTCCGGGTGGTGCGGAGAGGAAAAAGCCTTAAGTTGACCGTGGACGATGATGTAGCTGAGGGTGAGTAAGCTCTGGAGACCTTGGTCTCTCTCTTCTCTCAGACTCCTTTTGGTCATTCAGTGAGCAAAGGGTTTTTTGTTTTGAAAACCTTGTATTTTGCTAAATGGAAGTCACATGTCTTGTTCTCTATTAACAAGCTCAGGTAAGACCAAGAAGATCTGCCTCTCTATTTTCAGAATCCCTTTTCACTGATCTGTATCGCCGAATGTCTCCACTACTGTGGTTACATTGATGGGACTCTCTCCTTAGGCATAGAGTGTGTGTCTGGAGAAAGGATATAGAGTTCTCGAGATCCTTCTATTACTCAGTTACTCAAAACTCACTTGTCAGTCACCCCAAGTGCTAGTTCCTTCCCTTCTGAGTGAGTCACTCTCTAGTAGAGGGAGATGGGTAAATCAGAAATTCAAAACTTTATAGGTGTAAGTAAGTCTCAAAAGCAGTACATGACACTTAGAAGGTGCTCAATAATTATTCATTTATTTAATAATTTATTTAGTCATTATTAATTGACTGCCTACTGTGTCCCAAGTCCTGCTTTAGATGGTGCTGGGAATGTGGTGGTGGGCAATTAGGCAAGTCCTGGGTCTGGTGGAATTTACATTTTAGGAGGGCAAGGAGTAAGTGAATGAATCTTTACATACATAAACAAGCATTCAGAGCCTCACTCAAGCAGTAAGCATTTCTTGATAGCCTGGTGTATGTCATGAATATGCTAAGGATTGTAGAAGTTATAAAGGAAGCACACAAGATTACCTGTTTCCTTCGACAATGAATCAATTTTGTGTATTAGATAAGACTTGGGAATTTGAAAATAAGTCAGGGAATATATAATGAGATTCCTATTTGGGTAAGCAAGATTATAATTTTCAATCTGGAGAGAAAAGTATCAATTTGAGCTGGAGAAATCTGGAGTGGCTTATGAAGGTAGATCTTTGGGCAGAATTTGATGGATCATTTAGTAAGATCTAGGGCAGAAGAGAGAAGGCATCTTTAATGCATCTTCAGTTCAGTTCAGTTGCTCAGTCCAATTCTTTGTGACCCCATGAATTGGAGCACGCCAGACCTCCCTGTCCATCACCAACTCCCAGAGTTCACCCAAACTCATGTCTGTTGAGTCAGTGATGCCATCCAGCCATCTCATCCTCTGTTGTCCCCTTCTCCTCCTGCCCCCAATCCCTCCCAGCATCAGAGTCTTTTCCAATGGGTCAACTCTTCGCATGAGGTGGCCAAAGGATTGGAGTTTCAGCTTCAGCATCAGTCCTTCCAATGAACACCCACGACTGATCTCCTTTAGAATGGACTGGTTGGACCTCCTTGCATCTTACATGAGGCATTTTAAAATTTATACTCTCCAATATTCTAGAGCAGTGCATATCTTCTTGTCTATGTGGGAAAGGAAAATGTCAGGCAGGATGGGGTGTTATGTGGAATGCTGCTGGTGTCAGGAGACCTGGGCCCTAATGCTGATTCTCTGCAGGATTTTGTGAAAGTCACTTAACATTTCTGGGCCTGCGAGTTGAAATCAGGGGCCTAAGCCATATTTACAATGTCTTCTGTGAATTTGACAGTCAAATTTGAGTCAGGATCCTTTGGTTTAATAGTCACTGTCACTAAAATGCCTTATACCTTTGGGATAGAAATAATGCTAAACCTCCCTTTCCTTATTTCCTCATTTTGAAATTCTATTAAAACTTAAAACTTCTAAACTTGAAATTCTATTATTGCTAAGGCTGTTTACAGCATTAAGTCTCTGCAATGTTTGGTTCTGTAATTTAGTTTTATAATTATGAGCCTGAGAGTCTGTGCTTATGGAGTTGGGCCTTGTAGTAAGCCGTGTGTGTGTGTGTCTGTGTGTGTGTCTGTGTGTGTGTGTGTCTGTGTGTAAGTCAGGAATGAGAGCCTGGATACAGGCAGAAGACCCACATATATCTAGTGCCAGCTGGCATTAGATACTGGCTTAGCTGTTTTACACATATCAGCTCCTTTAATCTTCTAAAGTACACCATTGCCGTGCAAGTAGAATGTTCTTGTTGTCATTTTACGTAAGGGGAGCATGAATTTAGAGGCAGGTGTAAGATTATACTCTAAATTCATGTCTGTGTGATTTGACCCAATCAAACTGCTTGTTAGACTTCAAAGTTTATCCTAATAAAATGATTTGTCTTACACCATAGGTACAATATAGTGGAATGGATTGAGGTGAGGTGAGGAATACATTTCAGAAGGTAGACAGTAGTACTCACCTCCTTCCTTCCCTCAGAGAAGACAAACAGAACTGGAGCAATAAGCCATTACCCTCCAATTGTACAGAGACATAACTTAGTATTGGGGGGTGAAGTTACTGTTCTATATGCCTGAAGGGTAACTGAGCTTTATGTAATGAATATATCAAAGAGATGTAAAAATGATTGTAAGCTTTAGAACCCATAGCCAACCTGAATTAATTATTCAACAACTCCCCGTGAGGGAGTGCAGAAAGGAGCCCTCAAAGGGAGCTGTGATACACCCCACGTCCCTCTCTGACTTCTCTGGGTTCAGCCCAGGAAAGCCAATAGTGCTCTTTGCGGCGTGTTTTGAATAAACAGCCACTAGATGGCGACCTCACCCCTCTCTCTGCAGACAGTGCTTTCCATTTATTTCCACGGGGAAACTATATGCCCTGAAATCTAAGAACTGCAGGACTGAGAATACAGTAATGTATATTGTCTCCCTCAGTATTCTTTTATAGAAATTTTAGAATAAAGGTAATTATAAAGTGTGCTTTCTCTTAACCACTAATAATTAAACTGCAGGATTAAACCATGGATGCCCAAGTCATCCAATAATTTGATATTAGAAATTAATGAGCCCCACCATACCCCCTACTTTGCTGCTGATGGGGAAAAAATGGAGCCATGCAGATAAAGAAATTTGGGAGAAGAAAAGAGCTATTTTGCTTATGAGCTGCAGCCTTGGGTTGCTTCTTACAGTGATAAGGGGTTTGGGAATTTTAATTTTAGCTCACAGAAGTCATAAAATCAGGCAATGAAACTAAAATACCACACGGTCTTCAGGTTATTAAGTAGTGTCTTACTGACTTATTTAGTAATGCCTTTCATGCTGTTTAAGGTCCCCCAGGATGTCAGATTTTCAGCTAGTTTTGTAGAAATGGATGCAAAGAATAGGTCAGACTCATAAGAAATCACAAGCTAGGAAAGAAATAGTCCTTAGCCTGGTGGTTTTAATTTATTGTAATATAATGTGTTCCTGGAAAAATACTAAGTTCAGTTGACAGTTAATCAGGATTGATCAATTGATTGGCTGAGCTGGATTTCTATTATTAAGAGTAAATTAGGAATTTCCCTGGTGGTCCAGTGGCTAAGACTCTGTGCTCCTGATACCGAGGGCCTGGGTTCGATCCCTGGTCAGGGAACTAGATCCCACAGGCCCAAACTAAGGTCTAGTGTGGCCAAATAAAAATAAATACTTTTAAAAATAAATCTTTAAAAAATGATAACAGAATACATCACGTAAATTATGCTCCTCAGCATGGGTACCCAATGCTTCAGGAACTTCCCACTCCACCTGGAGCTTCTTTCTGGTATAGAATTTCACCTTTTCTTTTCCTTTAAAATTTTACTCCTCTGGTCCATGTTAGCCTTTTCCTTTCCTTCCTTCACCCTATATATAGCACAAACCACACCAAGCTGTATGTAGAGCATCATTTTCCAAGAAAAATTTCTCATGTTAGTAAAAAAAAAAATATTGAGATCAATTTGGATACAATAGGGTAAACAAAATGCAGTAGAATTCTTTATTGAAAGACCTGTTAGGAGCTTTAATATGCTAATATCCCTTGCTCATCATCAAAAATTGCCTATGCAGTGTCTGCCCAACTTATTTGGTACCAGAACTTTTTTTAAATTTCTAAAGCATTTTACTTTACTAGCTTGTGAGATGAGTGCAAGAAAGCAAAGAAGAACTAAAAAGCCTCTTGATGAAAGCAAAAGAGGAGAGTGAAAAAGTTGGCTTAAAAATCAACATTCAGAAAACAAAGATCATGGCATCCGGTCCCATCACTTCATGGCAAACAGATGGGGAAACAGTGGAAACAGTGACAGACTTTTTTTGGGGAGGGGGCTCCAAAATCACTGCAGATGGTGATTGCAGCCATGGAATTAAAAGACGCTTACTCCTTGGAAGGAAAGTTATGACCAACCTAGACAGCATATTAAAAAGCAGAGACATTAATTTGCCAACAAAGGTCTGTCTAGTCAAGGCAATGGTTTTTCCAGTGGTCATGTATGGATGTGAGAGTTGGGACTATAAAGAAAGTTGAGCACCAAAGAATTGATGCTTTTGAACTGTGGTGTTGGAGAAGACTCTTGAGAGTCCCTTGGCCTGCAAGGAGATCCAACCAGTCCATCTTAAGGAGATCAGTCCTGGGTGTTCATTGGAAGGACTGATGCTGAAGCTGAAACTCCAGTACTTTGGCCACCTGACGCAAAGAACTGACCCATTTGAAAAGACCCTGATGCTGGGAAATATTGAAGGCAGGAGAAGAAGGGGACGGCAGAGGATGAGATGGTTGGTTGGCATCACCGACTCAATGGCATCACCGGGAGTTGGTGATGGACAGGGAAGATTGGCATGCTGCAGTCCATGGGGTCACAATGAGTCAGACATGACTGAGCAACTGAACTGAACTGAAAGCATTTCACAGCATATACTCTTGAAAAATGTTGCTATAACATGGAGAAAAGGATGTGAGAGTGTTAGAGCTGGAGGATTGTGGGCAAAATGTGCACTCTTTACTAAGCTTTATAAGCCTTTGTTTTCTTAACTTCTCTCCCCCCATCTGTGGGCGTGGGTGGTCAAGCCTCTCCCATTATTTCTTTGCTGTCAGTGTTGGCCAACTCTTAAGGCTGACTCCAAAGCAGATGTCTCACATGCAGCCTCCTTCCCCAGATGTGAGGGGTGCTTGCTGTGCTCCAGCCCCTCCGCCAGTATGGGGCACACGGAAGAGGCAAGGAGTGGTCCCTACTTACAAAGAGCTTGTGTTCTGGTGAAAGAGAGAAAGCAATAAGGTGAAGTCTCCAGGAAATTCTTAGCAGACGTCAGAGAAAAGGGAAAAAGGAAAGCTGTGTAATTAGTTTATAGCTACGGGACTGTGTTCTGTCTTTTATACATACTGGTACATTTCATCCTGATAACTTCATGCTGATTTCACAAGGAAACTGAGCCACAGGAAAGTTATGTAACCCAGGCAGTCAAGCCTCAGAGCTTACATGTTCATCCACTTGTGGAAATTTACAGGTTGAACTTGGCTAAAATTTTCAGTAGGTTTATGCTCTCAACAAACTCCTGTACTCTGAGGGCTGGTCTGTTAACTGCTCTCTGGCCAGCGGTGAACTATAGCAGTGAGTGCGTGAACAGGAGCCAGGGACGCATGCCTATCCTGGGAACGGTAAGGAATACATTCACCTCAGTTCAGTTCAGCCACTCAGTTGTGTCTGACTTCTTGCAACTCCATGGACCACAGCACGCCAGGCCTCCTTGCCCATTGCCAACTCCTGGAGCTTACCCAGACTCATGTCCATTGAGTTGGTGATGCCATCCAACCATCTCATCCACTGTCGTTCCCTTCTCCTGCCTTCAATTTTTCCCACTCTTTTCCAGTGAGTCAGTTCTTTGCATCAGGTGGCCAAAGTATTGGAGTTTCAGCTTCAGCATCAGTCCTTCCAATGAGTATTCAGGACTGATTTCCTTTAGGATGGACTGGTTGTATCTCCTTGCAGTCCAAGGGACTCTCAAGAGTCTTGTGTGTTAGATGGGTGATGTTACAATTTTCGGCTGCTGGAAAGGAGTGTGAACTCATCACAGCAACTTCTGTGTGGAAATTTCATCAGTTAAATTCCATCTACAACTTTTCTTGGACAATGATGTAAGGAATGAGTCAAGTGTTTTCACCAGAAACAGTGTATCCGTACAAGAGAAGATATGGGCTTTGAGATGCATGATACACCCCTGTGTTCAGTTCGGGGGGGTCTACCATTTACCACCTATATGACCTGTGATAAACTGCCCTCTGGAACACTAAGCACAGTGTCCTCACCTCTGAAGCAATAGAGCAATGCCTATCTACACCTTTTTTTGTGTGTGATTGTGGCATTTGATGGTGGTTACAGAGTTCCTGTCATATAGGGACTCTTCCGTAGTCTTGCTTTTTCCCTATTATTTTTCTCCCAAGTTAACTCCTCTTTCCTCTGAAATTTGAAAGCAGCTGCTGTGAAGTATGCATGTATTCTCACCTTAAGTGGAGGGAGTTTCAGTTTACAGACAGCATTCAAAAGAGATGAGTGAAAAGTTTCCCGGCTATTAATGTTGATTAGGTGATAGAAGGACTGAGGCTGAAACTCCAATACCTTGGCCACCTGATGCAAAGAACTGACTCGTTGGAAAAGACCCTGATGCTGAGAAAGATTGAAGGCAGGAGGAGAAGGGGATGACAGAGGGTGAGATGGTTGGATGGCATCACCGAGTCGATGGACATGAGTTTGAGTAAGCTCTGGGAGTTAGTGATGGACAGGGAAGCCTGGCATGCTGCAGTCCATGGGGTCGAAGACAGACACAACTGAGCGACTGAACTGAACTGATACAACAGATTTTTTATAAAGCATTTATTTGCTTAGTTTGGCCAAGTTTCAAACTTAATTTATATCCTCAACGCTTTTTCCAGGTGCAGCAGCATACACTCTTTTTTTTTTTTTTTTTAATATCCATCTGTGGCCAAGTGACATTTTTTAGCACATGGTAAAGCCAGTTCACTTTTTAAGAACTTTTTTTTTTATATTGGACTATAATTTATTAAAAATGTTGTGTTTCATGTGTATAACAAAGTGATTCAATTATGCATACACATGTATCTGTTATTTTTCAAATTCTTTTCCCAGTTAGGTTGTTGTCTAGAATTGACACAGTTCCCTGTGCTCTATACTAGGTTGTTGTTGGTTATTCATTTTAAATACAGCAGTACATTTTCTAATTTGGCCCCACGTCACCTTCTTCCCTCCTTTGTCTCTCCTAACCCCACCAACTTCTAGCTGAAGCTCTCTGAGTTATCCTAAACTTTAAATCTGTTTGCATCCCTGGGCTAAGCTCTCAAAGTTAGCCTTTTTCTTACTTACAGGGTTTCCCTGGTGGCTCAGATGGAGAAGAATATGCCTGCAATGTGGCGACTTGGGTTCAATCCCTGGGTCAGGAAGATCCCCCTGTTTAAAGGAATGGCTACTCACTGTAGTATTCCTGCCTGGAGAATTCCATGGACAGAGGAGCCTGCTGGGCTATAGTCCATGGCATCTGAGTCAGACACGACTGAGCGACAAACACTTTCTTACTTATGCAAACCTTCCTTTGATCTCTCAACACTGTCAGCTCAGTCAACACTGTATGATTTTCCTGCTTTATGAAATTCGTGGAGAGCAGAATTTCCTAACCCCTCAGTCCTAGAGGTTGATTCACCCATCAGTTCAGTTCAGTTCAGTTCAGTCGCTCAGCCGTGTCCAACCTTTTGCAACCCCATGAGCTGCGATTTATCCATACTTCTCTACAAACTCCCAGTTTACCTTGTCATTGTCTCTTCAGAGTCCTCTCGGAACTCCGGTCTTCACTAGGGATCATCCCTTTATCTCTTCTTAGTTCTCATCACTGATGTTTTTTGTTCTAAATTTTTACTCTAAGAATGAGCATGAGGACTAACATCATCATTGTTCACTTCCTGGGCCCTCATCGAGATTGGCTATGGTTTCCCCTCCCCATCATCGTCCAGCCCCAGCTCCCTGCCTCTATCCCTTGTATGAACAGCTGTGGCCACATTGACATTGGGTATTTATTTTATCACTTCATAGTTTTATATTATGTGAATTTAGACTATGCTAGTTGCATTTTCATGACCAGTCCAGTTTTCAATACCGAAGTATTTTATCCAGCAATTCCTTCTTCTAGTTATTCAGTTGTTAGCAGGTTTATGTTGCATTTTGATTGTTGTCCTGTTACAATTTTATATTTAAGTTAACCATCATCATCATTTCATTTTTGCTTATATGAAGAGAACAATTTGTCACTAGTTGTCAAAACACCACACAGGAGCTCATAAAATGTAAATTTGATTTTTGCGCTTATGAACAATTCTTTCAACTAGGTCTGAGAATGCTCCTAAAGAGATGAAATTAATATTGAGCATCCACGGGTGTGATCTGGTTGAAGATCTCAGATATTGAAGTTTAAGGACCCAAGAAAATATGATCCCCTCCCCTGCTTTTATTTTTGCCATCTGAGTTCTACAGCAATTGAGAAAAACAAATGCTGCTGCTGCTGCTGCTAAGTCACTTCAGTTGTGTCCAACTCTGTGCGATCCCATAGACAGCAGCCCACCAGGCTCCCCCGTCCCTGGGATTCTCCAGGCAAGAGTACCGGAGTGGAGGGCCATTGCCTTCTCCGAAGACTAATGCTAGTCTGCTGGAAATGAACTATCATTTTTATTAGTGATAGCACTGATGTTGAAATATGTGGTTTACATGTGCTGGATTTCAGAATTAGAATTGCCCTCTGGAACACTGATTCAGGACTGGAGTAGGAATCTCCACTGAAGCAAGTCTCCTCTAACAGCCACGCAGTGGATGAGTGAGTGACATGAACCGATGTTTTCCAAGGCAGCGTGTTCCCATAAAGCACATGCCAGGGGCTGAGCTATGGACATATGGTTTCTCTCTGCAGACTGTCCTTATATTTCAGATTTTGTCACTCTTTTTCCTCTGGAAAGATATAAAAGAGGAAATAGAGATACTAGTAGGTCTTGCTAGTGAAATTTCTTCAAAGTGGAAGGTCATAAAAGGAGAAAGAAGGAAGAGGGAATTCTCTTTCCCTTTCTTCTGCCTCTGGGGTATTACAACTTGGTTTGTTAAATTTTAATATGATTTACCTAAAAAAGTGTTGAGAGAGCCACCTTCTAGTTTGACCACATTAATGCTGTTTTCCTTGATTTTCTTACTAAAATGTGCTGTCTCTTTGTATTTATTTCAAGCCCTCCTTATTACCCTTGCCCCTGCCACTCACTATTTTTGGGTAAACCAGGTAATGAGAGGGCTAATAGATTATTTGTATCAGCTGGAGATTCTTTAGTTGCACGTGTAAGACACCCAACTCAAATATTTTAAGCATAAAGGGCAATCTATGGCCATATAGCTTTTAAAAGCCCAGGTTTGGTTGACTAGATCCAGGTCTTAAAAAGACATCACCGGGTCGAAACCATCTCTCGCCATTTCGTGGTATCGTCTGGGTCGGCTCTCTCACCAGGGAGGCCCTCTCCCCCCAGTTATCGTGGCCTCCAGCAGCCCTGGGTTTTCTTCTTTTCCCTTCAGCAAGCATTGTTTGCCAAGAATCTCTCTTTCCTAAGTGTTCCAGCAAAAACATGGGGATGAGTTGGGTTGCTGTTAATTCAGTGTTCTAAGTGTAGTCCCTAGACTGATCACAGAAGCAGCACCTTGAAACGTGTTAGGAAAGCAGATTCTCAGATATTGAAGTTTCAAACTGCAGAGTTTTGAATAATAAACTCTAAGGGTGGGCTCAGTGAACTGTGTGATTGAGATGCATGCTTTAGAAGACCAATTTGTTAGTTCATTGACCACACTCTATGTCTGCTGCTGCTGCTAAGTCGCTTCAGTCGTGTCCAACTCTTAGTGACGTCATGGACTGCAGCCTACCAGGCTCCTCCGCCCATGGGACTTTCCAGGCAAGAGTACTGGAGTGGGTCGCCATTGCCTTCTCCGACACTCTATGTCTAGGGGGATAGAATACCTTGAGTGGTTCAGACTGGGTAATTTGATTATTTCAGGAGCTGCAATGGGGTCACCGTCATCCAGCCCCAGTGTTTTAAGGGTGGAGTGGGGAAGGTGGCTTCCCAAAGGAAAATTAAATGTAATTATCAGAAAAAGCAACAGTTGCTAGTCAGATAAAATTAATATGTTCTACAATAGAAACTTTTTCCCAAGCACTGGGTGACGATTTATGATACCAAGAAATATTTGGTAATGAATGACTGCTGCTACTGCTAAGTCACTTTAGTCATGTCTGACTCTGTGCGACCCCATAGACGGCAGCCCACCAGGCTCCCCCATCCCTGGGATTCTCCAGGCAAGAACACTGGAGTGGGTTGCCATTTCCTTCTCCAATACATGCAAGTGAAAAGTGAAAGTGAAGTCGCTTAGCTGTATCCGACTCTTCGCGACCCCATGGACTGCAGCCTACCAGGCTCCTCTGTCCATGGGATTTTCCACGCAAGAGTACTGGAGTGGGGTGTCATTGCCTTCTCTAAATGAATGACTAAGGCTTGCTTATTTTATCTTTACAAGGGTTAGGGCAAATAACACCTCTTCTTACAGTATGTTTTTGTACTCCATTGTTTTCCGGAATGGAGCAAATGAGTAAATTCGTCCTTTAACTTGAGTTTTCCATGATCTCCTCTCTTCCTTTATAGATGGTACCTTCTGTGCGGCTGCAGAAGGACATGGAGTGCAGGGCATAAAACTCGGACTGGCCCAGTAATCAGCTCACCCGCTGCAGCCAAGTCAGATATCTGCTATACCGAATATTTTGTTTTCTGGAACTGAATGTTTGTATAGAAACAAATTAGACCTACACGCTATCGTAAGGATGCTATGACAAAACAGGGTCAGTTTTCCCGTTTGCATCTCATCTCGTGATTTTTCCACAGGTACGATGGTGGGAGACCACACCCGCTTGGAATTCCACAACATCGAAACCGGTATCATGACCGAGAAACGCTACATCTCCGTGGTCCCCTCCAGTTTCATTGGCCACTTGCAGAGCCTTATGTTCAACGGGCTGCTCTACATTGACTTGTGCAAAAATGGAGACATCGACTACTGCGAACTGAAGGCTCGCTTTGGACTGAGGAACATCATCGCCGACCCTGTCACCTTCAAGACCAAGAGCAGCTACCTGAGCCTGGCCACCCTCCAGGCCTACACCTCCATGCACCTCTTCTTTCAGTTCAAGACCACCTCTGCTGACGGCTTCATCCTCTTCAACAGCGGTGATGGCAACGACTTCATTGCCGTTGAGCTAGTCAAGGGGTAAGTGGACGATAGCGCCTAGGTATCTTAGCACCAGCTCTGCATAAACTATGGAGATGAAAAAGAGTGTCCATTCTACTTTCTATTCCTGATACATGCTCTCACCCCTATTGATTAAAAATGTCTGTGTAATGATTAAGGCAGGAAGGGAGAGAAATTCATGAGTTTATTGAAAGATCCTCTGCTAACTCAGTACTCCCAAGCTTTTTATTATGAAATGTAGTCCTTTAAACCAACGGGAGAAAAGGAATTAGTTTTGCAAAACAGGGATATAGTCTGTGGGGCAGTAAAATCTGTGCCACCAAATTCATGGGAAGAAGTGAAATATAGATATTTTCAGTACTACCGTTATCCCATATATGCAAATTTTAAAAAGCTGTTCTTGGTCCAAGATATTTTACTATTGAGTGTTGGGATATAGTTAAAAGCAAAAAAAAAAGAGACCAAAACCCAAAACACAGATCCATGAATGACTATGAATTTAAATGTCGCCCCCTAGTGTTTCGCAGTGTACCAGCTGCTGTGCTTTGCGACTCGGGATTTTTACTTGGTAGTGTTAAATAGATTCAATGAGCGTAGAACTGAAATGCAGTCTGACAGAATAGGATCTGACTATTCTTTAAGATCCCCTGGAGAAGGGCATGGAAGCCCACTCCAGTATTCTTGCCTGGAGAAGCCCATGGACAGAGGAGCCTGGCAGGCTACAGTCCTTAGGGTTGCAAAGAGTTGGGCACGACTGAAGTGCCTTAGCACACATTCTGTATTCTTAAATCAAGCTTTAGTTTTTCTTGCATGATGCCAGTCTCTCGGGGCGTTTGAAGCCCCCAGTGTCAGTTACGTACACGTTGCCATTAAACTGCATTAAACTGCTCCAGGCAATCTCAAGTCACTGGGTGCTTGTGATGTCTCCCAGGTACATACACTACGTGTTTGACCTCGGAAATGGCCCCAATGTGATCAAAGGCAATAGTGACCGCCCCCTGAATGACAACCAGTGGCACAACGTTGCCATCACCCGGGACAACAGTAACACCCACAGCCTGAAAGTGGACACCAAGGTGGTCACTCAAGTTATCAATGGTGCCAAAAATCTGGATTTGAAAGGTAAAGCTTGTAAAGACGTTTATCCTTCTTAGAGCTTTCCGTGGAAAGGCTGTTCCCAGCAGTAACCTGCACTTTAGGAGTGCCGTGCAGTTTTGATAGATCATGTATATTCTGTTTCAGCTACACTGAATTATACCAGAATGCAGTTTATTCGGTTTTTCCTTTGACCATGCCTTAGGAATGCTCTGTTTTCCCTGTAAACCTTGGGCGTGTGGAAACTGAGTGATGAATTACAAAACGTGGAGATGTCATAATGCAGAGGAAGGCATACAGGTTTTGGAATCTCAGCTAAATCATTTACTGCCTGTGTGACTTTGGTAAAATTTTTTAGCCTTTTTTCTGCTTCTATACACTTTAATTTTTCAAAATGAGGATAGTAATTGTTACTACATTTATGAGCTGTTAGGAGTTTTGATGAAATAATGTCTATAAAATTCTCAGCATATTATCCATAACAAGCACATAAAAAGGACTCAGTAAATGGTTGTTTTGTTGAAAATGTTGTTAATCTTTACTTCATCATAAAATGGAAACAATAGCTACCTCGTGGAATGGATATGGTGATTACTATTTGTAAGATGATGTGTATAAAATGAATGACACTTAAGAAATGTTAAGTTTCTTTTTTATACAGTGTGGAAACCCTGTCAATAATTTTGAGGATGCTGTTTCCGCCAGCTGTGTTACCGTTACCTGGGCAACGGCGAGTGGGCTTGGCTTCCGTTGACACGGCTCCCTTTACCCATTTGCTTTTCGTACCCGTTTTCCTTTCCAGGTGACCTCTACATGGCAGGTCTGGCCCAAGGCATGTACAGCAACCTCCCTAAGCTCGTGGCCTCCCGCGATGGCTTCCAGGGCTGCCTAGCATCAGTGGACTTGAACGGGCGCCTGCCAGACCTCATCAACGATGCCCTCCACCGCAGTGGGCAGATCGAACGTGGCTGTGAAGGTACCACCTGTCTTTTTAAGCTGCAGCCCTGTTGCAAGCCTCTTTGCTGCCTCTGCCAGTGCTCCTTCATCAGTTTACCTTCCATCCCCTTCCCCATCTGACCCTGCGTCACCATCGGTGTCCTCTTGTCTCTGGCTGAGTATGTCAAGACATGTGCCACAGGCTCCGGGAATGCATGTTGGCACATGTCCGCTCAGGGTCACCTTGCCATAGAGGACCTTTCCTGGCACTGACATCAGGCTTCTCCTGACTCGTGTCTTTGCTTCCTGCATGGCTGAAAAGGTATCAGGGACTTTTACTTGATATCTTAGTACATGAGGAGTCACAAACCGGGGACTTCTGTATGGGTGTCACCGTGAATAAAATGTATGTTGCTAACAGTGGCTGCAATATTTAATGCAGACTGAGCGGGAGGTAGGAAAATGGTATCAGAATGACTTGATGGGGGGAGGGAAGGAACAGTTATTGAGTACTTACTAGAGGTCAGGCATCCTTAGGCAGTTTCTCAGTGTGGTGGAGTGGAGCAGCATGGGCTTTGATGTTGTAAAGATCTGGATTTAGGTCCAGGTAGTAGTTCCTGCGGAGAAGGCAATGGTACCCCACTCTAGTACTCTTGCCTGGAAAATCCCACGGATGGAGGAGCCTGGTGGGCTGCAGTCCATGGGGCCACGAATAGTCAGACACGATTGAGCGACTTCCCTTTCACTTTTCACTTTCATGCATTGGAGAAGGAAATGGCAACCCACTCCAGTGTTCTTGCCTGGAGAATCCCAGGGACGGGGGAGCCTGGTGGGCTGCCGTCTACGGGGTCGCACAGAGTTGGACATGACTGAAGCGACTTAGCAGCAGCAGCAGCAGCAGCAGCAGCAGTATTTCCTGTCAGCTGTGTGACTTGTGGCACGTTAATTAACCTTTCCAAATATGTCTCCTCATCTGTAGAATGGGACAATAAAACGTGTCTTGGAAGGTAATACATATCAGTCAGAGTTAAATGTAGAATGCCAAGGTACATACATAGTAGGTACTCAATAAGAGGTAGGATTATTATTTACAAATTTTATCTCATCTGAGACATTTAATAGCATTGCATGCCCACCCATGCAGCACAACAAACCATGCTCAGCCTATTTCTGTAGATAATACACTGTCTCTTGAGATATTAACTGAATTTTATAGGTCTTTTGAGTCCAATCAGTTCTTTGCAATAAAATCCATCTCATTTTAACCAGCAGGGGATAGCAGACATTCTCAGTCTTCCCCAGCCTCCTTGCATTGGTTGAAAAGGTGACTCAAATCTAACTTGAGAGTCCAAGAGGATGATCTGACCAGTCACCAGGGCCCGTGTTTTCTTTTGTCTGGTTGAGCGACATGGTCTTTTGTGCCATATATTGTGTTTTCTTGTATCCCTCATTAATTACCACATCAAACCTGTTCATTCATCTCCTAACTGTTCAGCTTCATTTATCACTCCTGTTTTTCATCACCTTCAATCCTTCACTTGCCATCTAAAAGCACCCTTTAATAAAAAGCTTCTGATCAACTTCCCAGACTGATTTGTAGTATGGAAATCTTTTCCCTTCACCTAAGAGTCAGTTTCTTATTACCATTTTGCCCTAGTAACAAGACTTATTGTCCCTATAACCCTTCCAGTTTTCTTTTAGCCAGAAATATTTCTTAAATTCTGTTGGCCAAATACAGTGTGTGTGCATGGGCAGACATGAAGTTGGGTATCACCAACCATTTAAAGTAGCCACTTTGCTTTCTTCTCCTGAAAATGCACAAATTCACTCAGGAGTTTTTGTCATATTGGCCTGCTCTTAGTTCCTTTGGGTATTAAGGGAAATCCTGAAATAGATGCCCTATTTGGGAATTGAGTATCTTAGTTTAGGAGACTTTGGAATGACAGGCATTCCAGTTTTTCTGGAATGATTAATCATATCATGTCAAATCATAATATAAAAGCACATGTTCAGAAGCACAAGACACCCTTCAAATGTTAAATATGTTTATCATGCCATCAATTCTGCAGATTTAGATGTTAACAGAAATCATCCATTTAACTCCATAGCAACATTGCCTGATAGAAATATAATGTGAGTCACATATGTAATTTTAAATTTCCTGGTAGCTACTTTTAGAAGAGATTAAAAGTAACAGGTAAAGTTTAATTTTACAGTTTAACTTATCCCAGAATATCCAAAATATTATCTTTTCAACATATAATCAATTTAACATTTTTAGTAAGACATTTTAAGTTTCATATTGAACCTTCAAAATCAGATGTATGTTTTGTATTTGCAGCACACGCAGTGCAGACCACATACCTTTAAGGTACTCAGTAGCCATTCGCATCTATCACTACTGTATTGGAGGCATGGTTCTATAGAGTATAAAAGTTGGGGTATGAGGAGGTAAAGTTGTAGCATTGGATTCAAAGAAAGTCTAAACCAACCTTTATAAAAGTGGATAAAAATATATAGTGCAAAGGTGGAATAGACCCCACGTCAGAGAGCTTTAGGGGAAGTCGTGGGAACATTAGGGAAAAGAAATTGCCCATCTGGTTGGAGAAAATGCTCCTGTCCCTACCTCCAGCTCTAGGTACAGTTTGCATCTTGACTAATCACAAGCATGATGACGGGTTCTGACCTTCCTCTGAGTATGGGTGATTGTTCGAAGCTGAACAATGTGGCTTGATGGCTCTATCACCCGCATCGATGGCAAGTCCTATGGGCCTAATGACACTGCACTCTATTGCCATGGAGATAATTATGATGGTTACCCATGGTGCATTATCAGTGCCCCGCTGGGTGGCGGGAAGTGGAGGATGAGTGCTCAGGGAAGAAAGCCCTTGTTTGTTGTACAGATGACTGAGATAATTAGTGTAAGGGGCCAGGAAAAATGGCCAAAAAGTGGGTCAAGGCATAAATTACTGTCATCGGAAGTTTGCACTACTGTGAATAAGACCTTGTAAGAGATCCCAGGAGCTTTTTAAAACACTGTGGAAGATGATGGGGAGTGAAATGAGGGGCACAAAACCTTGGAAAGGCTCCAAAAAAAGAACCATCCTCACCCTGAATCTCTGTACATAGTACAGGACCTTCAAGAAGGCCCTTTGACAACTAGGCAGAGTCATAGGAAACAGAACACATTTCCTGATGTATCATTTCTATGCCTAGAATAGGAAACAGGTAGGGGATGAGGATTCATCACTAAAGAACTAAAACCTGAATCTCGCCAAGATGGTGGATGTGTTTTATTCTTACATAGCTGGGATATACAGGCTACAATATATTGTGTGTTCTTATCAAAGTCATTCGTCATGACCCTTCAAGATCCCTGAGTAGTAATTGTATTACTTTCCCTATCATATCTAACGCAAGAGTCCAAAATTAAAGATTCGTCAATCCACTACTCTTTGGCTCTCAATTGTTTATAATAGAGAAAAACAAATCCTGAGTTAGATTTTTATTTTATGTTTTTAATATATGCACAGTGCATAATTTAAAAGTTGAGCATGATTTCTGGACAGCTTAGCCAACGTCTCATTGTGACCTGCAGCCTCTCAGTTTGAGCTAGGGATTTTTTAATACTGTCTGATTCAATACTTGGCTGGTAAATATCTCTATCTTGAGGCCAGCTTTGCTGCAGAAACCAAGGCATGTGTTGGCTAGAAATTCGATTGCACACTTGCAGATGGTAAACATCTGAGAGAAACGCATGTGCTTCATTTGGAGACTGGCATAAATAAATAAAAAGGGCATTGGATTGGGTGCCGTTTTGCCCACTGCCATTTGGGTTTGGCTCCATTTTTTATAAATTAAGCCAGTTGACATGGTGGGTGTCCCCAGATCACCTTCCTAGCAGTGCCCAGTTCTGGTGCCAGTTTCCTTGGTGGCATTTTCAGGAGGTTACAAGGGGCGCTCCCCAGCAACTCTTCCACGCTCAACTCCTCCATGTGCAGAATTATTTGTGTGGGCTCCGTTTGGTTGTGCACACGTGTCTTTCAGCCTGGCCACGTCCTACACCTCTTTCTTGATGTTAATCCTGACCGATGGGCAGTCGTTTCCCTGGGCCATCTGCCTTGGGGTTGCCGTGTGGTTGTGGGAAGGCTCCTGTGCCGCTGCTTACTCTCTGTCCCGTCCGGCGTTTCCCCCGCCCCTGCTCTGCTGCCCTGGCTCTGATGACCAAGGCCTGCTCCACCCCTGGTCTGTGCCTTCCCTGTCTGTGCTGTCTCTGGAGAAACCTGTGGTGCATCTCAAGTGTCTGTCCGAGTGATGTTGGTTATGCCGATTGTGTGTTCATTTCTGTAATGTGACCCCTCGTTTACTCCACCTCTTACTAACCTCTGGTTATTGTTTTCGCCTCTTCTGTTCTTTCGCTAACAAAGTTGCGTTGACCAAAGCTGACCTGCAAGGTAGAGAAGGTTCTTGTTCCCATTACCGCTTTGGACTGAAAGAAGTTCTGTGTCACCCTTGGGATCTTTTCTCTAGAGGCCTTCAAGCTGTCCCACCTCTTGGACAGCGGTGGTCGTGGGGAGGGGGCTGAACCCTGTGTTCTTTACAGACAGTGGCAGAGAGCCTGGATCGCTGCATGAAAAAGAACTGCATGGGCGAGGAGTCTTGGGGATGGAAATATGCTTCCATTTGGGGGCGATGAAAGAGGTTTGACAGCACCCTATGTGGTGATGACCCACAGACGTATTAATCCATTTCTGGAAGTGTCTCTCCAAGCAGTTGTCATGGAACGGGTAGGCTCCTTTTAATTTACTCATTCCAGACAGAAGACTGGACTTGGAAGAAAAGAAGCCTGCTTGTGTTCTTAATTTATTTTTTTCTGGGTCAGGAAGGTCATTTCTCAGAGCAGGACATTTGAGTGTTTGGAACTTATGAAAGAGAATGCCTTTTTCTCTTAACTCATTTTAAAGACATCTTTTAGGCATTTGGGAGATATTAATGTCATTAAAATATTCTAGAGATTTATGTCCCCTATTGGGGATTTTGATGGAGCACTTTAATTTCCTGTTTTGTGATTCCACAGGAAAAAATTAGTCTTGGGGAGGAAGAGGTCTATCGATGTATCGTAAATGCCTGCATGTTAGATATCAGTGAATATCTACTGCAGAAACTGCTTCTCCTACCATTCAAAGAGGCACCTTTCAAAGTCTGTAATGGTTCATCTGTCCTGTCGTGTCAGAACTTTGATGCAAAACAGCCAGACGAGACCCAGCATTTTAGGCGTCTTTCAGCTGAGAGTTAAGAGGGGTGGGGGAATTGAGCCTGGGGATGGCTTCTGTCAATGCACAATCAGCACCAATTGTTAGAATTAGGTAGCCGGAGGTAGCTTTAAAATAATACCTTTGGAGCTTCCCTGGTGGTCTAGTGGTTAAGAATTCATCTGCCAGTGCAGGAGACATGGGTTCGAGCCCTGGCCCAGGAAGATCCCACATGCTGTGGAGCAACCAAGACTATGTACCACAGCTACTGAGCCAGTGCTCTAGAGCCTCTGAGCGCCAATTACTGAGCCCAAAGGGCAGAACTGCTGAAGGCTGTGCCCTATAACCTGTGCTCCACAAAAATTAAAGCTAAGTCGATACGAAGCCCATGCGCCACAGTAGCTTGCCATAACTAGAGAAAGCCTACGCACAGCAGCAAAGACCCAGTGCAGGGAAAAAAAAAGAAATTACTTTTCACCTAAAAGATCATTTTCTTTGCAATGAGTTGTTAAATGTCATGTCAGTAACCAGCACAAGTCTCTCTCTCTTGGGTGGATGTCAACTAGCAGAAGTCTCTCTTAGCCAATTTACTCTCACTCTTTCTTCCTCATCTCAGCTTAGCAGATTCAGCAATATGCTAATATGTCATAAAATTGACGAAAAGAGCATGCACTGGGTTCGTACTTTGAAGTCCTAGGTAGCTGTACAACAGCTTTCCATTTCATATATGAATGGCCCTTTCAGTAATGCGAAAGGCTGTTGTTTTTATACATTCTATTCAGTTTTCTAACTAGGTCTACTCCATGTTACTCTGTAAATGAACGGGAGATAACAGAGGGCAGGATTTGATCTAGAAAAGAGACAATTCAAGGTTGTCAGAGCTTCTTGTAACCAGATACTTTTAGATAAAACTAGACAACTGCAGCTACCCCTAGACTTTATGGTTTTTCATGGTAAGAACTATATGGATTTTCTGGGATAAATTCCCATAAATTTACATGGGGACTTCATATGTAGCAAAATGATCTGAAAGTTCCCATTCAAAGGAGAAATGGTTTATAGGAATCATAGTTCATGTCTATGTGGTACAGTAAATTGTTGACCGAAGTGTAGATATGTATATGGGGATATAATAGAGTGTCCTAATTTGCTCATCTGTAGAAGCAGTTTAGTCATCAGTATGGTTTTTATGTTACTACTCCATTGACCAGATTCTCTTCCATTCTTGTGATGACTCACCAGTCTCTTTGTGCAGGAGACTGTTATTTGTAATTATTTTGAGTCATCTTACTCTTTCTGAATATTATGGCAAAAGACCTTTTAGGATGCAATTGCCTGTCCTTTCTGTTTTCCTGACACTGAGGTATGGGCCATTATTCATACTCGCCTTTTCAGCTATAGCCTGTGGACACAGATGATACTAACTACCCTAATTGTGAAGGACAGTAAAACCATTTGACAAGGAAAGGAGGCTAAAAATGAGTCTAAAAAGTAAAGGCAAATCATATTCAGATGGAAATACAATGGTGGATCTAGGAAGTGGCATGAGTCTGGACAAGTCAGCAGCTTGAATCCTCTTGTCCTTGTGTTATTGGGGTGTTTTTTACAATACGTGTTTATTTGTTTGTTTATTCATTCATGTCATTCATTCTTCTCCAGTGACAACAAATAGACCTGTAGGAGATCAGCCAATGGCTACACTGCAGAGTGAAAACCCCTACACTAGAGTGAGCATGGAGCTGGCTGCGTGGTCTGGGAGAAGGGCTGCTATGCTGCCTGGGGTCATGGTGGGTGTTCAGGAGAGATTTTCTAGGCAGACTTGGAACTGAGTCTGAAGGATATGTTTTCGGTGGATGAGAGGTGGAAGCTCAAAGAGCTTGGCCAGTTTGAGCACCTCTCAGAAGCTCCATTTGGTTGAAATAATGGGCATGTGGGGATGTGGCTGTGGATGAAGTGGGCCCAGTAGGATGGAGACAGTTGACGTCAGGCCTTTTGTGTAAGTCATTGGTCTTTACTCTGCGGGTGCTTTAAGGAGGACAGAGACTCGGGTCAGATTTTCATCTTTTCAAGTTCACTCTGACACCCAGGTGCAAGATGGATAAGGAGGACAGGAAGTAGAAGCAGAGAGTGGTTCAGAGGAAAGTAGCATCTTCCAAGACAGAGGGAAGAGCTGTCAAATGATACTTGGTACTCATGTGGGCTAAGAAGACAAGTATGTGTCTTTCTGGGATGAAACCTTTGATGAATGAGGAAGAAAATGAACTTTCTCTCCTGTGTATTTCCTTTCCATCCCCACAGTGTCGCTGTGTTTCACAGCAGATGCATTTGCACATCGTGACCAAAAGTGTCCAGGAAGAACTTGATTGATGGCCCTGGTTCAGGTCAGACTTTGCACCCCTCCAGTTTAAGAGTTCCCTTGAGACCCCTGGGAGGTGCTGCCTCACAGAGAATTACAGTCCCTTGAACTTCAAGGTCCTTTGAATAGAATAACAATGTCTATGGACTTTGCAGGAGTAATTTTCTGATTCCTTTTTATTTGTTAGAGGGGTGTTCCTAGAGTGGAAAAGATTCCTAAAAGCTTATCCATAGAAAGAAGCTGCTCAACTATAAAAGCAGTATTAAGTTTGGTCTGTTGGGAGTGAGGCTGATGAGTCATAATCACCAGAAATAAAGGAATAGCTCTTTATTGGGTTAGATGATTAATCAGAATATCCTCTCTCCACTTTCCATCACATTGTCCTCTTAGCAACTCCTGTTTCTGGAGATGAATAGCTTCTTTTATGGAATGTAAATTATCCCTCTGCTCAGATGATGGACAGGTGGGTAGGAGGGGCCAAGGATTGATCAGATTTGGTTCCAAGTGCTGCTTGTCTTGAGTCAGTCAATAAATGGTTTTGGTTTGGAGACCTTGAAAACCTCAACATTCCTTTGGGTCATTCTGTAAGAGCTGACATCAGCCAAATACTTCTGGTGGGTAATCCTCCAGCTTTCCTTACTGCGAGGAATATAGTTCTTCACTTCATTTTCTTCAAAGCTACGAGCTGTATTACTTTCTCTATTGTATTTTATGTGATTCAATGTTTGACCTAATAGAAATCAGGTCCTCAAAAATGGTTTGCATTATGGACAGTAATAAGAGAGATAGGAATTAAACGGAACTTCCCACAATGGTTCCGGTCTCTTGTCTCTCAACATTGCATGACAGAGGTTTTTCACAAAAGAACTGTAACTATGACTTGCTACATCAGTGTGTCTCATTTCTGCACTCCTGATTGATCTACCCAACTAAAATGGGTAGAGAGAACTTGATTTTCTTTTTCAATCGAATTGATAATACCCTTTGTTGAGGGTCCCCTTTGTGCAGGCATGTGCTAAGGACTTTCTATACTGTGTCTCTACAATGATAATGACCTTGCATAGTAGATGTTTTTATCCCCAGGTCAAGGATGACTTTATAGGCTTTGCATATGTTGTCTAATTCAATCCTTACACCATGTACAGAATCCTTACACCTTACAGAAATGTTACAGATTGGGTTTTCTTATTTTTTTTTTCTTATAGTCCTAGTCATTAAATATTTAACACCTTAAACCATAGAAACAATTTCTATCTCCTTTATACAAATGGGGAAACTGGAGCTCAGAGAATTTAGGTAGCTGGCTTAATTTCACATTGCTAGTAAGTCATAAAGCTGGATTTTGAAGCTTATGGCCTTTCCCATACTATGATATGGGGTGTGAATCCAGATTTCCATATTTCCAAAGCAGAAACAGGACAGAGATGACAGAGAGTATCCAAGAGGGTCGTGCAGCTGAATTTATAGTAGATGGTATTCATGGCAATACTAGGTCACTAAGTTCCGGATGATACTGGTACAGTGTTCATTAAAGCAATTTAAACTAGTCTTCTCTGTCATTGAGCCGACGTTTGAAATCCCTTCTCTCTCTCTCTCTTTTAAAAACTACCCTCTATTACCCCAACAAGTTGCTCCATCAATGCTGAGAAAAGAAGGAAAGGCAGAAAAATGAGGCCCCAGTTTGTATTTTTTTGAGGCAACATTGACTTTTGAGGACCTGTTCATGGTTATTAAAAAAGGGGTGATCTGATCTGATCATTTGACCTTTATTACCCAGACACCCTCTGAAAATAGGGTGGGTTGAGCAAGCATTCTTGGTTTTATGACAATACCATTCTCTCACCTTTACACACACCCCATTCCTGTGACCTCTCCGTTGTCTGGAAACGTCCTGTGGGTAAATCGCTTTTCTCACCAAGTATAACTATTCTGTGTTGTTTATTGGCCATCGAGGGAAGTACTGTGCTGGAACTGACATCAGCACAGGAATTTTCAGGAATTTCCCCAGCTGATCCATATCATGTAAGACGTATTATGAATAGCTTGAGATTGGCTATAGAGAAAGTATTTTATGCTATTAAAAATCAGCTTACAGAAATGTTACAGATTGGGTTTTCTTTTTCTTATAGTTCTAGTCATTGAATATTTAACAGTGCAGGGAACCAAAGGCTGTTGGAAATAAAGAACTCATGAGGGCATCTTGGTTTCAACCAATTTCTGTATCCATCTTGGCTTATTTATACTCAGTGTGTGATGAGAGGGCTGAAGTTATTGAGGAGAATAAGGGTGCCACTGAAACTGTCCCAGTGTCCCCCCCAAATGCTGGATTTTATCCTTAGTGTTTTTCACTCATTGTCCTAACCAATGGACTGTTTTGAACCCTTGATCGAAGAGAAGGAGCCAGAGCACCTGAGCATGCTTTATGGGACCTTTCTGATCATAAGCTAAGGCATAGGTCCAGCCTTCAAGACAAAAATGTAAGATCTTGTGAATACAGTTACTGTTAGGTCTTTCTGCAATGAAATTTTATAATAACATTTAGGACCCTCTTCTCTGGTTTTGCTTAATCTTCTGTGAAATGGGAACCAGAGTGTTCACTCTCAGCTGTTTCTTTATGAAGAGGGATGCTTGACACATTTAAGGATCATAGCTTTCTTACTTTAAAATTAAATAGAAATGAGCTGGGTTGCTGCCAATTAAAAGGGATGAATGGTATGTTGTCTGTAAATGACTCTCTTTGGGAAAGCCAAGAGGACCCAACACTGTAAACACAGAAGTACTTTGAGAGCTACAGAAGCATCCTTGCTGCAGGGACCTAGACAGACATGCAGCTCAGTAAGGATAACCTTATCCCTGACGTCATGATGGAGGCTTCTGACAAAATGTGGTCCACTGGAAAAGGGAATGGCAAACCATTTCAGTACTCTTGCCTTGAGAACCCCATGAACAGTATCAGACGGCAAAAAGATAGGACACTGAAAGATGAACTCTCCAGATTGTGAGGTACCCAATATGCTACTGGAGGAGAGTAGAGAAATAGCTTCAGAAGAATGAAGAGGCTGTGCCAAAGCAAAAACAATGCCCAGTGGTGGATGTGACTGGTGATGCAAGTAAAGTCTGGTGCTGTAAAAACCAATATTGCATAG
Source organism: Oryx dammah (assembly GCF_014754425.2). Classification (NCBI taxonomy): domain Eukaryota; kingdom Metazoa; phylum Chordata; class Mammalia; order Artiodactyla; family Bovidae; genus Oryx; species Oryx dammah. The sequence continues at coordinate 12,790,167 of NW_024070210.1, read as the reverse complement.
GAATCTGGAATGTTAGGTCCAAGAATCAGAGTAAATTGGAAGTGGTCAAACAGGAGATGGTAAGAGTGAACATTGACATTTTAGGAATCAGTGAACTAAAATGGACCAGAATGGGTGAATTTAATTCAGATGACCATATCTACTACTGTGGGCAAGAATCCCTTAGAAGAAATGGAGTAGCCCTCATAGTCAACAAAAGAGTCTGAAATGCAGTACTTGAGTACAATCTCAAAATGACAGAATGATCTCTGTTTATTTCCAAGGCAAAACATTCAATATCACAGTAATCCAATCTGTGCCTCAACCACTAATGCCAAAGAAAAGGAAGTTGAATGGCTCTATGATGACCTATAAGACCTAGAGCTAATACAAAAAAGGATGTCCTTTTTATCACAGGGGACTGGAATGCAAAAGTAGGAAGTCAAGAGATACCTGGAGTAACAGGCAAATTTGGCTTTGGAGTACAAAATAAAGCAGGACAAAGACTACCAGAGTTTTGCCAAGAGAACACACTGGTCATAAAAATTACCCTCTTCCAACAACACAAGAGATGACTCTACACATAGACAGCACCAGATGGTCAATACCGAAATGAGATTGATTATATTCTTTGCAGCCGAAGATGGATAAGCTCTATACAGATAGCAAGAACAAGACCAGGAGTTGACCTGGCTCAGATCATGAACTCCTTATTGCCAAATTCTGACTTAAATTGAAGAAAGTAGGGAAAAACACTAGGGAAAACCATTAGGTCAGGTATGATCTAAATCAAATCCCTAGATTATACAGTGGAAGTGACAAATAGATTCAAGGGACTAGAGCTGATAGACAGAGTGCCTGATGAACTATGAATGGAAGTTCATTATTGCCCAGAAGGTGGTGATCAAAACCATCCCCAAGAAAAAAGAAATGCAAAAAGGCAAATTGGTTGTCTGATAGGGCCTTACGAAAAGCTGAGAAAAGAAGAGAAGTGAAAGGCAAAGGAGAAAAGGAAAGATATACCTATCTGAATGCAGAGTTCCAAAGAATAGCAAGGAGAGATAAGAAAGCCTAAGTGATCCATGCAAAGAAATAGAGGAAACAATAGAATGGGAAAGACTAGAGATCTCCCCAAGAAAATTAGAGATACCAAGGGAACATTTCATGCAAAGATGAGCTCAATAAAGGACAGAAATGATATGGACCTAACAGAAGCAGAAGATATTGAGAGGTGACAATGATTCACAGAACTATACCAAAAAATCTTAATGGCCCAGATAACCATGATGGTGTGATCACTCACCTAGAGCCAGACATCCTGGAATGCAAAGTCAAGTGGGCCTTATGAAGCATCACTATGAACAAAGCTAGTGGAGGTAATGGAATTCCAGTTGAGCTATTTGAAATCCTGAAAGATGATGCTGTGAAAGTGCTGCACTCAATATGCCAGCAAATTTGGAAAACTCAGGAGTGGTCACAGGACCAGAAAAGTTTAGTTTTCATCCCAATCCCAAAGAAAGGCAATGCCAAAGAATGTTCAAACTACCACACAATTGCACTTATTTCACATGCTAGCAAAGTAATGTTCAAAATTCTCCAAACTAGGCTGTTGAAACAGTACGTGAGTCAAAAAATTCTAGATGTTCAAGCTGGATTTAGAAAAGACAGAGGAACCAGAGATCAAACGGCCAATGTCCTCATAGAAAAAGGAAGAGAATGCCAGAAAAACATCTACTTCTGCTTCATTGACTACAGTAAAGTCTGTGTGTGGATCACAACAAATTGTGGAAAATTCTTAAGGAGATTGGAATACCAGACCACCTTACCTGCCTCCTGAGAAATCTGTATACAGATCAAGAAGCAACAATTAGAACCAGCTGTGGAACAACTGACCGGTTCCAGAGGGCAAAGGAGTATGTCAAAGCTGCATATTGTCATCTTGCTTATTTAACTTATATGCAGAGTATACCATGCGAAATGCCAGGCTGGATGAAGCACGATCTGGAATGAAGATTGCCGGGTGAAATATCAATAACCTCAGATATGCAGATGACACCACTCATATGGCAGAAAGTGAAGAGGAACTACAGAGCCTCTTGATTAAAGTGGAAGAGGAGAGTGAAAAAGTTAGCTTAAAACTCAACATTCGAAAAACAAAGATTATGTCATCTGGTCCCATCACTTTGTGGCAAATAGATTGGGAAACAGTGGAAACAGTGACAGACTTTATTTTCTTGGACTCGAAAATCACTGCAGACAGTGACTGCAGCCATGAAATGAAAAGACATTTGCTCCTTGGAAGAAAAGCTGTGACTAATCTAGACAGCATATTAAAAAGCAGAGACATTACTTTGCCGACTAAGGTCTGTCTAATTAAAGCTATGATTTTTCCAGGAATCATGTATGGATGTGAGAGTTGGACCATAGAGACAGCTGAGTGCCAATGAATTGATGCTTTTGAACTGTGGTGTTGGAGAAGACTCTTAGTCCCTTGGACTCTAAGAAGATCAAACCAGTCCATCCTAAAGGGGATCAGTCCTGAATATTCATTGGAAGGACTGATGCTGAAGCTGAAGCTCCAATATTTTGGCCATCTGATGCGAAGAACTGACTCATTTGAAAAGACCCTATTGCTTGGAAAGATTGAAGGCAGGAGGAGAAGGGGAAGACAGAGGATGAGATGGTTGAATGGCTTCACCGACTTGGTGGATATGAGTTTGAGCAAGCTTCGGAACTTGGTGATGGACAGGAAAGCCATGGCTTGCTGCAGTCCACGGTGTTGCAAAGAGTTGGACGTGACTTTTGGACTGAACTGAACTGAATGTCAAGAATACTTCTCATGAAGCCTTGACACTTGGTTCTTTTGTTTAGCAGTAGAGGCTGTAGATTGTTCAGGAAGCTGGTAAGAGTCTTTCATACATACGCATACACACATATGCACAAGTATGCAATTGGTTGGAACAAGATGCCCTCATGAATTCTGTATCTCCAGTGGCCTTTGATTCCCGGCGTTGTTAAATCTTCGTGTCTTCATCTTCCTTTTCTTTGTTCTTTCTTTTTGTTTTTCTTCCCACTCAATTACTGCTTGGTCAGCCTTCCTCTGTGAAGCAATGTAAATTAAAAACTGTAAAATGGAAAGGTTTATGAACTTACAGAAGTAGGAAATAAAACGCAAGGTGGATGATATCATTGTAGGCAGCCCATGGCAGCTCGCTGTGGTTTCTTCCCACGGCAGCTGTGCTTTATATGGGCCAGCAAATCCTTTGATTGGCACAGTGTTTTACTCTTGTGATGCTTCACATTGAGGTTGTAATCGCACTATGCAGGCACCTTAAGCTGTGTGATTAAAGATGATGAATCTTGTTAAACCAACTGCTCCAGGTGCCCACTAGTGGGCTACCAGCCTTAGCCCTTGAGAATAAATGGATATTGGGAATCAGACCAGTTGTATCATCACCAAGCCCACCTTTCCATTATGGCCAGGACCAGCTAGTACTGGTCATTTACCCATTTTAAATTGGAATGTTTGAGGCATAGATTTGGTTAAGTCCTCCTTGGCAATAACAGAAATTCACTCCGATACAAGTGTCCTGTGCTTCCAACAGTACTTCTGTCTCAAGGACCTGCAAGTAATAAAAGGCAGTCTGTCAACTTTTGATTTTCTGGACCGTGAAGAGGCAGTTTGCATTTACAGCAGAGGTAAATTTTAGCAATAACAGGCATGAAATGACTGTCTGGGACAGTTCTTAAAAAGAAAATCCCAGATTCAAGCAGCATGTTGAAAAATTTGCGGCAGCCATCAGAGTTATCACCTGAAAAAAATAAAGAACAAAGACATAATGGGGTGCTTCTCCGTAAACTGAAAACAGAGATGGGAATGAAAACCGAAGTACCTACCAGCATCATTGACAACTTGTTTAGTCTTTTCATCCATATCTCTGTTGCCTTGTCAGTTTCCCTACTACACAAAGAAAAGTCACTATCTTATCTCAAAAGAATATGTGACTATTTTAGTGAGCATTGATTACATATTAAATGCACCATCCCTATGCAGGGGTTCCCTGCGGCCTTAGCGCAATTTGAAGTTACTGTTAATAATTGAAAAACTTTCTAAATATGTAATTCCAAAAGTGTATATTATCCTACTGTATCTGAAATTTTAGGTTTATTTGGAAGAATGCTTTAGATAGGATTATTGTCTTTAGGAAGATCTATTATATTTATTAATCTATGCATTTGATACAGATGTTTATCCGTATACTTAGACAAAGCTAGATTGTCCTGTTTATTTTTAACTGGATTTTGAATTGAAATAGGATTTGAAAATTTTCGTTGTTAAAACAGCCACATTCTTACATTTAAAAAGTTATCTTTCTCTGGTTGTAGGTTAGAAGTACCTTAAGTTACTCGTTAATCTAATAGCAACACACACACCCACCCACAAGTTTATTCATGTCCATAGAGGTGAGTTGTGGTGTTAGCACACCTAGGTTTGGGACCTCATCCTGCTGCTCATTCCCTGTGGGACCTAGCAAAAAACAAAACAAAATACACTTAACTGATCTGTGACTTAATTCATTTTCTGAAATCCTTGCCTTCCAATTTGATCAGTGGTCAAAAAATTCTTTTATTTTTGAAGTTCTGGGTATCTTCCATGAGAAGATCATTCCTGTTTTTTTTTTTTTTTTTCTGGTTCTTTAATACTTATAATTGCTTTATCATGTGTTTACAAAGACTAAATATGTGAACCATGCTACGTAGATTGTCTGGCACCTGGTAAGTGCTGGGTAATTGCCCTATTTTGTTATTGCTATATCCTTTGATTTGCATAAGATTGAATTATTTCAGTGGGTGTGCAATTGGAAGCATTGTTAAAGTGTTTTCTTTTCCTTTTTTCCAGAGCATTTTTATCCATTTCTCCAACGTTTCTTTCTTTCTTTCCTTCTGTCTTTCTTTCTTCTCTCTCTCTCTCTCAATTTAGAAGACACTGTGAGGATATGGAAAACAGACACACATATAAGATATAGTCTGTTCAGGAAAGGATGTACATAATGAGTTTGAAATAAGGAAAGGAGCTTATATTGCTCTTTAGAAAGTATTTTACAGTCTAGTCTCAGCTCACACTCATTCAGGACAGTTACCGCATACTTTTCCTGGGCACTGGCAACCCGAGTCTGTCCCAACATCTGGTGAGACTGAATGAGTCTAATAGTTAAATTAGAGGAGGAAATGTGGTCAATTAAATGCCACCACCACTACCCCCAAAACATTTGGTTCCAAATAGAAAATTGCTTATATGAGTTGTTATTGGTAAGTTCTGTGGATAAATTATTAGGAAAACCACAGTTTCTTTTAAGTCATGAAAGAATTTTAACCCTTTATTTTTTCATTCTCTTGTTTTTTCTTTCATTCAATAATATTTTTGAGCCTTTATTTTATGCCAAATACTTTATCAGAAATTAGAGAAATAAAAAGTGAACAAGACAAGCAAGGTGTCTGCCTTCAAGGGACTCATATTCCACCAGGATGAGATAGACAGGAAAGAACTTAATAAATAATTTATTGCTCTCCATGTTGTTGTTGTGAGTTAAATAAAGAGGGAAACAGGCTGGAAAGTAAATGAAATACTGATGGGGACTTCCTGAAATGGGAGAGTCTGAAGAAAGCCCATTTTGAGCTGCAACTTAAAGAATGAAATGAGTCAGTTATCTGAAGTTCTGTAGGAAGGACATTTCAGTCTCTGGGATGAGCAACAGCGGAGGGCCTGAAGGCAGGGGTGATCTTGAAATGTTGGGTTTGGGGGTGGGGGCGTGAGGGGTACTGTGTGGTCCTAAAACTGAGCAGCCTCAGAATGACCCAGAGGACTAGTCTTGCCTCTGATTCCTGAGCCCTGCCTTTAGGCAGTAGGTCTGGGTGGGGTCTGAAAATATGCATTTCTCACAAGCCCCCAGGGGATGCAGGGGCCACTGACTAGGTGCCCAGGCTCTGAGCATCATTGTGTGGTGAGAAATCACTAGGAGAGCTTGGTGTGTGTGGGTGAACAGTAGGAAATGAGGCTGGAGGAGGAGGCAGGGGCCCTGGGATCTCACCCTGGAAAGAAAGTAGTACTCAGACTTGGATGAACAGATCATTGAGGATCCTTCTGGTCCTTGCTAAAACCCTGAAACCTCCCTGGTTCTTGAGAGGATTACCATGCAGTCAGTCTTTGAGGATTATCTGATTCTGAATAGCACTCACTCCTTAATGCATCAACTGGTAAAGAATCCACCTGCAAAGTAGGAGACCCCGGTTCGGTTCCTGGGTTGGGAAAATCCCCTGGAGAAGGGAAAGGGTACCCACTCCAATATTCTGGCCTGGAGAATTCCACGGACTGTAGGGGTTACAAATTCCAAGGGGTTGCAAAGAGTCTGACATGACTGAGCGACTTTCACTTTCACCTAATGAATGCAGAGCACGTTCTTGTGCAATTTGGAAATGGCCTGTAATTCCCCCTGTATGGAATTCCTGACCAACCTTTGACAAATGGGACTATTTTCTCCCTTTGCAGAACTGCATTCCCCTACACTCCAGTTTTGGAAGTATGACAGTGGTGAATTCGGGGATCAGATCAGTTCCACATTTACTGAAACATATTCTCTGCTTCGGGCACCACACTTGGTGCAGCAAGGACATAACCAAAAGCATAGAAAGTGCTTTCTAACTGTAGGTAGCATTCCATCTTTTGGGGACAACTAGTAAAAAATGTGAAAGAGTTAGAGGATTGTGTAAGTGAGTACAGCGCCATGTGCAATAAAATGTTAAATATTGTCATATGTAAACATTAGTGATGTACACAATACGTGCCGTGGGTACTAAGAAATGGGAGAATTGTTGTCTAAAGTTACTGGGGAATTTTCAGTATCCTGGAGTCATTTTAGCTGGTCCTTGGAAAATGGCTGAAATTTGGCTAAAAGGAAAGAGAAAGGCATGAGAAAACTTTTGTCTTCAGATTCAATGAACCTGCAAAGGATTATTGTTTTCCTAAAGTTTTTGCTGGTCTGCTGTCTTTCAATGGAAAGCCTTCCAGGTGTTTCTGATTCTTGAGCACAGTTGAATTACTAGCCCATTGTCTGGTGAGAGCTGTTTGGTCAGGGAGCCCCGTGGACTTCTCAGAAGCATTTGTCCTTTGAAAGAAGCCGTCCTGATTTGCTATTGTTAATGAACCTTGTCCTACACAATGCTCAAGTTGAAGACCCACTGAGAACACGACCATGAGCCTCCTTTCATCTCTGCATGGGGGAACCACATGGCATTTAGGAGCTGCGGAAACCCAGCAGCCATGCTGCTCCCCTGGTGCTAGTAATTGTCCTGAACTTTCTTATGTCATATCTTAATAGCTTTGTGTTAGGAGTGATGGTTTGTACTGCGTCCATTCTTCATGGATAAATACAAAATGTCTTGCCACCCAGAAGACAAACCCTCTGTAGTCATGCATCTCTTTTGAACATGCATCCTTGGACCCGATATGTTTACATTTCAATATTCTGTGCCTGGAAATTGTGAATATGCATTTACTGCATATTCTGGATATATTTTTACTGCATATACTGGATATATTTTTACTGGGTCAAGTGAATTTTTGCATCAGATCCTGACTAATACATGTGATGAGTCAGTGGGCTCACCTCCCTTGTCGTGACTTTCTGGAAAACTCATGGATATCCTGAATAGTAAGGTATTTCCTGTTGACAGAGAGTGAAAGTGTTTGTTGCTTAGTCGTGTCTGACCCTTTGGGACCCCACGCACTGTAGCCCGCCAGGCCCCTCTGTCCATGGAATTCTCCAGGCAGAATACTGGAGTGGGTTGCCATGTCCTTCGCCAGGGGATCTTCCTGACCCAGGAATCAAACCCTGGTCTCCTGCATGGCAGGCCGATTCTTTACTATCTGAACCACCTTCCTCTTAGCTTAGATAATTCCAAAGGAGTAGGTTCATCTTTAACCCAAAGGTAAGGGCAGAAGATGGAAGTGAAAGAGAGAGAATGATTAAAGAGAGGGCCTGGGATGACCTGAGAGAAATGTCAATCTGTAAGGCAGAGATTACCAAACTTTTCCTGTTGCTCACTCGTATCTGCAAAAAGTTTTGAGACTGTCCTCATGATCAGTATACTTAAAGAAAATGAACATAATTTCTAATATTTTATTTCTATACCTCAGATACACCCTATGATGATACACACAGTCTGTATACTTTCTTCTATTAACATGTAGCAGCAGTGTGATGCAGTGTGCTGGTTCGCAAACTCTAGTCTCCATTGGAAAATCCTAGCAAGCAAGTGCAATTGTTAGTTGCTCAGTCGTGTCCAACTCTTTGCAACCCCATGGACTGTAGCCCACCCCCTTCTCTGTCCATAGAATTCTCCAGGCTGTAATACTGGAGTGGGTTGCCATTCCCTTCTCTTAAAGAGGTTTGCACCCCCAAATCCTAGAAGCTTGTGCAAACACAGTTTTCTGCCACTCCCTCCACGCTAAGTTTCTAATTCAGTAGGTCAGGGCTAGGGCCCAATAATTTGCATTCCTCCAAACAGTCCATGGGGTTGCAAAGAGTCGGACATGACTGAGTAACTAAGCACAGCCCAACAACTTCCTAGGTGAAGCTGATCTGAAACTGTGCTTTAAGAACCTATGAAGTAGTTAGTCTCAGAGTTAGTTAGTTACCTAAATTGAACATCAGGATCTTTTCATGATCAAATATGTGACCTTGGGTAAACTCTTTTACTTCCGTGAGCTTAGTTTTTAAAAGTCTGTGGTATGGAGGTAACCACCATTTCTTACATTTGAGGGTCACTGACAAGCTTTGTGAGATAATATAGACGAAGTGCTTATCATCCCCAAAACATTGATGTGTGTTGGCTGCTATATCCTCCTCCTTCTCCTCTTCATTCTTATCAAACATCTTCCTAGTGTCATGGGGTAGACTGTAAAGAACTTTCATGCCTTAATTCACAAGAATCATGGGAGTGCATCTCTCTGCTTTAGCATTCTCCATTTAGAAAGACCATGTTCCGAATGAGGTATCTTTCTAGTTGAATGGTAGAGATGAAGCTCTTTTGCAGAGTCTGCCAGAAAGAGAACAGTGTGTTCAGCCCTCTCCCTTCGTGTGTCACTGTTGATACTTTGTGGCTAAGTGTGTGTGTGTCGTCTTTTGTAAATATCCAGTGACTTTTTTCTTGCATGATATAGAACTGATATTTTTGGCGGTGGTGTCTTTGACTGTTTTGGGGCTTGGGAAGACTAAATTCAGGTGATGGCTTTGAATCTGGTTAGTTTGAACACCTCTCTCTCTCTCCTTTTTTTCTTCTTTCCTGCTCTTCTTCTGAATTACTAGGACCAAGTACCACCTGTCAGGAGGATTCATGCGCCAACCAGGGGGTCTGTATGCAGCAGTGGGAAGGCTTCACCTGCGACTGTTCCATGACCTCCTATTCTGGAAACCAGTGCAATGATCGTGAGTACAGCGTTTTCATACTGGGATATTTTCAGAGTTCAGAGAAGTTTGGAGAAATCTTAAGGAACATTAGGTAAAAGAATGACTCTTCTGAACAATTCATAAGCAGTTTGCTCATTCAGAAACTTGGAAAATAAAAAGCTAATTTTCTTGTGGAAGAGCAAAGAGGCATTTCTTGTTCAACCATACCAGATGTTTATCCATACGTCCTCCCTATTTTTCTTTAGATTACCTTTGACGAAACAATTAAGACAATATTTTTGTTCTAAGGAGTTCACTTTTCCATTAATTAAATCATCTGGGTAACAGTTTTGAGACTCTCTCACTAACATAACATAGAGGATATTTAAGGAATACAGCTATTTTTTCAGAACGTCTGAGTTTAGGGAATTTCTTAGGCCTTCCAAATGATGAAGACATTAAGAGTTTATTATTTTTTTCCAACTAGAAATGTTTAACACATTCCAAAGGGTCTTTCAAATGTAGGCAGAGATTCCTTCTGGATAAATGTATTGATTTCTATTTAGTTTATATGTACATAGTCATTCTGTTTATATATACATTTTTATTTTGCCAGTATGTTTATATGTATGTATCTGTGTATTTGCTTCATATTGGAAGACAGCCACTTGTTATTTTTGTTCACTAGTGAAGCTTCAGTTGCATCAGCTGTTTTCATTCTCGAAGACTGATTTCATAAAGGCAATTCTAGCACTGGTGGTGGAAATATTCATACTTAAGTTCTGTGGGAATCTATAACAGGTATCTCTACTTCCTTCCAATGTGGCCACTGATGAGCAAACACTGGAAATTTCTGCATCCCTGTTGCAAAGAAATTTGTTGCAAAACTCTGACTTACTAGGCCCTGCTGACATTCTGCTTTTCTAAAGGCAGCCTTCAATGGTAGGAGTTTATTTTTATAATCTGAACACATAGGTGCCATTAATTGGTTTTCTAAAAAAGATGCATAATGTGATATGAACAAATACTAAAATTATATTACAGTTTGTGCACTTGGGAGCAGGTCTGTAGTAATCTCTCGTCCTGGTTTCCAGATTTTTTTTAGTAGCCTTTTTGTGTGTGTGTATTCTGTCAGTCACTTAAGATACAGTAAGGAAAAATAAGCAGGGAATATGGATATGTAGAGAGAAAATTCTTTGAAACTCGTTGATCTAGATGTAAGTGTTTGTCTCTATATTTATAATTCAAAGAACACACTCTTTGCAGAAAGTTTTGGCATTAGATGGCTCTCTCCAATTATTTGGTGTTATTGAAAGTCCTATTTCCATGTTCATGATTTGGAAATACTGTTCCACTCTGAGACAGGCAGCGATGGACCCATCCAAGGGTCCCTGAGCAATTGTGTTGTATGCTCTTTTTCCTCCAATTTGTCTGCATGGGAGACTTTTTTCCTAAGTGGTAGCACAATGCTTCTTTATCCTCACAAGTTTATTCCATATCATGCATACATACATACCACTTCCAGTACAATGTGATCAGGAAGAGACTGCGCACGGGAAAGGCAGAAAGGTAAGTTCTCTAACGGCGGTGAATAGACACGGTCTTCAGAAGGTATGTATGCATTTTTCTCTCGCTGACACGTTCCTTTCTGCCACTCGCGCCAGGCATGGTTTGCTGCTAAAAATCAAGCAGGATCCTTTCCAGTTTTCTATGATTGTTTCTGAGTTTGTCGAGAGCAGATTGTACCTCGGTCTGGGATGAGCACTATTGCATTATCTGACCTGAGCAATTTGTCCACGTGTCGTGAAGTACCAGAACACGTCCTGGGAAAGGTCAGTGTTTCTTTTGTGGCAGTAGATCCTCATCTTCCAATAACGTTTTAAGACATCCAAGCTGAGGGTAATGTATTTTGAATTTTATCCCGTAAACAATGCAGTGGAATGTTTGATAGTAAAGGACTTCTGAGCCCAAATCCTTGAAAGAGTCTTCTTGCCTGTTCTCCTCTTGGAGAGTGGACTAGACACAGCATCTCAGTAGCTCGGAGAAAACTGGTCCAAGGAACCAGGAGGGAAAGTGGGGCATTGTCAGTGAAGGTCAGGTATCAAGTTAAGGAACTTAGTGTTCTCTGTATGGGGACATGCAAACCTCTGGGCTCACTGAATCCATTCCTTCCATGTGCAGCTCAGCTATCTGGGGTCAATCCTCTTTCCTTGTTCATCTTGCTTCTTGCATTCCCCTGGTTCCTCAGCAACCACCATTGGGAGGTGGTACCATCTGCTGGATCGTGGCTTTGGGAGCCCTCATTCACATCTGGAGGCCGGAAATCACTGGCCGCTGTGACATTTCTTGTTTGTTGGTATGGCAGGAGATAGTTTCATTTCACAGGGGAGATGTTTGAATAAGTTTCCATGAGTGGTTTCTCAGGATAGCAGATAGAAATGAAAACATCTCAATTAGTTATTGCAAATCCAAGAATCGAAACTTGTTCAATAGGGAAACGACTAGGCTAAGATATTTTCCAAAGTAAGATGCTCAGTTCATCATATGAAGAAAAATTGATTACCTCTGGGCACGACTTTCATGTTTGCATATTGGAGTCTCGCTCACTTCTTCTAGCATTGGGTCTATCACTTGTAACTTTTGTTATTTCTTGCCTGTTTGCTAAATTTGACATTTGCTTGACAGTTTCAAGGTACTGTCACAGAAATGGCCTCCATGAGTAGAATTTACATTTAAAAACTGTGTCTCATTTAGTATGAATAGACCAAGCCTGGATGGTTTTAACTTTATTCTGTCATTCTTTGTGAGAGCAATGTGGATTGATGGAGGCCATGGGGTAAATTTCTGGTTCATCCTTATAAAGATAGTTGTAAAACTGATATAAGTGGTTGTCAAAGAACGGCATGTGTTCTCTGAGGCTGGTCAGTTCAGTTTAGTTCAGTCACTCAGTCGTGTCTGACTCTTTGTGATCCCATGGACTGTAGCATACCAGGCTTTCCTGTCCATCACCAGCTCCACAGAGTAGAAAACAGAAATCATCTGATTGGAGACACAAGCGTAATTGGTTTATTAATTGTCTTACCTAGTTTTAAGGCATCTCCCATTTCACATAATGGTAAAATCATAGTTTTGTTAGGTGATGTTTCAGGCTGTTTTGAAACTACAGCAGGTACACTCATCCCAGAAGCAATTTTGAGTTCCCGTAGGACCCAGTAAGATCTTTGGAAGTACACACAAGGAACATGCTCCAAAGAAAGTCTTCAGTTCTGAAAAATTCAAAGCCAAGGAGGTAAGCACCAGTTGCATCCAACTTGATGACATGTTGTAGGGGCTACATTTTAAAAACAACAAAAGATAGGAACCTTTTACAGGTCCTGGTAAGGAGATTCCTTTTGGATATTGGGTTCTTACTGGTATTTTTAAATCAGGGCTGAGAATCAGGGCAGTTCTAGTATCTTGCAGCCCTTGCACCATCAAGAGAATCCAGAACCTCTTTCCCGTGTGGAGTGGCAATGCCGCTTCCACTGGCAACTAGTGGTTGGGTTCCTGTCTCCTTCACAACGCCACACAGTGTCACACAAAACCCAGCCCACTCGTGCATTCCCACACATGTGCAAAAAAGTGATCTTTGGGGAGGGCTTTTTAAAAACACCAGTATTGAACACCTCACATCTATCCTCACCACCATCGTTACTTTTAGGCCTGTTCATGACAACTCTTAAGAGTTGTCTGCGATTTTGGAATCTTGCTGTTGCGTCTGTGCCCTGGAGAAGTGAACACGGGGCCATCTGTGTCACGTGAGTCCCCACGTCAAGTTCTTGGATTTATCAATTGAGTGTTTATAATGGCTTTGTGGGGGTGAAGAGAAAGGAATGAACGTGGGTTCTCAGCCCACCTCCAGCCAGCTACGTGTATGATGTTGTTTGAGGTACACTGAGAGCTACTTGGAGAAATGGCAGGTTCACACTGGCATGTGATAATAGATGTTCTTTGCTTGCAACAAATCAATAGCAAGCAGCTGTGGATCGTGCAGACAGTGGTGTGTGAAGCACCTTTTCGGACAGTTTTCTGCTGGAGTGGCTGTTGAGCAGCACTGTGGGCTATCGATTGGCCTTTTTATTTATTGTGTGGGTTTATTTATTTTTTAATGTAGGTGGGTATATTGATTAAATCTGTTAAAAACACATTTCCCATTCAGGCTTCTGAAAAATAAATAATATACACATAATTTAGTGCACAAACAAGGGGACAGACGTGTGTGTATGTTAATTCTGTCTCTTGAGTTCATATAGGTACCCTGGCATTGTGTTACAAGCCTATGTCTACGTATAGCAATAATTTCCACGGATATTTTACTACAATATGTCCATAATTTTGGTGATGTGTTTGCTCCTTGCCTCTGTTTTCAGGCTTTGCCTGTCCAGCAAATAGGCCATATTTGAGAAGTTCACTATCAAGACCTCTATCTTCTGCTTAGAACACACTTTATCATTTATTCATTTATTCACTCACCAGACATTTCTAATTTGCAGATAGGATCATGAATAACATCCATCCTGTTCTTAAAGGCATAACAGTCTAGTGGGTAAGATACGTATGAAAGTGCTTTAATAGAAATATGAACGGTAAATAGAAGTCATAAAGTGGAAAGGGGATTGACCCTCCCTGGGGCTGAGACTCCATCTCGGAGAGCTACTGCCTTTAGAAAAGTTTTCATTGACAAATGAGTCTTGAAAAATATCCAAGTGCTTCCTAAGCAAATACGGTATGAACTAGGGTTAGATAGGTAAGGCAGTATTCCACCAAGCAGAGAGAAATAAAGTACAGTCACTGTTAATGTTCTGGCTATGTCCTGCCATGTTTTTTTCTCCCCCTAACCTTTTGCAAATACATGGGCCTCCTCTTGTGCAGGTATTCTACCTGTGAGTAAACCCGTGTGCCCACACCTGTCCCCATCAGAGCACGGGGGACTTTCAAAGCCCTGACCTTTGGTTGGGAGAAGGCTGGAGCTCTGTGGGAAGGACACCCTCCTTGAGCTGGAGGAAGTTCTGGAAGCCTCCTGGGTCAGGGATGGAGCCTGGCTGGCCCTTCTTTAGTGGACTCCAAGGGACCTGGAAGGAATCCTTCCTTCCCTTTGGTGGTTAAGCCTTCAGAGTGTAGTTCTGAAGGGTGGGTGTCTGGGTGGGTTGAGCTCTCTGAGACAGGCTGGCTCCTTCCCTGTGTCTCCCTACGAAATGGCATAGAGCCCATAGCAGTCAGCGTGTGCTGAGTAAAGAGTTGGCGTGTGCTGAGTGAGTAAGAGAGTTACTGATTCTCCTTGGGGTCTTTGGTTGGCTGTCACTCCTGCCACAGATCTCAGGACTCCCATTCTGAGACAGTCATTTTCTCCCAGAGAATCTCTCCTTCAATTCCTGTCTATTCTGGCACCAGGTCAAAAGACAGTATTCTGATATTGTGTGGATTCAGCTCCCTCTATTACCTCTATAGAAAATGCTGTTGTGATTGCCAGATTTCTTTCCAGTCTTTATTCTAAAACTTTGTGTGGCTAAACTTACACTCAGGTTAAAATTTGTGCTCTCATTGCACAACATGCATTTTCAAAGTATAACAACCATTAGATTTCCTAATTTCCTTTAGTAGAATGTGCACAGTGGTGCCCAGGTCATTGGAAAGGAAGCCCCTGGTATGTTGAATCTCTTTCTGAATCCTGGGTATAAATAACCCTAATAGGGTCCACATTGTATTTCATTGAACCATTGGTAGACCTTTATCTTGGAAATTTAATTATAATAAACCATATTTTTAAAAGGTTGATTTGTAATGTATATAACTTATTGCATTATAAAAAACTTCATAGCATAGCCATTAGGTTAATCAGCTTTAGAATCAAATTGCTTTAAATGTCAATTCTAACTCTAACACGATGAAATTGAATTAGTCACTTAGCTTCTTTTGTTACAGCACAAGGAGTGTGATCAGTACTTAGTAAACAGGAGCAGTGATAGTTTTTAATATATCTAATAGTATTTGCTATTTGTCAATTCTTTGTTTCATTCCTGATGTTCTGCTATGACCTTTAAAGAGGTTATCCCTTTAGTCATCCCAAGTGTGTTAGTTGCTCAGTCATGTCTGGCTCTTCATGACCCCATGGACTGTAGCCTGCCAGGCTCCTCTGTCCATGGCATTTCCCAGGCAAGAATCCTGGACTGGGTGGCCATGACCTTCTCCAGGGCATCTCCCACACTGCAGGCAGATTCTTTACTGTCCGAGCCACCAGGGAAGCCGTAGTCACCCCAAATTCCCAAAGAAATACTATTCTTCTCTTGTCCTGATTTCTACAGTGGGAACACTGGGGTCACCCAGGAACTGGCTGAGTCAGTACTTGAACCCAGGTTTGTTTGACATGAAAAGTCACATTAGCATTAGATTTGCTGCTACTTAGTCCTTACTAGAAATAAGCACGGAGAGCATCAGCACTAGTTGTTAGACTAGAGGACTTAAAATTTCAGCTGCACAAGTCTTCTCAGACAACTGAATTATATACGAATATAGACTTGGAAAGGGCTTCCCTGGTGGCTCAGATGGTAAAGAATCCACCGGCAATGTGGGAGACCTGGGTTCGAGCCCCCTGGAGGAGGGCATGGCAACCCACTCCAGTATTCCTGCCTGGAGAATCCTCATGAGCAGAGGAGCCTGGTGGGCTGCAGTCCATGGGGTTGCAGAGTTGGACACGACTGAGCGATAGAGCACAGCACACAGACTTGGAAAAGGTAAGCTCTGTGTTCCTGGTTGTTCATTTTATCTATTCTGAAATTTGAAACAGTTTAGTTGTTTCTAATACTTAGATGAGGCCATGTAGTTAGAAGATCTTTAGGTATTAAAGATTTAGACTTAGAATATCCCCCATAGCCTCTGATATTTATATTTTCGTTCTCGGTTGACCATCTTCTGATTTCCATTTTCTTTTTACTTTATTACAGTTTTAGTTTATGTCCTATAGCAGAGGGGTGAGACAGTTGATGTGGAGTGGATGGCATCTATTGAAATCTGGACTGTGTTGTTTAATGGCTGCGTTACCTTTGTACTACTTAATTAATTCCTTTGTGTCTCTAGAATGTAGATATTTTTGTGTTCTACCTTATTAGAGTGTTGTAATGATATGTTGAATCCGTAATTGTGAAGTTCAGGACAGGGCATGTAATAGCCCCTACAGAACTATTAGCTACTCTTCAGTCTCATTTTCAGAAAGTTAAAAACATGACGCATACAAACGTAGTTTTCGTAAAGTTAAAACATAACTCATGTGAATATAGAATGTATGTGTGCCCAGATTTATTTAACTCCTCAATGAGGGAAACAACAATATGGTTAAAGTGTAAGCAACAAGATCACAAAAGATTATTTGAAGAACTGGATATTTACAGGCATTAAAAAGAATATTAAAATACAAATTTAGGTTCAGTATAAAACTGGTGAATGTCTCACAGGGTAAAAGGCTCCTAACTTTTGATGTTATTTATTCTTCTGAACAGGATTTCCCTGTTGGCTCCGATGATAAAGAATGTGCCTGGAGATTCTGGACTGATCTTTGGGTCAGGAAGATCCCTGGAGAAGGAAACAGCAACCCACTCCAATATCTTTGCCTAGGAAATCCCACGGACAGAGGAGCCTGGCCGGCTACAGTTCATGGAGCCACAAGAGTCAGACATAACTTTGTGGCTAAACCACACCACCACCAGGTTCTGCTGAACAGTTGATCTCTGCTGAATAGAAATCTACAGGTTAATTATCATCTCATAGACTCTGGGCTTCAATTAATAGTAAACATCTATTTCAAACAAGGATGCATTTTCCCATAAAACTAAATATTTGTTGTGTGGATATGTTAAACAAAATCCCTGTGGTGATGGTTTAGTTGCTAAGTCATGTCCGACTCTTAGGACCTCATGGGCTATAGCCTGCCAGATTCCTCTGTCCATGGGATTCTCCAGGCAAGAATACTAGGTGGATTGCCATTTCCTTCTCCAGGAGATCTTCCTGACCCAGGGATTGAACCTGGTTTTCCTTCATTGTAGGCGGTCTTCTGCATTGCAGGCGGATTCTTTACTGAAAGTCCTATAAGACATTAAAAAGACACATGTGTCTCTCTTAGTCTTTTTTTCCAAGTTTTGGATAATTTTTCTTTTTATGCTCTGTTAAATTACAAATACTGTTTACCTTGAATATTGTTCTTATATCATTACTTTTACTTTTAACCACTTACACTGTGTGCGAGTCACTGTGCTGAATTTACGTCATTTTTGTCATCTACACAGCACGAGAAAGTAGATATTCTTCTGATCCCTGTTTCACAGATGAGCAAGCTGAGACAGGTTTGGCAAGTTTAGGCAGGCAGAGACTGAGCCCAGAGAAGGCAGGAAGGCTGGGGGAAGCAGCCTGGCACCACAGTCAGCAAGATCCAGAGGGAAGTCAGATACAAAAGAAGCACTCACAAGTGAGCACCACCAAAATGAGGCTCACATTTATTAATATTTCTTCTTTGCATCTGTGTTTTATTCCTGGGCCCACAGATATTCAGTGTTGCGGAAAGAAGGCCAGGGGATGCGGTGAAACCCTAAGTCATCTTAGAGTAAGGAGGATGGTACTGGCACTCTTGGGAACAGTTTTGTAGATGCAGCTTGTGGCTAGCTTGTGGGAATCATGGGAATCACTCTTGCTTATAAACACCCCTGATATCAGGAAGTGACTATTTTGTACCTAAAATCTGCTGTACTGCTGGTATTAATACACACACGGTGTCAAATAGATTAAACAAGAGCCAGGACTGCCTACAGCTTTTGTTTTGCACAACCATCCGTAGAAACAAAGCTGGGTAACATTTGATTCTCTAAATTCCAGTTGACACTTGGACCTATGGTTCAAGGAGAAATGGTCTCCAGAATTCAGGGATCTGTTGCTGGTCAGGAATTGTTATGAGTTGTAACAATCTTTGGCCTCACTAATTTAATTTCAGCCATCTTCAGCATGCTGTATTTGTAGGCCATTTTTATTGCTTATGTTTAATTATTATCCATTTATTTCTTATGTGCTGGGCTAGTTACTTATTGATGGTGATGGCAGTAATCCACTGAGAGCCTATTGGTCCAGAGAGGATAATTTTATATTATCTTGTTAGTTATATTCAGATACAATTTTAATGTATTTTTCAATATAGACTTATAATATCCTGCATTTCCATTTATTAGCATTTACATGCAGAGGCAAAAGAAATGCAAATGACTTTATTTTTTCTTGTAAAATAGAACTAGTAAATATAATTTGGTTTCCTTCCCTTATTTTTTTCCTGTAACATTTTTTTTAGAGGGGACATTTTGGGGTATACAATTCACATTCAGCAAAATGCACAGCTCTTAAGTGCATTATTATAAACATTTATAACCACATAACCAGCATTCCAGTTAAGATAAAGGACAGTTTCATTTTCCCAGAGGGATCCCTCATGCCTCTGTCAGTCATTCATTCTCCTCCTCTGTGAGGTCACTACAGCTTGGATTTTTATCAGCATCCTTGAGTTTTGTCTGTTCTTGGATATGTATAAATGGGATCACCCAGTATGGAATTGTCTATGCCTGCTCTCTCTAGCTCCATGGAATGTGTTTAAGGGGCACACATGTCCCTGTGCCTTCTGGCTGCCTGGCTCTCTCCTGACTCTCAGCTCCATCTCCTCACCTGAAGGAGCCTTCAGGAATGCACTTAGGGTTCTCGCCCTGCACCGTGGTGCAAAATGTCCTCCTAAGGCCATAAAGAGAGCAGGCTGGCAGCTCACCTTGTTTGTCTTCCCCGTTTTAGGAATCACTGCCCTTTGCCTGATGTCCAGCGTCTTCCATGGCTTCACATCCCTTGTCCTTGTCTTGGTTGTTTCAGATCAGTCGTTTCAGATCCAATTACTGTTGCCCTGTTGAGGTTGGAAGTGGATGTCTGCTTGTTTTCTCTTTACTTGACTTCGCCTCTGCACTTTGACACTGGGGAAAGGGGAGAGGGAAGGATGTTGAGCTAACATACAGTGTGCTGTGACTTAAACCACAATGTCTAGGGATGATGTAAGGCTGTACATTAGCTCTAGAACAGCCCTGGTAGCCTAGAATATTCTAGGATACTTATTTATTTGGTGTATGGGAATATCCTGCAACTCCAGTTACAGGCCCTCTGCGGTCAAACAGTCTTCCCTGGCAAAAGAAGCTGTGCCAAGCTAGTCGCACTCTGCAAATGTGTCCCCATTGAGCAGTTCTTCATCTGAGTTTCATTTACAGGGTCCCCATCGCTTTTTCCCTGCAGTCTCCCTGATAGCACTTGATTAAGCTCAGTGGGTACAGGAATTGATTTGGCTCTTGCAGCCAGCTGTTCTTATTTTTTTTTACCTAGGATTGTCATTTGTTTTCTCACCTACCTTTGTCCTCTGGATCTTTGCCGCCTGATCCATGTCTCTTGGCCAAATGAAATTAAGAAGTGTTTTCAAACAAATATTTTGGAGTCTTCAGGGAAGTGGAGGTATTTCTGTGCTGGGGACTGTTTTGACTATTGGCGCTCCATGTTTTGGTTATTAGATGCTTTTGTAGATGATTTTGTACACTTATCTTTGATGCGTATCTCCAAAAATATAAACAAGAGGGGACATTGCATGGTTGATGCTTTTTAGTTTTAACAGGTTTTTTTTTTTTGATAAATAAGATTATACAAGCTCACTAATGAAAATCTGGAAAATGCATAAAAGTACAAGAAAAAACATGCATAGTGTTACCAATTATATGACCTTGTTTCAGGCTATCCGTGGTATCCGGCACATACTAGATGTTCAGGCAATATTTGCCGAGTGAACAGCTGAGCCCTGCCTATTTTCAGAGTCTGAGTTGTGCAAAGGTCCTAGCGTTCTTTTCATGAGATGAATAGCATTTCTACCAGGGCTAGGTGTTTTCTTGCCAGAAGGAATGCTTTTAGGCATGCAGGAATTATAATTAGCATCCCAATATGCAGTTTTCTTCTTTGGATGAAAAATGAAAATGTCAGGATGTGTTTATTTCTTTTCTCTCTTGCCCTTGTCCCTTTTCAGCAGAAAGCCTTGCAGTTTCTAAACAGTTACACTTAGTTGAATCTACCTAGAGTAGAATAGTTTTGCAGTGGATTGTAGTTTGAAGGAAAGAGCCCTTATTGTATGTATGGGGAAGGAGCCTTCTGGGTCCCAGTTTTTTTTCTGTAGCATTTGCTTCTAGAGAGATGTCGTGGTTTATTTCACATGATGAGATTTCTTGTAACACTCTAGTCCTCTGGAGGTCTAGTGAGACAGAACTCTTCTGCTTTAATATCATTTGTCAATTTCTGCCGAGTTTTAGGTGACCTAAACTAGTACATAATATATGATTGAAAAATGTAAATGTACTGTGTACTGAAAAATGCAAAACACAAAGGTTTCTTGATTTTTGTACACCATGGGTTTCAAGAGTTCTATATCTCTGTGGGAGAATTCATCCAATCTTAGTAAACTCTTTGCAACCATTCTTAGGAGCGTTGATGGAAACCAACAGTATGTGGCTATGGGCATTATTTCCTAGTCAGTTCACTGGATGCTTTTTCTAATCAGTCCTCAACTACATGTAAAGCTGCAATTTTACCCAGATATCTTTATATGTGTAAAACCAAATCTGTGTTTATATAAATACAAATAGGTACCTGTGCATATATACACATTATGAATAAACACACATTTCTTTTAGGTTTTTTTTGTTCCCATGGTTCTGAAATATTTTTTTCCATCCAAATAACTTTGTTTCTGAGTCTTAGGGAGTCGCAGATCAGGAATCTGTCCGCTCTTCAGGATATTCAGCAGAAAGTCCCTTTGATCTGAACTGAATACTGAATATGTGGGGTATAATTTTATCTCTGAAAAATTATTTGGGGAGGGCAACCTCATCTGGGATTTATTTTTCCTTGAGAGTCATCTTTCCAGCTCCTCTCCCTACCTGAAACCCACAGGTGGTTCCCTCATGCTGGTGCTCAAATGTGTCATCCAGTTAAGACTCACATCAGTGACCTGGCATTAGGGTGCCTTTGGCAAGAGGTCTGCAATTCGACACACCTATCGTCACACATGCCTGTTGTCCCTGACTTATGAAAAATCACGAGGACAGAACACATGGAAAAGAACGAATTAGAACAGGTGGGTTTAGCCACACACACCCTCAGTGTTATTAAAGGTGTTATTCCTGTCACCCCAACACATCACATGTCTTTCCAACACCGAACTTAGTTTAATTTGCATTTGGAGTCATTTAGCATCTTTTCCTATTATATAAAGTTTAATGAACAGTAAACACGGCTCTAACCAGGTCTCACAGCTATTTCCCAGCGTAGGGTAACATTTTGCATTTAGTCATATTTGGTTTCCTAGGTAATGTTGGACTGTGGCTGTATTTCCTAAAGCCGCCTTGCTCGTCATGTGGAATGATTTGGTGGCAGATTCTTCAGACACAGAGCAAGCCAGGGAGGAATGTTATACTGGAATTCTTCGGAAGCCATAGTACTGACTGTCACCTGGGGAACACAGAGTGTGTTAAGGCCAATTCTCTAGCTGCTTCCCGTGGCAGCTTTTGAGCTCTGCCTTGCTAGCCTCCCTGCTTTTATTTCTGAAATCTACCCTGTGTACCAGTTCCAGATTTATCTTCCCAGAACACCATCTTTGTCTTATCACTCTTCTGCTCATGAAATTTTGATGGCCCCTTCTTGTAGTTAAAAATGCCATACTTGGTTTTCAAGGTCTTCATTTATCTGCTTTTCAATACATGTCTCTTGATCCTGTTTCTTACATGTTCTTGGCTTACTGTGCCCTCCAGTAAGGTCGGTGCCCTCCCTGTCATAGCATATTCTATGGTTGTTATACCCTTCCCACTCCTCTCCTTCCCTTCTGAGAAACTTCCCTCCTCTTGACCTGGATTTTTAAATCCTGTACAGTTTTTGGTACCAAGCCCAAGTCTCACCTCTTCCTTGCATTTTCTCTGGCCACGTTAGTCCATATTGGTCACTTCTCCCCAAGTTCCACTGCATTTATGTTCAGAACTGAGAGACAGCGGTACTCAGCATATAAAGGAGATTAACGTGGTGACTTGAGAGAGCGTGGTGGGTTCAAATCCTGTTCTTTTCCTTCCTGACGGGGTGGCCTTTGGAAATGAATGTGACACAGCCTCACCATATGTACCTTGCAAAAGTCCCACTTTTGCTTACAGAGTTGGAAATAATAGATGTAGGGCAGAATATTGGATTTCTTAAAAAATAGTCTTTGAAAAGTTCAGGATCGCAGGTTAAATTAAAAACATGAACCTTCCACTGAAGCAAAATATCACCAGGGAATAAAACAAGTAAAATGTTGAGTAGATTAAGGACCAATGCTGTTGTGTGTTCATTCTCTTCTCCAGAGAACCAATTTGCCTATGGTGGTGATTGTAGTTTTCTCTTGAGTAGATGGTGACTGTGTGTTGAGCAGATATATGTGGAAGGGTTCAGTTCAGTTCAGTTCAGTCGCTCAGTCATGTCCGACTCTTTGCGACCCCATGAATCGCAGCACGCCAGGCCTCCCTGTCCATCACCAACTCCCGGACGGCACTCAGACTCACATCCATCGAGTCAGTGATGCCATCCAGCCATCTCATCCTCGGTCGTCCCCTTCTTCTCCTGCCCTCAATCCCTCCAAGCATCAAAGTCTTTTCCAATGAGTCAGCTCTTCGCATGAGGTGGCCAGAGTACTGGAGTTTCAGTTTTAGCATCATTCCTTCCAAAGAAATCCCAGGGCTGATCTCCTTCAGTTGGATCTCCTTGCAGTCCAAGGGACTCTCAAGAGTCTTCTCCAACACCACAGTTCAAAAGCATCAATTCTTCGACACTCAGCCTTCTTCTCAGTCCAACTCTCACATCCATACATGACTACTGGAAAAACCATAGCCTTGACTAGATGGACCTTAGTCGGCAAAGTAATGTCTCTGCTTTTGAATATGCTATCTATGTTGGTCATAACTTTTCTTCCAAGGAGTAAGCGTCTTTTAATTTCATGGCTGCAGTCACCATCTGCAGTGATTTTGGCCCCCCAAAATAAACTCTGACACTGTTTCCACTGTTTCTCCATCTATTTCCCATGGAGTGATAGGACCGGATGCCATGATCTTCATTTTCTGAATGTTGAGCTTTAAGCCAACTTTTTCGCTCTCCTCTTTCACTTTCATCAAGAGGCTTTTTAATTCCTCTTCACTTTTTGTCACAAGGGTGGTGTCATCTGCATATCTGAGGTTATTGATATTTCTCCCGGCAATCTTGATTCCAGCTTGTGTTTCTTCCATTCCAGCGTTTCTCATGATGTACTCTGCATAGAAGTTAAATAAGCAGGGTGACAATATACAGCCTTGACAGTACTCCTTTTCCTATTTGGGACCAGTTTGTTGTTCCATATCCAGTTCTAACTGTTGCTTCCTGGCCTGCATACAGATTTCTCAAGAGGCAGGTCAGGTAGTCTGGTATTCCCATCTCTTTCAGAATTTTCCCCAGTTTATTGTGATCCACACAGTCAAAGGCTTTGGCATAGTCAATAAGGCAGAAAGAGATGTTTTTCTGGAACTCTCTTGCTTTTTCCATGAACCAGCGGGCAGTGATGTTCTAATTTAAAATTTGAACATATTCCTGATTTGGGGTCTGTAAAATTCAACCAAAAACCTAAGGAAATTTCAGAGGACCTACTCCCCTTCCTGTAAGTGTCCCAGCTTTTAAAGGCATTATTTGCACAGGCTTCCAAGAGCATGCTGGAGGATTCTGTGACCTTCAGGAATCTCATGTCCTACTTTTGCTTCTTTCCTGAAATACAAAGAATTACTAGCCAGGGCAAATCTTTGTGTCTTGTCACTTAAAGGACTGAAGGAACCAAACCACGATCTTTGCAGCCTCTATCATTATCAGAATCTCAATACATAATCTTAACTTTGCAGAAATTAACTCATTTTTAAATCCCCTCACCTACAGTCATAAAGTATAACCTAATTTTAGCATTTGTAGTAGACGACTCTGTTGTTATCTCTCCTGAATTCAAACCTCTTTGAGCCTGAGGCTCTAAGATCAGGCCAGGCCAAGTTTTGAACATGAGGCCCAGGTTGTAGAAGAACTATAGCTGATCTCTTATTCCATCTTCACTCTGGACAGAAAAAAACCCAGAGAACCAGAGAGTCCTAGTTTACCATCTGCATGGTGTAATGTGCTGATTACTGCCTGCCGTGGGAAGATGGCTGCATATTGATCTCCACTGGAATTTAACTGAATGAGAAGCCATGTCTCAGGAACATTATTATATTTATCCAGTTACCCAGGGGTCCTTCATAATGGACTCAGCTGTGAACATTAGGAGATTAGACCAAAATCTTAATCATGGTGGTTTTGATCATGTTGCAGTGCCATTAGCTCTTTGGAACCTACGAAGCTGGTAGTATTTGTGAGGAAAGGAAGTGGATAAGTGTGACTGCTTAGTGTCTGGGAGGAAGATTGGTGGAGAGGGAATCCAGAAGATAAATTTCAGTCATCTTAAGAACTGGCAGTAATGAGGATAATTATGTGGAGAATTTGCACTTCAGATTCTAGTTGTTCTTGAGAACATGATTCAGATTAATAAAACGCCCATATTCAAAGAAAATCCGGTGCTCTGTGACAACCTAGAGCGGGGAGATGGGGTGGGAGATGGGAGGGAGATTTAAGAGGGAAGGGACACGTATATACCCATGGCTGATTCATGCTGATATATGGCAGAAACCTACACAGTAATGTAAAGCGATCATCTTCCAATTAAAAATATATAAATTTAAATTTAAAAAAGAAAAATAATTTGGTTAATTTGATGGAGATTTAAATTCTTTTCAAAATGTACTCACAGGGAAATGATTTTTCTGTTTATATTCAGTCATTAGAGGAAAAAGTGATTTTTTATTTCTCAGCCTTTGCATTAGAGAAATGTGTTTATATAAGTAGTGTTTATTTCTAATGACAAATATGGGATGCTGAGTAAGTAGTAGACCACAGATGATTAAGTAATTGCCACCACCTGGGCACACTGCTGTTTCACATGTATTTTCATAATGTGAACAAAGTCTCTTACCATCTCAACATCTGTGCCTTATCTAAAATCTGGATATACTACATTGCTGTAACATCCCGTGAAGTCTCCCTAGATGGAGACTAGTTTCTTCAGTCTTTTTATTCCTGGAATCGGGGCACAGTTCACCATCATCATTCCATGACGTCTGTTCCTTTGAGGTCCACGTGTCTTTAATGCCATTTTCTCCCATCTTCATCATAAACTTCTCTTGATCTTCGAGATGTGAAGAATGATCTGAACCGAGCTCCTTGCTCATAGCCTTCTTCTCCTCGCATCCTTTACGTTAACCTGGGTGACTTCAATTTTCATGTTGTGATTTTCCTAATAACCTGACTTCCTCAAACGTCTGGCTACCTAGCAAAGAGAATTTCTCTTGCTGTTACCCCTTCCTAAGTTTTCGCTTCTCTCCTGACTCGACCTTCTGCCCTCCGTAGGGTCAAAAGTTTCTCTTGTCTTTGTACACCACCTGCAGTTCCTGGTCGCTGATTTAAGGGACATCCCCGCCAATACTGTAGAGCCCTTGCCTTGTGAAGTGGCCGCACCACCCAAATTTCAAGTAAATCCCTCTACTTGGTTTCTTGGCTGCTGCCTCATGAATTAGGGAAAGTCAGCCACTTGGCAGTGACTGCACTGCGAATCCACAGCCTCTTACTCTCAGTGATGACTTCAGCGTGTTCCTCTTTGTGGCCACCCAAGCTTTGACCCTCAATTCTGACCACTCTGTCTTCTCTCCAATGATATCCTGTTCTCTACAGTGCTAGTTAGCACTAACCTGGTAGGAGCTGTTTGTAAGTCTTACTTCTTATTTCTTCATAAGCTTTGTTGTTTATGTTTAAACACCTCTCATCTCTATCGCGTGCCAGTGAAGACTTGCCTGGATTTTTGTTCAAACATTATTTTCTGTTTCAGATTTTCTAGGACTCAATTTCATAAACCTGAGCACCGGTGGGAACACTCTTCTCCAAATGTGTCCAAGCTTTCTTTATCTATTTGACTCATCTACCCTACTTTGAGTTCATATGTGATATGGGCAAAGAATGTCTCAGAAAGAGCCCCCTTGCAGTGTTGGGGGGTGAGTTGAGAGAAGGTAGTAAGGCCCCTATAGATAAGATACCACATCCATTTATTTATCGCTGAAATAATCAGACCTTCAAGTAGAGTGTGATACACAGTGGAGATTTGATGAAAAATTTTTGGAAGAACTAGTGAAAACAAGAAAGCCATTTGTTGTTGTTCAGTTGCTAAATCCTATCTGACTCGTTGTGACCCCATGGACTGCAGCGTGTCAGGCTTTCCTGACCTTCACTATCTCCCAGAGTTTACTAAGATTCTTGTCCATTGAGTCAGTGATGCCATCCAACCATCTCATCCTCCTCTGCCCTCTTCTCCTCCTGCCTTCAATCTTTGCCAGCATCAGGGTCTTTTCCAGAGGTGGCTCTTTGCATCAGGTGGCCAAAGTATTGGAGCTTCTTAGGATGTTCTTATGGACTTCCCTGGTGGTTCAGACGGTAAAGCGTCTGTCTACAATGTGGGAGACCCAGGTTCCATCCTTGGGTCGGGAAGTTCCCCTGGAGAAGGAAATGGCAATCCACTCCAGTACTATTGCCTGGAAAATCCCATGGACAGAGGAGCTTGGTAGGCTACAGTCCATGGGGTCGCGAAGAGTCCGACATGACTGAGCAACTTCATTTCACTACTAGGATGTTCTTATAATAGCTGGGGTACATGGCAAAATGGCATGAGCTAGTGCTGCTGGCAGTGAGAATTTTAGGGTTAACCAATACTGAAAAATGGAATACAAGCCACATAGAGACAGAAACAACTAATTATAATATTCAAAGAACTAGTGAAATGGCAAGGATTTAAGAAATGGACTCCATTTGTAATCTTCAGCTCAAGTTCAGTTGCTCAGTCGTGTTTGACTCTTTGCGACCCCATGGACTGCAGCACACCAGGCTTCCCTGTCCATCACCAACTCCTGGAGCTTGCTCAAACTCATGTCCATTGAATTGGTGATGCCATCCAACCATCTCAGCCTCTGTTGTCCCCTTCTCCTCTGCCTTCAATCTTTCCCAGCATCAAGGTCTTTTCAAACGAGTCTGCTCTTCGCATCAGATGGCCAAAGTATTAGAGTTTCACCTTCAGCATCCATCCTTCAAATGTAAATTCAGGACTGATTTGTAATATTACAAGGACTGATTTGCAATCTTACAAGCTTTAATTATTATTCCTTTTGACTTTAACTTTGTTTTTATATTTGCAGCTAAAGATTTTTCTTTTTTTAAAGAAGAATCCACTTCTTGTATTAAAACCTCTTTCTCTGTCACTCAAACAGTGAATAGTATTGTATTTCAGAGATACATTGGTTTAAAAACTGTTAGATCATATTTGTTGTATGATTTCTAATGGAATGAACTGTTATGGCCTCTCTGATTAAATTATAATCTTAGTACACTGGGCTGTGAATGGCTGGGAACAAGTTCATTCCAAGTTCATTTTTCCCCTGATGCAGGCGGAATTGCGGTCAGCTGAGTTCTATGCCTGCCCAGGCTCCAGGCTTCTTGCTAATAGAAATACCAAAGGCCTCTGACTCTTCCTCCCTCAGCATCCTCCCCAAGCTCCCTGTTGCTAAACTAAAATGCTTGTATCTTTCAAAACTCATTTCCTGCCTCAGATTGAAATGTGTGCAGATTTTCCTGTTTAAAAGACACAGTCTGAACATTTAGAAGATTGACCTTCCATGCTACAGGAACATCTTTTGATACTTGAAAAAAAAATCTTAACAGAATTCTGGTTAAAAAAATTTTTCTTGTAGCAAAGGAATGAGGTACATCAAATATTTAGGTTTTCCTGTTTTTTTTTTTTTTTTGTGGGGGGACACCATTTGGTGTGAGAGTGATCAAGGCATCTGTAATGCCTATGTGCATTTTAACAGTTTTGTTCAGGCCGTGCACATTGAAACATGGAGCTCCATGTCTTCACTACATCTTTGCTTCATTTATTGTTCCCAGTTGATTGTCTTTTCTATCAACTGTTGTTGTCCAGTTGCTAAGTCCTGTCTTACTCTTTAGACCCAAAGGACTGTGGCATGCCAGGCTTCCCTGTTCTTCACTATCTCCAGGAGTTAATGGAGATATGCTCAACTCACGTCCTCTGAGTCGATGATGTTATCAAACCATCTCATCCTATGCTGCCCTCTTCTCCTCCCACCTTCAGTCTTTGCCAGCATCAGGGTCTTTTCCAATGAGTCATCTCTTCACATCAGGTGACCAAAGTTTTGGCGCTTCAGCTTCAGCATCAGTCCTTCCAGTGAATATTCAGGGTTGATTTCCTTTAGGATTGACTGGTTGGATCTCCTTGCAGTCCAAGGGACTCGAGTTTTCTCCAGCACCACAGTTCAAAAGGATCAGTTCTTCAATTCTCAGTCTTCTTTATGGTTCGGCTCTCACATGCATACATGACTACTGGAAGAATGATAACTCTGACTCTGTGGACCTTTGTCAGCAGAGTGATGTCTCTGCTTTTTAATACTCTGTCGAGATTAGTCATAACTTTCCTTCCAAAGAGCAAGATTTCAATTTCATGGGTGCAATTACCTTCTGGAGTGATTTTGGAGCCCAAGAAAAGAAAGCCTGTCAGTGTTTCCATTGTTTCCCTATCTATTTGTCATGAAGTGATGGGACCAGATGCCATGATCTTAGTTTCCTTTTTTTTTTTTTTTTTTGCTTTACAATATTCTATTGGTTTTGCCATACATTGACATGAATCTGCCAGAAGTGTACATGACTTCCCCATCCTGAACCCCCCTCCCACCTCCCTCCCCATCCCATCCCTCTGGGTCATCCCAGTGCACCAGTCCCGAGCACCCTGTAACATGCATCAAACCTGGACTGGCAATTCATTTCACACATGATAATATGCATGATTCAATGCCATTCTCCCAAACCATCCCACCCTCGCCCTCTCCCACAGAGTCCAAAAGACTGTTCTATACATCTCTGTCTCTTTTGCTGTCTCGCATACAGGGTTATCATTCAGTTCAGTTCAGTTTAGTCACTCAGTCGTGTCTGACTGCGACCCCATGAATTGGAGCACTCCAGGCCTCCCTGTCCATCACCAACTCCCAGAGTTCACTCAAACTCACATCCATCAAGTCGGTGATGCCATCCAGCCATCTCATCCTCTGTTGTCCCCTTTTCCTCCTGCCCCGAGTCCCTCCCAGCATCAGAGTCTTTTCCAATGAGTCAACTCTTTGCATGAGTTGGCCAAAGTACTGGAGTTTCAGCTTTAGGATCATTCCTTCCAAAGAACACTCAGGACTGATCTCCTTTAGGATGGACTGGTTGGATCTCCTTGCAGTCCAAGGGACTCTCAATAGTCCTCTCCAACACCACAGTTCAAATGCATCAATTTTTCAGCACTCAGCTTTGTTCACAGTCCAACTCTCACACCCATACATGACTACTGGAAAAACCATAGCCTTGACTAGACAGACCTTTGTTGGCAAAGTAATGTCTCTGCTTTTGAATATGCTATCTAGTTTATCGTTACCACCTTTCTAAATTCCATATATATGCATTAGTATACTGTATTGGTGTTTTTCTTTCTGGGTTACTTCACTTTGTATAATAGGCTCCAGTTTCATCCATCTCATTAGAACTGATTCAAATGTATTCTTTTTAATGGCTGAGGAATAGTCCATTGTGTATATGTACCAGATCCTTCTTATCCATTCGTCTGCTGATGGACATCTAGGTTGCTTCCATGTCCTGACTATTGGAAACAGTGCTGTGATGAACACTGGGGTAAATGTGTCTCTTTCAGTTCTGGTTTCCTTGGTGTGTATGCCCAGCAGTGGGATTGCTGGGTCATATGGCAGTTCTGTTTCCAGTTTTTTAAGGAATCTCCATACTGTTCTCTGTAGTGGCTGTACTAGTTTGCATTCCCACAAACAGTCTAAGAGGGTTCCCTTTTCTCCACACCCCCTCTAGCATTTATTGCTTTTAAACTTTGGATAGTAGCCATTCAGACTGGTCTGAAATGGTACCTCATTGTGGTTTTGATTTGCATTTCTCTAATGAGTGATGTTGAGCATCTTTTCATGTGTTTGTTAGCCATCTGTATCTTCTTTGGAGAAATGTCTTTAGTTCCTTGGCCCATTTTTTGATTGAGTCGTTTATTTTTCCGGAATTGAGCTGCAGGAGTTGCTTGTATATTTTTGAGGTTAATTCTTTGTCAGTTGCTATTATTTTCTCCCATTCTGAAGGCTGTCTTTTCACCTTGCTTATAGTTTTCTTTGTTGTGCAAAAGCTTTTAATTTTAATTAGGTCCCATTTGTTTATTTCTGCTTTTATTTCCAATATTCTGGGAGATGGGTCATAGAGGATCCTGGTGTGATTTATGTTGGAGAGTGTTTTGCCTATGTCTTCCTCTAGGAGTTTTATAGTTTCTGCTCTTATATTTAGATGTTTAATCCATCTTGAGTTTATTTTTGTGTATGTTAGAAAGTGTTCTAGTTTCATTTTTTTACTAGTCATTGACCAGTTTTCCCAGCACCACTTGTTAAAGAGATTCTCTTTTCTCCCTTATATATTCTTCCCTCCTTTCTCAAAGATAAGGTGACTATAGGTGTGTGGATTTATCTCTGGGCTTTCTATTTTGTTCCATTGATCTATATTTCTGTCTTTGTGCCAGTACCATACCATCTTGATGATTGTGGCTTTGCAGTAGAGCCTGAAGTCAGGCAGGTTGATTCCTCCAGTTCCATTCTTCTTTCTCAAGATTGCTTTGGCTATTCAAGGTTTTTTGGATTTCCATACAAATTGTGAAATTATTTGATCTAGTTCTGTGAAAAATACCATTGGTAGCTTGATAGGGATTACATTGAATCTCTAGATTGCTTTGGGTATATAGTCATTTTCACTATATTGATTCTTCTGATCCATGAACACAGTATTTCTCTCCATGTATTTGTGTCCTCTTTGATTTCTTTCCACCAGTGTTTTATAGTTTTCTATATATAGATCTTTTGTTTCTTTAGGTAGATATATTCCTAAGTATTTTATTCTTTTTGTTGCAATGGTGAATGGAATTGTTTCCTTAATTTCTCTTTTTGTTTTCTCATTGTTAGTGCATAGGAATGCAAGGGATTTCTGTGTGTTGATTTTATATCCTACAGCTTTACTATATTCATTAATTAGCTTTAGGAATTTTTTGGTGGCATCTTTAGGGTTTTGGAGAGGATCATCAAACAGTGAGAGTTTTACTTCTTTTCCAATCTGGATTCCTTTTATTTCTTCTTCTGCTCTGATTGCTGTGGCCAAAACTTCCAAAACTATGTTGAATAGTAGTGGTGAGAGTGGGCACCCTTGTCTTGTTCCTGACTTTAGGGGAAATGCTTTCAATTATTCATCATTGAGGATAAGGTTTGCTGTGAGTTTGTCATATATAGCTTTTCTTATGTTGAGATTCAGTTCAGTTCAGTCACTCAGTCATGTCCGACTCTTTGCTACCCCATGAATCACAGCACGCCAGGCCTCCCTGTCCATCACCAACTCCTGGAGTTCACTCAGACTCATGTCCATCGAGTCCATGATGCCATCCAGCCATCTCATCCTCGGTCGTCCCCTTCTCCTCCTGCCCCTAATCCTTCCCAGCTTCAAAGTCTTTTCCAATGAGTCAACTCTTTGCATGAGGTGACCAAAGTACTGGAGTTTCAGCTTTAGCATCATTCCTTCCAAAGAAATCCCAGGGCTGATCTCCTTCAGAATGGACTGGCTGGATCTCCTTGCAGTCCAAGGGACTCTCAAGAGTCTTCTCCAACACCACAGTTCAAAAGCATCAATTCTTTGGCACTCAGCCTTCTTCACAGTCCAACTCTCACATCCATACATGACCACTGGAAAAACCAATGCCTTGACTAGATGGACCTTAGTCGGCAAAGTAATGTCTCTGCTTTTGAATATGCTATCTAGGTTGGTCATAACTTTTCTTCCAAGGAGTAAGCGTCTTTTAATTTCATGGCTGCAGTCACCACCTGCAGTGATTTTGGAGCCCCCAAAAATAAAGTCTGACACTGTTTCCACTGTTTCCCCATCTATTTCCCATGAAGTGATGGGGCCAGATGCCATGATCTTCATTTTCTGAGTGTTGAGCTTTAAGCCAACTTTTTCACTCTCCTCTTTTACTTTCATCATGAGGCTTTTTAGTTCCTCCTCAATTTCTGCCATAAGAGTGGTGTCATCTGCATATCTGAGGTTATTGATATTTCTCCCGGCAACCTTGATTCCAGCTTGTGTTTCTTCCAGTCCAGCGTTTCTCATGATGTACTCTGCATAGAAGTGAAATAAACAGGGTGACAGTATACAGCCTTGACATACTCCTTTTCCTATTTGGAACCAGTCTGTTGTTCCATGTCCAGTTGTAACTGTTGCTTCCTGACCTGCATACAGATTTCTCAAGAGGCAGGTCAAGTGGTCTGGTATTCCCATCTCTTTCAGAATTTTCCACAGTTTATTGTGATCCACACAGTCAAAGGCTTTGGCATAGTCAATAAAGCAGAAATAAATGTTTTTCTGGAACTCTCTTGCTTTTTCCATGATCTAGCAGATGTTGGTAATTTGATCTCTGGTTCCTCTGCCTTTTCTAAAACCAGCTTGAACATCTGGAAGTTCACGGTTCATATATTGCTGAAGCCTGGCTTGGAGAATTTTGAGCATTCCTTTACTAGCATGTGAGATGAGTGCAATTGTGTGGTAGTTTGAGCATTCTTTGGCATTGCCTTTCTTTGGGATTGGAATGAAAACTGACCTTTTCCAGTCCTGTGGCCACTGCTGAGTTTTCCAAATTTGCGGGCATATTGAGTGCAGCACTTTGACAGCATCATCTTTCAGGGTTTGAAATAGCTCAACTGGAATTCCTTCACCTCCACTAGCTTTGTTCGTAGTGATGGTTTCTAAGGCCCACTTGACTTCACATTCTAGGATGTCTGGCTCTAGATGAGTGATCACACCATCGTGATTATCTGGGTCGTGAAGATCTTTTTTGTATAGTTCTTCTGTGTATTCTGTATATGGTGAGGTATGTTCCTTCTATTCCTGCTTTCTGGAGGGTTTTTATCATAAATGGATGTTGAATTTTGTCAAAGGCTTTCTCTGCATCTATTGAGATAATCATAATGTTGAGTTTTAAACGAGCATTTTCACTGTCCTCTTTCACTTTCATCAAGAGGCTCTTTAATTCCCCTTTGATTTCTGCCATTAGAGTGGTGTCATCTGCATATCTGAGGTTGTTGATATTTCTCCTGGCAATCTGGATTCCAGCTTGTGATCCACCCAGCCCGGCATTTCGAATGATGTACTCTGCACTTACATTAAATAAGCAGAGTGATAATATACAGCCTTGAGGTACTCCTTTCCCAATTTTGAACCAGATAGTGTTGAAAAGAAACCTCCAAGGTAGATGTTGGGTAAAATTCAACAACATTACATGCCTGGGATTGTCTCTCATAAAGAAGCTTTTTTTTTTTTTCCCCTTTTTTAAGGACAATACAAAACAATTGTGTTTATGATAGGATTAGGTGGGAGAAACTGCTAAACCATGGTCATATACCACCCCTGAGGAGGTGGTGCAAGGTCAGCTATTATTTGCCTCTGTCTTAATCCTGTGATTTTCTGGTTCTTTGGCTTAGAAAGTTTAGGTTCTGACAAGTAACTAAAGCAGGACAGCCCAAGGTTGCTCATATTCTCTGTGATTTTATTTTACTTTTTGAGAAATAAGCCCTACCACTGTTTTGTAAATCGCTTAGATATCCACAGAAGAAAGGGTTATTCAGTATTTCGGGAGCTCAAGATGGAAATTGTGTCCCTTTGAGAATTAGAAACTCATTCCTAAAAGAATCAACACTGTTACATCTTCTCACCTAAAACTAATTTAGGTGAAAAGCATCAGTGTGTGATTTTTTTTTAAAAGCCCAATTTAATTTTAAAATTATAAAAAATTTCAAGCATATGGAAAAAACAGAAAATATTCAACTCCCTTGTATCCACCATCCTTATTTAAAAATATTAGCTTTTTACCGTAATTGCTAAAGACTGTAGTTTACTTTTTCATTTCTTTTTAAAATACTTTTCATGTTTTTCTTAACTGTTGAGCACATGCAAATGATATTTATGTTAATGTGTGTAAAGGATACAAAATAACAACTGCTCATGCACCTACCTCCCGATTTAAGAATTACAGACTCATTGTATTAAAAAAAAAATCACAATTACTGTGAGTTTACTAATTTAGGCTTTTCTGCATCCCCTGCCCCCAAATGATGTTCAAAAGGAAACTCCTGGGGTTTATATTCTGATATCTGCACTGAATCTGAACATCTTCCTATTGGTCTTCACATTGGGTGGCATGAGAATGATGTCTGCTAGAAAGAGATTTGAGGACCTAATCATTACAGTCTTAAGCTGTTTGGGTCTCTTCTGTTCCCTCATTGTTCCTCCCTGCTTATCTCTGGGAAAGCTCTTTTCTCTTTACATACTTAAGACCCATGTTAAGTATGAATGTTTCAAGTGCTCATCAAGTATTGCTTCACACTTGTTCCTCGTGAGACTAAGGGGGGAATCATCAGTATCTGAAAATGACATCATTCTGGTTTTGAGAGCTACCTGGACAGAAAAAAAAAATCCCATGAAAAAGAAATGGTAATCTTACATGCAGATCTGGATTGAAATATAGCCAAAGGAATATTGAAAAAGGAGATACATATACACACACACGCACACATACATATATATATATATATATGTATAGAGAGGTGGTTTTTACTACAAGTACAGGGACCAAGCTGAATTCACTTACTGCTTCTGAGTCAATGTGATGCTGCACCCCAGGGGCACCTGCCTTCCACACACCATTAAATCCAGCTGTCAGACTTGGACAGGAGCGAGCCCTCCTTCTCCTCAAGGAGGCGAGAGGGAGGTGCTTTGTGGGGGAAGTGACTCATTTTCCCCGAGTAGGGAGGAGTGACCATCCATCACGATCAAATGGGAGGATTTCCTACCATCCATCTCCAGTGAGGATGATAGTAGCAATTCTGGCCTTTCTCCCCCACCTTTTTTTTTTCACTACTCTGATTAAGATTCATCTTTGAAACAGAAAGGGTAGTTTGAGGTTATTAGAAAACATACACCCACATAAGAATTATTTGTTCTCTGCTGCTCTTTTTCCTCTCCATGAATAATTTCTGCAGACAGGTGACCAGTTCAACCATCTGTCTCTTTGTTATAAATGCCTCTGGTTGGTTCACTCTCTATTGCCTTGCAGTTCAGGGAAGGCTTCTTTTGCAAGAGAATGAAAAAGCCAACAAATAAGATGAGCTAACAATACATTCTTGGGTTGTCACCTTTTCTTTTGAGGAATGTGAGAAATGATTCCTTTTCCCTCCAGATCAAATATACGGATTCCTTAAAGGCCCTGATGCAAGCATATTATTGGGGGGAAAACAAAAAACCAACTATTCTCAGTATTCAACAAATTGAAAAACACGAATGGGGCTTCAGGATTTATGATACCAGTTCTTTCTATCCTTCATTTAGCTTGATCCATTTATATGTTTTATTTTTAGCCTCTGTTGCAGTAGAATGTTTGATTGATTCAAGGAAATTTCTAAATTCAATTAGGGAAAATAAAATTTAGGGAGCATGTTGGCTGTGAATTTGTGCATAATGACTTGGGAATACTTTCGTCCACTCTTGATTGGTTCTGAGTGATTTTTGTGCCATAAAAGCAATCAAGCAACCAACCAGCATTTGAGTCATATCTGTGGATCATACATGACTTCTGCAGGAGCTTATCTAGTACTCATTGGTGTATAATTCATGCCTAGATTGATAAAAAAATCCTAAAAGTTGTTTGTTGACATATATTTAGTTCAGTTCAGTTGCTCAGTTGTGTCTGACTCTTTGTGACCCCATGGACTGCAGCACACCAGGCCTCCCTGTCCATCACCAACTCCCAGAGCTTACTCAAACTCATGTCCATTGAGTCGGTGATGCCATTCCAATCATCTCCTCTGTCATCCCCTTCTCCTCCTGCCTTCGATCTTTCCCAACATCAGGGTCTTTTCCAATGAGTCAGTTCTTTGCATCAGGTGGCCAAAGTTCTTCTGCATCAATCCTTCCAATGAATATTCAGGACTGATTTTCTTTAGGATTGACTGGTTTGGTCTCCTTGCAAGTCCAAGGGACTCTCAAGAGTCTTTTCTAAGACCATAGTTCAAAAGCATCAATTCTTTCACGCTCAGCTTTCTTTATGAATGTTATCATAAAGAATTGCATAGTCCAAAAGGAAATTACTGTTTCATCTTAGTGCAGTTCCACTCCATGGATTTTGTTTTGTATCATTGAAACATTTCGGTTGAAATTAGAATAAGCTAATAAGTAGAATGACAAAACTTTTAAAAAATCTTTGTGGAGTGCTAGGTTATGTTCTCATGGTTGATTTTTATAACAGTCTCTCAGGTAGATATTATTTCCCCAGCAAGTAGGCATTATTTATTGCTCCATTTATAACAATGATAAAAACTGAGATACAAGAATTGAGATGTCTGGTCCATAAGCCACAGAGCTAGAAAGTAGGAAGTTGTGAATCAAATCCAGGTTTAGTCTCTTAGGAGCTCATGCTCTTAATTTCTATACCGTATTGTTTTTCCACACGCTGAGGTACAAAACAGAACTTTGGTCCTTCCACCTTCCCAGAGAGGGACACCAGACAAAGTCCAGAGAAGATATAGGTGGCCAGGTACTCTGACTGTGGTGATGCTAGCTAGTTGCTATAAGAGGATACTTGGCAAACACATCACACACAGATGGTGTGCAACCCACTCATCTCTATTTACGTCAGGCCCCAAGTGTTTGTGTTAACAGGTTTAAGGGATAATAAAAGAAGTTGTTGTTTGTTCTTTCTTTACAAGTCTGCGATTAATTTTTAGCATGAAATCAAAAGGAAAGAATTTGTAAATTCACTAGACACTGAGAGACTGGCGATCCAAGAAAACATTTGTCGAGTTTAAAAAGGAGAGCCAGTGTAAACACAGTTGTTTTTCATTTTCCCACTAGGTGGTGCTTTAGTCCTGTGGGTCAAATGTAATGAGCTTGGTTTTCTTTGCTTTATTTTCCCTTTCCTTTTTTTTTTTTTTTTTTCCTCCTAGATGTTTGTTGGTCCAGAAAAAAAGCCCAACACAAGGCTGATTAAGGGGACTGTGCCAGTTAGGTTTGTTCCATTTGGGTTTTCTCCATCATTATATCTGTTTATAACCAAGATAATTAAACCCATTGGAAAATTTTAGATACTCCTTTTTCAAGTTTTTTTTTTTTTTTTTTAGAAATTGCATTCATGCATTTTGGGAAGGAGCATCAATAGTTGGAACTAGCTCAGTTATCTCATCAGCATATTATCTCAACAGGCTATATTTGCAATGAGTCTTTCTTCCTACAAAGCAAGTCATATAAGTGGCTGAAACTGTGCTCAACCAAGTTTGTTATCTGTGTGTACCTATGGAAAGTAAACTGACTCCTGACGTTGTTCTGGGACCCCCATACACCCTATATGTGATTTTCTTCTTTACATTTTAATATTAGTGGAGACGAAAAAGCGAGTGGACAATGATTTAAATAGATTGACATCAAAGAGGAGTGGGGTGAGAAGGAAGCAGTGGAATGGGAAAATAGCATTAATCCAAATCCAGCAAAATGAATCCATCGTTTGACCTAAATACCCTGAATTCACCCATTTCCATCCCATGCAAGGACTTTATTTGTTAACTTGTCTTTCCTTCTGTCAGGGAGTAATTTTCCAGGAAAAGACCAGAGTGTAAGATAATAGTTTGTGAATCAGAAAGGCTCCTTAAAGGGTTTGGCTATGGATATCATTTGTTTATCTACTCACTTCCGAATGTCTACTGTATACCAAGCCAGGTGCTAGGTACTGAGGACACTGAAATTGTTCAGTTCAGTTGCTCAGTCGTGTCCGACTCTTTGCGGCCCCATGAATCGCAAGCACGCCAGGCCTCCCTGTCCATCACCAACTCCCGGAGTTCACTCAGACTCACGTCCATCGAGTCGGTGATGCCATCCAGCCATCTCATCCTCAATCTTCTCCTTCTCCTCCTGCCCCCAATCCCTCCCAGCATCAGAGGCTTTTCCAATGAGTCACCTCTTCGCATGAGGTGGCCAGAGTACTGGAGTTTCAGCCTTAGCTTCATTCCTTCCAAAGAAATCCCTGGGTTGATCTCCTTCAGAATGGACTGGTTGGATCTCCTTGCAGTCCAAGGGACTCTCAACAGTCTTCTCCAACACCACAGTTCAAAAGCATCAATTCTTTGGCACTCAGCCTTCTTCACAGTCCAACTCTCACATCCATACATGACCACAGGAAAAACGATAGCCTTGACTAGACGGACCTTAGTCGGCAAAGTAATGTCCCTGCTTTTGAATATGCTATCTAGGTTGGTCATAACTTTTCTTCCAAGGAGTAAGCATCTTTTAATTTCATGGCTGCAGTCACCACCTGCAGTGATTTTGGAGCCAAAAAAAATAAAGTCTGACACTGTTTCCACTGTTTCCCCATCTGTTTCCCATAAAGGGATGGGACCAGATGCCATGATCTTCGTTTTCTGAATGTTGAGCTTTAAGCCAACTTTTTCACTCTCCACTTTCACTTTCATCAAGAGGCTTTTGAGTTCCTCTTCACTTTCTGCCATATGGTGGTGTCATCTGCATATCTGAGGTTATTGATATTTCTCCCGGCAATCTTGATTCCAGCTTGTGCTTCTTCCAGCCCAGCGTTTCTCATGACGTACTCTGCATAGAAGTGAAACAAGCAGGGTGACAATATATAGCCTTAATGTACTCCTTTTCCTATTTGGAACCAGTCTGTTGTTCCATGTTCAGTTCTAACTGTTGCTTCCTGACCTGCATATAGGTTTCTCAAGAGGCAGGTCAGGTGATCTGATATTCCCATCTCTTTCAGAATTTTCCACAGTTTATTGTGATCCACACAGTCAAAGGCTTTGGCATAGTCAATAAAGCAGAAATAAATGTTTTTCTGGAACTCTCTTGCTTTTTCCATGATCCAGCAATTTGATCTCTGTTTCCTCTGCCTTTTCTAAAACCTGCTTAAACATCTGGAAGTTCACGGTTCATGTACTGCTGAAGTCTGGCTTGGAGAATTTTGAGCATTACTTTACTAGTGTGTGAGATGAGTGCAATTGTGTGGTAGTTTGAGCATTCTTTTGCATTGTGGTTCTTTGGACTGGAATGAAAACTGACCTTTTCCAGTCCTGTGGTCACTGCTGAGTTTTCCAGATTTGCTGGCTGAACTGTTGTGTGTGCAGTGACTGGTGGCCTTCCGCACAGGATAGGAAGTCTGGTGACCGGGCAGAATGCTGAAGGGCTGTATAATGGAGATGGTATGGCTGACAGGACCCAGGCAAGCCGAGTCTGCAAGGATGGCTAGATTAGCAGGAGAAGAAAGGAGAGAGGCGGGCAGAGGCAGGAGAATGTAAAGAAGCTTGAGAGTCTCAGTGAGTGAGGGGAATGACAAGAGTTTGTAGCCTTGAGCATAGTGATGTCACTAAGGACACAGGCAGAGCCAGAATTGGGGAGATTTTGAGTGCTGAGCTGAGTGTGAGCTGTTTTCCTGAAAGCTATAGGAGGGCTTTGAAGAGGCTGTGTTCCCCACATAACCCTGTAAGAAGGGTGGGTCATTCATCCATGATTTAGAGAAGGGGATCCCAGAGAGCAGGTGAGGCGCTCCAGGTGACCACCCAAATTCAGAGTCTGTGCAGATGAACCAACCATCATGGTCTTTACTTCATGGGGATTTAGATCGTGACTCTCTCCAGCTTTCCAGGCTACTGAAGAATTGATTATACAAGAGTGGATGAGCTCCTGGTTTAATTATTTAAAGACTGCTTGCTATTTTCAACATTTTCTTTTTCTTCTAACTGTAGACAGAACAGTCTTGTTTAACTACCATCATACTCATTTAACCTCTGGTAAGCGTATTTCCTCAGCATTTTCAAGCAGAAATTCATAGGGATGGTTTGATACCAGTTGTGGTCCAACATTCTCTGCCTGTCTTCCTGTATTTAAAGGTGGTGGGGAAATACAGTCTGTATGTGTGTGTATGGTAGGGTAGGGGGATGGAGTGGCTGCAGCAGCAAAGACTTAGTTCAGGAAATTTTCAGCTTTGCCTGTATTGACTTCATCTACTAAGAATATGTGGCTTCTTTGATGGTTCAGCGGCAAATCTGCCTGCAATGCAGGAGACACAGGTTTGATCCCTGGGTGAAGAAGATCCCTGGAGAAGGAAATGGCAACCCATTCCAGTATTCTTGCTTGGCAATTCTCATGGACAGAGGAGCCTGGTTGGCTATAGACTGTGGGGTCACAGAATCAGACGCGACTGAGCATGCACAATAAGAATATGTATAATCAAATTTCCAGCAGGTCAGTAAGGGTTCCTAAATTGTTTTAAAGCCCACCAACGCTTGTGAATTCTTCCCAAATTAAAATATTATTTTAGAGGAGGTTAAAAAAAAAATCTCCATATTGCATGAGTAATGTACTAGCTTACCAAAAACTCCTTGGATCATAATGATGGTGAATTTATTCTTTCATTCTTGATGTATTTACGAGCTGGTTTTCTTTGCTTTGTTGGAGTGGCAGAATTTACAGCAGACCAATTTTTGCCTAATTCTATATGTACCCAAGTTACTTATAACATGTTGGTATTCAGTACCCACTAAAACAAAAACACAATCCCAGTAACCGCCTACTACACTTCCTGTGGGTGGGCAGTGCTCTCAAAGGGATTATTAACTTCTTCTAAAGAAGCTTTTGTTCCTGAAATGCTGAACGCATTTCTATTCATGTTAGATTTTGCCAACCACCTTGTTGACTATGAAATACTAGGTCAGGGTCTTCATTAACTCTGTTTGCCCCATACTAGTTTAGTAGTTAGACAATTTACCAGTATTTCCAAATAGGTAAATAAAAAGTGTCTAAGTAACCACCTCACATGACTTCTGTGTCTCTAAATGGGTGTCCATTTTAATGCATTCATTCATAAATATTTTATTGGTATACAAAGCAAAATATAAGATTCAGTGATTAGTTTGTTCATCCACTAGTATTAAAATTCCTATTGTATAGCAGGTACTGTACTTGGCACTAGAGATAAAATGGGAAACCAGACCAAAAAAAAAAAAAAAAAACTTTGCTCTCATGAAGTTTCCAACGTATAAACTGTTCATACTTCACTGAATCACAGGTTTTTCTCCATGACTGTGTATGAAAGTCCAGTAAGTCAGAATTAGTGATGTTGGCACCATCATTCACTGTTGTGAGCTGAGAAGTGAAACCCTCCCTGTGGCCAAGGGCTGTGGACCTCCCTTTGCCCATGAGAATCCCTTTCTCCATTGCTACCATCCTACCAGCTACAAGCCAGGTGTGGGCAATGGCCTCTTTCCTCGGTTATGTATACCACAGCTGAGTCGGGCTGCAGAAGTTATGATGCTCCTGATGGATTTGGAATCGTGGGTGGGGAGCCACACTGACTACTAGCTGCGGGTGCGCAGAGAGGGACCACAGGCCACGCTTATCCTCGTGGGGTCCCTCCAGGGTTTCCCAAGGCTACCTTTGCTTTAAGATCCTTAAGCATGACTAGAATTCTGAGTCCAAAGCAAAGAGAGGCCAGAGAAGAATGTCCCTCGTTTTTATTCTGTGGCTTACCTTCTCTGTCGTTAATTTCAGTCTCAAAGTCTAGCTCATCCCAAGATGATTGGCACTTGGACTCATGACCCAGAGAAGAGGCTCTGTGTTCTGTCCAAAGGAGTGAGGCCTTGCCTTGTCCTGCCCACTGCAGAAACACGTTTAAGCACAGTGGTCCAGGACAAGGAGATTGCATCCGGCAGCAGGCAACCGTCTCATTCTGGTTCTCTTGGCTTCTCTGGGCAGGATGTAAATCCTCTCCAAACCTCAGGATTTCTGGATGTCTAGTGGGAATGGCTGCTCTGTCCTCCGCATCTCATTGCTCTCTACCCTTTCCTTTTATAGGGCACCATCACCTCTTTTCTCAGTGTCTGGGACCACAGGAGAAAAGGTGGTCATCTCTGGCTGCTAGTGATTTTCAAAGCAAAAGACTTTTTCCATCTCACCTCACCCGTGTCCCCTTATGCCCTTTATTTGCTCTCTCTGGATGTAGAAGTCTGGCTAACACAGCAGCCACAAGTCGAGGGAGCTTGTTGTGATGCAATGGCAATCGAGTGGAAATAGCTTTGTGTACTGGGGAGGTAATCTTTGTGTTAGTACTACACACCCAAGACCTCCTAGTCCACCCTGGTTCCTGTCAAGATCACACACCCACTGTATCCACACGTCTGGCTCATATATATTTTTGTTTTGGTTTAGAACCCCGTCTCTCTAAAATCTGCCTTGGGTGCCAGGGCCTTTTGGTTGCGATATGGGATGTCCAGGCTCAAGCATCTCGTGTGAGGGAAATGTTTTTTAAGTTTGGGAAACTCCTTTTAATAGACAGCTAGTAGGAGTGCCTGAAAATTTAAAATAAATTCAACAAATACTCTTGTCCACCTACTTCACACCAAGAGCATACATATGCAGGGGCCACCACGGTGAACACAACAGGTATGAGGTCAGCTCTAGTGGTGCCTGAAATTGGCTGGTGATCACAGGCCTTCCATAAACAGTTCCAAGAGCATTGGAGGCTCCAGAAAGCAGAGTCAAGTTTCTGTAGATGTGAACAGTGGAAGGGGCTAACCTAATCTGGGGAATCTGAGGATCTGTTTTGTTTGTTTAGCATTGTCTGATTGAATGACCCTGAGCAAATGATTTCACCTTTCTGTAATAAAGAGCGGTTCTCCCCCCCGCGCCTCCCCCCTGCCTCCCCCCGCGCCTCCCCCCTGCCGCCCCCCGACCGCCAAGCCCTGCCTGCTCCAGCCCAGACTCCCAAGTCTGTAAGGACAAGGAGGATGCTGAGTGTGCAATAAGCTGGGCTGTACAGAGAGCTGACATACAGAGCAGATGACAGAAGAGGCATCGGATTCACTCCAGAGCTGCGCATGAAGAATGGAGAAAAGACTCTTGGCGTGACAGTGACCTCCATGATAGACGTTGCATCTGTCTCGCTTCTTATGATACATCCGGCCTTCAGCTTGGAGCCCCTCACATATTTGTGAAAGGAATGGATGGCTGACCACCGTCTCTGTCACTTTCTGTGCCTGACTCTCAAGGTTAGGGTCAAGCTCTGTTGGGAACAGAGTCAGAAGCAGCTGACTCCATAAATGGAGTACATCCGGGGGTAGATCCGATGATCACTGTCTCCCTAGTGTGGACCGCCGCCACATCCACGCTTTGTACCAGAACTTCTCTAGTTCTCCAGCCTTGATACGCATCTGGCCCTGTCATCCTGCTGTGCAG
The DNA here is from genome assembly GCF_014754425.2 of Oryx dammah. Classification (NCBI taxonomy): domain Eukaryota; kingdom Metazoa; phylum Chordata; class Mammalia; order Artiodactyla; family Bovidae; genus Oryx; species Oryx dammah. Next base: position 12,746,077 of record NW_024070210.1, on the reverse strand, counting down.
CCACAGCTCAGGGTACAGCAGCCTCATCCACTCAGAGAAACTCATCCACGATGAAACTCGTCCTTTGTACCCTCTCATTCTCCAACTTCCCCCTTCCGAAGTTGTTGTTCATTTGCTAAGTCATGTCTGACTCTGCGACTTCATGGACTGCAGCATGCCAGACTGCTCTATCCTCTGCTATCTCCCAGAGTTAGCTCAACTTTGTTGAGTCGGTCATGCTATCTAACCATCTCCTCCTCTGCCGCCCCCTTCTCCTCTTGCCTTCAGTCTTCCCCAGCATTGGTGTCTTTTCCTACGAATTGGCTCTTCGTATCAGGTGGCCAAAGTATTGGAGCTTCAGCAACAGTCCTTCCTGAGCTACCTACTTGTGGGTATGTTAGATTCCGCTGTGGGGCTCGGATTCCACCAGTCGTGCTGAAAGGTGTTGGGGTTAGGCAAGTTATCCGGGTGCCTTGGAGGGGAGATGGGAAGAGTCACTCAGACCAGAAATGTTCAGGTGCCATATGACTAGGGTCAGCCATAATACTCCGAAGGTTACTGAAGAAAATTGTTACGGCAGTTGGTGTAACCTACACGTTCTATGCCACATGCGTGTTGATGGAAACGCAGTTTGTGTGGAAGGTTCTCTATTAACAGGGGGCTGTGGCTTTGGGCATTAAATGATAGGCTGCAGGAAAAGGATGGAAGGGCCTGGAACTTCTCTCCACAGAAGCCCCTGGAAGCTGGTCTGTGGATGTCTGCTCTCAGTATCCGGTGAAGCTAGCTGACCACCATGCTAAGCTGCTTTAGTCGCGTCTGACTTTTTGCAAACCCATGGACTGTAGCCCTCCTGGCTCCTCTGTCCTTGGGGTTCTCCAGGCAAGAATACTGGAGTGGGTTTCCATCCCCTCCTCCAGGGGATCTTCCTAACCCAGGGATCAAACCAGCCTCTTCTACACCCGCAGCAGTGGCAGGCAGGTTCTTTACCGCTAGTACCACCTGGGAAGGCCAGCTTGCCAGGATACACAGCAGGATACACACAGGATATCGACTTCTGTGATAAAGAATCAAGAAAACAAGAGTCCTTAACCATCAAAGGGAATCCTCTGGGCACTTCTTATAACAAAAGGGTTTGTTAATATAATAGAAAGTTAAAAGAAAAATAAAGCAATAAGGAAAAAAAAAACACGAAGAAGCCCTTTTGGGAGAAATGTTTTTTCTCTGACCCCACCCCCTTCCTTACTCCTCCTTTGTACATCAAAAGAAGCAATCTCTTCAATTTCTGAGATCCTAGACAGCTTCAATTCTCTGATAATAATTCTATCATTATGATCATTTTATACTATTGCCCCTTTACTTGTTTAATGCCTATAGGATTTGGGGCTCCCTTTGGACAGCTTTTTATTCTTAGTCCTATCACTCACTATTCTTTATAGAGGGTAGGCTCCTGATAAATAAATGCAGAGTGAATAATTGAATCAACAGATTAATATGTACTACATATATTCATCCTGATTTCTCTGATACTGACTTAGATTTTTCTCTTCCCTGCCTTAGACTTTTAAATGTAGTCCACTAAGCCTGTTCATTGTGTTGTTCATGGAGTTTATTAGTGTCTCACTATTTGCCTCTAGAAGGATAAATCATCTGGTTCAGAATAAAAATTATCTTTCTCTAGCTCAAGGGTGATTAAAATGTCCAGGTGCTTCCAGGTTACTGAGCATTCCTGCCCTGGCTCTCAGGAATTATAGCTGCTGATCAAACTTCTGTCTCCGCATCTTTCCTCCACTTACTAAAATCCTGTTCATCTTTCAAGACGAGCTTAATTTTTTAACTCCTCACTCAGTAAAGGCTTTCTTTATCTACCAGAGCTGGAAGAAATATTTTGCTTCCCTGATCTATTAGAACAAACTGCTTCTCTCATTCATTCAGTGTCAATAACATTGAGATAAGCATTTTGAAGAGAGTGCTCTGGCTCAAGTCCTACCTTAGCCACTCACTGGTGGTCAGATACCATCCTTGACCCTGAGTTTCTTCTCACTGATAGTAAACTTCTGCAGTAGGACATCTGGTCTAGAGTGTGAGATGAGGACCTGTGTACAAGATGCCTGTTCGGACACCTGGAACTTATCAAGGGCTCAGTGAAAGCCAAGTGCTCTTATTATCTGCACATATGTTATTTCACTCTGTAGGGTAAGTTTAAGGATTGCACATCTTTTTCAGTCACCTAATATCTAACTTGCTTTTAGAAAATTTGTGAATAAGTGTGTATTGTAAGATGAAGATAATGATTAGTGCTCAGAAGACAAAGCAAGATAAGGAGAGAATGTGCAGGGCAAGCTATAATGTAGTTGGGGAAGACTTCCGACTCTTTTGTGACCCTATGGATTGTAGCCCTCCAGGCTCTTCCATCCCTGGGATTCTCCAGGCAAGAATACTGGAGTGGGGTGCCATGCCCTCCTCCAGGGGATCGTCCTGGTCCAGGGACTGAACCCACGTCTCTTCTGTCTCCTGCATTGGCAGGCAGATTCTTTACCACCAGAGCTTCTGGGAAGCTCCCCTGTGAGGAAGGGACATTTGATTATAGTGTGGATGAAACTGAAGGAGAGTCCCTGGCTTGTGCTTGAGAGAAAGCAGTGCCCTTGATGAATTCAGGGAAGGAAGATTTGAAAGAGCATCTCAGTGAAACAGAGGTCAGCAGAGTTTTACAAAGAAGTAATCCTTAGTGTCAAATCCTAAGCATCAGAATCCTGTCCTGAGAGGTCTAGGAAGGCAACTGCTGAGAATGCCTCCTGGGTGTGGCGGCGGGAGCTCACTTTAGTCGGAGGGTAAGAACAGGGACGGTGAGTGGTGAGAAGGGAAGGGTGAGGAATGAAGGGGGTGTCCTGAGGTCGAGCAGCGAGGGAAGACCAGACTGCGCAGTGGCCAGAGGGTGAAATAGGTCAAAGGGGAGGCTGTCGTTTAACCCAAAACAATCTATTATGAGCCTGGCAGTGAGGAAGGAGATAGCTGGAAATTTAGGAGTGAGATGATGGCTGATGGAGCATAGTTGTGGAGGAGGCGAGGGCTGATGAAGGGCAACACAGGGATGGGTGATTTGGTCAGAGGAGCAGTGTCCATGCAGAGCAAACGGAGGAGGGTTGAATGTGGGTAAAGCAGTGGTAGCTGCAAGCTTCCTAAGGAAACACACTGAGGGTGGTAGGTGGTGAACCTGAGCAGAAAGGGGCAGGTCTGAGTTAGTCGAGTGCAGAAGTAGGCTATTCATCAGGGAGCATTGAAAACCAGTTTTTAAAATTTTGTTTTATTTATTTGGTTTTTATTTTTGATCTTGGGTTAAAGTAAGCCATTTATAATCCTCTTAGTATGCAAGGACATGATCATGGAAACAACCTCTAACCACATTTTCCAAATGGCAGGGTTTTCTGTATAAACACATCATTGAACCAAACTGCTTAAAAAATCCTTCCTACACACACACACACACACACACCCCTATCTCTCTACATTCCAATTGGTCAGTTCATAACCAGTTGAATATAATAGTGAATACTCTTTAAATTCAGGAGTCTTAGAGTCTTTTTAAAAAATATTGAATTTTTAGGTATGTAATCTTACATTGTGCTATTTAGTAGTATAAAGTTTAGATTTGGGCTTCCCTGGTGGCTCAGTGGTAAAGAATCTGCCTGCAATACAGAAGACCGGGGTTCGATCCCTGCGTCGGGAAGATCCCCTGGAGAAGGAAATGGCAACTCACTCCAGTATTCTTGCCTGGAGAATTCCATGGACAGAGGAGCCTGGCGGGCTACAGTCCACAGGGTCACAGAGTCGGACACGGCTGAGTGAGTGACTTAACACCTCACCTCACCTCATACCACAGTGGAGCTTACTTCTAGCTATAAAGTGTGTCTGGTAACTCTTATAGAAAAGCCTATGCTCATTGTGATCCAGAACTGCATTGGACACTTGGTGTATATATGATCCCATTTACAGTCCCTGCAACCACACTGTGAGCTAACCTGGGGGGAAACTGAGATTCTGTGATATTAAAGCATTTGCCCAGCATCACCCACCTTTGTTTTTTGATTACAAATGCAAGTCTTCTTGGCCCTAACCACCACCCTGTCACCTAGTTACAGCAAAAGGACTTGAAGAACAGTACCAGTCTTTAGTTTGGATCCTGAAGATGCTCTTATGCTGGCTTGAATATCCTGTGCCGTGGAAGGAGAGGAGAAAGTGCATTTTAATAAGCTTCAATTAAATTAATTTCATTTTACTTCTTTTGATGCATGGTCTCTTGAAAAAAAATTCAATTCTACTGATGTTTATTAAGAGCCTCTATTCACTTGGAAAGCACCGGGCACTTCAGGGGGTCTATGGATGAGCCTGATTCAGCCCGTGCTTCAAGAGTTTACAATCTAGTGGAGAGGATGGGAGTACGTAATTGGCTCTAATGCCAGATTGGATGTGATAAGCGCCCTAAGAGGTGGCGCAGACAATGGTTTCTTAATTCGGAAATGCAAGGCTATGTGAATAACTAGAAAACTGGCCTCGTTCCTGTGCCTAAACCTGGGAACCATCACACAGTAGAACTCTTTTGAAAGTCTTTGTTTTAAACACCATCGCCCATTTGTTTGAATATTTGTAAAGAATGTATAAGATGGCAATGACGTCATCTTCAGTGACACGCAATTTGTGCTGTGGGGGATATAGGGCTAGTTGACTGAAGATGCGGGGCAAGGAGGTGAGGATGCATGCAGTGATCTCAGTGGTGGGGAGTGACCCACGGCTGTTCTTGATTCTTGGCGTGTTTGGCAGACAATAGGTGTTCAGGACATTGAACTGCAGCTGTGCAAAGGTATATGTTATGTAGAGTTTGGGGGGTTTGATTTTTCTTTTAAGGTGCTTTTTGGGATTTAAGGAATCTGAACTCCAGAAATGACTGTGAACCCAGAATAGGTCAAGTCCTGCATATTTTGGGTAAAGAATCTTGTAATACCTTTTCATGGGGATTTAGAAGGAGGGACCCAGACACCTCACTGCAGTTCCTGTTCAGGTTTCCTGCAAGCTTTTGGAAGAAGGGGATCAAAACCAAAGAACACGAGTGAGTACAACGTACTGTGTACACACAGGAATTGAATAAGTGCGCCCCGATTCTTCACTTACGGGTCACTTACGTGTGTTGGGTGCTGTCATTTCTGAAACACGCAACTGGAAGAAACACAGCTTCTGCCTTCTAGGAGTTTATATCTAAGTAGAACAACCCCAGAGTATGGTTGCTAAAAGGTCAGAAGCCAGGTAGCCTCTGCCGTGTCCTTGGGCCCTGACTGCAGGAGCTGTCGTTCCATACTTTCTCCGTACTCTGCACTGCGCTGCAGCGCTGCCTGGATGTTTGTCTCCATACTCATCTGAACACCCTTGTGGTTTGCTTGGCACCCTCCTCCCCCCGCCCCTGTGCCGCTGGTTACTGCCTCTCTGATGGATGGGCTGTAGCCACATTTGGTGTTGCTTGGATGAGGTGATGGATGCCTCTCTCTGGCGGCTTGGAGCCAGAACACAGAAGTGCTGGTTAGAAGGTGATTAATCTTCCCTAATGGTGCTGTGTGCGGCAAACCGGGTTTCGGCCCCCGTGTCTTCATTAGCCTTGATCAGAGTCTACATTACCTCAGATTAGGTAATCGGTTATTTGTTATCAAGCTGAGGATGGGGGCCTTTGGAGCAAATGCCAACTGCATGAAGTCTAGGAAAGGAAAGGGAAAAGGGTGGGACCCCTGTTGCTTAGGGGCCCATAGGGCAGAATGGAAGCTGGCCTGTGGTCCCGGCCGCCACTTTGCTCAGCACTCTAGTGGATGCAGGGCCACAGGAAGCTCTGACGCAATCAGGGTGGACTCCCCAGGAATGACCTCCGGCCATTTCTTGGCTTCCTGGATGACACCGTCGGATCCTAGGGATGGGAACTGTTTGGGAAATGTCGTTTCCAAAAGTTGAGGACGGATTCTTAGTATCTTTGGGAGTTAGGTATATTTCTTTAGGAGTTTAGAGACTTATTCTGTGCCTAGTAATATTCAGAATATTGGGGAGATGGGGAGCATACACCAGATCAAGCCCTGAGCTCCTGAAGCTCTCACTGAGTGGGAGAGACAGTCAATAAACAATAAAGATATACCAGATGTGAAAACCAAAAAGGCACTCTAAAGATAAACTGAGTAAGGAGAGAAAGAACCCGGCAGGTGGTGGTCGGGGAGGTCTTCTCCTGGAAGGGCCATTTGAGTCGAGATGAAGTGAGAGACACCTGTGGTTATAAGAAAGGCCTTCCAGGCAGGGAACACAGCTCGCACTTCAGGTGGTCTATGTTCATTTTATTTTAACTTGAGCACCTACCAGGAATCATTCAGTGTGCACAAGTAATGTCAAATGACCTGGAGGAGGTAAATATATATCGCAGTGTCTAGTACATTACTGGTGTGCAAAAAGGGGGAAAAAAAAAAAGTGAGCTTCCTCTCTATTTGCAATGCAAGGAAATGACTGAAGAGGAATTCTCACAGCAGAGGGCTGCTGCCATCTAGGCAAGTCACTGGGAAACATCTTCCCTTCTCTCCCCCTACCCCCTCTGCCTTGATTTTTTTTTTCCCTTCCACTACTCTCCTTTCGACCTCTCCAATCCCCTCCCTTCCTTTCTCAATGCCCCTCTTCCCCTCCCCTTCTCTCCTGTCTTCTGAAACACAAGTGCCTCAAATTCAGGTTTCAGAATGAATGACGTGTAACCTCAGAGGTCACAGTGAACAAGGGGTTGCTCTTTGTGATGGTATCATACAACCACTTACCATGCCACAATGCACACACGCATGTGCACGCGCGCGCGCGCGCACACACACACACACACACACACACACACACATGCAGTGAGAACCATCCCAATTAGGTATTGCAGTGAGGTGAAAATAGAAAAGAGTATGTTTTCTGGGCAACTGAGACTCTTGAAGCACTTGGCAGTTAAGAGTACCATTTTGCCATGGGGGTGCTGGTGCTCACAAATGATCTGTAGAAAGAGTCATTGTAAGGATGCCTTTTCAGATGTAGGTATAACGCTGTAATCTGCATCATTCTAGAACTGTCCCCAAAGCTGTCCTATAAGATTTGAAGTCCTGATATTGTTATCCTGCCATTTTTTAAAAAATCCTGAAAATCACACTCATGAGTGAAGTTCTTCTCTAACACACAAAATAACTCATCTACTTTCTCCACCTGCTAATAATAATGATGATGAAGTATCTATTAAACAGCTGTTAAATATGTCATGTCTAACACAGTTATCCATAGAACCTAGTTCTCTGTACAGATCAAAGAGACAGACTCGGAGGCACAGAGAGCCCCGTGGTATAAGTGGGCAGCTTGGGAGGGCCCTGGGTCTGATTGCCTACAAAGTCAGTCATATGCTCACTCTCTCTGTCAATTAGCTCTCAAAACATCCACCATTCTCCTCCCCGTGAGACTTCACCATCATTCTCTAGTCTTCCTGTTCCTTCCTCCTCAAGTGGTGTGGAATCCTCCTTAGAAGATTCTTTATACTCTATCCATTTTCTTGCAGCCCTGCTCCTTTCTCCTCACAGAGCCTTTATCCTTTTATATCTAGACTATTGTATTTTGCTGCCTGTCTTTCAGCCTCCAATCATTTGCCACACCAACCAATTTTGTGCACTGTTGTCTGATCTGCTACCTTAAGTAACACTTTGCCACGTTGCTACAGTCTTACCATTGTTCAGGGCGCTCTGCTGTTCTCAGGTTAATAATAGGCAGGTTCTGAATGCTGGCTGCACAGTACTGCGTAATGACTCCACCTTATTTTTCTCACTTTGTTCCATGAAAACATTTTTATTGGCTTAGAAAAGAATATCGCTTGTGTGTATATTTAAAAATCAGAGACATCTTGAATTATCAAAGAAAATCTTGCAGAACACTGAAGCATACTAAAAATAGACTGGGGGGAAGTTAAAAGGAAAGCAACATCTGATTGATGGCTAGAGTACACAGTGCTCTCACTTCCTTCTTTGCCCATTTTCTTGTTGGTGCTTTTATTTTTCTTGTATACGTCTTTTAATCATTTGTCTGCCATCTATAACTGTAAGTACTTCCTTGGTTTATATTATCATTTGAACTTGCTTATTATTCCACCTCATTGTATCCAACCTTATTTCAGCCATGTGACTAAGTTCATGAGATCCCTGGAATATGCCAGATACATTCTTCCCCTGATAACCTTGCTCACATTGCTTGCCCCACTCAAAGGGCAGCCTCCTTTTTTATATTCTCTAAAAGATCCAGATCAATTTCTGTCTCATTCATGAAATGCATCCTCCCTTTTCTAGCCATATTGATCTCTTCCTTCTTGAACGGTTTCTCTAAACTTCAAAGGTCTATAAAATGGTCCTATTTTAAATACACCTTCAGTAGAAACTGCTCATCTTACATCAGATGCCCCTTATTGCAGATAAAGTATTTTCTTTATCGATTTGTATTATTCGGCTTCAACTCACAGAAACGCAACTGACATTGTCTTAACCAGTTAGAGCTTGATGGTCTTAAGTAATAAAACGTCCAGAAGTGTGAAGTCCGAGGTGGTAGAGCCACTCACTTATGCCATCTGGGACCCATCCTCTTTCTGGTTCAACATCTTCTGTATACTGGTTTATTGCCTTTAATCATAGTATAGGTCCTGTACCTTCAGGCAGGAGGAATGGAACAGCAGAAAGCCAGGTATACCTCATTGGTTAGCAAGGTTAAGATTATGTGACATGCCATCTCTAGCTGCAAGGGAAGCTGTAAAATTGAGTTTGGGCTTCAAAGTTCCTAGGGGAGGCAAGACTGGAAAAATGTGGTCAAGGATTGGTCTTAAGTGAACTAGCCTGTAGTATCAGACCCAACAAAGCTAAATGCATAATTAACCAAATGCTTCTCTTTTAATGGGAGAACATTGGAGCTAAAACAATGGGAACAGATAGATTAGCTTGTTATCAAATATATGGCCTGGTGGTCATATGGCCTTAAGTTATTTATCTTTCTATAATGGGTTCCTCATCTGAACAACTGGATTGACAGTAACACTTGCTTCTTTGAGATATTGCAATGACTAAAAGAGGTAAAGCCCCCATGGCAGATGCCGAGTAAATCACCTGTGTCTTTTGTCTCTTCCAATCTGAGGCCCTGGCTGGTGTAGTGAAGAGTCCCAGAGACAGTAAATAAAATCAAGAATGGAATCAAGGAAGAGAGTCTCCTGCCAGCTATTCCCCATAAACTTTCCTCAGTAGGGAAAAGTATTGGCCCACTAACAGACCTGTGGAAGTGTTTGAGATTCGCGTATCTTATAATTCGGATAAGAAAGGGAACCTCTGGATTTTTGTAAGAGTGTTGACCTGTGGATACTGAGGTATGTGACAATAACTCACACGTCTCAGGTGTTTAATGAGGATCAACAGTTTGTGGGCCCGTCAGCTGTACCGTCCCATCACCTGAAATCACACACAGGATCCGTGCTTCTGAGAAGTGACACTTGGTGGGAGGGAAGGGCAGAGTGATATCCAATTAGCAAGATTTGTGAAGGCAGCACATGTGCAAAAATCATGCATGATCCCAGAAAAAAAATGTGCTCGTGTGTGTACTATGTGTATCTATATATATATATTATATGACAGAGCATGTTCTTAACCCCCTTTGCTTCCCCTCCACTCAAAAAGCAGAAGGAAATTCACCATGTAATTTATTGAAGTTCTTAGGGAAAAACAAACAAAAAAAAACCTAGTAAAACTTTACAGTATAACAACCTGTATGTATGCATGTTAAATTATCTATCATATCTATCTCAAATACGTTGAAAATCCATAGATTTTTTTTTTTTTTTATCAAAGGAAAAGCAGAACCTGCCAGACGTTGGGGGGCATGGTAACCAACCGATTCAATCAGAATTCTCCTGTGGGGCTGTGGACTCTCTTGACCAATGTCACAGGATGAAATAGTCTCAGATTCACCCAGCAGTGAGTTATTCCATCTGGTTGTGGCAATTAGGAGCTGAAGATGACGGGAAGTTAAATGACTGTCTTTATGAAACAAAGCAAAACAGAAAAGGGAACAGCTGGAGGACTGGATGGCTCGGGGCTGCAGAATTGGATCAAGAATAAAGAGTCTGTTACTTCCAGTTGCTGGTTATAATGCTAGTGCAGGTTAATATGAATTGAAAGTTATTGCTGTGTGATAGCAGTTAGCTGTCACTTCCCTGAAATATGACCATGGCGTATACAGCACCGTATGCATCTGGGTTTCTAGGATATCATGTCCTCTTTAGTTAAAGGTCAAGTCATGAGCTTGACTATGTAGCCAGGGAGTCAAGCGTGAGAATCACAGGGTTGTAGAACTTAAACCCTGGAAAGGACATTGTTGTTATGCCCAGAGTCTGTGGTCTCCCTGAAGTTGTATGTGCCAATTCTTTGCATGTGCTGTATTTATTCTAAGGAATGGAAAGCAAAACTTTTATCATATCCAAAAGAAGATACAGATCCACCAGTCCTCTACCTCTCCCCTTCCAGATATTAAGAAATTGATTTAGATCTTGTCTTTGGAGTTGGGTAGAACTGAACTTAAGTTTTTGCCCTACCACTTAAAAGCTGTGTGACCTTGGGCAAGTCACTTCGGTAAGAGTTATTTTTTTAATTTATATCATGGGGACAATAATTATGATCTATATCATAGAATTGTTACGAAGAACATTTGAGATCATGTGTGTAAAATTTTTACCATAATGTAGGTGCTCAGCTTTCTTCACAGTCCGACTGTCACATCCATACATGACCACTGGATAACCATAGCCTTGACTAGACGGACGTTTGTTGGCAAAGTAATGTTTCTGCTTTTCAATATGCTATCTAGGTTGGTCATAACTTTTCCTTCCAAGGAGTAAGCGTCTTTTAATTTCATGGCTGCAGTCACCATCTGCAGTGATTTTGGAGCCCCCCCAAAAGTAAATCTGACACTGTTTCCACTGTTTCCCCATCTATTTCCCATGAAGTGATGGGACCAGATGGTTTTCCAGTGGTCATGTATGGATGTGAGAGTTGGACTGTGAAGAAAGCTGAGTACCAAAGAATTGATGCTTTTGAACTGTGGTGTTGGAGAAGACTCTTGAGAGTCCCTTGGACTGCAAGGAGATCCAACCAGTCCATTCTAAAAGAGATCAGCCCTGGGTGTTCTTTGGAAGGAATGATGCTAAAGCTGAAACTCCAGTACTTTGGGCAACTCATGCAAAGAGTTGACTCATTGGAAAAGACTCTGATGCTGGGAGGGATTGAGGGCAGGAAGAGAAGGGGATGACAGAGGATGAGATGGCTGGATGGCATCACCGACTTGATGGACGTGAATCTGAGTGAACTCCGGGAGTTGGTGATGGACAGGGAGGCCTTGTGTGCTGCGATTCATGGAGTCGCGAAGAGTCAGACACGACTGAGCGACTGAACTGAACTGAACTGATATTGTATTAAATGTTAGCTATTATTAGTATTACTATCATCATCATGAAAAATACTGAGCCCCAGGAATGTTCAGATTTATTTAAGATTAATTGCAGAAACAGGACCAGAATCCTGATGTCTAATTCACTACTTTGGCCATTGGAAAACACGAAGACCTCATCTCTCTTCCTGTTCATTACTCCTTTCATGTTTTGGCAGGGTTAGGCCTGTAGAATAAGATGCTGAAATCAAATGATTAGTTCTCCCATTACATGGCCAAATGGTCTATTTCATTTGAGAGCTTTTGTTCGATATTCCTTAAACATCTTACTTAAATTGGAGTCTGAAAAAGGAAATCACAAAGAGCAAGGAGGTCATCTTGTGGCTTTTAGCATCCTTCACCCACCCCACCCAAGAACAAACTGTGAGCAAGTTTAGAAGTCTGACTTTTCATTAGCAAGAGGAAGTCTCTTTAAGCAGCTCCTCTGTTGAACAGATAGAGTGGATCTAACAAAAGGGATGACAGATTAGGAACTGTCTGGTGGCTAATGTACTGTTTACTGCAGTATAAATGACTGGTGTTTGGGAAATGACAGATGAGCGAGAGCACACGTACGGACGTAAATGATTTCCAGGTTTCTGCAGTGGAAGAGAGTCATGGTTGACTGAGGTGTTGACTGGCAGCGGGGAGTCGTTGGTGGGAGTTTCAGGGGGATGAAAAGTCCATGGAGAAGCCTTTTCAGTTAGCCCATTGATCACAGCTTTTGTGCCATAGATGCAAGGGACTGCAAAGGAGTCCAGTTCTCTCCGTCTTTTCTCACTGCCTCACCCACTCAAACATAACTCTGGGTCCAGTCCAGGTGCAGCCATCTCCCCAGAGAGACAGCATGAGGGGTGAGCATGGAGCAATGCTCAGCCAAGCTGGGAGGTCCCTATGGGAAGATGGCATAGGAAGAAAGAAGAATACATGTGGTTGAAAGGAGGCAGGAAGACAAAACAGCAGGCGAGCAGGGAAGCAAGCAAAAAAGTGGAAGAAGGAAGGGCGCAGGGGAAAAGAGAAGAAGGGATGAGGGCTCTAGCACATCCGTTAATCTATATCTGATATATTTGAGTTGCGTGAACTTGTGATCATCTAACTTGTCCCAGGAGTCACAAGAAGCCTACAGTTAATCTGTAGCTATTGTACACATCTAGCATCCATTTTGTTACTTTTAATAATAATGATGATAATATAAGCAGGCTGTCAGACAGTATTAGCAAACGCGTCCCCATTGTAACTTGCCTTGACCATTTGCTTTGTCAGAGGTTTTGTGTTCATGCATTCATTCACTTGCTAACAAATATTGATGGAGCATCTATGTTGTGCCAATTCTAGGTACATGGGGTACATAAGTAGGCAAAAATATCTGCCCTTGGGGAACTTCATGTAAGTAGGAAAGAACAAACAGTATTTATGATAGTGTATCAAGTAATATAAACTCATGATAGTTGATGTGAAGGTTACTGACTCATGGTACAGGGTTAGAGAGTGATAGGATAGGAGGAAGCATATATGCTATTTTAGATAAGATGCTTAAGCAGGCATCTTTTAGGAGGTGGCTTTGAGCAAAGGGCAAAATAAACGAAATGATCAACTTGTATAGATATCTAAGGAGGGACATTCAGTCTGAAGCAAGGTGCCTGTGCAAAGGCCCTGAGGTAAGAGTGATGTGTTAGAGGGATGTCAAGGAGATTAGTGTGTCTGGAGAGAAGGAAGCAAATGGGAAGATAGGAGATGAAGATAGAGTGTGCGGGAGCTGGGCAGTGCAGACCTTTCAGGAGAGTAAGTTATCAGAATGTCTCACAAAAGGCAGCACATTAGTGTAGTATTTATCTTAAAGTGTGGCTCTCGCTGCTGTGTAGCAAACAGTTGGTGAAGCAGGTAAATTTGGGAGACAAATTTGAAGGGTAATAGAATAGCCAGGGTCGAAACGCTGTTGACTTGGACTAAGATGGTTTTCTTGGATTTGGGATATATTTTGAAAGAAGATCTGCTTGACTATAGAACTTGACTATAGATCAGATGTGAGTGGTGAGAAAAATAGAGTTTATGTGCTCTGATATTTAAAAAATGTTGTCTTTTAAGTTCCATGCTTGATCATTGTTATTTCATGGCTTGTCTCATTAGAGTTGAGGCAGTCGTGCTAAATTATAAATTGCAATTACCAAGACATCACAAAATGACACTTTTATGGACCAAATTCAGTCTACAGAAATGCTGTTTTGGCTCACAGCATTTTAAACCTTTTGTAAATGGATTTGAGCAAGCTCTGAGAGATAGTGGAGAACAGAGAAGCCTGGGGTACTATAGTCCATGGGGTCACAGAGTCGGACATGACGAGTGGCTGAACAACAGTAACAACAGCGGGTTTTAAATCTTTGAGCCAGTGCTGAAAAACCCAGATGTCTGAATTCTTTGGAGAAATGGTAAGATTTGGGGTAAGGATATGTATTCCCATGAAGGGTATCCTTTGCTGGAGCTGAATAATACTTGCTGTCTTTAAAGCGAGCAATTCTTCAATTCTGTTTCTTCCTGAGCTTGTTCCCCACCTCAGTGACATGAATGGCCCTGAAGGTTTCCATTGCCTGCTTGCTCCCCCTGCCCTCACCACGTAGTCCATTTTAGGAGACATTGATGAAATCATCCTAAGTGTAGTTCCATTTGAGTTAAAGGGACAGGGATCTCAGGGTTATTGTAAGTGACCTATAAATCCACATATAATCCACATATTGCCTGTGCTTCATATTCATAATAAGTAGTCTGCTTTGTGTGAATATATATTATTGGAAAACTAAAATTACTGCAAAAGATAATGAATAAAATACATAATTGAATCTCACTAAATGTTAGTAGTCTGTATTGTCTCAACTGAAGACTCTTGAGAGTCCCGTGGACTGCAAGGAGATCAAACCAGTCAATCCTGAAGGAAATTAACTCGGAATATTTACTGAGAGGAGAGATGCTGAAGCTGAAACTCCAGTATTTTGGCTGCCTGATGCAAAGAGCTGGCTCATTGGAAAAGACTCTGATGCTGGGAAAGATGGAAGGCAGGAGGAGAAGGGATTGACAGAGGATGAGATGGTTGGATGGCATCATCAACTCAGTGGATATGAGTTTGAGTAAACTCTGGGAGATAGTGAAGGACAGTGAGGCCTGGCGTGCTGCAGTCCATGAGGTCACAAAGAGTTGGACATGATTTAATGACCGGACTAAAGCAAGAAAAAATGCTGAAAGTATGATTGCTTTCAAGTGGTGGTGTCCTTTCTGTTTTAAAACTTAAAAGGAGCCCTTGAACTCAGAAAGTGAAACTGTTAGTCGCTGCCGTGTCCTCCTCTTTGCGACCCACAGACTGTAGCCCTCCAGGCTCCTCTGTCCAAACTCAGAATGGTTGGAAACGATTGTTCTAATCTGGCCTTCCACTTCACTGATGACAAAAGAAAATCCAAACAGGGATATAGTTTTGTGAATCATTCTTTGTTTGGTGGAGGACTGTGTTGTACACTGTAGGGTATTTGGCCATTTCTTGGCCTCTACCTACTAGATGCCTCTAGTTAACCTCGCTGCTCCCCAAACACACACTAGTGGTCACAAGAAAAGATATCTCTTGACATTTCCAAGTGTCCCCTGGAGAGGGGCAGAGTCATCCCCAGTCGAAAATGACTTCTTTAAGACAGAAGCTCCTGTTTTACATGTTGATTCAGTCCCAGGGAAAGACCTTAAACTCATAGTAGCCTGGAATCCTGCTGACCCAAGAGCCATGCCTGGGTATCTTCTTCCCGTCTGCAGGGGATAATCCATTCCACAGTCTCGCCCCAATCCAATTCTTGATAAGAATCTTTGCATTTTTTTTTTTTTTTTACTTTCAAAGGACACTTACTGATGTCCAGTACCTCAACTGCAGAAGTAAGGGGCTTTTTGTCTATTTACCTCTGTTATTTTTAACTTTCCACTGTGGAGTTTCTCACTTTTTTCTTTTCCTTTCCTTTTGGATTGCTTTTTGTGTCTCTCTGTATGGCTTCTCTATCCCTTTTTGGTGTGGAGCCTTTTCCTGCCTGTGTCGATATCTGTCTTTCTACCCAGATCTCTATTTCATTTCAGGGCTTAGCCGTTAGGTATTTATCTCCCCAGTCTGTATCATTCCTTTAATGACTATGTTTCTGGAGTCTTCCTTGCGTTTTTTCAGTGACTGCTTGTCTCCTTCTCCTTTTCTCTCTTTGCATCTCTCCAACTATTTATCATGACCCCCTCACACTTCTGGAGGATCTTGGTATGTTTACATAGTATTTCCACTTGTGGTTGTCTTCTTTTTTTTTTATCATCCTCTTTTTCATTTCTGCCTTTCTTTGGAAATGATCCATCTGTACCAAGCTCCTATCAAGGTCTCTTTCTCTGAGTAGGAAGTTCTTTAGGCATGTTCTTTCTAGAAACCTTATGCTTCTATTGAACAATAAACCTCAGGGAATGATAGGGAATGGATTTTTCAGTTAAGTGCTCAGAGGCAACTCTTTGTTTTATTTTATAGAATTGAATTTTTGCAAATTATACATTTAGAATATAAATCCAGCAAAGTTTAAATATTTAACCTTTCATAAAAATCATTTAAAATGGTAGGAGTTCATAAGCAATTATTTTAGAAAACTAATAGGTAATTCATTCTTGAGATTAACTCTTTTTATAATGCTAGATGAAATGAAATCAATGATTTGTAGAGATGTGGAAGTCGCTTTAGGCAAAGTTGGGAATAAGAAATTTTAAGAATAGGATTTGGCTATTTGCAAAGTACTGCCTTTTTGCATGGTTCCTAAGGAATGTCCAAACCAAGTATGAGAGTCCCATGGGGTTCACAAAGACAGTGAAAACTATTCAATTTTCTCATTTTTGTGAGAAAATGAGAATCGTAATAAACTTGCAAAACAGATTGGAATCCATCTGGTGTAGCCAAATTAATCCTCCTTTAATGATTGTTTATACTGTGTATCCAAAATCAAAGCCAGTATCAAGAGTTAATCAATTAAAATGTGTAATCATTTGGTTCACCAAAACAAGAAGAAATTGTAAACTCAGGAAAAATTTATTTTATAGTAGAAACATGTTAAAAACATGCAGCTTAATTGGACCATATGTAAATGAATCAAGTTATATCTCTAAGTACTTTTATCATTTTGTTTGTTTGCTTAATTGCAGTACAAGGAAAAGAAATGGCTGCTGAGAATGGCAGGACTGTGTGAAGAGGGTTGTTAAGGTTTCTGAAACATTAAACAACCCTCCACCCTCAACCCTCCAAGAAAGCCAAGATAGAAATTTGGATTTGACAGAGGCAACCAAAACCTAACACGGCAAGGAGACATTTTCTTTTCTTTCTAGTTTAGGATACATTTCTTCAGTACCCTGTCTGGACCTCAGTAAATTCAGTGACACAATTCTACGTCATTAAAAAGTCCACTATGCTGCTGCTGCTGCTAAGTTACATCAGTTGTGTCCGACTCTGTGCGACCCCATAGATGGCAGCCCATCAGGCTCCCCCATCCCTGGGATTTTCCTGGCAAGAACACTGGAGTGGGTTGCCATTTCCTTCTCCAATGCATGAAAGTGAAAAGTGAAAGTGAAGTTGCTCAGTTGTGTCCGACTCCTTGCGACCCCATGGACTGCAGCCCACCAGGCTCCTCCATCCATGGGATTTCCCAGGCAAGCGTACTGGAGTGGGGTGCCATTGCCTTCTCCGAAAAGTCTGCTATAGGCAATTGATATTTGGAAGGGTTTGATATTTTACTTGAGCCATTTGTTTTCTCTGAGAAATCACACAAATATCCAAGATCTTGAAGTTTCCTAAAATTTCTAGTACATAAGTTTAGTTCAATCAAAAGCTTTGCTTCCAGAAATTATTGAGTAGTTATTTCCATGGTCATTGTGCTGGGCTTGAGGAGGAGGGATCACTCTGACAGAGCTCTCAGCTAATTATCATCAAACATCACTGCCTTGGCTAGTAATGTTTCCACCGTAAACCAAAGTGGCCAAAAATACGGGAGTGCGTGAGACCATGCTATAACTTAAGGATGCCCAGCAGAGGAAGGTGACGTCTGCTAGTCTCTTTGTCAATTCCACTTGATATTTCTTACGTCTGTCTACACAGTCACCGGGACTGGGTGGCACCGTGACTGGTTTCCATGCCTTCACCCTCCCTTCATTTAAGTCCCTTCTCCATACTACAGCCAACTCTTCATGATATTTGGTGAGCACTGATCACTCCGAAAACTAGTCAGTAGTTCCTGACTGCTTTCGGGATAAAATCTGTGCTCTATCCATGACATTGGGGGTTTTTGTCCTTCCCTTCTTATCTATCCGTGTGCCCCTGAGCAAGTTCCTTTGCCTCTCTAGGGCTCAGTTACTTCATCTGTGAAATGGGAATAATAATGTTACCCACTTTGCAGGATCACTGTTCATGAAAACTAGTTAGTGCCAGGAAGGAGATTTGTAGCAAAAACAGTAGCCTTCAACACATGCTAACTGTTATTATTGTTGCCTCGCGTATAGACTCAGCCCCTGACAGTGCCCCTGTTTCCTTCTCTACCTGGTGGTTTTGAGCTCCTGGACCCTAGCACGCTTTCCATCTGTCCCCTTCACCCAGCTGACTCCTGCTTGACCTTCAGGTCTCAGACTTTGGCCTCTGCTGCGAATCATTTTGACTACTTTCCTGCCCTGCAGGATGTACACCCTTCTATTGTGCGGAGCTTTTTGTTTGTTTGTTTGTTTTTTAGTTGCTCAGTTATGTCCGACTCTTTGCCTGGTGGACTGTAGCCAACCAGGCTCCTCCATCCATGGGATTTTCCAGGCAAGAGTACTGCAGTGGGGTGCCATTTCCTTCTCCAGAGGATCTTCCCAACCCAGGGATCGAACCTGGGTCTCTCGCATAGCAGGCAGACGCTTGGCCATCTGAGCCACCAGTCTACCCATGTCGTGATATATTGCACCTTGTATTTTCCTGTATCTCTGTTCTTCTACCCACAACACACACACCTTGAGGGCAGAAACCCCGCGTTGTTCATCTTGCAGCTCTAGCCCCGACACAGTGCTTAGCTCATCGGAGGGGCTCAGGAACGCCCTGCCTCCACTGAATGAGCAAACCTAGAGTGAGAACCTAGTAGAAGGATGAAGGTTAATTACCAAATATCTGAATGTTCAAGGCATATGTGATTAGGAGTAGGCAGCTGTCTCTGTGGAGCACTGGTATCCTCCAGAGGCTCATAGGTGAGTTTCAAACGATGAGTACATGGTCATGTACAGGGAACTGGGGCTAGGTCTCTCCTGAAGTGTTGCACTATGGATTAGCACAGATCTAATTGCAGGGCTGTCTGCTGTCACCCTGTTTGTTTAACCTATATGCTGAGCACAGCATGAGAAATGCCCGGCTGGATGAGTTACAAACTGGAATCAAGATAGGCAGGAGAAACATCAGTAACCTCAGATATGTGGATGATACCACTCTAATGGCAGAAAGCAAAGAGGAACTACAGAGCCTCTTGGTGAGGGTGAAGGGGGAGGATGAAAGAGCCGGCTTAAGACTAAATAGTAAAAAAAAGAAAAAAAAAAAAAAAAAAGACCATGGCATCCAGCCCCATTGCTGCACGGCAAATAGAAGAGGAAATGTGAAAGTAGTGACAGATTTCCTCCTCTTGGGCTCCAAAATCACTGCAGACAGTGACTGCAGCTGTGAAATCAGACAGACCCAAACAGTGTGTTGAAAAGCAGAGACATTACTCTGCCAACAAAGGTCCGTATAGTCAAGGCTGTGGTCTTCCCAGTGGTTACATGCAGTTGTGAGAGCTGGACCATAAAGAAGGCAGAACACCAAAGAATTGATGTCTTTGGACTACGCTGCTGAAGAACACTCCTGAAAGTCCCTTGGACAGCAAGGAGATCATACCAGTCAATCTTAAGGGCGATCAACCCTGAATATGCACTGGAAAGACTGATGTTGAAGCTGAAACTCCAATACTTTGGCCACCTGATGCAAAGAGCTGACTCATTTGAAAAGACCCTGATGCTGGGAAAGATTGAGGGCAGGAGGAGAAGGGGATGACAGAGGATGAGATGGTTGGATGGCATCACCGACTCAATGGACATGAGTTTGCGTTAACTCAGGGAGTTGGTGACGGATGGGGAAGCCCGGTGTGCTGCAGTCCATGGGGTTGGAGTTGGACATGACTGAGCGGCTGAACTGACTGACTGACTGATATGATATGCATGTTCAAACTTATAAGGACTTAGATGTTTTATTTTGTGAGAAGAAAGATTATTGAGCATATCTGAGCTTCACCATAATCATCTATGAAACGGAATAGTGCCATCTGCTCTTCCCCTATAAGAGGGGTAGAGGAGTACACGAGAAAGAGAAAATCAAGTGTGAAATATAAAGTGCTATGAAAAATAAGGTATTATGATGCATATATGCAAATTTGGTAAAATGGTAATCTTGTTACATGAATTCTAATAATATTTTTGTAAGTAGCCTAGTTTGGTTTGCTGTTCTGTAGGGTTTAGAAGTCCGTCTAAATCACTTAATTTCAGATTTATTAAACATTGAACTTGATTGTTAAAAGTAAGGGAAACTTCTGAGATTGCATAAAATAGGAATTTTATAAAGCATTCACTTGGATTCTGACAATAGTTAAATATTAAGAATCATAATGCTGAACTCTCAAGTGAGTCTATGTTATAAGCGCATGCAATGGAAAGCAAATAGGACATTCATTTGTGAAATTAACTTTTTTCTGATGCTGTGGAAGCGAGATTATAATCATGTCATGTCTAAGAATCCACCTCAGGTTTACATAGCACATGAAAATAAATGGAGGAAATTCACAAAGCCTAACATCATTTGTTAGGTGTTGTATACTTTTAAGAAAAGCTCCTTTTCCTTCTATAAATGTAAACCTTTTAAAAAATGTTAACAAATTTAAGTTCAGTCTATCAAAAATACATTGCAAAATGTTAACAGACAAGATACATTTGACAGAAAATGGGTAAAATCAAAGTTTTATTCATGTACAGTAGTTACGAAGCGACTAAGATAAGTTATCTGAAATGAGTCCTGTCCTTTTAATAGGTCTTACTCTCTAGTCTTGTCTCATTTTTCACTTTCATGAGGATTTTGATGTATTCTTTTCATTACATAAAACATGCCATATTTGGCCTTTTCATGAAAATGGATCTGATATTCTCCTTTGACAGTCATTCATGTGAAAAGAACAGGTCCTATTTCTGTCCATCACCTACATGTACATATTCATGGAAATCATAGATTTTTTTTAGTAAAATATACTTTACACTTATAGAGCATCTTAACCCCAGAAATTCACAGCGTTTCAGTCAGTAGCTATATTGTATCCCCTTTCTCTGTCAAGTGGCATATATGGTCAAGAGTTCTCAATTCCAAATCCAGCTCAGTCTAAGTTATGTGATTCCCATTTTCTATACTGAGGGATAGGAATACAGGAAATACAGTCACCAGTCCAGGGGGCATAAACCCCAAATTAATCTTGAAGACTTGCTATACTGTTTTATCTCTCCAATTAAATGTCTAAGTTAAGTTTTGCTACTTTTAATTTCAAGTAACATTTGTACTTTTAGGTTTTTTTTGAGGGGGGATAGAACTAATAATTTCTCTGCTATTTTGTAAAGAAATATTAAGTGTGTGTGCATGCTTACTTTTACTCTGATAGTGGAATTTTAGTATTTGATCGCTGTCCTTATTAGCCTGAAATTCTATTTTTCGGAGGGAAAATTTATCATGTGTGATATTGTTTATTTCAATATTATCATCCCTTCTTGAAATATAAAAACATTGCAAAGTTTTTTTATATGATATTCTTTTCCTATTGAAGGACAGTTGCATTTTACTCAGCATTGTAAGCTGCTTTTGGACAAGATGGATATAATTGTAGAGTTACTGATTTCAGAAATCAGTCAGTTGCTTATATCGGAGAAGGCAATGGCACCCCACTCCAGTACTCTTGCCTGGAAAGTCCCATGGACGGAGGAGCCTGGAAGGCTGCAGTCCATGGAGTCGCTGAGGGTCAGACACGACTGAGCGACTTCACTGAGCAACTTCACTTTCACTTTTCACTTTCATGCATTGGAGAAGGAAATGGCAACCCACTCCAGTGTTCTTGCCTGGAGAATCCCAGGGACGGGGGAGCCTGGTGGGCTGCCGTCTATGGGGTCGCATAGAGTCGGACATGACTGAATCGACTTAGCTGCAGCAGCAGCAGCAAGTTGCTTATATAGTATTCAAGATACATCTCCCACCTCCAATTTATAACAAAACTCTAAATCACCAAGTGCTGTTCCTTGTTTAAACACTGGGAGTAATTGATTGTCTTAAATTTAATATGATCATGTTCTGATATCTTTTCTGAACCCAAGAAAAAAATTTCCCCAAGCAAAAGGAGGACATGCCAGATATTTTACAATATTAGCAGGAGTGTGGATGGAGAAAGGACATGAGAAGAGGTATTCTCCACTTATCCCTAGTTTTGTACCTGGGATAATAATCGATAAATACAATGACAGAAGCAAAACAACAGCACAAATGGAAAAGTTACAGGATTGGATAGAAACCAGGGCTCAAACTACTTTGTCATTGTTTTGTTGTTGTGTTGAGTCCTGGTTTCTAAAAACTCAAGAAAGTTGAGTCTTTTTTCTTTTTGTGATTATTTTTTTTTGAAAATTATTTTAACTGAAGGATAATTACTTTATAATATGGTGATGTCTTCTGCCATACATCAACATCAATCGGCCACAGGTATGCATGTGTTCCCCCAAATTCTGAACCCCCTCCCGCCTCCCTCCCCACTCTGTCCCTCTGGATTGTCCCAGAGCACCGACTTTGGGTACCCTGCTTTATGCATTGAACTTGCATTGGTCATCTATTTTTCATGTGGTAAATACTGTATATTAATGTGTATGTATGTGTGTGTATATATATTTATATATATATGGAGTTTAGGAACGTGGTGCTGACAATTTTACATCAGTTCAGTTCAGTTGCTCAGTTGTGTCTGACTCTTTGCGACCTCATGGACTGCAGCATGCCAGGCCTCCCTGTCCATCACCGACTCCCGGGGTTCATTCAAACTCATGTCCATCGAGTTGGTGATGCCATCTCATCCTCTGTCATCCCCTTCTCCTCCTGCCTTCCATCTTTCCCAGCATCAGGGTCTTTTCCAATGAGTCAGCTCTTCGCATCAGGTGGCCAAAGTATTGGAGTTTCAGCTTCAGCATCAGTTCTTCCAAGGAACACCCAGGACTGATCTCCTTTAGGATGGACTGGTTGGATCTCCTTGCAGTCCAAGGGACTCTCAAGAGTCTTCTCCAGCACTACAGTTCAAAGGCATCGATTCTTTGGTGCTCAGTTCTCTTTATAGTCCTATTCTGTATGCAGGGCAGCAGTGGAGACACAAACTTCTCGACTCTGGGCGAAGGCGAGGGTGGGATGATTTGAGAGAATAGCATTTAAACATGTACATTACCATATGTGAAATAGATGACCAGTGCTAGTTCAATACATGATTTTGTTATTTTAAAGGAAGTTACAGCAAGGTGCAGCTGAGAACATATAAACTCGCAGCAGATTGTGGTTTATGATAATGATGGTCCCAAAGTGACTTAGTTTTCTTCGTGACATTGAAGTTAACTGCACTGCTCAAGATACATGCTAAGAAGGGTTGATGTTGAGCTGTATAGAGAAGACATAGTGGCTTGCTGATTTTATGGTGGTGTTGACTATCAAAATGAGTGGAAGGGAAGCAGGGCCAAGTAGAATTACTGGTGTTAATTTTAATATGCATTATGAATGACAAAATTTCTATTTGTTTTAGAGGGATAAAGACATATAAAAGTGCCTCAAACGATTACTGGCAACTGTTTGAATCCATTTTTCTGACTTTCAGTACCTTCGATTTACTTTAAATTTTAAATTTCTTATTAGGTGACATCACATTGGTTGTTATTTACTTGGGATGCAAATAACATTTTTCTTTTTAGATGAGGAAAGAGGAAGGGAGTGGCTTCCTCATCCAGAAACAGACATAGCTTGTGATAAAATCCTTTTCCCAAGAGAGTCCATGAACTCTCGGGTTACTGCTGTTGCTGCTACGTCGCTTCAGTCGTGTCCGAGACTCTGTGTGACCCCAGAGACGGCAGCTCACCAGGCTCCCCTGTCCCTGGGATTCTCCAGGCAAGAACACTGGAGTGAGTTGCCATTTCCTTCTCCAATGCATGAAAGTGAAAAGTGAAAGTGAAGTCACTCAGTCGTGTCCGACTCTTAGCGACCCCATGGACTGCAGCCTACCAGGCTCCTCTGTCCATGCGATTTTCCAGGCGAGAGTACTGGAGTGGGTTGCCATTGCCTTCTCTGACTCTTGGGTTAGTTGGACCTAAAGAGTGGCGCTTTGGGGGCTTGACAGATCTCCCAATCTGAATGCTTTGTTTTTAACTAAAGCCATGATAAAAAGCACGTGTGCATATGTGTGCATGCAGGCACAAATGCATACATAGCAGGAAGCTCTCACAGCTACAGAAGGACCTACAATATTTCAGCAATAATTCAGGTATGTACAGAGCACTAAAGCTGCCGGGTTCCCAAGTTCCTTAGGCAAATCTTTGTTGCAGTGGTCTCTGTTAGCCACACCTTCTCTCGTTACCACTCCCTACCTTCTTTTTTTTTTTTAATTTTTATTTTTACTTTATTTTACAATACTGTATTGGTTTTGCCGTACATTGACATGAATCCACCACGGGTGTACATGCGCTCCCAAACATGAACCCCCCTCCCACCTCCCTCCCCATAACATCTCTCTGGGTCATCCCTGTGCACCAGCCCCAAGCATGCTGTATCCTGCATCGGACATAGACTGGCGATTTGTTTCTTACATGATAGTATACATGTTTCTGCCATTCTCCCAAATCATCCCACCCTCTCCCTCTGAGTCCAAAAGTCCGCTCTACACATCTGTGTCTCTTTTACTGTCTTGCATACAGGGTCATCATTGCCATCTTTCTAAATTCCATATATATGTGTTAGTATACTGTATTGGTGTTTTTCTTTCTGGCTTACTTCACTCTGTATAATCGGCTCGGTTTCATCCACCTCATTAGAACTGATCCACTCCCTACCTTCTTAATTCTATGCTGCTCATACCGATTAGAATACAAACTACAATGCAGGATTTCCTGTCATTTTAGAATTGGGGTGAAACAAGGTGGGGAGCATTGTTCTATGAGAGTGTTTTAATTCCAGAGGGGAAAGAGGTAAGTGCCCTCTGCCTTGATACAGAGCAGAGTGTCCGGGCAGCTGCCCGATCTCCCTTGTCTTCTGCGGTTTGCTTCTCCCTGGTGCCACATTGAGGGGAGATTCACTCCTAACAGAGTGTGTCGTTTTCAGTTGACTTTCTCAGAGCTCAGCTGAGAGCCACAGCCAAGGCCAGTGGGCGTAAATTCAGTCCTCCTGAAGGGAGGTGAAGGCCTGCGGGATTTATGACTTCTTTGAGTTCCCATGCATCACCCTCCGTGTCGCTTGCTTATGATGGCCCTGCCAAAAGAGAAAGAAGTGTAGGATGCTGGGTACGGTCTTTGGTGACAGGCCAGGGACAAATGTCTCTGTTGGGTAAATTGATTTGAATGGCTCCAGTGAAATATCAGGTTAGACTGAAAATATGATTGGGTTTAATGATCCTGCTGACTTCGTAGACTGTCGGGACTCCAGATCCTGGACAAGTTAATTAAGGCGTTTTATGAAGGGGGTGTGTATGGCTATTTATACATCCATATAATTATTAATGTCAGTAAATACCACCATGTAAAAATCTAGACCTGTTTTTCAGTCTTAATATATTGAATCTCTGTTGAATACCAGAAACATTGCTTGCGATTTATAGAGTATTTATCTGGGAAAAACTGGTGAGAATATTATTTCTTTCTCCACACTGTGGAGTCAAGAAATAGAGACCTGCAGCCATAAAAATATGTAATGAAAAGACAGAGAACTGATAAACAGTTATGCCCTGCTGGTACAATTTAGTAAGACTTACATTTAATAACACAGTGGCGAGAAGACTTCTGCTTTGTGTGAAAGTGCAGTTGAGTGAGACCACTAAACCGAAGACAAAATAAATGGATTACTTTTTCAATTATGAAGAAAAATAGTGTTACTTTTTGTTTTGAGTGTGGCTACTCAGTTAAAAATAATAGATGCAGATTCTCTTTGTAGGACCAACATTTCTTGGCAGATTTTTGGTTTACCATTTGAAATGGACTTTACATTTCTGAGTTTCCTTCCATGCTTTTTTTAACTGTTCTTACCTCCAGGTAATTATCATTGATTGATTATGGTTTCATTTTATTTGGGGGCAAGAGTGATTGTGTTCATCTTCCAAAAGTGTTACAAAATCCCAGTTATTTCTTTGTGCCTTTTTTTTTTTCCTTTTGTAGCAGGGAGCCCTGAAAGTGAGAGTGTTAGTCCCTCAGTCATGTCTGACTCTTTGTGACCCCGTGGACAGGGTCCATACCAGGCTCCTCGGTTCATAGAATTCTCCAGGCAAGAATACTGGAGTGAGTAGCCATTCCTTCCTCCAGAGGATTTTCCTGCGTCAGGGATTGGACCCAGGGCTCCTGCATTTCAGGCAGATTCTTTACTGTCTGAGTCCCCAGGGAAGCTCCAGCAGGGAGCCCTCCTTATATCAGGATGAATTCCAAGGAGAGGCTTCCTTGATTCCTGCTGGTCAGCAGAGCCGCAGGTAAAGGAGATCTCTGGCTGCACTGTGTTCCCTTTCCTGATTCAATCTTGATCTTGGGACAGTTTCCATCTTTTTGGGCATGAAGTGAGGTTTATTCATTTCAGCAAGTGGCTGAGGATGCGCAGTATCAGTTCTTGTGGGTGTGAGTGGGTAATAAACTGGGTGTAGGAAAGAATGAAACATATTGTCAAATAGGTTCTACTTTTAGAACTGGAAAAACAAAGTCA
Organism: Oryx dammah; assembly: GCF_014754425.2. Classification (NCBI taxonomy): domain Eukaryota; kingdom Metazoa; phylum Chordata; class Mammalia; order Artiodactyla; family Bovidae; genus Oryx; species Oryx dammah. Next base: position 12,719,547 of record NW_024070210.1, on the reverse strand, counting down.
GCACTTGAGAATGTCCTGCTCATTTGTCAATGGGGTGTAGAGTGATAGTGCCAGACCCCACTCGCCATTCTGAGCGGAGGCCCCGGCGTGCTTGCCAGCCTTGAGCCATCTCTGTGGAAGATCGAGGTGCCTCTGTGTTAGTGGTGAGCCTTAGGTAAACCTTCTCCGACCTTGGGTTCTGGGGAACTCTAAAAATCAATTTATAGTGTTTCTGTATTTTTGTCCTTAAAATGTTTTTTTTTTTTTTTTTTTATAAAAAATACCTTAATGCGAACTTAGCTGCTTCTTCTTGAGGGTTTCGATAAAGGAAGTGAAGATCACTTCTCTCTAGAGCATTAGGCTTGCCCAGGAAGGTGCCATGTGAAGTATGAGAATGAAGGTACTATGAAAACAGGAGCAGCTTCTCAATCATGTTCACAAACGCAGAGGCGCTAGCTGAAGTCTTAATTTCAATACAAAGATGTATACAAACTAAACAGTGATTCCGGGGTTGGCCAGATCTCCTGATGTTCTGAGGTTTATCGTGTTGAATTGTGGTGTCACTTAGCAAGTGCATCCTTAAAAAGAGACATGGAAAGCCGGTAAGCTTAGACGAATAGGGGACCACTAGCAAAATGTTAAAAGGAAGCCTGGAGGTGAAAACAGAAGAAAGAAGAAAACACAGAAGAAAAGCTAAGTGACGAAATAGATCAATTTCACGAGAGGAAACCAGAGGAGGGAAATCTTTGCCAAAGGGAAGAGAGCATTTCTCATTTTTTTCTAACAAAACCTTGCACTCCTCTTCACTGTCTGGCTGCCTCTTTGAAAAGTAAGCAGCTGTGCTGGGGCCCTGTCAGGCTTCCTCACAAGCAGATGATTCCCTGAATTTCATTCCTCGGGATTCCCATTTTCTGAAAGAATACCTGCAAAACTGGGAGGCTTAGCAGACTGGTGGCTCGTTCTCCATGCAGCAGTAAACTTGGTAGCTGAGCTCGGGCCCTTACAGTCGTTGAAATTCCAGAGTCTTGTCCTCCTCACAGTCACTCTTATTGGATGGATACTTAATCCCTGGTCTTCCTATTATCCCTATATCCCTATATTAGAGATGAGAAAAGTGAGACTAAGACTAAATACTTTACTCAGGGTCAGATAGGTCCTGAGTGGTAGAACTAGATTTAAATTTCATTCTGACCCCAAATTTCATATCATATTTTCTAATTTTTAAAAAGTATATATATATAATGCGTTAAAATATAATACTTATTTTATGTGTATATAAAATACGTTTTACTAAGGGATAATTTTGGAATATAGATTATCTTTGGAGAAAGTATCCTTTTCTTTCTTTTTGTCCTTAATGTTGCTTGGGAATTAGAAAAGCTATGGTAAGTGTGCCTTTGTGCTGGGAGTAGCTAAAACTGCTCACTTGAACAATAAAGTTCTGCCATCTGGGTTATTACAGATTCTCTTAGATTGGTATGGTCTGTCCTGTTGTCTTGGAAAGGAAACAACTATTGCAGGGGAAAGGATTCAAAATGCAGCTAAGGGATTTTTTTTTTTTTTTTCCTTTGGTGAGAGTTTGTTTAATTATCACTGCGGTAGAATGGCTGGCCATAGTCAGAAATCTTTTATTTCCACTCAGTGAGCAGCCCAATAAAGCTGCAGAACGTGTGGCATAAACAAATGCTATTTCACTTTTTTTCTACCTCTTAAAAAAAGTTAATCAAGAATTTATTTTTCTGAATAATCCTGTGTTAAATCAGGCAGCCAGACAATGAAATAGGAATTAAAGAAAATGAAATGGTGGGAATTATCAGAAAAAAAAAAATTAGATTCTGTCACAAGCCCTACCAAATGAGTTGGTTAATAAGCACCTAAAATCTCTTGCCCCCGGGTTCTGTTTTCACCGACATCTTTACGGTTCATCGATTTGCACCCCTCACCACTGCTGGCCTAGAATCCTTGACAAATATCCACCTTAGATACCGGGAGTAGCCTGTAGAGTTGAGAACAAAGCAAGACTGGAGCGTGAGCCAAGGAGTCCGGAAGGGTGTGGGTTAAGATGGATTAGGATCAGAGATTTTAGTAGGTGACTATTTGCTTGATTGAACGAAGCCAGTTTGCACTGTGACCCTCTGTGATATGCCACCTGGCAAGGATTCCTGCTAGAGAAACATGCAGGATATGAAATTGCACACGTATCCAGTTTTCCCGAATCCTTTATTTCTGAGAGGTACCCGAGCTTGGAGATATGGCAGTAGACTTGATGAAGTTCACTCTGTCCGGCCGTCTTGGGAGCTGTGGGCTGGGACAGCCCCTGCTGTGTTGGTCGCGGGCGGGCAGGTCCCCCCCCCCCCGAGGCTGCCGCCGAGGACGGACGGCTGCTGTCTTCCACAGGCGACGGAGTGTGGCGTGGCTCTTTGTGACGATGTGCTGGCCACCTCACCTGCAGATTCCAGTTCCGTAAAGTGCGGTCAAAAGATCTTTTCTGTCTCCGACAGCATGGCAGTGTGAGGTTGAGAACCCATTCATTTCCACTGAGAGGAATTTCAAGCTACTGCCTGAAAGATCTTTTCTGCTTACAGCATCACTATAGGACGCCTCCATCTTGGCATTCTTAACCTTTTGGACTGGATGATTCTTTGTTGTGGAGCTGTCTTGGGCCTTGTAGGATGTTTAGCATCCTCTCTGCACTCTACCCGGAGAAGGCAATGGCACCCCACTCCAGTACTCTTGCCTGGAAAATCCCATGGACGGAGGAGCCTGGAAGGCTGCAGTCCATGAGGTAGCTGAGGGTCAGACATGACTGAGCGACTTCACATTCACTTTTCACTTTCATGCATTGGAGAACACTCCAGTGTTCTTGCCTGGAGAGTCCCAGGGACAGGGGAGCCTGGTGGGCTGCCATCTATGGGGTCGCACAGGGTCGGACACGACTGAAGCGACTCAGCAGCAGCCGCACTCTACCCGCTAGATGCCAGTAGTACCCTCCCCGAGCTGTGACAACACAAAATATCTCAGACATTACTAGTTGTCCCCTGGGGGGCATAATCGCTCCTGACTGAAAACCACTGCCTTAGATTTTGTGTCCTTTGAAATAAGTTGAAATAAGGCCACTGTTTTTTCTTTTTTTTTCTTCTAATTATGCTCAGTAATGTGAGGCCTTCTTTTAAGACAGACTTCCAACATAAATCTCTGATTCTTTTTGAGAAAACATATTGCGTTTTAATCTTTAGCGGCTGATTGTCCCCAAATGTGAAATAGGAAGTTGATGAAGGCAGTAGTTATATGCACATATTTTGAGCCAGAATCCCCTGAGTTTGAGTTAATGATTTGCTACCAGCTAGCTATGTGACCTTGGCCGAGGGGCTTCACAGTTCTAAGTCTCCCTTCCTGCGTCTGTGAGGTGAGGGGGATGACAATTGTACCTTTTTCATCCTGTCATGGTGGCGATTAAATGAGACAACGTGGTGAAACCATGGGACAGGGCGCCCGGCGCAAGTTGAGTGCTTTATGCTTCCTGGAATTACTACCGTCACTAATGAAATTTTGGAAGAATTAGTCAGCTTGTTGTTATTAAGCCAATGTTTGTTTTTTCGTTTTTTTCCTTACAAAATACTTTCCACGTTTTTTAATCTCAGAGAATAGACTCACAAATGTAAACACATGCACACACACAGTCTGATTAACTACACACTATCTTTAGACAAACTCTGGACATTCTGATTAGCTCTTCTAGTTTCTTTTTTCTGGTTTTGCTCTCACTGTTCCCTGCTCTCACTGTCTTTCCCTCCCTGTTCTTTCCTTCTGAAACCATCATCAGATGGAGGACAAATCATCTCTTTGATTTGCAGCCCTTGAACCAATGAGAAAACTCCTATAGTGACTTTTGATTTTATGCTTCATTGGTTAGGCCTCCTCATAAACACCATGGCATTTTAAAAAAGAAACCAGAAAAGGAAAACCCAGCAGCTTTCTTTTGGCCAGAACTTTATCAAATCTGTGTCTATAATGGTGCAGAGATGTAGGAAATGGGAAAATTCTTTTTTTTTTTTTCCTATTTGCTGCAGAAGCAAAGTGACCTTGAGGGAGCACCAGCTCTGCGTTAGCTTTCTATGGCATTGCCCACATCCCTCCTCCGTCACCTCCTCCTGCCCCCCTTCCAGCCCCACAACAGCCTGCAATCACTCTGCCCTCCGGCTCCAAATTTATGACCGGGAACAGGCCGTAAACAGAGAAGGCCAACCCTAATCCCAGGCACTGCACCTTCCTGTTTGCTGGAGGTACGACAGTTTGATGGGACCGTAAAGAATAAGCCTGCATCCCACTCGTCTCATGAATCACGCCCTCGGAGAAGGAGCTGCTGTGAGTACAGGTGACTCAGAGCCCCAAGGCAGGGCTTCCCCGAGCCATGTGGGGCAGAGGGTCCCTGAGGATGCCCTCTCCATGATGCAGCCTGACACTTACCAAGTAAGCTCACACTGAGAGACCTCACTGGCTCACAGATCCACAGAGGCACTTTAGGGGATTCGTGTGAAATGTCAGAGGCCACTCCACTACTGATGCTCAGAGCTTGACAAAGGTACCACCTGGAATAACACTCCTACAGGAGACATTTGGGGGATAAGCACTCACGTTTCACAGATCCCTTCTTCCTCCTCTAGTTACCTCTCAGGGTTCGTGTGTGGGACTCACCAGGGTGATCTTGTTCAGTTTCTGATCCAGCTAGTCTGGGTGGGGCCTGGGAATCTGCATTTTACAGCCCCCCACCCCCCACCCACCAACCACCACAGGTGAGGCTGGCACTGTTCATCTCTTAACATGTTTTGAGTGGTGAGATCCTAGTGTTTCACGGCTTTCTTTTTTCCCCAAACCAGAATTATTTCTTTCGGAATGGCACTTGCTAGCTTTTACGGGAAGCAGTAGTCATCTCCCCAGTTGGTTTGGGGCAAAAAAAACCTTACTTTATGAAATATCATCAGAAACTTGAAGAACTCTAGGCATATAGTTATTAGTGGGTTTGGTCTTCTTCCCCTCATATGATTTTTAAAAAGTCTCCTGGTAAATGGCCTTCCAGGTTCTTTGCAGACCACTGTTGGACCTGAGGGATCTCAAGCCAGTGCTGCAGAGAACAGCTCGTTGTTTTGTGGTTCAACTCCAAGTGTAACAGAACGCTGATGGCCTGTCAAAATCTGCTTCCACCCATCGGTGTAGGTTTAGGTAACAGAGCAAAACACAACTTATGTTGCACCTCTCTACGGTTTACAGAAACTTTCTTTTCCAGATCTGACAGGATTAACTGTAGTCTGTGCTTTGAGTTCGAGAGACACATTTGGGGTTTATCATGGTCCCTGCAAAAGAACAGTGAGTGGAAGAAGCAAGAGACACAGATGGTCTGATAATTTGTCCATGTGTGTGAGGTTTGGATAGGGCTTCCCTGATCGCTCAATGGGTAAAGACTCCACCTGCAATGCAGGAGATGTGGGTTTGATTCCTGAGTTGGGAAGATTCCCTGGAGAAGGAAATAGCAACCCACGAAGCACTCCAGTATTGTTGCCTGGGGAGTCCCATGGAGAGAGGAGCCTGGCAGGCTACAGTCCAGAGGGGTCACAAAGACTCAGACGTGCTTGAGGAATAAAGCTCGTGTGAGTGTTTGACTGCAAGTTGAACTAGTTATGCTTCTTTTCCAAGAAATGTAAACTCTGGTTGTTCAGACTTGGAAATTTGATATAAAAATGTTTTCTTGAGAATTTCTTAAGAAAATGAGCCCGTCACTTTAAGGAAAACAAGTGATATTTGTTGTTCAAGATAAGATTTGAATGGAAAAATGAGAGATCTTAAAAAAAAAAATACACAACTGAGCAGCTGAGCACCAAACACTTATGGGGGTCATTTTTTTCTCTAAGTGAGGCCTGTACGCTGACATGAGCAAAGAGTGTGCTTATGGCTCAAGCATTTACTCTTAAGACTTGCTCCCAGATAGAAAACACTCCACTGCTCTGTTTGCTTAAGTGAAACACACTATGCTGCTGTTGCTGCTATGTCGCTTCAGTCATATCCGACTCTGTGTGACCCCGTAGACGGCAGCCCACCAGGCTCCCCCATCCCTGGGATTCTCCAGGCAAGAACACTGGAGTGGGTTGCCATTTCCTTCTCCAATGCATGAAAGTGAAAAGTGAAAGTGAAGTCGCTCAGTCGTGTCTGACTCTTAGCGACCCCGTGGACTGCAGCCCACCAGGCTCCTCCATCCCTGGGATTTTCCAGGCGAGAGTTCTGGAGTGGGCTGCCATTGCCTTCTCCAGAAACACACTATAGGCCTGACTCAAATTTACCTTCTCTATCAAACCCTTTCCTACATGCTCTTTTTCCAGTGATATGTGACTTGAATCTATGGAGACACAGAGTCTTAGTGGAACAAGCATGGGGTCTGAGTCTGATAACCTGGGCTAAATTCTCAGAGTCGCTGGTGATTGCACAGCCTGACTCTAGCTGCTTAAATATGAGCCTAAATTTCCTCCTCTGTGAAAACCTGATAATAGGGGCTTAAGTGGGTATTTTTGACGATTATATGAGCTGAAATAGAAAAGCCTAACATAATATCTGGCACAGTAGTCGCTCAATAAACTTTAATGCCACCCTACATGAAGCATGTGGTTTATATTAATGCACAGTTATGTGGTCCATGGTAGACCGCGTCTGAGGGCTCTGCAGTCCACTTGTCTTGAGTTTGAAACCTGACTCAGCTACTTCTTTACTGTGTGGCACTGATACGTTTACTTTATCTAGATCTCATTTTCCTGGATTTGGAATATTAAATAAGTTACTAAACACTTAGAAGAGTTTCTGGCACATAGTATGTATTCCTGACATTGTGACACAGATTTTATTTCCTCTGGTTGTACGTAGACAGTGGCAACCAACATCAAACAGTAATGACCCCCTCTGCCGACCACCAGAATACACAAACCCAAACAAAACAAAACAACCAGACAACAACAAAAATCAACCACCACCTACTTCTATCTCGGGGAAATTTGTTTGGTCCCTCAGTCGCGTCCACCTCTTTGCCACCCCATCAACTGCAGCACGCTAGGCTTCCTTGTCCGTCACCATGTGATGCCATCCAACCATCTCAATCTCTGTCGTCCCCTTCTCCTCCAGCCTCCAATATTTCCCAGCATCAGGATCTATCCCAGCGAGTCAGCTCTTCACATCAGGTGGCCAAAGTTTTGAAGTTTCAGCTTCAACATCAGTCCTTCCAGTGAATATTCAGGGTTGATTTCCTTTAGGATTGACTCATTTGATCTCCTTGCAGTCCAAGGGACTCTCAAGTCTTTTCTAGCACCATAGTTCGAAGGCATCAGTTCTTCAGCACTCAGTCTTTTTTATTGTCCAACTCTCACATCCATACATGACCACTGGAAAAGCCATAGTTTTGATTATATGGACCTTTGTCGGCAAAGTAATGTCTCTGCTTTTAACATGCTTTCTAGGTTGGTCATAGCTTTTCTTCCAAGGAGCAAGCGTCTTTTAATTCTATGGCTGCAATCACCATCTGCAGTGATTTTGGAGCCCAAATAAATAAAGTCTGACACTGTTTCCACTGTTTCCCCATCTAATTCCCATGAAGTGATGGGACTAGATGTCATGATCTTCATTTTCTGAATGTTGACCTTTAAGCCAACATTTTCTCTCTCCTCTTTCCCCTTCATCAAGAGACTTTTTAGCTCCTCTTCACTTTCTGCCATAACGGTGGTATCATCTGCATATCTGAGGTTATTGATATTTCTCCCAGCAATCTTGATTCCAGCTTGTGCTTCATCCAGCATGGCATTTCACATGAGGTACTCTGCATATAAGTTAAATTATCAGGGTGACAGTATGCAGCCTTGACGTACTCCTTCCCCAATTATGAACTAGTCCATTGTTCCATATCTAAATGTTATTCTCCTGGACTACTTTGGAGCAGGTCAGACCTGGCAAGAGTTAAATGTTTTGAGTTATAATCTTGAAAAGAATTAATTTGGCATGGGTCATAAATCTAAATGCATAGCTAAAAATCTAAAGCTCCTAGAAGAAAATGTAGGGAAATATCTTTGTGACCTTAAGGTAGACAACAATTTCTTGGAGAGACTACAAAAGCATGAAGTAATATATTGGTGTTGATCGAAATTAAAAATTTCTGCTCTTCAAAAAAATATTCTTAAAGTTAAAGTGTGACCTGCAGACTGGGAGATAATATTTTCAAGATATATATCTAAAAAAAATATCTGTTTTCAGAATATATAAAGATCTCCTACAGATCACTAATAAAAAGACAGTGAAAACTGGGCAACAGAATTGAATAGATATTTCATAAAAGAAGGTACAGGCATATGTAATAAGTTGCTTCAGTCGTGTCTCCCTCTGTGTGACCCTGTGGACTGTAGCCCTCCAGGCTCCTCTGTCCATGGAGATTCTCCAGGCAAGAGTGCTGGAGTGGGTTCCCCTGCCCTCCTCCAGGGGATCTTTCCGACCCAGGGATCGAACCTGCATGTCTTACGTCTCCTGCACTGGCAGGCAGGCTCTTTACTGCTAGCCCACCTGGGAAGCCCAAAAGAAGGTACACAAATGGCCAATAGGCCTATGAAAAGATACTCTGCATCTTAGTAATCAGGAAAATTAAAATCACAATAAGATGTCATTTTATACTCATGAAAATGATTAAAATTAAATATGCTGGTGACACCACAGATCAGTGAGAATAAGAGTACAAGAATTCTCATACAGAGAAGATAGGGAGAAAAAATGGCATGACCACCTTTGGAAAGTTGTTTGACAATTTCTAATAAAACAAAGTATAGTCTATCTCTACTAAGACCCAGCAAGTTTCTTTATCCAAAAGAGATGAAGATACATAGTCACAAAAATACTTGTGTAAAAAAGCATTAATAATAGCTTTATAGTAGTCTGGAAATGGGACAGGTGCCTATCAGCAAGAGAGTGGATAAACAAAATATGGCATGTTCGTATGATAGAATGCTAATAATTGATAAAATAGAGTGAGCTACAGATAAATACAAGATATATATGTCTCAGAAATATTATATGGAAAGAAAAGCTGCAAAAGTGTCCTAATTATGTAATTCCATTTATGTGAAGTTCAAGAAGAGGCAAAACTAATCTGCATTCGACAGCGTAACACTGGTGAACTCTGAGTGGTGGGGACTGACAAGAAGAGACGTGAGAGAGTTTTCTGGGATGGTAGAAATGTGCATATCCTGATGAGAGTGTTGGTTTCATGGATCCTTGTGTTGTTAAAATTCACCCAGTGATATACTTAAAATCATGTGTTTTATCCTGAGCCCAGATTATTTGTTGTATTCTTTCCCACCGTCTGAATTTCTGTTCAGCAGTTGACCATCATCTAGAAAACAGAGAAAGAGTGATACTGACCAGGGTTCTTGGCCTTCCCTAATCAGTAAAAATTGACTAGAGACCAGACAAGAAATTCAGGCAAGGCATTATTGAGGCTCCTGCTGCAGCAGGGGGCATGAGAGCACTCCCTAAGGTGGGGGCAAGCTGGTTTCTCATATGGGTTGAGGGTAGGGGTTTGTTTCCAGGGGTTGGGCTAGAGGCACAGCTTAGGTGTTTTGCCCACCCCTTTGATTGTGTTGAGTGCAAGAGGCATACGCAGTACTCCCAACAGTCTGTTTTTACTCCCAATTCTTCAGATGTGTTGGTCATCGGAAAAGACCCTGGTGGTGCTGGGAAAGATTGAAGGCAAAGGGGAAGAGGGTAGCAGAGGATGAGATGGTTGGATGACATCACTGGATGGACATGAACTTGGGCCAGCTCCAAGAGATGGTGAGGGACCAGGAGGCCTGGCGTGCTGCAGTCCATGGGGTGGCAAAGAGTCATACGTGACTTAAGTGACTGAACGGCAATAACAATTTCAGAAGTGAGAAGTGATAGATGGGGTTTTTGGTCTTTCTGCCCAGAATTTGCCCCAACTGGGCATGCATACAGTTATTTTAAATCTCATATAGTTTCTTTGTATTTTGTTGCTCTAGATGAGGTGTGTCCAGGTGCAGGCCTTTGCAGCTTTGCAGCAAAGGATCTGGGGTCCCAGGTCCCAGCCTGCCTCAATAGGAATAGCTTAACAGTAGACAAAACACCTTTGATTAATTATGTGCATCTCTTAAAACCCTGTACCTTCCCCTCTAGTTAAATTATTCTTTTGTGAAGCTTCTCTAGGGGGAATCTTTTACAACTGCCCTTCATTTCTGGGCCTCTGCACTTTGGCCTTCCTGTCCCTGTCTCATCCTGGATTATCTGTTGTAGAATAGAACTGATGACCCTTTCCACTTCGTTTGGACGCTTCATTCAGATTTTTGCATGCACATTACAAACTCTAATTCATTAACATCATCATAAAATGGTAATGTCCTGTGAAAAAAGAGAGGTGATGGCACCAATTAAATTAATCTTCGTGTAGTCGCACTTCAAATCAATGTCAGTGCAAACACTTGAACCAAGAATTGATGAACCCCCCCGCCCCCATTCTTCCACCAGACCAAGAGCAGCACAGTGGTTGAAACAGAGATCGATCTCCAGTCCACACTTGCAGAATGTACCACGCTGTACTTGGCACATGGGTCTGCTAAGAGCAGGGACAAGGGAAGAGAAGGAAGGGCCCTGGCCTGACAGGGATCTGATAAGCAGTACATATGGCTATTCATCTTGAAATAGGATATCCGTAAGGATATCTATTCAAAATATTCTTGCCTTCATTCATGGAATTTCAGGGCTGGGTTGCAACTCAATCATTTTATTGTTGACTTAATTGAAACCCAGATCAGTGAGGCCCAAGGTCACATAGCTCATTTGCTCTGAGATCTGCTGACTGCCAGCCCTGAGCCGAGGCCACTGCAGTCTTCGTGGATTCGAGATCACATGAGAGATTCCTCATGTGATAGAAATGAAATTATGAAATTTGAAAAAGAAAAAATGAAATTATGCCTTGGACTCTCCTACATTTTGAGTTACAGCCTTGAAGAAGCCTTTAAATGCATTGCTTCCTTTGGGCATGGGGTATTAAATCAATAATGCAAACATCCTCTCACACTGCAAGGGGTCTGATAGTAACTGACTGACGGTGGGGAGTAAGCCTTCTCCTTGTCCAAGACTCTTTGGGATGTTTTACATGCATGAGTTCATTTAATTGTCACAATCTCCTGCTGTGTTGCTATACCATCAGGGTTACTATTGTGATCCCTCACTTTACAGTTGCAGAAGCATGGGGGAGCTAAAGACCTGCCCCCAATGCAGTTTGCAAATGAGAGAGCCAGCCTGGGGGTGCCACACCTCTCTGCCCTGCTTACTGTCTGCAGGAGAGGAGACAGGGAAGATTTATTTCCTCTGGAAAGAGAATGAAAATCTCAATGAAGTAAACCTGTGAGTGACCGATGAATGGGTGTGATCTCTGCTGGTATTAGATAGACAGTTGCCTCCGTGCAAAGTGATTTATTTCATTTGACTTTTCACAACTTCATGACCAAGTGCGATTTTTTTGCATCCCTCCATTGCACATGAAAGAACCGGGTTGTGCAGTGTTAAAGGAACGTGCCTGTGGCCACACAGCTGGGAAGAGTGTGAACCCCGATAGACTGGCTCTGGAGGCTGTCCCCCAACTGGAGGACTGCAGAGATGCTGAAATAAAAGGGCATTTGTTCAGTCTGGTTCTAATAGAAGAGGTACTGAACAGAGAATGCACTATATAAAATTTTGCTGGAGGAACACTTATACTTAGCTCTTTCAGAGCTGGAAAGTCTGTGGTTTGATAGAGACTGCCTTCAATTTTATGAATCTGGCACCAAACCAGTTTTTGAAAGAACTGGATTTTCTCCAAGGTCCTCCTGGTCAGTGTGACCTGACATATTTCATGGTTTGAGTCAGTAATTCTCAAGAAACAGCAGCATTGGGAGGGATGCAGTGCCCTCCCAGAGGAGGTGTCAACATATGGAAGGCAGGGCATGAGGGGAATTGCTTGTTTCAAAAGCGAACCTGAGCTGGAGGACTTGATTTTGAACTTGACCTAGGACTTGCTCTTATATTTCCTCTAGCTTGGATGGAAATGTTTGCATCAGGCCAGCAGACTCAGCAATCACATTGGTACCTTATGATTAGAATTTAAAAAAAAAAAAGTTCTTTCTCTAAAATTCTTTTGGTTTTGATTTGTGTTGAGTCACAGTTTTTAAGCTATTTAATTTTTAATGCTTTGAAGAGAGGGTGGGGATTTTGTTTCTGAGGAAACTTTTTCTTTGAAAAAAGTTGATTTAAGTAGATAGAAGAGATAGAAGTAGCTGCCATATTCCTGTCCCTGAGGTGGGTAGGTTGAGAATAAGTCCTAGTGGTGGCTCTAAGGCATTTTGAAGAACTTAGACTCACCTCATCCAAAGTGAATTCTCTACATTTTTTATGCATGCGTGCATGCTTAGTCCTGTCTGACTCTCTGTGACCTAATGGACTGTAGCCTGCCACGGTCCTCTGTCCATGGGATTTTTCAAGCAAGAATACTGGAGTGGGTTTCCATTTCCTTCTCCAGGGGATCTTCCCGACCCAGGTATTGAACTCGCATCTCCTGAGTCTCCTGTATTGCAGGCAGATTCTTTACCGCTGAGCCACTGGGGAAACCTTCAAAATTATGGCAAGTGTGTCAAGGGAATCTAGTCCCTTGGGAGGAGGAGGAAATGATTTCTAGGATAAAACTCAGATAAACCTTGGGCTAAAAGCTCATGTTAGAAAGAAATAAGGCTTTTTTTTTCTTTTTGGACTACCAAATTTGCAGAACACCTCAGATTTGGGAGTTCTCATTCGCAGAGTCCTTGTCCTCTTGTAGTTACCAGAATGATTTTTGACTTGTCGAAAGAGGTGGGCTGCACTCCGCACAGGTCTGTGTCCTAATAGGCTGAGACAGAAAACTCAGCCTGGACCTCTGTGTCCCCAGGTTAGAGATGAGTATTTCTCTTTGTAAGGTTCTTTTTTCACTGCCAGATGGCACATGGCTTTCCTAGGTTTTAGACGCCAAAGGGCTACTCTGCCATAGTTTTGTCTCTTAGACTATTACCTTATGAGTAATTATCCCAAATGAATGTCTTTCATTCTCCAGTCAAGATGCAAAAATTTGTTAGGTAAGATACAAATCGCCTTGCCTCCCCACTGGGATCAGAGGTTGCCTGTTCGGAGCCTACATCTGCAGTGTTTTCTGGGCTTCCTTGCTTGTATTGGTTCCCCTGCCCTGATGTCATTTCTTGAGAATGTACTAATGTGGTTGCCTAACAGGGATACCCAGAAACAGCTGGACTTTGAGTACCAGGTAGTGAAAAAAATAGAGAGGAGGAGGTGATAAATAGTATTTTTTCAGAAGAGGCTAAGATTCTTTTTCTCCCCATGTTTTACTTATCAACTTTAATTAAATTTATCCACTCATTCAAAACTAGCCATGTTGTTCCTGTGTGCCTTTTCCTCTGATTGCTGGAGATCTCTGCATGAACGGGAAAAAAGGAGGCTGCTCTTACATGGTGGACTGCATCTCATTGTGGATATGAAATTGAGACTAAGAATAAGAGTCACTGAGAATAAGAGTTAGCATCTACTGAGCAATTGATACGTGCCAGCTGCACATTTAAGGCTTTCTATATATTAACTTGTTTTGCTCTTCCAATCAGCCTATAAAGACATATGCTACTATGATCTCCTTTTTGAGAAGGGAAGACTGAGGGACCAAGGGCTTTGGGTATTGAGACCAAGGTCACAAAGTTGGCACGTCACAGAGGCAGGATTTGAACTTGGACAGTCTGGCTCTGGGGTTCATGGTTTTAGCCATGATGCGTTGAATAATAAGGGTTCACTACTTTGTACTGGATTTTCAGGAGGTAACTCTCAAAAGGAAGGTCATTAAAGCTGAAACTGAAAAGATGAGAGTCTTGCGGGTGAAGTGAGTGTCCGTATGTGTGTGTGATTTTATGTGATTAGTGTGATCTCTTCAACAAAATTAGAGATACCAATGGAACATTTCATGCAAAGATGGGCTCAATAAAGGACGGAAATGGTATAGACTTAACAGAAGCAGAAGATATTAAGAAGAGGTGGCAAGAATACACAGAAGAACTGTACAAAAAAGAGCTTCACAACCCAGATAATCATGATGGTGTGATCATTCACCTAGAGCCAGACATCCTGGAATGTGAAGTCAAGTGGGCCTTAGGAAGCATCACTACGAACAAAGCTAGTGGAGGTGATGGAATTCCAGTTGAGTTATTTCAAATCCTGAAAGATGATGCTGTGAAAGTGCTGCACTTAATATGCCAGCAAATTTGGAAAACTCAGCAGTGGCCACAGGACTGGAAAAGGTGTTTTCGTTCCAATCCCAATGAAAGGCAATGCCAAAGAATGCTCAAACTACCACACAATTGCATTCATCTCACACGCTAGTAAAGTGATGGTTAAAATTCTCCAAGCCAGGCTTCTGCAATACGTGAACCGTGAAATTCCAGATGTTCAAGCTGGTTTTAGAAAAGACAGAGGAAACAGAGATCAATATCCACTGGATCATGGAAAAAGCAAGAGAGTTCCAGAAAAACATCTATTTCTGCTTTATTAACTATGCCAAAGGCTTTGACTGTGTGGATCACAAGAAACTGGAAAATTCTTGAAGAGATGGGAATACCAGACCACCTGACCTGCCTCTTGAGAAACTTGTATGCAGATCAGGAAGCAACAGTTAGAACTGGACATGGAACAACAGACTGGTTCCAAATAGGAAAAGGAGTACATCAAGGCTTATTTAACTTATATGCAGAGAACATCATGAGAAACTCTTTGCTGGAGGAAGCACAAGCTGGAATCAAGATTGCCAGGAGAAATATCAATAACCTGAGGTATGTAGATGATACCACCGTTACGGCAGAAAGGGAAGAAGAACTAAAGAGCCCTTGATGAAGGTGGAGGAGGAGAGTGAAAAAGTTAGCTTAAGGCTCAACATTCAGAAAATGAAGATCATGGCATCTGGTCCCATCACTTCATGGCAAATAGATGGGGAAACAGTGGAAATGGTGACTGACTTTATTTTTGGGGGCTCCAAAATCACTGCAGATGGTGACTGCAGCCATGAAATTAAAAGATACTTACTCCTTGGAAGGAAAGTTATGACCAACCTAGACAGCATATTAAAAAGCAGAGACATTACTTTGTCAACAAAGGTCCATCTAGTCAAGGTTATGGTTTTCCCAGTGGTCATGTATGGATGTGAGAGTTGGACTATAAAGAAAGCTGAGCACCGAAGAACTGATGCTTTTGAACTGTGGTGTTGGAGAAGACTCTTGAGAGTCCCTTGGACTGCAAGGATATCCAACCCGTCCATCCTAAAGGAGATCATTCCTGAGTGTTGACTGGAAGAACTGATGTTGAAGCTGAAACTCTAATACTTTGGCCACTTGATGCAAAGAGCTGACTCAATGGAGAAGACCCTAATGCTAGGAAAGATTGAGGGCAGGAGGAGAAGGGGATGACAGACGATGAGATGGCTGGATGGCATCACCGACTTGATGGCCATGAGTTAGAATAAACTCTGGGAGTTGGTGATGGATGGGGAGGCCTGGCGTGCTGCGGTTCATGGGGTTGCAAAGAGTCGGACACGACTGAGCCATTGAACTGAACTGAACTGAGTGTGTGTGTGCTGTGCTTGGAGTAAAGCAGGAATCTAACAGTGTTCCTAGTGGGAGAAGCAGCATGCCTGAGGGTCCTGAGGAGAAAAACGTTGGAAACAAGAAGAGAGATACGGAGCTTGGACAGTTCAAAGGGAAAGCCCTGCAGGTTGAAGCTTATGGTAGACCTGGGGATACGTGTGAGGTTGGGATGGTGTTGGGGCAGTATCAGAACTGCAGGGTCTTATGTGCCAAGTTTGGAGTGTAGAGTCATTGGAATATTTTAAAGAAGTTACCTAATTCAATTGATTTTAAAAAAATCACTCTTACTATCAGAATGTCAGGGTCCATGGCTCTTGCAGTGATCCAGACAAGAGATGTAGGAGGCATGGCCTTGGATGAAGAGCAAAGCTTTGTGTGTGCTCTGTGGGTACAGAGTTTCCTTGATGGCCATGTCCGACTTCATTGCACTTAGAGCTTCCCTTCCCTGCAAGAGGATTTCTGACTTAAACAGAAGATTTTTGCACCAGTGGTTCCTATCTGTGGCTTCCCCCTCTGCAATGAGCCCTGCTTCAGTAGGCTTTCTGGTCAGAATATCCCACTGGAAATGCTGAGACTCACGAGGTCCGGACTGAGTCTAGCAAGGATGAGCTGGAGATTCTGGGTGTGAAGCATGGAAATTTTTGTCTGAACGCTTGCAAGTAGGGCCAGTGCTACTTACACATTTCCTTTTGGACACCCTGAAACTTTGTATTAATGGTGTCTTCTGCTTAATTGCCTTATCTGTGGATATTTGATTGCAGCCATCTGGGATGGTACAAAAACAAGAGTGGGCCCTTTTTGAAGGAGTCTCCCATCTGCTGAAGGCTATTGAAGTAGAGGACAAAATACAGTAGTTGCTGGAAATGTAAACAGATGTTATTTTGATTGCATTCCGTGAGCTGCAGGGTTCCGCTGAAGTAGATGTTTTATGTAAATACAGCGGTGGCTCACGAGCTGCGGTGTCTAGCAGTCCTCGAGATGTACCGTGTTGCTCTGGCATGTGGAATTCCACGACCCTCACCACCACCGTGACTGACTTCTCCAACCCCTTCTGTTTCTGATCCTTCAGGACACAGAGAGGAAGCTGAGGCGTTAAGTGCCCCTGCATTTTCATTTCACCAAAACAGAACTTTGCTATCCTTTCCCTTTCTTTCTTATGCATAAGAAGACTACTTTTTATAGGATTCCAAGACAGGTAGACTGTGGTAATGCTGTACTCCATTAAAATAATAGTTATTCTTTGAGCACCTCCTGTTTGCCAGGATTGAGCCAATTGCTACATTCATTGCCTTATTTAGTCCTCAGTCCTCAAGCTTTAAAGGAAGGTTGATACTGTTCGTACTGTACAAATTAAAAAATTAAAGCTAAAACCAACTTGCTAGCAATTGAAGCAAGTGATGTAGTTTCCTCACTGTACCCTGAAGAAGTCTAACCACGTGGCGGGATTGGGCTAAGATCTGACTAACACGTTTTAAGGGAAACATTGCCAAAAAATGGTCAAGGGAAAACATCCAAGATGATTTAATCAAATCTATATACATTTCTCACAGACAATATAACAGGCCTGAAAAATCACATTAAGGGGAGCTTGAGCAGTATTTTGATGTTAACATTCTTTCTTCTGTAGGAGGGAAAAAAAAAAGATGCTATGGGAATAGATGGAAGAGCCATCATAGCTAGCCCAGGAAATGAATGGTGTCCTGGGTAAACAGATTTTAGCGAGTGAGAAGTAGGCTGGAATTGGGTGCACTTGTATGAGAGGTCAGAGAGGGCAAATTTTGGGGCCTCAGGCCATCTAGGGTGATTGGAGCACAGTGCCCCAGGGAGTGCAGAGATACACAGCTACAGAGCTGAGCAGAGAGTGGACCCTGACAGGTCCTGTATCTTATCTAAGGGATCTGTAGAAGTGAAGCGTTTAGAACAGAGGTGTAGTATGAGTTCATTTGACTTCATTGTAGGAGAAAGTGTAGATTTATGGAGAGAAGTTGGAGGTTTTTTTTTGCAGTAACCCAGGTGAGAAATGATGGTGGTCCTAAGTTAACGTCATGCCAGCGGTAATAGATAAAACAGCACAGGTATAAAAGATTTTAATCAGGCAGACACCTGGAACAAGGGTCTATGGGCACCCTGCTAACAGTTTAAAAAATATTGGGAGGGCTGTCACGTGGAAGATGGAGATTATTCTGTTTATTTATAGAGGGCATAGTAAGGATTCATGGGAGAAATATATTTCAACCTCAATACAATAGAGTGGTCCAAATATTGCAAGCCTTTGTTTATCATCCGTCATTGAATGTGTCTAAGCATTTTAATTTGAGACATATTTTTAAATGCTTTCTACATGCTATAGATTGAGTCATGGTGCACAAGACACTGAGCCCACCCTTAGGGAGATTGAGATCCTGAGATAACTAACAGCTAATTAAAGTCAGTGACATACATATTATTGATGTGGACAAAGAACTATGGAAATTCATTCTGTCCAGGGTCGGGTGGAGGTATTAGCCAAAATGATGGAAACTGGCAGAGGCGTTGATTAGAGGGAAAGTTTTTATGGTACCTGAAGGACAGCTGCATGGAATTGTCCAGGAAACGTTTAGAAATATGAATCTAGAACTTAGAAAATAGTCAGGGATGGGGGAACGGATTGCAGAGTTTTCAGGACAAGCAAGGATCATCAAAGCAAAAGTTCTCAAAAGATAGGCAGATACTATAAATAAGGGAAGCAGACAAGGCATAAGACAATAAGGAGTAGTGGGGGCTGTGGCAAATCAGAAAGTAAATGAGGTTCCCAAAAGGCACTGATGCTTCTCAGCTCTAATGAAATGTTACAACGTAGGAAGATTAGCCTGTATTGACAGTATGGAGATGCTTTCTAATGAAGACAAGCATCTGGATATTGGTTACTGTTTCAGTTAAAATTGTTCCCATGTAGTCTATATTTGATTCAATTATGTTCCAAAGACTATCAGATTTTGCCTTCTATGTTTTAAGGTGATTGTTGAAGCTATGAATACAGATCTTCGCATAGGAGTTGAGCACTGGTCTATATACCCTGATAATCCTTCTCAAATGAATAAATCAGATCTTCCTTGCTATACAGCCTTTCCTTCTTCTATACCTGAGGATTCATGCTCCCGTGGTGATGTCTAAGGAGGTGAAGCAGTACGTTATCAAACAAGGTGCAAGAGACAATAAGAGAGAAGAACGCAATATTAACTAGAGCCCAGTGAAGATTTGGCTGTTTACAAAGAACAGTCACGTATATAAGGTGATGACTGTGGCTGTATTTTCAGACCTCAGGAAATATTGCTTTTCTTGTCGTCGTACTTGTGTTGCAATTGATGTGAGTTTAATACCTCAGATGTGCCACTTGGTGTCCTCACACCCAAGATGGGACTGAAAACAAAATGGTTTAAGAGTCATTGAAAGAGGACAGGGATCAAAGATGGTATCCTAAACTACAACATTAGGGATGAGTGAGGAGGACGACCAGCAAAAGGTAAATTTTAGGATGAGCTGAGAGGAGTGTCACCAAAACCAAGAGGGGAGAGAGCTTTAAGAAGAAAGGTCCATTTTGACACATTATGCAAATGAAAATTGGGGAGGCCATTGGTTCTAAAAGGTAGAGGCTTCTGATGATCTCAGAGTAGGCAGAAGAGCTGTCAAGACTCCAGGTTGCTGTGCCCTGGGCTGTGAGTGAGATCCCTGCACAGAGTAAATGCAGACTGCTCCTTCAGTCAGTTTGGCAACACAGGGGAGGAGAGAAGCAGTCGTGTTCCAAGGATGAAGCAAGGTTAGAGAGAGGTTGTACTTTTTTTGTTTTTAATGGAGTAGAATTGATAATATATTGAGATGAGAGTGATCATTGATGAAGCAAGGTATGGAATGAGGCATAAAATGGAAAGATCAGAATCGGAGCAATTGAGAATTGTCCTCCTTTCAGACAGGTAAAAATATGAATCTGTGGAGGTAGCAGAGAGGAAAATTGAGGGAGCTGATGCCTGATGACTCCACATTTCCTCTGAAACAGAATATGAGGAAAAGGGTTTGTAGAGAGATACGGGCTGCAAAAGAAGAAAAAACAAAACAAAACACAGCAACAACACACAATTAGAACAGCAGCTGTAGGGAATTTAACAGGGGTAAATAAAAGGATTGTTAAGGTTCAAATCAAGGCTGGAAGCCATTAAGTAGTAATGATCAGCACAGCTGTGAGCATTTCTCCAACGGAACCCAGGAAGTGAAGAAAGGAGGCATTAGTTTGTTCCAGCATTGGAGGATGACCAGCGAGATTCAGCAGAAGATCAAAGGGTCAAAGGGGTGATAAGTGGGTGGGCAGGTAGATGAATGGCCAATGCAAGACAGGCTGCGGGGGGAAAGAGGAGTCAGGTGAAAATGCATTTGATGAGAGAAAAGAGAGAGGTCCTGGGATGACTATTTTGCTATGGATATTGGCATGAGCAACTCCTGCGCTAGGTGAGACTTGGATCTGAGTGACCGCTGAGGTTCCTTCTTATTCCAAGATTCTTTTATTATTCACTTCAGTTCAGTCACTCAGTTGTGTCTGACTCTTTGCAACCCCATGGACTGCAGCACGCCAGGCCTCCCTGTCTATCACCAACTCCCGGAGCTTGCTCAAACTTATGTCCTTCAAGTCTGTGATGCCATCCAACCATCTCAGCCTCTGTCGTCCCCTTCTCCTCCTGCCTTCAATCTTTCCCAGCATCAGGGTCTTTTCCACTGAGTCAGCTCTTCACATCAGGAGGCCAAAGTACTGGAGTTTCAGCTTCAGCATCTATGTTTTATTCTCTTACTATAGAAACCCTAGCCATTTCTTGTACTGTTGTCGTAATCGTCATAGTATGTACAGAAAAGTCCTGGAAACACTAACGTCCTGGGCATACCTGTCTGGAATGGCCTCAAGAAAAATCATAAAGTAGATGAAATGTCTCATTTGTACTCCTCTCCTTTGGTAATTTCATCTTCTATTCCTTCATCATATCCCTAGTGGATCAGGCCAAAGAGGGCATTTTTCTATGACAGGAAGGCTGTCCTTAGGTCCTGCACAAGTCCAACCTCTTGGTAGACATTTGTTCTCCTTCTGTGTGGATCCATACCTGGTCTCTAGTTACTCATTTTCATTTCAGTGCAGCTACAAGGAACTTTAGTCTCAAGTTAGCTTTTCCGACCCAAGTCACAAGGCAGGCTTCCTTTTGTTTTATTCTTGTTAATTCTTATAACTTCTACTGGATGGTAGGTAATGTGAAGAGAAAGGGGGAATGAATGGAATGATTAGCCTAGTGGACTTGAAATGAACAGACAGGGAGATTCAATACCAGGTGCTTTTCTTCTCCAAATCCTACATCTTGACTTGGACGGCTCTTCTGGGTACTTCCCAATTTCTGTACAAGTGCCAGGACACCGACTTCGCTTGCCTCTGGCACTGGCTTTCAGTTTTAGGAAACACAGAGGTCAAACATGGGTTATTTCTTCAATGACCCTGCAGATTTTACCCTCGGGACCAGCTCCCTTGCTGTAGAGACAGCTGAAAGCACTAAGCAACAAATTTGAAATATGCCCAGACGCTATGGAACCAGAGGGTTTGAATGCCTGCCAGGGCTTTAGTGCCTCCTGGTGTACTTCTGAGGTTGATCAAAGTCCCACACAAGTTCTGCTGGAGGAGAGACTCTTTAGGGGGATCTCAAGAGCAAAAATAGCCTTGAAACGGAAGCAAGAAATTCAAACAGCACGAACTATCTGTAGGAACTTTGATTGCATGGCATTTAAGCTTCTTTCTCTGAGCTATCTCCACCTGAACAGTTCTTGAGGATAAATGTTGTGTCTTCTTTGTCTCCAGCTCTGGCTTAGTACAAACAGTGCCCTGTGTTATATGCTCATTCAGTATGTGTGTAAATCAGCCACATGTCAGGATGACAATTGCCCATCCCCATCTCTGTTCCAGTGGTTTGTGAATGGTAAAGGGATTTCTTTCACTTTGTACCTGTAGCCAAAAACTTTAGGTTCTTTCCAATGTCAAATGCTAGGGAAATCCTACCCCCAAAAGGAGCTCCACTGCTGTGATGGAAAGCATTTGGTTTTGAGAATCTGAGAAACCCAATTTTGAATTCTCACTCAACAGCATGTTCATTTTGTGAGGCTAATTTCCTTAATCCTCTCTCTACCTCAGTTTCCTATAGGATTATGAGATCTCTCTCTTAGATTTGTACTGGGGTGAAATTTCCTCTTTTTTCTTTCTTCCCCTCTGACTTCCCCTGTACCTTATGCATATCGCTATGGGTATGCTGTGTTATAGCTTCACATGGGAGAGGCAATGACTCTTCTACTAGGTGACGGGCAGAGACCATGGCTGCCCCCTCTCACAGAAGACCGGGAGGAGAGTCTGAGCTTGCTGTCCGTCAGTGTTTACCTGTGATACTGCGTGACATGCTCTGGCCCTTTTGGTCTCTCTATACCAGTGTCTGCCACAGGGTCATGATAATTTGCGATAGACAAACATCGACCTGACAGCCTACATGTACAGCTGCACTCTCTTTTGTTCAGAAACCAGAAAATTAGAAGTGGTCTCCAACCAAGAGGCACTCTTTAATGTATTTACTCAAGGAAAACCCATTACGCATCTCCTATGTGCTAAGCTCTGGGGACACCACAGTGCATAAAGAGAGATACTGTCTTTGTTCATGCGGGGCATGTATCATCAAGAGAGAGACACGCATTAATCAAATACTCTCACAAGCAGAGGTACAGTTTCAGCAGTGGTGAAGATCCCGCAGTGATAGAACTTGGTGCTGCTTAATTTAGAGATGCGACGGAATCAAGACGGTCAGGAGGCAGTTGTCTGAGGAAGTGGCCATCGGCAGTGATTAGAAGGATGGGTAGAGTTGACCAGGAGAGAGAGCAAAGAGCCTCACAGCCATAGGGAACAGGGTGTGCAAAGCACTCATAGTGTGAGGGAGTGTGATGAGGTTGTGAGATGAAGCCGGCATGGCTGGAGTCCAGGGAGAAAGGTTTAAGGTAAGACTAGCCTGGGGGACCCTGCTCAGAAGTTTGGTTCTTGCTCGAGCTGCAGTGGACAGCTGTTCAGAGGTGAGGTCATCTGAAGAAGGATTGGGCCCCTGCAAGTGGGCCCAGCCTGCTCTCTCGAGGACATCTACCCTCCATGGTGGGATCTGTGTTATCAAGAATTAGCCCTTTTTTTTTTCTCTTGGCTAACCATACTGGGTTATACATGAGTTGTGCGTGTCCTTGTCTCAACTCACCCTGTCGCCTTAAGAGAAGGATGACCCGTGCGTTCCCCATCCCATTTCCCCTCCCTGCCACCGTGGACCAGCACAGCCGGCCTGGTGCCAGAGTGGGCCGAAGAGTAATAGCTGTTGTTTCAGTTTACTCAGGCTAATCTATCACACCTCACCCAGAGACCCCAGCTCTGCTCGCCCAACATTCTCTGTCCTGAGGTGAAACACACAAGCGAATAAACAAGTAGGGAGCTGTTTGGAAATCCTCTTTGTCACCACTGAAGCATGCTCATTTACTTAGCAAAATGCCCATAATTTTTAAATTGCTTGATTAATCCACTGCCTACTTGGTATCTTCAAGGGGTCCCATCAGCAACAGAGCTTCCCCATTACCTGGAAAAACCAGGCAGGCTTTTTTTTGATCGCTAGAGTTAATTCCCTGCGAGGATTTTCATTGCTTGGAGCAGCAAGCCGCTGGTTCCTGCAGGGGCCAGGCTGAAGTCTCTCGCCAATTCCCTATCCATGCTTGTCCCTCCCTCCACACCTACACCCTTTCTTTCTTTCATTATGCTCAATGGGTTCAATTCAATGGGAAATTGCAATTAAAACGTTTACAAAGCTCCAGTTTTCTCTGTGACTGCCCTTAAGAAGGCTAAAGGTCCACAATTCACTCTTCCTCCCCCTGCAAATAAAGCACAAAGTTTCCAGGAATGTCTTTCTTACTGACACAGGCCCCCCAAAGGGTATTAATACATTTGAAAACAACTCCACAATGAATTATAAAGCCAGGGACAAAGGGAAAGGAGAAGTTTTGGTCTTCAGGCATGGGGGAGAAAATGAAATAAGGAGTAACTGTTTCAGGGCCCAACACCTTCGTCTGGTGGCCCTGCACATCAGCTCACAGTGGTTTGCAGCTTTTCTATCTTCCTTTCTTTCCATTAATTATTTATGCCTCTGGTACCAAGAGAGGGGTCTTGTTTTCCTTTTAGGTGTAATTAGAGTAATCAAAGGTTTTGTAATGCTCTTCTGTTTTATTTCTCTGTTTCTATTCAGTCTCTTTTCCTGTGCAAGAGAAAAATATAAAACACAAAACAAAACCGAAGAAAAACCCGTTTTGTGAATTCTTGCAGGGAAAATTGGTTTTACCATAATAGCAATTGGCAGCAATAATTCTGAGGTGAACAACCTGAAATTACTCCCTTAAAGGCAATAATTTGTATGGCGTGTGTTATGAGAAAAGAGGGGAGGACTTGGTGACAGTTTAGGTGAATTTTAACACAGCTTTATCTTTTTATTTTGTGATAAGTGAGGAAGCAAACTGTTGGCGTATTCAACGAAGGGTGTGTATTTGCATTTGATTTTGTTTCTGTTGAATAGATTCTGGTTTGAATGTCAAATTAAACTCCCAGCTTCCAAACACTGAATTCTTTTGCTGAGAAATTTACACATTCTTGAAAGGAGAGGAGTCCAAATGCAGTTATCCTTTAAAGGTAAGGAGGTTAGGCAAACAATGAATTGACAATTTTTCTACCTTTTATATTAACAAAACTTACTTTCTGCAGTCCACGGTAGGGAATCTTGTTTGAAAGAGATTTTGCCACATCATCACAAGCATTTCCAAGGTGACAAAGTGATGTGTCGCCAACAAGGCTGTGCCATTTTTTGAATACAAGCTGATGGGAAGAGAAAAAGTCAAGAGCAAGAAACTGTTTTAGGGTTTTCCAACCTATTTGTGTTTGCTCAAGATAGAGGGACTCCTAAAACATTACCATTAAAGAGTCAAATAAAACAGTTCAACATTTCTTTAAAAAATGAGTAAATGGATAAGGAATAGTATGACTGAATTTTTTTCACTTAAATCCACTCTTCAAAATATGTAAGCTCCTTTTATTTACCTTGGCGAGTATATTTATATTTCCTTGTTTTTGTAAATCAAATATATGCAGAAAAGCCTGTGTTTGTGTGTGAAGATGTATACATGACTCTGTAAATATTCGGATTATTTATGTAGAACTAGAGGAAGACAGGGAGAAGGCAATGGCACCCCACTCCAGTACTCTTGCCTGGAAAATCCCATGGATGGAGATGCCTGGAAGGCTGCAGTCCATGGGGTCGCTGAGGGTCGGACATGACTGAGCGACTTCACTTTCACTTTTCACTTTCACGCATTGGAGAAGGAAATGGCAACCCACTGCAGTGTTCTTGCCTGGAGAATCCCAGGGACGGGGGAGCCTGGTGGGCTGCTGTTTCTGGGGTCACACAGAGTAGGACACGACTGAAGTGACTTAGCAGCAGCAGTAGCAGAGGAAGACAAGATGAATTCCTAAAGAATTAAAAGGTAGCTTGTTAGTGTTTATATAGGCTTACGAGGCATCTTAAGTGACTTAATCTCTCATGATCCTTGGTGATTTTCATCTGGGAGAGAACCCCCAGGTAAAATGTGGCGATAGTGGTATGGCCGTGAGTTCAATCCAGGGTTTCTCTTTTCTACATGGCAGTTTCTTTCAAAGCAGTACCACGATGCCAGCCAGGAAGTAAAAATAAATTCTTTATAAAAACCAGGTTTAAAAGGGCACCACGTTTCAAATTCAAGGTGTTCCTCGGTCTTCAGCTGGCTTCCTAATGTTGAAAGGTAAATTGAGGCATAGTAAAGTTTTTAAGAGTGTTTTTAAGCACAAATCAACTCAAATTGGGTAGCATTCAATCTCGTGGATACAAAGGAGATCCGAGGATCTGTACAAAATGAAAGACTAATAGGCACAAGGGAGCAAGAATTAGAAAGTTATTCTAGATAAAAAAGCAGGTTGGTTATTACAGAGTTACTTTCCTTTAGGGGTTGCAGGGTCTATCAGGCAGTTCAGTTCAGTTCAGTCACTCAGTCATGTCCGACTCTTTGTGACCCCATGGACTGCAGCAAGCCAGGCCTCCTTGTCTATCACTAGCTCCTGGAGTTTACTCAAACTCATGTCCATCATAACTAATGCTGATCTGGTGATTCCAAGACTCCATCGCTGGGAGAACCGAAACTATAATTAATGTTAAGTCTCTGGTGACATGGGGCTTAGCATGAGTGACTCCCTTTGGGGTCTATTTTCTTTCTCAAACACACCAAACATTTTTCCTTCCTTTATCTTCAAGGACTGGACTTACTAGTCCAGTTTAAAAAAAAAAAATTAAAAAGAAAAATCACTAAAGTACAAACAGGGTAGTAGTTTTTATATGCATTAATACATTCCCATTATCCAGAATCAAGCAGTATTAACAGTGTGTCAGCCTTTCCTCCGTCTTTCATAAATTATAAAAACAGCATAGAGATATATTTTTCTTCTCTTAAAAAAATCTGAAGTTAAACTCTCCTCATGTACTTTGCCCTCAACTAGATCCTCTCCTCCCAAATCTCTCAGAGAAATCACTCTTTTGAGTTTGGTGTATATGGTCAAGGTTCTCGAGAGAAACAGAAGAAATAGGAGACATGTCTTTAAATCTACATATCTATATATCTATAACTTGGAATTTATTATAAGACATTATCTTGTGTGATTATGGAGTCTGAAAAGTCTCAAGATCTGGAATCTGAAGTCCTGAGAACCAGCAAAGCCGAAGGTGTAAGTTCCAGTCTGGGTCTGAAGGCAGGAAGACATCGCTGGCCCTCGCTCAAGCCTGTCACGTGCATTCCTGCGTGTTAGGTCACTTCAGCCGAGTCCAGCTCTTGGTGAACCTGTGGACTGTAGCCCTCCAGGGTCCTCTGTCCATGGGAATCTCCAGGCAAGAATACTGAAGTGAGTTGCTATGCCCTCCTCCAGGGAATCTTCTCAACACAGGGATCGAACCCTAATCCCTTGTCTCCTCCATTGGTAGGTGGATTCTTTACCACTAGCACCACCTGAGAAGCTCCCAGGACTGTCAGGTAGAGATAGTAAATTCTTTCTTGCTCAGGCTCTTGTTCCATTTAGGCCCTCACCTGACTGGATAAGGCCCACTGTCACTGGGGAGGGCGACCTGCTTTATTCAGTCTAACAATTCAAATGTTCTTCTCATGTAGAAGCATCCTCACAGACACACCCAGAATACTGTTCAAACAAATAATAAGATACTCATAACCCAATCAAGTTGAACATACAATTAACTATCTCAGTATGGTTACTTGTGATTTTTAAAATATGCACTTCTGTGCACATATACATATTTAGAGAAAACTCAGCATATGATATTTTATATAAAGTTTTTATATTTAAAAGTTTTATATAAATATAAAACAGCATATTATATTTATGATAACTATTTATGATAGTTATAAAAACTACCATTTTTATGATAGTTTATTCAGTTTACTTACACAGTAATGTTTGCCTTCTTCTGCATCATGCTTCTTTCTTTCAACTTTGTGTTTTTGATGGCTAAGTTCCTGATAGGCTTGATGTTCTGCTGATGGGTGTCAATCCATGTGACTCCTGAGAGATGGGTAAGATTGTGCCAGGTCAGGAAAGGAATGGGGCACAAAGAACAATGTTCTATGCATGGGCACTGAGTTGTGTAAGGATATGGGATAGACTGTGGAAAGTCAAAGTTGCTAGAACTTGAGGGGTAGGGTCTCATAGAAATTAAGTAGTGCCGATATAGAGACTCTATGGCCTAGACCAGAGAATTTGAATTTTTACTAAGAGCCAAGGGAAGTTATAAGTGGATTGTTGTCATTTTCTCTTGCTCCTTGGAAGGAAAATTATGACCAACCTAGATAGCATGTTAAAAAGCAGAGACATTACTTTGCCACCAAAGTCTGTTTAGTCAGAGCTATGGTTTTTCCAATAGTCATGTATGGATGTGAGAGTTGGACTATAAAGAAAGCTGAGCACTGAAGAATTGATGCTATTGAAATGTGGTGTTGGAGAAGACTGTTGAGTGTCCCTTGGATGGTAAGGAGATCCAGCCAGTCCATCCTAAAGGAAATCAGTCTTGAATATTCATTGGAAGGACTGATGCTGAAGCTGAACTCCAATACTTTGTCCACTTGATGCGAAGAAGAACTGACTCATTGGAAAAGACTCTAATGCTGGGAAAGATTGAAGGCAGGAGGAGAAGAGGATGACAGAGGAAGAGATGGTTGGATGGCATCACTGACTCAATGGACATGAGTTTGAACAAGCTCTCTCTGGAAGCTGGTGATGGCCAGGGAAGCCTGGCATGCCGCAGTCCTTGGGGTCACAAAGAGTCAGACATGACTGAGTGACTGAACTGAACTGTTATTTTCAGTTGCTAAGTCACGTCCAACTCTTTGTGACCCCATGGACTGCAGCACACCAGGCTCCTCTGTAATGCACTGTCTCCTGGAATTTGCTCAAATTCATGTCCATTGAGTCAGTGATGCTATTCTAACCACAGATCAGGTCATGTCCTTAGGTACTGGGGCTTAGGACTTCAACATATGAATTTTGGAGGGGCACAGTTCAATCAGTAGCATGGAGTGACAAAAATATTTCTTGCAGAAGATAATTCTGGCTCTGTTCAAAGGAGACTGAACTATAGAGAAATGATGGTGGAAGAACAGACATGAGGCTGTGGGCTTACTGAAGGCTTGAAAGCCACTCAGATACAGTCCAGCCCCTCTCGAAGTCCTTATCCTCTCTGGGCACCATACTTTTCTTTAAAAAACCCAAAGGGAAACAGAGACTTGGAAAAACTATCTGTAGATTCCTCAAAGTGATGTGTGATTTCCCATCTACTGCTAGCATTTTTCTTTTCGTTTCTAATGCAGGTTTTTCATTGTTCAAGGCATACATATTTTAGAATGTCCATCTAATTTAATCACATAGGAAATGATTTTGTCATAAAGATACTTTAACTATATACCTGTTGGACAAAACGGTTTATAACTGCTACACTTTCTGAGTTTAATGTCTTCCTGAAAAAAAAAAATTGAGGAGAAGAAAAAAATGACACTCTCAACATTGATAATATTTGGTCATAGTCACATGCGGAGTCAGAGACAGTACTGCTTTCTAAGTTTCTTAGTCTCAATTATGTCTGCTACCTTATATTTATATCTTAATAAAATGTGCATGTGTAGCCTAGCTGTTATGGGGACAGTGGGGAGCATGAATTTGGTTTTTGTTGACTTCTTCACATTTAAAGGCTCTACTTCTTGATGGAATTAACATAGTAATTTAGCATTTAATTTCCTGGGGGGACCAGATGTTTTATTCTGTGTGTTTGTTTTATTTGTGTTATAGTTGTTGGGTCGTTTAAAATGAAATGACAAAGAAGAAAGAATGGTGCATACCAATAAATATGTAGTTTAATAATATTCAGAACACATATGCACAGTGAGAGTATATCCAAATACACATAAACTCCAATGAAGAATTATTCAGCGTTGCCTATTTTTCAGCTGGATTCTTAGTTATGCTATTCAAGTTGATGGGAGATTCCAGAAAAAGGGCTGGGAAGAAGACACAGGAGGAACAACCTTATGGGGTGTAGGTTCTTAAAGCCTTTAAATAGATTGATTAGCATGTTAATAATAGCAGGAGAGTTACTGTGTTATATTCTAAGGACTCTAACATGGCATAATTTTCTGTTTTGTGGTTCTCACCAATAAAGGGAGAATGAATAGACCAAATTGAATGTATTTCTTAAATTGAAAGTGTTAGTTGCTCAATCGTGTCCTACTCTTTGAGACTCAAGGACTGTAGCCCACCAGGCTCCTCTGTTCATGGAATTCTTCAGGCAGGATACTGAAGTAGGTAGCATTCCCTTCTCCAGGGGATCTCCCCAACCCAGGGATTCAACCTGGATCTTCCATATTACAGGCAGATTCTTTACCATCTGAGCCCACCAGGGAAGCCAAGCATAGATCAAATTTTCCTCCAGGGCACAGAACTCCTTTTACTGGGGCTGTTGGCTAAAAATGAAAGTGTTAAGACTGTGAGAAGAAATGGTATCAAGAAAACAGAAGAGGAAAATGCAGGAGGAGGATGAGAAATCCATGTACAGTTTGTGTGCCTGACCAACTCTTCTCTATCACTGCTTTAATTATGTCTTCTTCATCTCTCTTCTCTGTCTCTGTCTTCTCCCTTTGCCCAAATTAGTTTAGCTCTGTAAGCCCACAATTAGTTAGTTATATGGTGAAGACGGTCATTAGTTAATTCCATAACTGTTGGCTGAGCTGAACAAGATGGACAGAATTCCCTATCTTTGTGGAATTTTCTCTTTGGGTGAAGATTAGGAGTGGTTAACAAAGTAAATAAGTTATATGACGTATTTGTTGTTTCTGTTCAGTCGCTGAGTCGTGTCCGACTCTTTGTGACCTCATGTACTACAGCATGTGGGCTCCTCCGTCCTTTACCATCTCCCAGAAATCACTCAAATCCATGTCCATCGAGTCTGTGAAATTCTACAGAGAGAAACGGGGAAAAGGGATAGAGTCTGACAAGTTAAAACTTTACAAAAAATGGTCACAGAAGAGACTGCTTTTCTGATAAATTATGAAGTTGTGACTCTGTTACTTTTTAGTGTTTATCCTGTGGGAATTGAATCTTCCAGGAACTTTCTGTGAAAGTGATATTTGAGTACTGGTATCTGGATCCTGGTGATTAAATTGCTGCACATTATGGTCATTTTAAAACAATGCACCATAATATACAACTAGGAGGGCATTTTGCTTCCAGCCTGAAGAATGTGATAGATTTAGAATTCTAGACAATGACTGCAGGACATGTAGCCTCAGGACCTCTTCTCTGCCTGTGTTTGGAATTGTCATGGATGGAAGTGCTTTGACAAGAGAAAACAATATGACAATTCATAAGAGAGCTATTGAGGATAAGAGCGTCAACTTCTTTTTTCTGTGTGTTTCCTTGCAGCTCTTCCTCTTTTCCTTTCCTCTAGACTGAGTGTTTTACGTTGTGTTGGATTTCATTCATTTGGCAAATCTCTGTCATAACAGGTTAGGAAGCATGTGATGACCCTCTAATTGGCCACTGCACTGTATACAAACCTCCTGTGTTTGTTCTCAGTGACACCAGGCATCCTGTAAATTGGTAATTTGTCTGTCAGTTTCTATAATGCCTGTGACAGTAAGACAAACACAACTCTCTGTGATACTAATCTGAAACATTGATCTTCAGATTGTATGGTAAAAGGAGGGGGTAGTATTCCTCTGTACTCTTTGGAGAGAAAGGGAGAAAAGAGAAAATAGCAAATTTAGGAATACTCTAAACACAAGTCACCATTCCATGTCAGCTTAACGTGTAAAAGCAAACATCATGGCTGTACGATGTTTGGTAGTCCTGAGTAATGAAAGGTCATTCAATAGCTTTTGGAAAACTTTGGACAACACTCATGCCACAGTTAGGGCTTCTTAGTAACCTGTTTACACATGTTCTCCCCTTGTGTGTGTGTGTGTTTTTTTTTTTTTAACCTTTTAGAAATATTTGCATGTAATCAAACAGTTGGGATTTAAATATTTGCTTTTCCTTGCTGTTATTCCATACCTGAAGACCCTTTCCCCTCTTTTTTTTGTCTTTCTGTTTTCTGTTAGGTGAAATAAGTTTCAGTTCAGTTCAGTTCAGACACTCACTCATGTCCGACTCTTTGCGACCCCATGAATTGCAGCACGCCAGGCCTCCCTGTCCATCACAATCCCCTGGAGTTCACTCAGACTCACGTCCATCGAGTAAGTGATGCCATCCAGCCATCTCATCCTCTGTCATCCCCTTCTCCTCCTGCCCTCAGTCCCTCCCAGCATCAGAGTCTTTTCCAATGAGTCAACTCTTCGCATGAGGTGGCCAAAGTACTGGAGTTTCAGCTTTAGCATCATTCCTTCCAAAGAACACCCAGGGCTGATCTTTAGAATGGACTGGTTGGATATCCTTGCAGTCCAAGGGACTCTCAAGAGTCTTCTCCAACACCACAGTTCAAAAGCATCAGTTCTTCGGTGCTCAGCTTTCTTCACAGTCCAACTCTCACATCCATACATGACCACAGGAAAAACCATAGCCTTGACTAGACGGACCTTTGTTGGCAAAATAATGTCTCTGCTTTTCAATATGCTATCTAGGTTGGTCATAACTTTTCTTCCAAGGAGTAAGCGTCTTTTAATTTCATGGCTGCAATCACCATCTGCAGTGATTTTGGAGCCCAGAATATAAAGTCTGACACTGTTCCCACTGTTTCCCCATCTATTTCCCATGAAGTGATGGGACCGGATGCCATGATCTTCGTTTTCTGAATGTTGAGCTTTGAGCCAACTTTTTCACTCTCCTCTTTCACTCCCATCAAGAGGCTTTTTAGTTCCTCTTCACTTTCTGCCATAAGGGTGGTGTCATCTGCATATCTGAGGTGATTGATATTTCTCCCAGCAATCTTGGTTCCAGCTTGTGCTTCTTCCAGCCCAGCATTTCTCATGATGTACTCTGCATAGAAGTTAAATAAGCAGGGTGACAATATACAGCCTTGATGTACTCCTTTTCCTATTTGGAACCAGTCTGTTGTTCCATGTCCAGTTCTAACTGTTGCTTCCTGACCTGCATATAGGTTTCTCAAGAGGCAGGTCGGGTGGTCTGGTATTCCCATCACTTTCAGAATTTTCCAGTTTATTGTGATCCACACAGTCAAAGGCTTTGGCATAGTCAATAAAACAGAAATAGATGTTTTTCTGGAACTCTCTTGCTTTTTCCAGAAATAAGTTTACCAAGCCTCAAATGAAAAATGAAAATCCCAAAACTGATCCAGTTTTAAACAAATTGTCCTAATAATAGCAATTACCATAGCTTTTTCTACATGTACATTTACTGTGGAATATTTAGGTTCTGTCCTGGAAAAAATAAATCATAATCATTTACAAAGGTCTTCAGTATCTTTCTTGAAGGTCTATAGATGTGTCAGGAAGTCTCAGGGACACAGTAGAAACATAGGGCGAAACTCAGTTTGATGGTTTAACAGCGTTATATTAGGCCCATGTATAGGAAACCCTCTTGTCCTAGAACAATCAGTGTTAAATTCTTCGGGCATTAACATTCTAAGCTGAACTATTTTAAGTTCTATGGCTTCTTAATTCTTTTGAAAGGGCTTGAAAATCTTTGAAAAGTCAAGTCCTTTGAAAACCCCATCAAATATCTCTGAGTATGTTTCTTTTGTGGTTTCTCATATGCCTTATTTTCGATACTGAATTTTGACACTGTTCTAGTTCAATACTTTTTCAATTCAGTAGGAGAAATAAAATTTAAAAATGTCAAATAAATAAAAATCATTTCTTTTTTTCCCCCATGTATTGTCATTAGCAGTTGGCCCCCTACCACTGAATTAACAGTGAAATAAAATTTGGAACAATGAGTGGATGATAGATGGGTGAGTATATGAATGGATAGATAATACATAGATAATAAATAACTACCTTATGATTTCTTCTCTGATTTCAAAAGATCTTGGCAAGGGGCTTGATTCTCATTCATGCAATAGGCAATCTTAACAAACTGTATGGGAGAAGAGTTATTGCCATTCTTGACTGATTGGTGGTTCCTGATTTTTCTTTTTAAGAGTCAGTCAGACCCAATGCAGGATAGTAGGAGAAGAATGTTTCTCTGACTTTTATGAATGTCTATGAAGCTGGTAAATATCTGTAATATAGCTACCGCTATATGCTTCTACAAGCCAGTGTAAATAGGCTACCAGTCCAAAGAGCCTATTGAGGAAGAAACTAGGCAGCTTGTATTTGCAGTCTTGTTAAGGTGGTCATCAGTGGTGTCCTAACCTTTGCTAAAACTTTCCAGGATGTGACTGGGGAGTAGATGGCACTGACTAGAGATACTGTTTTTGTTTTTTTCTTTAAAAAATCTCTGGGCACATAAAAAATCTCCGAGCAACCACTGAGTGGTTTGGGCTGGAATATAAAAGTAATTTCATAATGTAGGGTAATGGAAAGAGGGCAGCTGTCGTTTGAAAATACAGAAACAGGCCTGTCTTCTAACACAAAATTATTTGCAACCTTTGAATGTGTCAACCAGTCTGACCTAACTGATAATTAGGCTAATTTTCTAACAAGGTTGTGAGAACCAAATATGATAAAGCATGAACAAACAGTTACTCTCAAGGACTGCCAGATACTCATATTGTTGTTGCTAGGTCAAAGTGTTCATTCTGGTGATACAATGTATTAACTAAAATGATTGTTCCTTTTACTCTTGTCTCTCCATCTCTTCTCCCTCCCCTTTTGTTCCCGTGTGGTCAGTCCCTGTTGACATCCCAGGATGAGCCATCTATATGTGGTTTTCTTTCTTTCTTTTAATTTTTATGTGGGTATTTGTTAATTTTTGACTCTGCTGGGTCTTCACTGCTGTGCATGGGCTTTCTCTTGTGGCAAACAGGGACTTCTCTCCAATTGTAGTGTCTGAGCTTCTCATTGCGGTGACTTGTCTCAGTGCAGAGCATGGACTCCAGGGCACGTGGGCTCATTAGTTGTGGCACACAGGCTGTTACCCCATGGCGTGTGGCACCTTCTAGGACCAGGGATTGAACCCATGTCCCTGCACTAGCAGGCAGCTTCTTTACCGCTGGGCCACCAGGGAAGTCCTATGTGTTGTTTTCTAAGCTGGAAGTCATGCTGTCTACAATCAGCATAGTTCCACATTCCTCTTTTAGAGATACTATGGACCACAGGAACAACTTTAGAGATCCTGAATATTAATTTTGCAGATACATTTCAGAGTGCAAAGAGAATACTGACATGCCTTTAACTATTTTCCATAGGCACCTGCTGCAGATATATATCTTTGAGACAAATTGGCCTTTATTCTTACTGACATCTCACTGGACTATGTAAGAGAATTACAGATTAAATCAGCATTTTCCTCCTGCTGGGCGTGAATTAGATCAATGATGAAATGGGAGGGCTAGTTAATCTCTGTGATAGAGGTTACCAGACCTCTATGTTTGGTGGCTTAGATCCTTAAAGAAACTGGAAAACTCTTTGCACTACAGACAGTATTAAGGGAAGGCTTTTCTTCTTAGTCCCTTTCTGTTGCAACTATTACCAATCTTTCTTTAAAAGCTAAGCTGGCATGTATTGAAGGACTCTATTTCCATTCCGTTCCTTCCTGTCCCCACAGTTGCTATTGACACTCATCCCCTCTGGTGCTATCAAAGACCAGTCTTAGTAGTTTGGCACAGTAAAGTGGTTAAAGAATATTTTCTACAGCCCACCTGCCTGTCTTCACCCTGCAGTTCTGTCGTGTACTTGCTGTGAGGCTGTGGGTAAGTTGTTCAACCTCTCTGTGCCTCAGTAGCCACTTCACAGGAGGCTGGTTAGGAAGATTAAATGAATTAATCTCGGTAAAGTGATTAGAAAAATACCTTGGCACATTCTGTGAGTTTTGTTATATAAAATAAGGCTTAGTGGATTACTTGCATTGTTTGCATTAGCTAGCTTATTACCTTCCATACAGAATGTGATAAATACTGGTGACTAAATAAATCAATAAATTAGAGTGGGGGAGAGGACACGTGTGCATTCCATTTTTCTACTAAATAACTATGTGATCTTGCACATTTAAACTTTTTCGGAGCTGTTTTCTCCTTTGTAAAATAGAAATATCATTTATCCAATGGATAAATTATCCAAGGATAATCATAATTATCCAAGTGATAATGTACTTATAATTATTTTGGTATATACATGTGAAGTGTTATGATGTTTATATTTGATCAAGTTACTAAATTAATTTCAGAGGGAACTGTGCTGAGTTAAATAGTTTTGACAGACATCCCAGATCCAGAGGTTGGCTGTCCTACAACATGAGTATCAGGACCTAGATACCCACAGCCTATATCAATTCTTGGGAATAAAAGAAGTATTTCAGAATCCCCCACGTCAGTCAAGAAGGAGGCTTCTCATTTACCTACTAGCCCACTTGCATATGTTTGGACACTTCTCCTTGTGAAAGTGTAAGGTGGTGAGAGACACCCTTAGCAAACCTTGGGAGCTATTATCTTTCCTTCTCACATCCCTCCACACTCTTAGGCCATGTTCCAAGGACAGCGGTTTGGAGCTGTTTGTTTTTACACTGATGGATGTTGTGGTCTGTAATCCATGAACCGAAGCCGGGCTCTTCTTCCATTGCTGCCGGCATACCTTGTTGTGTTTATGAGTCTGACAGGCAGACATATCTGAGGCGTATCTCATATGCTGATCTGTGAAGGAGATAAGCCCCTCGTTTTGCTTGAGTGGAGACAAAAGAAGCAGGTGGCAGAAAAGCCTGCATTGATTTCTGCTTGGGCCGGAGGGGCCAGGATAAGATCAAGTCCTCCTTGGACACATTCTGCCATTGGATCATTTGACTCAAATTTGCAAAACCATTTAAGGTGGGGTAGGGGTTTTTTCTGCCTCACC
This sequence comes from Oryx dammah, assembly GCF_014754425.2. NCBI lineage: Eukaryota > Metazoa > Chordata > Mammalia > Artiodactyla > Bovidae > Oryx > Oryx dammah. The sequence goes on along the minus strand of NW_024070210.1, from coordinate 12,683,206 downwards.
ATACCTATTTTTTTAAGTGGTTTTTTTTTTTTTTTTTTTGATGTGGGCCATTTTTAAAGTCTTTATTAAATTTTAAAGTCTTTATTAAATTTGTTACAGCATTGCTTCGGTTTGATGTTGTTTGTTTGTTTGTTTGTTTGTTTTGGCCCTGAGGCATGTGGGATCTTAGTTCCTTGACCAGAGATCCAACCTACACTCCCTGCCTTGGAAGGTGAAGTCTTAGCCACTGGACCACAAGGGAAGTCCCTCAACATACCTACTTTTATTTTTGGTTTTGTAAGCTGCTGCCACCACTATTTTTATGATAGAGGAAATTGAAAGCCAAATATATTTTCAGAGTTTAGAATCTCTTAATTTGCTGTGTGATCTTTATGCATTTTATTTTTTACCCTTTGATTCAGGTTTTGCAGGAGATGCAGGTTCGATTCTTGAGTTGGGAAGATCCCCTAGAATAGGAAGTGGCAACCCCATTCCGGTTTTCTTGCCTGGAAAAATCCATTTACAGAGGAACCTGGATGGCTACAGTCCATGGGATCACAAAGAGTCAGACACAAGTGAGCATGCATGTAAAGAGAAAACCCCACCTATAAATTGCTCCATTTCAGTTGACCACCAGATTTTTACAGAGTAAAATTATTTTTTTGTTGAAGAGAGACAATATAAATGTCCACATGGGCTGCTGGATGGGGGTTGTTGTTCCTTGTTCAGTTGCTCAGTCGTGTTCAGTTCTTCGCAACCCCATGGACTGCAGCACACCAGGCTTCCGTGTCCTTCACAGTCTCCCGGGGTTTGCTCAAATTCATGTCCATTGAGTCAATGATGCCATCCAACCATCTCATCCTCTGTCGTCCCTAACTTCTCCTGCCTTCAGTCTTTCCTAGCAGCAGGGTCTTTTCCAATGAGCCAGCTCTTCACATTAGATGGCCAAACTATTGGAGCTTCAGCTTCAGTATCACTCTTTCCACTGAATATTCAGGCTTGATTTCCAGTTGAGGAACTTCAAAGTAATCAAACCCTGACTAGAGCCTGTATTTTGATACACACAATGTTATTTTATTTCATATTTATGATCATGGTTTACATGTCATGATTTCCCAGTGAGACCATAAGCTTCTTGAGGGCAGCAGGCCACTGATAATGAGTAATTACTTAGAGGATATAAAACAATTGCCTCTTACCATTAGACTGGTTCAGAAAAGTGTGGATAGGATTCCTTCTCTCCACTGAAAACTCTGACTTTGCTGACTAGTTTTAGTACTGTCCTCTCCTTTGTGATTCCTTGATGATTATTAATTGGTTCCAATGGTATACATTTCAGATCTTTAATTAAGTCCTCCTTTCTGTTTAACTCACAGCCAAAGCATATTTTTCACTTATCTTCCTGCAATGCTCAAACATAAATTGATGCCAAATGCATTGTTTGATACATTCCATCCAGATTTGCTTGCTTGCAAAGAATACTAGGGCAGTAGCATTTATTTCAGGTAGTTTTTTGCTTTGGTCTGTTTTTGTTTGTTTTTAAAGTGCTTCTTAGCCTTTTGGCTTAGATTAAGTGTATTTCAGGTAGTTTTACAAAGAGCCATTCCTGGCATTTAGTGCGTATGGCAGTGGGGGGTAAGAGCAGGGGCACAAGAGGGAAAGAAGTTAGATGTCTTCCCCAGGTATTAATTAATTTATGGTGGAAATGGAAAGGAGGTCAGATGCCACTAGCCCTTTGCCAAACTGAGCTGCAGAAGTGTTAGCTGAGACTTAATTGATATGAGGGGCTTCCCTGGTGGCTCAGCTGGTAAAGAACCTGCCTGCAATGAGGGAGACCGGGGTTTGATCCCTGGGTTGGGAAGATCCCCTGGAGAAGGGAACAGCTACCCGAGTCCTGGAGAATTCCATGGACTGTATAGTTCTTGGGGTCACAAAGAGTCAGATGCGACTGACTTTCACACATTTTCAATCCATATGAAGGCGTGGTCTGCAGGGTCCTCCTACCTGCACTGCTGTGCTAGCCAAGGGCTTCCTGCAGCTCTGTGGTGAGAGAAGCCCTCAGGGGTGGACTCTTGTCTTAGGGAAGAAGAGCAGCCTCCAGAAGAGAGTGTTGGCAGTGATGCAGTTGCCTGGTCCAACACTTGATTCTTGATTCTGAATGCTTGATTACTCTTCTTTCTTGGGATTACTTCTTAGATAATGGTGACTAGCAAGGAGGAAATAGTGTTGTGTGGGTTATCTATGGCTGCTAAACAAATTACTCTAAAACTGAGATCCTTCAGTAAATAGGAATGCATCACAGTTTCGGTGGCACAGAAATCTAGGTATGGCATAGCTGGGTGACTTGCTCAGTGTCCCTCAAAGGCTGAAGTCAAGGTGCCAGCCAGAGCTTCAGTCTCAAGGTTCAACTTAGGAGGGATCTTCCTCTAAGCTTCTTTCTATGGCAGTTGGTAGGCCCTAGATCCTTGCTGACTGCTGGCTGAAGACATCAGCTCCTTGGCATGCGGACCTCTCTGAAGAATAGCTTACAGCATGGTGGTCATCTTCTCTCAGTAAAAATGGGAGAGAGAGAGAGCATAAGCAAGCTAGAAGCCACTGTCTTTTTCACTCTGACTTTGGAAGTGATTCCATCTCTCCTGCTTTATTCCATCTGCCCCTTAGATGTGATGCGTCCAGTGCATATTTAAGGGGAGAGGCTTCCCAGGTTGCTCAGAGGTAAAGAATCCACCTACCAATCCAGAGGGTCAATCCCTGGGTTGGAAAGATCCCCTGGATAGGGGAATGGCTACCAACTCCAGTATTCTTGTCTGGAGAATTCCATTGACAGAGGAGCCTGGCGGGCTACGGTCCATGTGGTTGCAAAGAGTTGGACATGACTGAGTGGCTGAGCAGGCACCAATAGTGACATGAGGGCATGGATACTAGGAATGGGGATGATTGGCAGCCATGTTGCACACTGCCTTCAACAGGTGGAAACAGCGTGAAATGGATATTAGCAAGCCTACACTGCAGGGCTTACTGAGGTGTCATATCCCATAGGAACTGTCTCAGAATAGAGCATCGTTGTATCCTGTGTCCCATCACCCCCAGCACATTGCCTGGTGCATGGCAGGCACTCAAGTACCAACATGCCTTTGAAATTCTGTAGAGTCTCTGTTACATGGAGATTAATGTTTGATGTTATCCTTTATAGACAGTTTTCTTCCTATGTTTCACTTCTTCAGTTACTGTCAAGGGAATGGATTTAAATATGAAATTCAAAAATAAGGACTAACTGAAACTGATCTAGAGTCCCCTTGCTTGAATTATCCTTTTAATCATAATTAGGAGCCTCTTCTTTCGTGCAGGGATTGCTGTTGCCAGTGTTCCACACAGTAGATGATAAGAATTAAATTTCCTCCCGACTTTCTCTCTACTAATCTGGTCTCACCTGGAAGTTCAGTAGCTAGAGGGCAAAGCACACTGTGTGTAATCGTAACCACATGGCCTGAAGCTCTGGGTAGATAGTCTCACAGTGCCCTTTGTGAATCTGGAAGACGATGAATTTGGACTATATCTTCTGAATTCTGCTGTAGTTAAAACCTTGATTTCTCTCACAGAAGGTTAGAAATTACCATCCTTGTCAATCCCATTATCAAAGGTATTTATTAGATTTCTACTTCCACATGGGTAAGTATGAAAATCACTTCACATTCCACGTGGCTGCTGACCTTTAGGGTGATTATAAGGGGAGATAACAATGGCCCAGGTATAAAATTGAAAATTAAACTATAACTGAAATGAAATGCCCCATAGAACTAGGCCTATCAGATCTAATGCAGATCAGCCCCTGATAATTGGTGATATGGTGCGAGACAAATTGGATGCAACTACTTGATAAGGCATAAAATATGGCAATCACGCAGTTCAGTCTGTGATGTAATGCTGTACTGTATGGCAGGTTCTGCTTCCATTTACATTATAGTCAGGCAAGAGGATGAAAATATATGTCAGAGAGCTTGTTGCCTGTTTGATCAGGGAAACCTATATAGAGTGTGTTTGACTTGTATTATAGACAAGGATGATTACTTCAGGGAGGTACTTAGAAATGTATGTAGACTTATGTAGACACTCCAGTAAAGCTTTTAGATAATGAAGCTGGCTTTTATATTGGTTGAAATGACAAGATAATGAATCTAAAAGATTTTTTCCCTTCTGATGTGCTTTGTTCAAAATGACACTTGAAATATGCCCAGGGTGTCTATTGCTGCAATTAGAATCTCGGGGTTGAATCAAACTTTAGAGGTCATTGAGTTCATTCAGCCATAAAGATCTTTTTGTTAGACTTATGACCACTAAAGCTACTCCAGTGTTCTAAGTAGCTTCCAGGATAGAGCAAAGTGCAAGTGTGCTGATCGGTGGGAAGTAGATATCCTGGTTTTTCACTGCTTCATTGGAAATGAGTGGCAGGGGCCCATTTCCACTATAAACACTGCCCAGTGGCCTTATATCATAAAAATCTACCTAAGCTTGCTCTGTATACCTTCCAGAACCTTATGAAACATGATGCCTACACCATTTTATTTTAACTGATCCATGCAGGAGGAGACTTAAATAAGATGAAGCTTGTTTCAATATATACATTTTCTAAATAGGAGAACGAGAGGTGGTAGAATAAGGTATTCTTCTATTCATTGAATGTATTAACAACTTGGCTCTGCTTGCTGCTGCTATGTAATATATAGTTTTGTCAGATGAAAAAACCCCCTTGGATATAATTTTATTTACACCTACACATATATTTCTAAGAGATGAACGACCGTTTCTGGGAATACTTACAAGAATTTGAGTTGTTTTTGCGGCAATACTACAGGTTAAGCAAATGACTTCCTCTCTTTGGGGCTCACTGCCAGGGCATGTAAAGGTGGGAGGTCATGCTGGATGATGATCTATAAATTCCTTTCAAGCTCTAACATCTTATTAGTCCCGTAGTCTTATGTAGGGGTACTGGGAGACCCCTACATATAAAAGAGAGCACCTCACTTCTTTTCTGTCGCCAGTCTTTATAATTCATGTTGTGACTCATGTTGTCCTTGAGTCAACGCTGCTTCTTTCGGTGACAGAAGCAAGCCTGTGTTCCCCTGCGTCTTATGGGCGCAGCTGTGCCGCGGCGGATGAATCCGCATCCTAGCTCTGCTCTGACTCCCGCTGTCTGTGCACAGCCCCACGGTCCCTTGCTTGTGAGGGGTGTCTTCAGCTATAGAAAGACCCTTGAGCTAAAGTACCAGGGGAATGTTACCAATGCAAAGCTAAGTGATAAGGAAAATCTTGAAATCTGGGGAAACACATCAATCTGCTATGAAATTGCAGACTGATTTGAAATCCATTTCATAGTAATACAACCGTTAATACATTTAAAGCAATCCTTTTCTCCACTACAGAATAACACCTGGAAAGATTATATGTTACTGAAATAATTGTTCCTCTGTGAAGAAAAAGGTATTTAGATAAACCAACAGTATATTATTTGATGTTGTACATTGTTATATTAAGGTTAAAACTTGAACCAGTCTGTCAGTGAGATCAAAGATATTATGGATAATTTAAACTTTTGAAAACTGTTGACCCCTGAACAAAGCAAAGGTTAGGGGTACTGACTCTTTCCACAGTTGAAAAAAATCTGCATATAATTTATAGTTGGCTCTTTGAAACTCCAATATTTTGGCCACCTAATGCGAAGAGCTGACTCATTTGAAAAGAACCTGAGGTTAGGAAAGATTGAAGGCAGGAGGAGAAGGGGACAACAGAAGATGAGAGGGTTAGATGGCATCAACGACTCAATGGACATGAGTTTGGGTGCACTCCGGGAGTTGGTGATGGACAGGGAAGCCTAGAGTGCTCCGGTTCATGGGGTGGCAAAAAGTCGGACACCTGAGCGACTGATTCTGTACCTGCTCTTGTGGTTTGCATCTGCAGATTCAACTACCTTCGTGTCATATAATCAGGCTTCCCAGGTGGTGCTAGTGGTAAAGAACCTGGCTGCCAGTGAAGGAGACATAAGAGATTCGGGTTCGATCCCTGGGTTGAGAAGATCCCCTGAACCCACTCCACTCCAGTATTCTTGCCTGAAGAATCCCATGGACAGAGGAGTTGCAGAGTCAGACACAGCTGAGGCGACTTAGCATACAAATTGTGTAGTACTATAATATTTACTATTGAAAAAGTGGGTCCATGCATTTAAACCTGTGTTGAGAAGGACCAACTATATATATGTTTTTAAGTCCTGATACAATTGCTTGTTTCAACATTCTACACCTTAAAATCTTGCCCAGAGAAACCTGAAAAGAATAACACATGAACTGTAATGTTTCTGGCTTTCTTACTCTTTGGAATAAGTTCCAGTAGGCAGGGGAAGAGATTGAAAGCTACAGCTGAGCGAGAAAGAGAAAGTCAAACTGGCTCATCGTTCACTAAACTGAGAGCTGTTTGTATGTTATGATCACTGTGCCATTTGATCTGAGGAAGCCACCAGAAGGAAAAGGGGCACATCTTCCTAATCAGCTCATACTTGACACTTCTGGATTGACAGCTGGAGGATTCCAGAAGTCATGTGAGGTTGTGGTTTGGTTTGTTTGGAAATCTGAAACTGGACCCTTTCAAATCTGAAATTAAACCCCTGAATGTCCTTGACTCACTCACTCAGGAACAAAGCCATTTGTGCTCTTTTGCGTAAACATAAACATGAAGAAGGAACAGATATATAAAGGATTTGAAAAGTGGCTTTAATGAATGCAAGAGATGTAGGTAAAGTATTTTCTATGAGCTACAGTAGCCAAATGGAATATATTGTTTTAAGATAGATGGTTTCACAGGTGCATACTTATCTTCAAACTCATTAGGTTGTGTATGTTAATTATGTGCAGCTTTTTGTATGTCAAAAAATAGATGGATCCTCTCTGAGGAGTTTTGATTTGGGACCATTACCAAAGTATCAGCAGTGTGTTCAGTAAGGCTAAAGTCTAATCATTTTAGGATGGGTGGCTAAAGGGAATCTGTTTATATCCACATTCTAGCAGTTTCTGATTCCTGCACTAGTTTTTCCCCATTTATGGGGACATTTTATGCCCCTTTGTCATCTGTTTTCCCAGCTCCCATCCTTTTGAAAGGTGAAAAGTGTTGGTTGCTTCAGTTGTGTCTGATTCTTTCTGCCAGTCTCCTCTGTCCATGAAATTCTCCAGGCGAGAATACTGGAGTGTGTAGCCAGCCATTCCCTTCTCCAGGGTCTCTTCCTGACCCAGGGATTGCCCCTACATCTCCTGCATTCCAGGTGGATTCTTTACCATCTGAGCCACCAGGGAAGCCCTCCAAATATTTCATGTAGATGTTTTCTCCTCTGCCATGCCTTTCAAGATACATTCCTCTGCTTTCTTCTCAAGTCCCATATCCAACGAGAGCTTTCTCAATGAACAGAAGAAAGCCTGTGACAGTTTTTGGATTTCACATTCCCAAAACAGAGCCTTCCCAAACGCCTGTCCTGCTTATGTTCTATGTGCTTGTAATGGTCTTGTCTTACTCTCTTCCAGGAATCCCCCCAACTGCAGCTGGACCTTCCTGATTAGTTAAGATCTAGGGACCCAAACATAGTTGTCTTTTGGCTGAAAGGAAATACTCATCTTGTAATTTGGTGGTTTCTCTTCTATCCCTCTGCCAGCAACTGTTGTTTTTGTGTGCTTTGTAAATCTCTGCTTCCCTTCTCCATTTGCTGAACTAGAGATGGGTCAGCTGCTCTTTTAACATTTTATGAATATAAAGTATTATGCTGCATGCTTTCTATTTGTTATCTCATTAACTCTTTAGAACAATTATAAAGTTGGTTTCTTTGTCACGTCCATTTTTTTTTTCCTATGGTAAAACTGAGGCTCACAGGTCCTATAGTTAGCAAGTGGAAGTACAGGATTTAAAAACAAACCTACTGACTTGTGATCCCAGATGGTTAATGTTTAGAATATTTCCATATTCTGTGCTAGGCGTTATGCTAGTTAATAGAAGCTGAGCAAAAATACATGATTCTGTCCAGGCTGTCCATCTCATAAAGAAAACAGATGTTGCAGGTAAAGTAAGGAAGAAGATATGTGTTTTCCTTATTGCAAACTGCGAATGTCCTAAAATAGCTCAGGTTATCACAAAAGCAGGCTTTTCACGGTTACTGTCATACATGATAGCTTGTCCCATAGGTTGTTGATATGGACGGTATTACAGATAGGAAAAAGTGTGCGAAAAGATGTGAGAGTAAAACTTCTACCATCACTGCTGATGGATCAAAATAATACCCTGTATTTGGATTTGATGCTCAAGAGGAAATATAAATGATTTAGTATATATATTCACACATATTTATGCATACACATATACATAAATATACATACACCCATAAACATATCCATATGTCATAGAAAACATGCATAAATATCCATGCATACATATGCATACACACAGATATATACGTGCATATATCACATTTTAAGAAGCTGTCTTCTGCTAGCTTAAGGCCCATTAAAATTTAGGTGTCTAACAAAGTTGATTTGACACAGTACCCCAAATCTTTTATTTATAGCTTATCACATCTAAGTACTGTGTGAGGCATTGGCTTTATACTTCTACCTTAGAAGAGGACTTAAAATGGTTGCAAGAATCAGAGTCATGGTGAAGGCATCATCAAAATTAGGGCTAAATGAATTTAGTCCTAAATGAATGAATGAACTAAATGAATCTCTCTGATATGAGTCTCTATTTCTATGCATGAGAACTAAGGCCAGGAGAATTTAAATGGCCTGACATAAGAACATAGATGGAACCGTACTTAGGGTTCAAAACTCCTGACTCCCAAATAAGTCCTCTTTCTATCTCACCATACCTTTTGCATCAGGAAGAAACTGGAATTCTGATGAATGCACACTAATTGAAAAGAAGTTCAAGCTGAACAAGTAGAATATATAGGCCACATAAAGCCTAATGGAAATTTATACTTTTGGAAAATTGATTTAGGAATTCAGATTCAGCTGAATAATTTCCTAGTTTTTTACAGAAGGGCCAAATAAGGGCTAGATATACTTTAGCATGGATTCTGTTGTGTATTCACAATCCCCAATACATGAGATTTTGTTTGGGGGCTGGGAAGGGCGGTGGGGACCAAGGATTCTTATACTCCGCAGTTGCTATTTAGCATTCATAGCATGGTAGGGCAGGAGGACATTGATGGAACATTTTTTTCTGCCTTCTTCATTTTTAAATGGATGTTGACATGCTTCACAGCAGCATCTCCAAACAAAAGATGACAAATCCCCATTTATTTCTCATCAGTGGCACTGTGCGGGATGTTTTACTCAGTCTAAGCTTGGCGCTCCTGAGACACAGAAGTTTTATTCCTACAGCAACATGGATCTCCCATAAAAATAACAATTCCATTGCCAGTCACTCTGTCAGGAGTATTGGCAGATTGAAGAAGACTTAGCTGATTTCACTAAGCTATTAGTCTGAAACTCTGATCTATAAATCTGGATGGGAACCACACAAGGGGAAACAATGGCTTTTGGGCTTTCTCAAAAGCAAAGGTCATGTAAAAACACTGGATTGAAAATAGAGCCGTGGAAGCAAAGCAGCGGATGAAGGGAAATTGTACTGAGCTCACTCAGTGTTCCGGGCATTCTGCTAAGCTTCCACCATATCCTTGAAATAGTGAACTGGTTTTGTCTCTTTTTTCCTTTTTAATCATCAATTGATGTGTGTATGTATGTGTCTACAATCTATAAAAAAAAAAAAGTTCTTCATGTTCTTGTTTTTCCCTATGTAAAAAAAAAAAAAATAGAATAACATGACATCTGTTCTAAAGAGATATTCCTTCAAAATCCTCGAATATTTGGTGACTGAAATTTCTAGAATCTTGGAGGCAAAAACAGTAAAAGTATAGGAACATATAGGAAAAGTCATTAGAGGTTTTATATAAAACTGTTTAAAAAATCTTAGTATGGGGATTTACAACAGTCAGAACCAAGTTTTATTTGATGTAAAATATAATAAAAGCAAGAGAGTTCCAGAAAAACATCTATTTCTGCTTTATTGACTACGCCAAAGCCTTTGATTGTGTGGATCACAATAAACAGTGGAAAATTCTGGAAGAGATGGGAATACCAGAACACCTGACCTGCCTCTTGAGAAACCTATATGCAGGTCAGGAAGCAATAGTTAGAACTGGACACAGAACAACAGACTGGTTCCAAATAGGAAAAGGAGTACATCAAGGCTGTATATTGTCACCCTGCTTATTTAACTTCTATGCAGAGTACATCATGAGAAACTCTGGGCTGGAGGAAGCACAAGCTGGAATCAAGATTGCCAGGAGAAATATCAGTAACCTCAGATATGCAGATGACACCACCCTTATGGCAGAAAGTGAAGAGGAACTAAAAAGCCTCTTGATGAAAGTGAAAGAGGAGAGTGAAAAAGTTGGCTTAAAGCTCAACATTCAGAAAACGAAGATGATGGCATCTGGTCCCATAACTTCATGGGAAATAGATGGAGAAACAGTGGGAACAGTGTCAGACTTTATATTCTGGGCTCCAAAATCACTGCAGATGGTGATTGCAGCCATGAAATTAAAAGATGCTTACTCCTTGGAAGGAAAGTTATGACCAACCTAGACAGCATATTAAAAAACAAAGACATTACTTTGTCAACAAAAGTCCGTTTAGTCAAGGCTATGGTTTTTCCAGTAGTCATGTATAGATGTGAGAGTTGGACTATAAAGAAAGCTGATCGCCGAAGAATTGATGCTTTTGAACTCTGGTGTTGGAGAAGACTCTTGAGAGTCCCTTGGCCTGCAAGAAGATCCAGCCAGTTCATCCTAAAGGAGATCAGTCCTGGGTGATCATTGGAAGGACTGATGCTGAAGGCGAAACTCCAATACATTCACCACCTGATGTGAAGAACTGACTCATTTGAAAAGACCTTGATGCTGGGAAAGATTGAAGGCGAGAGGAGAAGGGGACGACAGAGGATGAGATGGTTGGATGGCATCACCAGCTCAATGGGCATGAGTCTGAGTAAGCTCTGGGAGTTGGTGATGGACAGGGAGGACTGGCTGCGGTTCATGGGGTAGCAAAAGTCAGACACGACTGATCGACTGAACTGAACTGAACTGAACTGAACTGAGAATGACTCTTAAAGGATAGATTGGGGGAGTTCAGGGAGTGATGGAAATATTCTTTATTCTGATTATGGTAGTGATTACATGAACCAATACACATGTTAAAATTCATGGAACTCTACACCAAAGGCAAAACTCATTTTATGATGATTTTAAAAATAAACTATAAAACATTTTGGTAAAAGGTTGTCAACTTTACGTTGGCAGATGTCAAACAAAATGATGTTGTTTGACAATATTGTCAACTATTAAGCCTGATTAATGACATACACAAAAGAAGTATCATCATTTCACACACAAAATGAAATTATGATCTTTCCATCTAGTTCTTAAACTTCTTTCTTTCCTGACATCTGTAATAACTCATGGCTATTTCATTGCCTATGGCTTCATACTGTTTGGAAAATCAGGAAAAGGAAGACTTTTAAGGATTCAGGGTGAAAGGTAAATGTCCCTGTTGCATCTTCCTTCCAGTGGGTCAAATGTGGTGACTTTGGTTAGTTCTTATCTTCGTCTTTCTCCCTGCATCAGTCATCGATTCTCCTACTGATTTTTTTTTTTTTAAACAAAGGTCAAGCGCATATTTGTAGGTGACACCAATTGCTTCAGAGTTTGTCCCTGCTCCTTACTGTTCTGATTTAAACCCCTTGTGGCACTTTCTACTGCATGGGTAGTGATAAATGGGGTTGAGAGTGACATGGAAATGAACTCAGAAGTAAGTTTATGGCACTGCTGGGGACCATCTGTTAATGTAAATGTTTAAGGTAAAATGCATTAAGGCTTAAGAGCTGACGAGACATTTTATTTGCATCCTGCCTTTGGGATTATGCCTGGGTTCCTGCCTAGTTTTACTCTTTTATCTGCTGCTATTCATTTGTGGGATGGAATCCTAAACACATTTGAAGTATGTTTTTTTTAAATAACTCGCTTAAACAAGAAAAGTTAGGAGTTGTGGTAGGGGTTTGGGGGAGTTTCCAAGTGTTTAGATACATTTATATGGTTACTTCTCATGTATGATTACCTCCTGTTACATGATTGGTGGATGAAATTGCTGTCTCCAATCTTGAATATTAAGTACTGTCTTTTGGGGCCATCAGGGTCAACCACGATAAAAATAATTTATGAAATGAATGACCCGGTATTAAAATCACTCTTAAAGCTATTTGTATTATATTGTAGTGTTCTGGGGAACTCATAATAAAATAGAGAAGTATGAATGTACCCATTTTACTTTTAACACTTTAAAGTGTTTTATCTGAGGAGACATTCAAGTAACCCATCTTTATGATTCATAGGAAAATGGTCCTCTTCAAAAGGGAAAATAAAATTCAGCTACTAGATGTAAATCAAAAATATTCATTTCCAGCTTCTACCAAGTCAAGTCATGGCTTGGGCTTATAGAGTGGGTTTTATGTGCCGTGACAGTCCTACCCAAGTGCAAAGAGGCACAGAAAAAGGAGCAGTGAGGTGAGCTAGAGGGAGTAGAGGGAGAAAAAGAATGTGAATACAAGATGATTTTATTCCTTTCTTTTTAAATTTTTTAAAAATAATTTTTTAAAGTTTATTTTTAGTTTTGGCTCTACTAGGTCTTCGTTGCTGCACTCAAACTTCCTCTAGTTGCAGAGAGCAGGGGCTAATCTCCGGCTGCAGTGTACGAGCTTCTCGTTATGGTGGCTTCTGTTGGTGACGGGCACGGGCTGGAGGGTCCGCGGGCTTCATTAGTTGCAGTACGTGCGCTCAGTAGCTGTGGCTTCCAGGCTCTAGAGTTTAGGCTCAGTAGTTGTGATCCACAGGCTTAGTTGCTCTGAGGCATGAGGGATGGTCCCGGATCAGGGATTGAACCCGTGTCTCCTGCATTGGCAGGCAAAACTCTCTCCCGCTGAGCCACCAGAGAAGCCCTGGATACAAGATTATTTAAATAAATCAAGAAGTTTTCTGGAAACCTCTGAACATGGTGAGTGAAAAGTGATTAGAAATTTTGAATGGTTTCCCTCTGGGTGGATAAAACTACCTGTTCAGCTGTAATGATTCTGATGATCTTGCCTCTTAAGCTTGTCCTTTGAGATCAGCAAAAAAAAAAAAAAAAAAAAAGTCCCATTTTCTCATCTCCCAGTTGAGCTGGGGTTGATTGATGCATAATTAAGATCACTGAGTGATGATGAGAGCGGCAGAGTCTCGAAATTTTTCCATGATGATTTTCTTTCTCTTTTTTAAAAAGTAATTTCTTTTGGTTCTTATACTGCACACTTTTGATAGCATCATATTAGGGGCAGAGAGTTTGTGTTAAGTTTATGGGAGATAGGATATGATATGGGGTCTGTGGATTTGTAAGCTGCAATGAAAAGTCAAAAAGAACCCAAATGAAATCACAAGCTCTTAGACTGGATGAAATCTTGCAGGCCACTTAGCCTGTGTCCTTTGTTACACAGAGTAGGTGACTCCTGAGTATTTCTGAGGCAAGGTTGCTTTTTTAAGGTTATACATCTGGTCAGGGGTAGAGGCGGGGAAGTGGCCTGAGCCCTCCCATTCCTAGTTCCCTTTCCTCTCCACTAGGACATCATCCTTTTATATAACTTGGGATCTTATGCTCTCTTTGTAATGCTGGAGATGTAGGTTTTAGTTTCCCTCTCTGCTAAGAACTCTATGTCTGGAAAGATGAAGTGAGTAACATTAACATCTACCTTTCAATCACTTGTCCCATTTTAAATTGAGGGTGCGCACTGCAGACAGAAGTTTGCCTAGAAAACTTGGAAATTCTGTTTCCCAGTGGCCCACTTAGCACTTGATCTGATGGACATTGTTGAATTATCACACGTTCTTGAGCTGTAACGTCAGCCTGAATGAAAGGTGTATAACTTGAAAGTTTTTCCTCAACTTTCAAGGATCACAGTGGTAATTTATATTCAATATTTCTTTCATTTATTTTTCCAATCAAAATAGTTGAATTTTAACAGTAAAATTAAAATGTTGAAACAAGTTTGGACTCCTGTATGAAAAGTTTAATTGTCTATCTATAGCTCTACACAATGTTAGGTATCTCCTTGGAAATGAACAGGTATTTATTAAGATATAGTCAAAGGTATTTCTTATATTTCTAATGAAAAAAGTCTCATGAAGATTTGAATGGAAACCAGGGAAAGAGATGGACCTTAAGTACATAAATTGGCTATAAGACTTCTGATGAGGAAGAGTTTATACAACTTCCCTGGAAAAACTAATCCTCTGGAGGGGGAGGAACACATTTATAATAACAGCTTGGCAAGTCTAATGTCTATATGAACACAGAACCAGTTATGCCAGCTACAGGCAGGGAAGGCTTCACTGCTCTTTCAAGGTCAAGGTCCTCTTTCAAGGTTGACCTTGAAAGAGATGAAGAATGCAGAATTCCTGGTGGAGAATGGGGAGGAGCACATTCTGGTGGAAGCGTAAGAGGCAAACATGGACTCCTACATGTTTTCACAGCCCACTTCAGTCCCACTTAACCCCATCAAAACTGATGGCCACATCTTGACTACATTCTTTTAAGGAAACCTATGCGTTACTACTTGGACAAAAAATATCAGGCAACCATTGCCACCTTAACTAAAAAAAAATGTGTTTGAGAACTTTCCTGGACAGAAGATATGAAGATGCTTTCAGCTGCATCTGGGAATAACATGAGGTGCTGAGTCACCTGAGTGTCTGAGGAGTCACAGTTAACCATTCTCCAGTTAAAGCAACAGCAGGAGTCAGATCATCTCAGAATAATCTGCAGTCACCCAAGGCCAAATGCACTTGAGTGAGTTGGTGAATTTCCTCTGGAGAAGCAGTAGGGTTCTCCTTTGGTGTTGTTTAGTCGCTCAGTTGTGTCTAACTCTCTGTGACCCCATGGACTGCAGCACGCCAGGCTCCCCTGTCCTTCACTATCCCCCAGAGTTTGCTCAGATTCATGTCCATTGAGTTCATGATGCTATCTAACCATCTCATCCTCTACCACACTCTTCTCCTTTTGCCTTCAGTCTTTCCCAGCATCAGGGCCTTTTCCAATGAGTCAGTTCTTTGCATCAGGTGGCCAAAGTATTGGAGTTTCAGCTTCAGCATCAGTCCTTCCAATGAATATTCAGGGTTAATTTCCTTTGAGTAATAGCATCTTATAGTTCAGAGAGGAGAAGCTTAGCTACATCCTTATAAACCTCTGTCAATCGGTTGCAATATTTCAGATAAATCTCTTTCACTATCTGAACTTTAGCGATCACCTTGTGGCTCAGCTGGTAAAGAATCTACCTGCAATCAGGGGACCTGTGTTCAATCCCTGGATTGGTAAGATCCCCTGGAGAAGGGACCAGCTACCCACTCCAGTGTTCTGGTCTGGAGAATTCCATGGACTGTATAGTACATCGGGTTGCCAAGTGCTGGACATGACTGAGTGATTTTCACTTTCATCTGAACTTTGAAGTATCTTGGCTTCCACTTCATAAGAAAAATTGCTTGATCCATCCTCACTCTGCTCACCATCTTACCCTTCTCCCCAAAGAGCAGCGTCAAGTAAGGTGACTTGAAAGCCCAGGTGAAACAGGAGCCCTCTACTGACTTCTGCTAAAGGTGGTGACATTGATTGTGCTCTGCCTCAGCCTCCCCCAGTTAGCAACTTCCCCCCAGATTCTGTTGGGATAAAGAAAGACAGGAGAAAACAGAGGCTTGAAAGATTTTACTATCTTCCCCCTTTCCCTGAAGCTTTAATATATTCATGTGTATGTGTACACTATTGTTGTTGTTGTTCATTTGCTAAGTCACGCCCAACTCTTTTGTAACCCTATGGACTGCAGCATGCCAGGCTCCTCTGTCCTTCACTGTCTCCTGGAGCTTGCTCAGATTCATGTCCATTGAGTCCGTGTTGTTATCTAACCATCTCATCCTCTGCTGCCCCCTTCTCCTTTTGCCTTCAGTCTTTCCCAGCATCAAGGCCTTTTCCAGTGAGTCGGCTCTACACATCAGGGGGCCAAGGTGTTGGAGCTTCAGCATCAGTCCTCCCAGTGAGTACTGAGGGTTGACTTCCTTCAAGGTTGACTGATTTGTTCTCCTTGCTGTCCAAGGGACTCTGAAGAGTCTTTCCAGCATCACAAATTGAAAGCATTAATTCTTAAGCACTCTGCCTTCTTTATGGTCCTACTCTTACATCCATACGTTACTACCAGAAAAACCATAGTTTTGATTATACAGACCTTTGTCAGCAAAATATTATGTCTGCTTTTTAATGCATTGTCTAGCTTTGTTGTAGCTTACCTTCCAAGGAACAAGCATCTTTTAATTTCATGGCTGCAGTTACCATCCACAGAATGATTTTGGAGCCAAGAAAATAAAATCTGTACAGTATATTCTTGAATATTCCATTATACTGTAGGCAGTTATGCTCTTTGAAGAAAACAAATTTCTTGAATTTTCCTTTTGATGGACTTAAGTCAAAAAGTCTCTTAATGGTTCTTCAGATGTAGTGCCTGCGGAAGGGAAAGGTTAAGTGAGAATTACTCAGTCCGTACAAGAAAGAGGATAAGTTCATCATTTAAATGCAAACATTTTTTTTTATTTTTTACTATATTGGCTTTCTTATTCTTCAATTTCTCTTTGTCTTATTAGGTCACTTTTGTATGTCATGTTAAAAATATGCCTTGTCAATAAAGGCCGGGTATTTAGAAATAAGGCAGCTTAAATCATGGTGCAGCTGTTCGATTGTAAGATGGATCTCTTCTAATCTGTGTGATTATTATCCCAGGCATAGGATAGTTCAGTGAAACTTAGAAAGTGAGGATATTCTGCACAGCTAAACCTTTTTATTGGTGATCATACGATGACAACAACAAAAACAGTGTAAAACAAAAACACCGTGGTTTTATGGTTTGAGTATCTGCATCAGGATTTGGCAAGGGAAGTGGGGGTGTGGTACTTGTGGCGGACTGGGGCATAAGAATTCAGACATCTTTTATAATCCCCCTTATCTGTTCTGCCTCTGAGGGAATCAGTCAGTGGAAGCTCAGCTGAGCAACTGCTACATGCAAAGCTATGTGGGGGACACGTTGAGGTAGGTACACCTGACCTCAAGGTATTGTTAATAAACTCATAGGAAAACTATGATCTGAACACTTAACAATATGTTAACAACTTAAATACTAAATATGTATAGTAAAAATAACTGCTTTTAATTTCTGACAAAGTTAGCTGGCAACAAACAAGGAAGTTGCTTTGATAAGAAGGTTATTTGCTTTGAGCTTCCATCAGTGAGAGGTAATCAGATAATTAGAGAGGAGGAATAAAAGCCTTTAGATGAGAACAGCATCATAAGCACAAGCATGTGAGTGCAATTCCCTGTAGATAAGGAATTCTATGTCTCTTCTTTAATTGACAGTTACTTCATTCTTGAATGAAAAAGGCCAAACATAGTTATAGGGCTTGCCTTTTGCTTTCTGTCTTTTCATTTTTTTTTTTTTTCAAGAAACATTAAACTTGCACCTCGGAATATTTTGACAAGCTTAGAAACCTTTTCAAAAAATAACTCATGTGCACAGCAAGACGTTACTAACCTCAGATTTTTTTTTCCCCCCATGGTTATGACGACTACAGACTTTCTCATTCACACCTTCAAACTCGTGCAGAGAGCAGTCAAGATCTCTCCTGTGCATTTTGGCACCATTTAGGGGGCTTGAAAGGATCACAGAGGACTCCCTGAAGGGAATCTCTCAACCTTCTCGTACCTCTTGGCCTGTTTCAAGAACACTTAATTGACCTGAATTAAGATTGTGACTTCTCATTTCTCAATTTGAAGCATAAGTCAAGTGGGAATTTTGCAGTATATTTTGTATTTTTGAGATAATCACAAAATCATATCTGAGTACTGCCTTGAGTCAAGCTTCTGAACTAACACATTTTGAATTGCTATGATGATGAAGCCACCTTCCCTTTGATATCTCAAAGAATATGTAGCTAAGTTACCAGTATTGTGGAGGACTGGTTACACTCTAGCTTCAGAAACACTTTCTCTTTTAAATATCAAGAAATTTTGGCTTAGGGGTTAATTCTTTCCCGGTTATAGATTGGGTAGAACAATACTCATCCTCTTATGCAGAAAGGCTATTTTTAGACTTCTAATTGCTTCCCAGTTACTGTAAAATAGTGATTGTTAAGATTTCAGCATATGCATCTCTTGGGTGCCTAGCATCAAATGAGAGTACTTAGGCACTGCAAATCCTTGCCTGCCCTTTTAGAGAAGACGATAGTCCTGGCCACCACAGGCAGCAACCCTTAGGTTAGAACACTTAGGTTCCCTCCAAGGAATCCGTCTTCCAGTTGCATCCAGATTCTGGGTGTTGTCTTTGTCTTGTCTCTCATCTTCCTCATCGGTCTTTCACTCCCCTTAATTGACTCACCAGGTACCTGGGATCTCATGCACCCTGGCCATCTTCCCCTATGTGTCTTTCCTCGTGGTTCCGTTCTCCCTGCCAGCTTCTCAGATTGCCATGGTCTCACATCTTATGCCTCCCCTTAAGGCCCCCTCACTTCCCATCACCTCTTCTTTTTATTCAAACTGCTGTTCAGAAATCCTCATTCCCAGTCCTCCACCTCTTGTCAACAGAGGAAAGTCCAAATTCTTAAGCCTCTTTAGGAAGTAGACTTTGTCCACAACATTGCGTGACATCTACTAGGGAATGACAGAACGCGAAGCTTTAAGAATCGAGCCTGTAGCACTGCCCAGACGTACATGGTATTACAAAGGAACAAAGCCTTTCGTAGAAATGGACTGATAATTTCCCAGCACTCAAAGCCTGGAGTTTTTAGCAAGGACATAAATCCCAAGATTTAAAAATAAAGGACATGAAGGAAAATAAAAAACAGAAATCCCGGAGAAAGCAAGGCATGTCACAAAGAATGACCTGAGACCCCTACAGGGTGGTTCCTGCCTTACTAAGGTTTGTCCCAGATAACGTTTTGGTAGAAGCAGCCTCCCATCCTAGTAAGGAAGGTGAGCCAAAACAAACAGAAAGAAAGAAGAGTTCTCCCTCCATCACCCCTAACAAAATTCTGTCTCGATAAGTGTCATTTTTGTGTTTGGATGTAGATTTATGAAAGCATCTTTAATTGCCCTCCTACTGCTGCTGCTAAGTTGCTTCAGTCGTGTCCCACTCTGTGCGACCCCATAGAAGGCAGCCAACCAGGCTCCTCCGTTCCTGGGATTCTCCAGGCAAGAATACTGGAGTGGGTTGCCATTTCCTTCTCCAATGCATGCATGCATGGTAAGTCGCTTCAGTTGTGTCCGACTCTGTGCGACCCCATGAACAGCAGCCCACCAGGCTCCTCTGTCCACAGGATTCTCCAGGCAAGAA
Organism: Oryx dammah; assembly: GCF_014754425.2. Taxonomy (NCBI): domain Eukaryota; kingdom Metazoa; phylum Chordata; class Mammalia; order Artiodactyla; family Bovidae; genus Oryx; species Oryx dammah. The sequence goes on along the minus strand of NW_024070210.1, from coordinate 12,663,694 downwards.
TACTAGAGTGGGTTGCCACTTCCTTCTCCCTTTAATTGCCCAGTGTATAGTAAATTGTTTTCTCAAAAACTTTGTGGAAAATGCTGTAGAACGCTAAGGCTACAATAAATAAGTCATTGGATGTCAGGTTAAGAAGTTTGCAGTGATACAGTAGGTGATCGGAAGCTCCATCCACATTCCTTCACCATCCATGTTCTTTTTCACCTCTATGTGAAAAGCACAAAGGAGTAGTAATAGTAGCATTTTGTAACAGAAATGTAAGTTGCATCTGGCTCACATTCAACCTCTGATTCCTCAGGAGGTTTTCTACGCCCCCTCCCCATTCCTGCTTTCCAGCTGAGCTGACAGAAGGACAGAAGGATTAAGAAATCAAGTAGCTTATCTTAGAGGTTCCCCACAGGGCACTTTGTCCCAGGTGTTCCTGCTTGCACCTTATATAATCAGGAGCACTCTGCGTGCCCAGGGTATTACTATAAGGGTGATTGTTTGAGCCAGTGGGTGATGGTGTCAAAGCAGTTATATTCAGGTGATGTGTGATCTTAAAGACCTAGTTAGTGCCCCAGGAGACCTGGAGAGCGGTTGGCTTCCCGTACCTTTGCAGTCGCACTTTCTGAAGTGAGGTGGCACCACTTCCCAAAGGGGAACAAAGGTGGATGATTAAGGAGAGGACAGTGTGTTCCTCCAGGGCTTTGGTCGGTGGGGGGAAAACACTCCAAGTTAATCTTTTCTAATGTGCCCCTTTTTGTTATGTTTATATTTTCGGTTGGACTTCTTTGTTCACTTAAAATGGAACTAAGTCAAAACTCTGAGACTTGACCATGGCTTGATAACCTGAAAAACGACTTATTTTTAAAAAGAAAATGAAAAGAATAATAAATCAGCTTTATTTTTATTACATTTTTTTTGGTAAGGTTATCTGGAGTAGGAAATGGCACCCCACTCCAGTGTGCCTGCCTGGAGAATTCCAGCGACAGAGGAGCCTGGCGGGCTACAGTCTGCAGGATTGCAAAGAGTCAGACATGACTAAAGCGACGGAGCACACAGGCAGTGATATTTGTATGAACTAATTCTCCATCTGACTTGAAAGTTGCAGAAGGCTTATGGTTGTGCTCCAGTCGCTGCCACCAAGTCTAATTTACAGGGAATTCATTTCAAACTGGATCTCAGTTTAATTAGGACCATCCCTACAGAGCAGGTCAGAGACTCCACATTATTTTCTCCCCTTTGCTTGTATTTTTAACTGCATGGTTATTGCACACTATTGAAAAGATTTCAAAATATCCTGGAGAATATCAGGAAAAATGAAAGTCTGCTCTGACCATCCCCAACCCTCCTCTTCTCTCAAGTGGAAATCACTGTTGACATTTCAAGGTGCAGCCATCCAAACCTGTTGCTCTGCCTTTACCAACAGAAATGTGAGTATGTGTGCACATACATACCTGTCCCAAAAGATTTTTCGGTCTTCATACAGAAGTGAAGTTGCTCAGTTGTGTGCAACTCTTTGTGATCCCATGGATTGTAGCCTACCAGGCTCCTCCGTCCGTGGACTCTTCCAGGCTAGAGTACTCGGAGTGTGGGTTGCCGTTTCCCTCTCCAGGGGATCTTCTGGACCCAGGGATCGAACCCAGGTCTCCCGCGTTGCAGGCAGACGCTTTACTCCCTGGGTCACCAGGGAAGCCCGTACAGAGTCATACGATAAATATATCTCTCCCGGATATTGTGCCCTGTTGGTACATGTAGAAGTATGTAAGTTCTGTCGAAAGTCAAAGTGCAATAAGAGGTGAAGGTTTGCTGGAGCTGCCGCCTGAACGTGTGGTCTCAGGCTGGAGTGAACGGGCTGTGGCTGAATTGAGCCAGCCTGTTTCTGCGGCTGCTGCAAGCTGGCCCTGCTCGGTGAATGGATGAGCCCTCTGAAGGAGTGAGTGCAGTAGCTCCTAGCCTACTGCATTGTTCGTGAAGACCCCTGGCAGTGACAGACCCTTGAGGCTCCCTTCTCAGTTTTAAAAGCAGAAAGGAAACACTTTCCCCCAAGGACCTTGTCCCATTGATCCCCACCCTGTTATCTTCTGAGACATCTCACTGTGCTTGCTCTGGGCTCACAGGGCCTGGGGTTGAAGAGGATAGTGTGCTTTTCTTTTTTCTTTTCTTTTCTTTTTTTAAAATGCTAATCTTAAAAAAATATGTATTATTTATTTTTGGCTGCACTGGGTCTTCATCACTGCACATGGGTTTTCTCTAGTTGTGGTGAACAGTGGCTACTCTTTATCATGAAGCACAGGCTGTAGGACGTGGTGGGCTCAGCTGTTGTGGCTCACGGGCTTCAGTTGCCCTGTGGCAAGTGGGATCTTCCTGGACCAGGGATAGATGGAACGGGTGTCCTCTGCATTGCAAGGTGGATTCTTTTTTTTTTTTTTTTTTTTAGTTTTTATTTTTATTGATGGATAATTGCTTTACAGAATTTTGTTGTTTTCTGTCAAACCTCAACATGAATCAGCCATAGGTATACATATATCCTCTCCCTTTTGACCCTCCCTCCTATCTCCCTCACCATTCCACCCCTCTAGGTTGATATAGAGGCCCTGTTTGAGTTTTCTGAGCCGTACAGCAAATTCCCGTTGGCTATCTATTTTACACATGGTAATGTAAGTTTCCATGTGACTCTTTCCATACATCTCACCCTCTCCTCCCCGCTCCCCATAAGTCCATAAGTCTATTCTCTATGTCTGTTTTTCCGCTATTGCCCTATAAGTAAATTCTTCAGTACCATTTGTCTAGATTCCGTATATATGTGTTAGAATATGGTATTTCTCTTTCGGACTCACTTCACTCTGTATAATAGGTTCTAGGTTCATCCACCTTATTAGAACTGAATCAAATGTGTTGCTTTTTAATGGCTGAATAATATTACATTGTGTATATGTACCACAACTTCTTATCCATTCATCTGTCGATGGGCAAGGCGGATTCTTCATCACTGGACCACCAGGGAAGTCCGATGGTGATGAGCTTTTTGACGACTAGAGGCCGTCCTCTGGCTTCACTCATTCACATGCTTATTCATTCATACTCACGTGACCATACGGCAGAGACACTGAGCACAGGGCTAGAGATGGAAACCTGAAACAGACACAGTCCACCGACGGCCGAAGGACATTACAGATCAGTGAGGGACACAAATGCGGACCCAGACAGTTACAGGAAAGCCTGAGCTGTGCATTGACCCATGCAGTGTAGAGAAGTTTCTGGTCATACTTGAGGGTGTGAGGAGAGGCTTCCTGGACAGGAAATCTAATCCGAGTACCGGGGATAATGATAACTTAGCTAGGTAAAGAGAGCTGAGAAGAAAAGAGGTGTTGGAACGAGAGGAGGCCTCAAGGCGAAGGTCCAAGAGTGCCTAACAGGGGCTGGCAGGTTGGGGCAAGTGATGCCCGGGGCAGGAAAGCAGGGTGGGTCTCTTTGACCTTAAAGGCCTCCTACCTTTGGAAGGACTGATGCTGAAGGTGAAGCTCCAATATTTTGGCCCTCTGATGCAAAGAGCCGACTTGTTGGAGAAGACCCTGATTCTGGGAAAGATTGAAGGCAAAGGAGAAGGGGGTGACAGAGGATGAGGTGGTTGGATGGCATCACTGACTCAGTAGACATGAGTTTGAGCAAACTCGGGGAGATGGTGATGGACAGGGAAGTCTCGTGTGCTGCAGTCCATGAGGCTGCAAAGAGTGGACAGGACTTCATGACTGAAAATCAACAGCAACAAAAGGAGTTTGAGCCCTTATTCTGAGAGTCATGGGGAACACCTGGAGAATTTTTAGAGGCATCAGAGTGTGACTTATAAGCTTTGTAAGGTGGGAGGCAGATGAAGTGGGGCAAGGTGACCAGTAGGATGCTAGTGTGGATGTTGGAATAGGAGGTGATGGTGGCTTTAATCGGAGCAGTGGCGATGGCACTGGAGAAGTGTGCTGAGTTTGAGGAGGCATTTCTTGCATCCTGTGAGCAAGTCTGTGCAGTTGCAGAAGTACCAGGTTGAGAAACTGCATAAACCACCTGCGAAGCAGTTAACTCTGACATTGCAAAGTCGAATGTGTGTGACACAGAGGTTAGATAAATATCTGTCTCTGAGAGTGTGTGTGTGTGTATATATATATATATGAGTGCATTTTTTATTTCACTTTGTTTTTAAGAGATAATTGCACCCGAGGCTGGAGCCTGCTCACCCTATCTTTTGGACTCAGACTACAGTGCCTGGTCTATTTTCTACATGACTGGGCTTTACTTCAGAACTGACGAGTCATATATCATTCTGATTGATTTTTTTTTCTATGTTTTTTCCTCCCCCCTACTCAAAGAAAGGGGAAGGGGATAAAATAGAGACTGTGATGAGACAACATCAGGGTAACTCAGCCCAAATATGCAATTATCAGGAGCCCCCAAGTCTGGCTTAGTTGACCTCATCTTGTTTTGTCCCTCAGAGCTGAGCGAGAGGGGTGGACAGTGGAATAAGGTCAGGCAGTGGGTAAGGAAGAATAGCTCCGTAGCCCAGGCTTGGAGTGTCTTGGTCTCTGCCAGAGGGGAGTGGTAAGAAGGGGAGACCAACAGTGTCCTGAGCAGTGGGGTATAGCTAAGCTCTAAATTGCCCACTAATTTGTCCTTGCTCCCAAAGACTGGACTTTGCTTTCACCCATCTCTTCTGTTTTTGCTTCCTTTATTCTCGGTGCCAGTCACCCCAAAGGCAAGGACTCCAAAGCTTAAGCATCCTTCTTTATTAAAGGATAAAGATGCAGATGGAAGGGCTGTGTGTGTATTGTTTTAAAAAATTCTTTGTAAAGGTTAAGTGGATTGCAGAAAGTGGGTAAGATTGTATCACAATGAAATGTACACCACCTCTTCAGAAGACAGTCCCTTTATTCTGCAAAAATTTTATTGTCTTTGCAGATCTGATACAACTCAGACTCCATCCAGCTCACAATTACAGTTCTAAGGAATTAGGATCTTTGGACAAAACAATCTTTTCAGTATATATGTATCCTCCACCCTCGAAGGAACACACATCTGTTAATGTTTTAAGAGAATTCTGAGTTTTTTTAAATGACAGTTAATACCCATTAGAAAGCTGTAGAAGCACATGCCATGATCATCAGCTTTCTCTTGTACTCCAGCATACCTCTGGCCATTGAATATCGAGGGGAAAGTTCTGGGCTGGAGTTGAAGGCATAAGTGAGGATCATGGACAGTTAAAAATGAGTTTTTTTTTTTTTTAAAACTCTTACCCATACATTTTGGCTTCAAAAAGATGGTGGAGTGTGTGTGTGTGTGTGTGTGTGTGTGTGTGTGTAAAATGGGAAGAAATACCAATGCCTCAAAATGGACAGGTCATTTTGTTGAATGTAACCGAACTCCTGAGCATTCAGAGATTAGGAACAGCCATAATTCCTGGCTGCCGTGCTTTATGCTAATGAGGCTGTGGTCTTCTGCTGTGGCAGCACTTTACTCCTGCCTGGGTATCTATAGTCAGCTTCTACCAATGTAACTGCCTGCCGCCGCAAGCCATTATAAATTATTATTCTTATTTAGCACTTGACTCTACAGTGTATTTCTTTCCTTCATGTTTTGTAAAATACAGTTATAGACTTAGGTCTAAGTTAGCTATGATTCTTTGTCCTTATAAATTCAAATCTGTCATCAGCAATAAGCTAAACTTTTTCGGATGCTAAACATTTGTAACCCTTGCAAGACAGACCAGTGATTTATCAAGGAGTTTCATTCATTTATGCAGGCATGTCATATTTACCGAATACTTACTTTATACTAGGCAGTGCTTTAGGCATTGAAGATAAAACAGTCAATCGTATGCATTATAGGGAAGACATATTACCAGGAATTTCTAAGAGATACTAGTCAGATTTGAGGAGACATGCATCTCTATGTTGATAGTCTCAGTATGGTTTTCATCCTCGATTATCTGTACAACTCCATGGGAAACCTCTGCAAAGTTTTATTTTCACTATTTTTTTCATTTGCCCTCTGGTTTTCAAAGAGTAATTTTTGCCTTTAGTGGGGTGATATTTTATTACTTTCTCTCTAATATCTTAGGAAAATTATTTCCTTATCTCCTACTGATGGTTACTTTGGAATGTGTAAACAATTCTTGGAAACCTGTATATGAGAATTTTGTTGTAAGAATTCATATACATCTGGACAAGCAAAGGCTATTACCTTCCGCATTCTATATTTTAGAAGTTTTTTCACATTTTCTTGCCAACTTTCCCAGTTGTAGTATTCCCAGTTGGTTGATTGATTTTCTGTCTCTTTCTCTGTTTTTTTCTTAAGTTCTCCTCCTCTCTCTCGAAAAATCCATGCTTCAATGTGCTGGCAGGAAAGAGCAATCGTAGATTGTGTCAATTAGCTTACAGGAAATTATTTTCCTTTTATCTCTTACTTGTGTTCCACCACTAATAACTATGTGACTTCAGATTCTTGTTAACTTCTCTGAGTCACGTTTCCTTACTTGTAGAATCATACAGTACTTCCTGTAAAAGCTGAGATGTGTTTGCTCAGTTGCTAAGTTGTGTCTGACTCTGTAACCCTTTGGACTGTAGCCCGCCAGGGGTTACATGGGATTTTTCAGGCAAGAATATTGGAATGGGTTGCCATTTCCTCTTCCAGGGGATCTTCCTGACCCAGGGATGAAACCCTTGTCTCCTGTATCTTCTGCATTGCAAGCAGATTCTTTACTGCTCCGTCATCAGGGTATCCCCAAAACTGAGATATTATGTGAAAAATATAAGCGCCGTATCACACACCTTGTCTGTGCCTGGTTCTCCCCCATTTTCTCTGTGAATCTGCCCCTTTTTTTCTTGAGCCTATTCCACACTGTTCCATTCGGCTTTCTACACCTGGCATATTTAACTCCTCTCCAGGTAAGTCTTGATGTCTTATGTTGACCCTGTTCTGCCATGGAGAAATCGAGTTCCATAGTAAGTCAGCGTGCTTCTGAGAAATTGAGCTTTTGAGATGATTTTGATATACAGTGATGCTAGGCTCAACCTTAAAGCAGCCTGTAAGTGTTCAGTCAAGTTGCCTCCCTGGTCAAAATGATCTTTTCTACACTTTGCTATGGTGCTTGGAATGTCTTCAGTACAGACTCTTTCCTCAGCCCTTTAGAGGTTTTTAGCTTTTTAGACTTCTCTCTCCAGTTTCAAATCCTCCTGGTGAGTCCCTGAAGTCAACATTGGTTGGCACTTGGCATGGGTTAATCCGAGATCAAGTTCTTGCTGAAACAAGGGGTAGCCTAAGGTTGAAGAGCAAAGAAGACAGATGAAGAGAAGCATCAGAAGCAGGTTTATTCTTGCGCCACAATGTTGCCATGTTTGCCTTAACCCCGGGAGTTGTGCTGCCAGTATCTAAAGAAGCCCTGGCTCTGTGTAGCTGGGTAAGAAGAGAAAGAGCCATTTCCCTCCTGCTTTCCGAAGGTGGGCATTTCACCTGAGTATCTTGGTGTGCCTCGTGAAGCATCATCGGGTGAAAATTAGGGAGTGGATTTGCTTAGAGCTTTGGGAAAGGGTTTCTGACTGTTGGCTGAATTGATGAGTCCAGAAGGAAGAGGGAAACACGTCATTGAATGAGGGTGAACTGAATGAGCTAGTACTCGCTTCCTGACTAGAATTTGTGGCCTGAGTACCTCTGTCCTTTCTTTTATTTGTTACATTTGCATTCAGTTGATAATGGGAGGAATAAATAACCCCCTTATCCTTTATTTCAGTAAATCCCTTCTCACTGTAGAAAGGGAATCATGTGCATATTTTTCACATTAATGCAGTGTCCCCCTGCTCCTCAATGCAGCAAATACTGCAGTGCTAATACCCAGGGGCCTTGCAGTCTGGGCCCCACGTCAGAAAAGCTACTCGAGGTCCTGGTAGTTGGCTGCAAAGCCTGCCCTGAAGAGGAAATGAAGGAGACGCATATGTGTTCTCAACAAGGGTTCTGCAGCTTGTTTGGGGTCATGCTACTCTCCTGCAGCAGCCTCTCAGAACGGGATCTCTCCACCAAGTGCTCCTTAGTGCCTGGTATCTTTGGAGAACTCCTCTGGACCATCTAAACCAAGTGGCCATCTAAACCAAGCTTGAATAATGGTCCCTTGGCAGAGTCACCTGGAAAGAGAACAGCCTAAGATGCTGACTTTATCTGGGATGTGAAATGCTCTACTATTACTGGATTAAAGCATCTCAGCCATCCTGCTCTGGGTGCACCTTGGCTGAGTTGATCTCAGATGCACCATATGAGAACAAACAAACTTATTTGTTTAATGAAACCACACCCCGCCCCCCAGGGGGGGGGGTTGGGGGGGGGGGGGGGGGAGGGAGGACACGCATTATCGCATATGCCTTAAAAACTGTTTACTTTGGAGTTCCTTCCTGCTTGTAGTCTCATTGCATTATCTTCTCTAATTAGTAGATATATGCATCCTCTCTTGGCAATAAGGTGAGTATTTTTGTCCTCATTGGGTAGTTTCCTAGGGAAGAAGCTCATGGCATCGCTCTGACTCTGGGTGTGTGGCCTGTCTTCTCACACATTCTCACCCCACCACACTTCTCCTGTGATGTTGCCGAGTCTGGCTAATTTAGATCCTTTCTCTAATTTAAGTTGCTTTCATTTAACTCTCCTTGAGGATGTCTGTCTAATGCACTCGATCACCAAGCTGTGGAGCTGCAGAGCTCAGAGAGGTGCACCCAGATTTCTGGATGCTGCAGGGGTACCCAGAACAGGAAGCTCATCAGAGTCCTTTTGACAGGAAGTCACTGGGAGCCCTGACCAGTTGTCAGACAGGATGACTGTTGCGGCTCCAATTTGGCATTCAAGGCTGAAAGGGAAAATAGATTTTTCTCATGCATCCCACTCTTTTTTCAGGGAGGAAGTTTTCCAAAACCCTCCCCACCCAACCCCCCAGCAGAGATTTCCTTTGTGTTTGATTGGTCAAAACTAGGCCTATAAGTGTTAGTCTCTCAGTCATGCCTGACTCTTTGCGACCCCATGGACTGCAGCCTTCCAGGCCCCTCTGTCCATGAGATTTTCCAGGCAAGGATACTGGAGTGGGCTGCCATTTCCTTCTCCAGGGGATCTTCCCAACCCAGGGATTGAATCCAGGTCTCCTGCACTGCAGACAGATTCTTTACCAAAACCAGTAGCACAGTAGATCAGAATTTCCCAATTTTGGAGCCAAATCAAAATCCATTAAGGTAGAGAACAGAGGTGAAGTAGGTGACCACACAATAGTGTTTGCCGTGGGAGGAGTCATGGATGGGTTTCTTGGTATTTTGCATGTCACGAACAAGGGTCTAAGCAGAATCTTCTGTTTTGTCTGAGATATTTTCAAATAAGTTATTTTTTAAAATTTTATTTATTTACTTTTGGCTGGACTGGATCTTTGTTGCTGCATGTGGACGTTCTCTAGTTGCGACGAGTAGGGGCTGCTAGTTGCAGTGTGTGGCCTTCTGGTTGTGGTGGCTTCTCTTGTTGGGGTGCACAGGCTCCAGAGCATGGCTTCAGTAGTCACGGTACCCGAGCTTCCTTGCCCCACTGTTTCCCAAGGAGGAATACACTTTCCAAAAGCCTCCCCACTCAGCCCCCAGCAGAGTTTCCCCCAGCGTGTGGAATCTTTCCGGACCAGGGATTGAACCTGTGTCCCCTGCATTGGGAATCAGCTTCTTAACCAGTGGACCATCAGGAAAGTCTGAGTAACTGTTATTTCTTTTTAGATTTCATCCTGGATCTGGATTCTTACACTGCATACAGAGGGAAAGGCATGAGAGAACATATAGGGTCTTGGGGGGAAAACATAAGCAAATGGGTACCTAAAAAGGTCCCCTAAAGTAGACTGAAAGTATAATTTATAATTTAAATCAGGATAATTTTGAACATCAACAGGGATGCTATAAATAATCCTACCATGTCAACAGGTAAAATCATCCTAGGCAAAGTAAAATGTATGCCCAAGCCAGGTCTATATGAGGGAGTCTTTTTTTTTTTAATGTGAGGGAAAAAGCAAAACTTTATTTTTTAAAAAAGTTTCTTTAGGTGGAGAAAATGCCACATTTATTTAAGATCATGGTAAATTCCAAATTTATATGCAAAGTTCATGTTTAATTTTATTTAAATCCTAAATCTTATGAGACATTAGAAAGACTATTATAGAAGATACTGTTTTTACCCCTCAGAACTTGTTAAATATTCTGAGATGAATTTGGAAAAAAAATATTAGCATGTACAAAAGCAAAATATTTCATATTGGAAAACTATAAATGTTTATCTTTTATTTTATCTCATGTCGGTGCCAAGTCTTCCTCTAATTTCTCCTAACCTGCCAAGGCTTAGCTGTCACTGAGGATCTTTTCGGTCTTGGCTGCTGATGGAAGCTTGGAAAACAGCTTTGTATGAGGGGATAACCCAAACAGAAGAAGGCGAATCTCCTACAGACCAAATGTGTTCAAGCTTGAATGAAACATGAATGATCTTTCTAAGGGAAGGGGGAACCAGTCATTTTGCCCTCCAAGAAAATATTCCAGGTTCTTTCTTTCCCTTATGTTATTTAGCTTTGCAATTTGGTGCTGTGCTCACAGAATGTTCTCTACCCATCAATATCCAGAAAGGAGAGCCTTTTCATTGAAACAGGCCACTGAATCTGTTTCAGGGAGTACCGCTGATAGTCTAGGTGTATCTGAAAGAAGGAGAAGGGCAAGAGGAAACCTAACCATACATCTTGGGAAAGTATTTTCAAAACTGAGTGTTGCTATTGAAAAAGTGAGAGGAATTATTTTGAAAACCCCAAATCACCCCCTGTTCCACTCAGTTTCAGCTGAATACTAACGTAAAATGTTATGAACAGTAAAAAGTCTCGCACTCCCCTACATTTGTAAACATCAGTCTTTCACATTTCTTAAGAAGATCTAGTTTCTTGCTTTTTCTTATTGGTCCAGTGTGCCCTTTATTCAATAATTTCTGAAAGTATGATCGATACAAAGATGCTGCTTTGATTTCTGGTTTATGTGGTTAGATCTTGGATCTTAGAAATGAATAGTTTAAAAATATCAGCTTTCTATCAAGGGTTTAACAGAAACCTCATATTTCTGAACAAACTTCTGCTTTGGAAAGGGGCTATTTCTTGGTCTGCAAAACTGCTAATCCATGAGTTACATTCAATCTGGGCTACCAAAAAGAATAAGTCACCCCTGGGCCTTGATGACAGTGTTGTCATTTAGATGGCAAACAAGGCATGAAATACCCTGTCACAGAACTCAACACTCTTAAGTGGGGACAAGAAACCCCTCACCTTTGGGTATAATCAAAGGTCACTGTGAAATCGTCTCATGTTCTAGTATCCAGGCTCGTAACCTTCCAGTGGTTTGTTGCTTCCAGGGAGCATTCTGTTTCGTCCAGAACTGGACGAAATAGGTGGATAGGTGGATCTGGTGGATGCATGTGAATGAATATTGAAACATCAGCTCTGCTGCTAAAATTTCCCAGCAGCCCATAATTAGTTATCTCTTTGATCTTTTTTGAAATTAAAATATATATATATACATATATATGTGTATATATATGTATGTGTGTATATATATATATATATATATATATATATAAAATTTCAGTTCGGTTCAGTCATGTCAGAGTCTTTGCAACCCTATGGGCTGCAGCACGCCAGGCCTCCCTTTCCATCACCAACTCCTGGAGCTTATTCAAACTTATGTCCGTCACGTTGGTGATGCCATCCAACCATGTCTTCTTCTGCCGTCCCCTTCTCTTCCTGCCTTCAGTCTTTCCCAGCATCAGGGTCTTTTCCAATGAGAGAGAGAGAGAGAGAGAGAGAGAGAGAGAGAGAGAGTGTGTCTGTGTGTGTGTGTCTATGTGTGTGTGTGTGTCTGTGTGTGTCTGTGTGTCCCCGAGGCATGTGGGCTTTTCCCAAGCCAGGGGTCTAACTGGTACCCTCTGCCTTACAAGGAGTATTCTTAATCAGGGACCAGAGAATTGCATGTCTCCTGAATCTTTACATTTATATCCTGAGGGGTAGATAGGAACATGGGCTTCCCTGGTAGCTCTGCTGCTAAAGAATCTGCCTGCCATGCAGGAGACCCCGGTTTGATTCCTGGGTTGGGAGGATCGCTTAGAGAAGGGATAGGCTACCCACTCCAGTATTCTTGGGCTTTCCTGGTGGCTCAGATGGAAAGAATCCACCTGCAATGTAGAAGGTCTGGATTTGATCCCTGGGTTGGGAAGATCCCCTGGAGGAGGGCTTGGCAACCCACTCCAGTATTCTTGCCTGGAGAATCCCCATGGACAGAGGAGCCTGGTGGGCTATGTAGTCCATGGGGTCACAAAGAGTTGGACACGACTAAATGACTAAGCACAGCACAGCACAGATAAGAACATTTACAGAGAACACACTGTCCAGGGGATTACAGAGTCAACTCTCTAGAGCCTTGTGCTGGAAGAACTGGCTGTTTCCGCCACCTTACTCTTGACATACAGCCAAGAGCCCACCAGCAGCTGTCTAACAAAGCAAGGGAGGGATGCAGACGTAGTTGTCTTCAGTAGCCTCACTCCTTGTAGTGACGGTATCATGCTGTCATACTTGGGGAATGAGACTGACATTTAACCACACCATTTATATAATTACTCTTCTCTTTATTTTTCTGATCCAACCTTCAATCATCCCTACCTTCTGGGCTGGCAGGAAATTCAAAGATTTGCTTTTTGGATAAAGGAGTTGTATGTGATTCTCTTGCAAGTGGTGATGCAAGAACTTGGAGAATAGTTTTTAGTTTGCTGTGGGGTCATTTTTATTTTCATTCCTTTTGGCGCTGGATGCTTCAGGGCGTGCTTTGTCTCAAACATTGTCATTCCCCTTGTGTTTAGTGGTATGCGGTCAGTAGTGCTCCCACCAGCCATCCACCAGCTTCTGGTAAACAGCTATCCTTGTCTTTTGCAGAAGCTGAGCGCTGGTCTTTCCTCCCTTGATATCCTGGTCATGGGTTGACTTGAGTCCCCAAAAGATACGTTGAAGTCCTGATCCACGTGGCACTAGTGGTAAAGAAACCATCTGCCAATGCAGAGACGTGGGTTTGATCCCTGGGTCAGGAAGATCCCCTGCAGGAGGGAATGGCAACCCCCTCCACCATTTTTTTTTTTGAGTTAATGTTTTTATTTATTGCAGATAAATACCCAGAGGTAGAATTGCTGGATCAAATGGTAATTATTTAATTTAGTTCTATGCAGTCTACATGTATAAAACTGCATAGAAGTAAATAGAGAAATCCACCACCCGCCAAATACATGGATGCCCAGATGACTTAAGTCAGAACCCCTGATGATTGTGTATTTTTAATGCTTTTTGTTGAATTAAATTGATTTAATTTTGGCTTTGCTGGGTCTTTGTTGCACCGCTTAGGCTTCTCACTTCAGTGTCTTCTCTCGTTGGGAAGCACAGGTTCTAGAACCCATAGTTGCAGCGCTTGGGCTTTGCCACCCCATAGCATGTGGAATCCTCCAGGAGCAGGGATTGAACCCACACCCCCTGCATCGTCCGTGTCCCATGCATCGTCAGGCAGATTCCTAACCCCTGAACCACCAGTAAAGTTCGATTGTGTATTTTTAAACTCTTCAGATGATTCTAACATTCTGTCAGGGTTGAGAGTCCCTTCCCTAGGCATTTTCACAGAAATACCTCGACAGGAATTTTACAGCATATTTGCAGCACTCTGCTAGAAACGGAATTTGGTTGAAAAACTCATTACAATCTCCAAATCATTAATTCTATCTACAACTAAATAGTGTGTGCATTTATCATATCCCGCTGAGTATTCTAGATCCTCACTATTCAAGCATCTTCCATGACATCACCTGGGAGCTTTTTAGAAGCACAACATTTCAGGCCTAGAGAAGCCCACGGACAGAGGAGCCTGGTGGACTACAGCCAGTTCAGTTCAGTTCAGTCGCTCAGTCGTGTCTGACTCTTTGCGACCCCATGAATCGCAGCACACCAGGCCTCCCTGTGCATCACCAACTCCCGGACTGCAATCAGACTCACGTCCATCAAGTCCGTGATGCCTTCCAGCCATCTCATCCTGGGTCATCCCCTTCTCCTCCTGCCCCCGATCCCTCCCAGCATCAGAGTCTTTTCCAATGAGTCAGCTCTTCGCATGAGGTGTCCAAAGTACTGGAGCTTCAGCTTCAGCATCATTCCTTCCAAAGAAATCCCAGGATTGATCTCCTTCAGAATGGACTGGTTGGATCTCCTTGCAGTCCAAGGGACTCTCAAGAGTCTTCTCCAACACCACAGTTCAAACACATCAATTCTTTGGCGCTCAGCCTTCTTCACAGTCCAATTCTCACATCCATACATGGCCACAGGAAAAACCATAGCCTTGACTAGACGGACCTTAGTCGGCAAAGTAATGTTTCTGCTTTTGAATATGCTATCTAGTTTGGTCATAACTTTTCTTCCAAGGAGTAAGCATCTTTTAATTTCATGGCTGCAATCACCATCTGCAGTGATTTTGGAGCCCCCAAAATAAAGTCTGACACTGTTTCTACTGTTTTCCCATCTATTTCCCATGAAATGATGAGACCAGATGCCATGATCTTCATTTTCTGAATGTTGAGCTTTGAGCCAACTTTTTCACTCTCCACTTTCACTTTCATCAAGAGGCTTTTTAGTTCCTCTTCACTTTCTGCCATAAGGGTGGTGTCATCTGCATATCTGAGGTTATTGATATTTTTCCCGGCAATCTTGATTCCAGCTTGTGTTTCTTCCAGTCCAGCGTTTCTCATGATATACTCTGCATAGAAGTTAAATAAGCATGGTGACAATATACAGCCTTGACGTACTCCTTTTCCTATTTGGAACCAGTCTATTGTTCCATGTCCAGTTCTAACTGTTGCTTCCTGACTTGCATAAAGATTTCTCAAGAGGAAGGTCAGGTGGTCTGGTATTCCCATCTCTTCAAGAATTTTCCACAGTTTTTTGTGATCCACACAATCAAAGGCTTTGGCATAGTCAATAAAGCAGAAATAGATGTTTTTCTGGAACTCTCTTGCTTTTTCCATGATCCAGCAGATGTTGGCAATTTGATCTCTGGTTCCTCTGCCTTTTCTAAAACCAGCTTGAACATCTGGAAGTTCACAGTTCACGTATTGCTGAAGTCTGGCTTGGAGAATTTTGAGCATTACTTTACTAGCATGTGAGATGAGTGCAATTGTACGGTAGTTTGAGCATTCTTTGGCATTGCCTTTCTTTGGGATTGGAATGAAAACTGACCTTTTCCAGTCCTGTGGCCACTGCTGAGTTTTCCAAACTTGCTCTCATATTGAGTACAGCACTTTCACAGCATCATCTTTCAGGATTTGAAACAGCTCAACTGGAATTCCATCTCCTCCACTAGCTTTGTTCGTAGTGATGCTTTCTAAGGCCCACTTGACTTCACATTCCAGGATGTCTGGCTCTAGATTAGTGATCACATCATCATGATTATCTGGGTCATGAAGATCTTTTTTGTAGAGTTCTTCCATGTATTCTTGCCACCTCTTCTTAATATCTTCTGCTTCTGTTAGGGCCAGACCATTTCTGTCCTTTATCGAGCCCATCTTTGCATGAAATGTTCCCTTGGTATCTCTAATTTTCTTGAAGAGATCTCTAGTCTTTCCCATTCTGTTGTTTTCCTCTATTTCTTTGCATTGATTGCTGAAGAAGGCTTTCTTATCTCTTCTTGCTATTCTTTGGAACTCTGCATTCAGATGCTTATATCTTTGCTTTTCACCTGTCTTCTTTTCACAGCTATTTGTAAGGCCTCCCCAGACAGCCATTTTGCTTTTTAGCATTTCTTTTCCATGGGGATGGTCTTGATCCCTATCTCCTGTATAATGTCACGAACCTCATTCAGTCTATGGAGTTGCAAAGATTTGAACACAACTGAAGCAACTTAGCGCGCACACATACGTGGATGTGACCTTATTTAGAAATAGGGTTTTTACAGCTGTGATTAAGATGTATGTTAAGACGGGAGCCTCCGGAGGAGAGTGGGTCCCCAATCCAATAGGGCTGATGTTCTTATAAAACAGGATGAGAGACACAGGCTGACTCACACTGAGGAGTGACTGCCCCGAGAAGACACAGCACATGGAGGAAAAGCACTGTGACAGCAAGGCAGAGATGGCTGCGATGTGTCTGCAAGCCAAAGAGCGGCGAGGGTTGCCATCATCTCCAGGACCAGGAGAGAAGCCTGGGGCAGAGTCCACCCTAGAGCTTTCTGGGAGAGCTTGGCCCTGCTTATGTTTGGATTTTAGACTTCTGGTTTCCAGAATAGTCAAAAAATAAACTTTTGTTATTTTAAGCTACCCAGTTTGTCATGGCAACCTTGGGGACGTAATGCAGTCCGCTTCTCTCCCTTTCCTGATACAGATCCTATGTTGCTCACCAAGTTCTTTCCTCTGTGTCTCCCCCTCCCTGGGGTCACTGAGTATAATCCCTCTCCACTGAGTATGTGGAACCCCGATGTGCACACTCTTCCTGGGGTTGCAGAGGATAAAGAAAATGGTAGGGCAATTTAGTCACTTTGTTGATATTTTACTCTGTTACACTTATATTTTCAGAAGGCAGGTTTTGCAGGGGAAAAGATACAAGAAGTGAGAGGTTGTTAATAGTTGCCAAGGTCAAACCTGCAGCTCTCTTGACTGTTCCCTCTGGCATCCTCTTCCCAAAGAGCGTCTCTTACCACTTTGACTTGTCAGTTTTTTTCCCCACAGATATTTTCTGAGTACCGCCCATGTGCCAGGCAGTGAGGAGAGAGTTCTAGTCTTCAATGAGCCAGTGATCCAGAGGGACACAAAGAGCTGCATAGACATTTATAAAGCGAGTATTAGAGAAGCTATTCAAGAAGATGAGAAGAGGTGCGATTTGTGTAAGCACTGCTCCGTCATCATAAAAGTGCTTACTTAGAGATTGTTTCTGAGCTGTTTCTTCAAGAATGAGCAGGATTTTGTCAGGCAGATTAAGAAAGAACCTTCTAGGATGTGGAAGTATTATGGGAAATTATATGATAATTTTGAAAAGAGGGAATTAGTAGGCATGATTTGATTATAGGGTGGGTGAAAGAGTGGTAGCCGATGAGGAAAAGGTGGATGAAGGCCAGACTGTGAAATATTAGGGAGTGCTTCCTGTGGGCTAGGTCCTGTGCCAGTGGTTTTCAATAGGTTATCAACTCTGAGAGGTGACTACTGGCATTACTTAATGGATGAACCTGAAAATTAAGAGATACAGGTAACTTGTTCGACACAGTCAGATGGTAGGTGATGGAGGCTAGAGTTCAAGCCAGGCCTAAATCCCCAGACCCTGTTCTTCTCACTCCACTGTGCTGCAGAGAGAGGTGGAGAGTGTCTGGAAGCCCTTGAGGAAGAGTGGCAGTTATATAGCCTGGGTGGAAGAGTCATTGGACTTTAGAGACCAGAGGCAGTGAGGCCATGGCAATCCAGGAAGGAGATGATGTGAGACTGAAAAAGAGGAAAAGGGGACTAATTTCCCATTGATCAGTTTATCAATTGATGGTTGGAAGGCATGAAAAAGGAGAGTATTAACTCTAAAGTCCTTGCTTTGAATCATGGTTTGAGGATGGTGCCATTCTTCAAGGCGAATTAGAGAGAGGAACAAGATATTCTGCAAAGAAATACTAATTTTGTTTTTAGCTGCTTTGAATTTCAAGTGCCTGATGGAAGATGTCCAACAGCCAATTATAAATTTTGGTCTCAAGTTCGGATGGGAAGTCAGGACCAGAGATCCACTCGTGATTCATCAACAGTGTGGTCGAGCCACAGTGACCTTTCTTGAAATGTAAATCTCATTTCTGTCACTCCACTGCCTAAGTCACTTCAGCAATCATGTGGTGCTCTTAGAGAAAAGACCTGCAACCTTAGCATGACTGGCAAGGCACTGTGAACTGGCTCAGCCTGTCTCCAGGCTCATCCTGAGGTGCGTTCTCAAGCAGGCTCAGGTTCTGGATTTCAGTTCTCAGAGACATAGGTGAGACGCCTTTCCACCTCAGGAAGCACCCCCTCAACACATGCTCTCCTGTGCACAGCATATGCACGCGCTAGCATGCACATGCAAACGTGAACACATGCATTTGTATCCTCATAGCACGCACATACATAAGAATGTGTACACACACACAGATCCATGTGTATGCACTATGAACACACACAGATGCTCCCTCCATGCACGTATGCATATGTGCACATATGCACATGCCTGCTCACAAACACATGCAGACCTTTCACCTAGTCAGTTCCGACACTCCACACACACTCAGCTAAAACATCTTTTTATCCGTGTGGTTGTTGTGTTCAGTTGCTCGGTCATGTCCCACTCTTTGCGACCCCATGGACTGCAGCACATTAGGCTTCCCTGTCCTTCACCATCTCCCAGAGCTTGCTCAAACTCATGTCCACTGAGTCAGTGATGCCATCCCACCATCTCATCTTCTGTCGTCCCCTTCTCCTGCCTTCAATCTTTCCCAGCATCAGGGTCTTTTCCAATGAGTTGACTCTTCACATCAGGTGGCCAAAGCATTGGAGCTTTAGCTTCAGCATCAGTTTTCCCAAAGAATATTCAGGATTGATTTCCTTTAGGATTGACTGGTTTGATATCCTCACAGTTCAAGGGACTCTCAACAGTCTTATCCAACACCACAGTTTATCCATGACCTCATACTAAAACAGGGTTTCCTTTCTTTGTTTCTTTTTTTTTTTTTAATGCTGTAGCACTTATTGAGTTGTATTGAATAATTCATGCTGTAATGTTTTCTTTCCTGTTAGAATGGGAGTTCCATATTAGTAGCAATGATCTACATATTTCTGCAGCCTCTAAGTATAGTTTCTAGCATGAATGGGTAATTTAATTTATAGACTATGGGTGCATGGATGGATGGAGGGACAAATGAAGCTGTGAGTGTTAAGGAGATGTAGAGAGTGAATGGGAACTCTGGGGAAAAGAGACACGACTCAGAGGATCCTCCCCACTCCACAATTAACTTCCAACCCACTTAATCTCTTCTCTAATGAGAATTACTGCTCTGGTAAGCTTTGAAGATTTTCTTTAAAACTTCTTGTCCTTTAAAAAGATGCAGTTTACCACTTATGCTCTGGGTCGCAATGTATGGAATATACAGGAGGAAAACTAGGCCGTCCTTTTCTGTTCGTGTCTGAACTATCTCATTAATTGGCACTCGTGTTGCAGTAATCAACTTCTCATTAAGGCTTCTCATTAGATGATATCTTTTCCTTTTGACTGTTGACATGAACAGGACATTCAATTTATCATCACTTGCCTGTTTATCACTTAAAGGAACTTTACCTTCCTCCTAGTTATCACATCCTAATGTTTTTCTGGATTTTGTAAAATCCTTAATCTTATGATAGGGTTTCATTTATTTATTTATTTTTTCCTTTAGCCATTGCTTCATTTAGCATTTCAAAGCCATGGTTTAGTGAAATGAGATATCCTTTTATTAAGATTTTATTTTGCCATCACTCATTTACTGCATGGAATACTTCCTCAGTTTTCATGGTATTTCGTGGCTAGATCCATTTGCTCATCTGGTCATAACACATTAAGGCCAAAATAGTAGTTTAGTACTTATTTAAATAGTATGGTTTTTCTTGTGATCATGGGACCCTCTTATTTAACCCCAGGCAGCCACTTTTCAAGTATATGCTTTTAATTATAAGGAAAACTGGATGAAAAAAAGTGACTTGATCATGGCACAGACATGCCATCATCACAAAAAATAATCTGCAGTCAGATCCACAACATCACTTTCATTAATAAATATCATTTTAATGTCTTATGTACAAATATTCTCTTTACAAATCATCTCCAGCCAAAGAAATAACTTGTTTAGTCACAGATGGGCTGTCCACCTGCCCATAAAAATATCCTATAGAGAGCTTTCTAAACAAGAGAATAGGATTTTTCAAATGACTTTTTGTAATTTTTAAATTTTCTATCTGGTATCTGTGTTTAAAAAAAATTGTGTATGAAAGCAATGTGTCACTGAAATGAGAATGGCCATATATTTATACTTTAAAAAGCTCAGAGGTAAATAATCTGCCTGTAATGCAGGAAACCCATGTTCGACCTCTGGGTTGGGAAGATCCCCTGGGGAAGGAAATGGCAACCCACTCCAATATTCTTGCCTGGACAGAGGAGCCTGGCAGCTACAGTCCACGGGGTCTCAAAAGAGTCGAACGCGACTGAGTAACTGACACTTTCACTTTCACACATGAATATAGTTCTCTTGTTGAAGTTTCAGAGCGATCATCCATTCCATTCTCCTGGCTTCTCTGAAGGCCACACCATTGATAAAGTTGTTTGAGAGTGGGTTTCTTTAGCATCCATCTTCTATTCCAAATACTTCCCCAGGCCTCCCTCTGCTACCAAATTCTTCCTCAATGTCAGGCAGAGCTGGCAAACAGAGCTTTCTCTCAATGGAGAAAAATTAACTAAGAAAGAAAAGATTGCCAAAAGGCTAAAACTATTTAAGGGGTTAACAGAAAAAGCTGCATCAGAAAAACAATGGAGGAACATAAGTTCCCAATTATAATAGGCACCAAAAAAAAAAAAAAAAAGAATAAATCAAAGATCAGGAGGCAAATCCACAATGAAGAGGATAAGGGGTTTAAAATAAACCCTTTCTTCTTGACTATAACATGTGTGTGCATTTCTTTGCTCCAGTGTTTTGTTTTTTTCCTCCTATTATATATGATTATCTTTCCTGCTTTTTCTTTTTCTAGCCTACTGAATTTTAAGCCTCCTGAAACAGGTATAGTTCTGTGTTGATCACCACTATATACCAATAATTAACACATAGTTCAGTTCAGTTCAGTTGCTCAGTCACCTCCAACTGTTTGCAACCCCATGAACTGTAGCACACCAGGCTTCCCTGTCCATCACCAACTCCTGGAGTTCACTCAGACTCATATCCATCAAGTCGGTGATGCCATCCAACCATCTCATTCTCTATCATCCCCTTCTCCTTCCTTCCCAGCATCAGAGTCTTTTCCAGTGAGTTAGTTCTTTGCATCAGGTGGCCAAAGTACTGGAGTTTCAGCTTCAGCATCAGTCCTTCCAATGAATATTCAGGACTGATTTTCTTTAGAATGAACTAGTTGGATCTCCTTGTAGTCCAAGGGACTCTCAAGAGTCTTCTCCAAAAGCATAGATTCTTCAGCGCTCAGCTTTCTTTATAGTCCAATTCTCACATCCATACATGACTACTGGAAAAACCATAGCTTTGACTAGACAGACCTTTGTCGGCAAATTAATGTCTCTGCTTTTAAACAAATAGTAGGTACTTTTAAAATACATAGTAGATACTTTTAAATAAATGTCCAGAGACAGACAGCTCTTTCTATAGTTTTAATCATTTTGAATTAGGCTCTCGATTTTCTGACCTCCAACTTCTTTTCTTTCCCCTCAATATGGCACCACGGCCCTTCTTTACCTGTGTCCTCAAGGTTAGTAAGCTTAAGGTCTGTCATCTCCATATGGGCATCAGAGAATGATATAACGTCATAGATCATAATCTTCTAACACATTTGCCCTGGACAGCTGTTTGTAGTAGACTGAGGAGAGATGAACTGTGTTGAAAGCTAACTCAGAAGTTGAAACCTTTTTGGTGAGCATAGATTTTAACTTGGGAATGTTCCTTTTAATGAAATGAAAGAGAATAAGCCAGAAGAACTGCTTATACCAAAGCCCAGATTCTTCAAATATGTTTCTCTTATTTAATTCCTATAGGAAGATACTAGTGAGGAGATTTGCCTTTTAAGACTAGGAAAAGTTAAGACCATGAGAAAAAAGCAAAACATACCCCAAAACCATGGGCTGGAAGGGGAAATCCAGCTAATAAAAAAGGACATTTTCATTTAATCTTGCCACTTGATTTCTTCACCCTCCACGCCTTTGAGTACATCCAATAATTTAAACAAAGAAACTTTAAAGTATTTAATATGTTGGAAAATTTCCATTAAATGTGAGAGTATCTTATGAAACTTAACATAATTTATCATGTATAATAATTTAACTTAAAGAACAGTTTTTAAAATATGGACTATTGAAAGGCTGATAAAATTCAGTAAATTTAGAATCACTTTATACACAATATACAGGGGGCTCAGAAGAAGGTATATAGGAATGATTTCTTATTTGTGAATATAATTAGTTAATGCAGTATATTTTTCTTTTTCCAAATAAAAATGGATGTTGACTTAATTATTTATCTTGTTATAAAAAACTATAAATGCATAGGTAGGGATAAAAATAGCTAGCTTAAATAAGTAGAGAGAGAGAGAGAACTATGTACATATATACAGAGATTATTTCCCTGTACAGAAAAAGGAAAGGAAATATAAGCATAATAGCTAATGAATAAAAAAGAGACTTATGAGCTTTGCATTCTGTGTGTGACTCTGCTGCTAACAGCTTATATTAATATTATCCTCCTAACATGAATTAACAACTCTCCTCAGCTAATAGACACTGTAAAGACCATTTAATACAACTGTTTTATTTTACTGATGAAGGTAC
This sequence comes from Oryx dammah, assembly GCF_014754425.2. Classification (NCBI taxonomy): domain Eukaryota; kingdom Metazoa; phylum Chordata; class Mammalia; order Artiodactyla; family Bovidae; genus Oryx; species Oryx dammah. Next base: position 12,641,070 of record NW_024070210.1, on the reverse strand, counting down.
TATGTGCCTTAAGGAGTAGAAAAGAGTACCTCCACTTTCTAAAGCCAACACAAAAGTGATTCCCAAGGCCCAGAAGACAAGAGGGGGAATTCATTCATCCTTTGAACTCATATTTTTCCTTTACCAGTGTTTTATTGAGGGCCTTATCTGGGGATAGGCGCTGCACTAGGCATTAGGGATACAGGTGAACAACCAACAGGCTTCCTGATGTCATGGAGCCTAAATACTTGGGGTGGAGTCTAAAAATGAATTAAGTAAACAGATACACAAAGAAAATAATGTGATAGGTGATAACTGGCTTGGAGGAAGAATATGTAGCTTAATCTTCTCTAGGGGCATCAAAATTGAGACATGAAGGCTGAGAGTGGCGAGACATGTGCTCAGTATGTGGGCTTTGAGGGGAGATCATGCCTGGGAAAGAGGAAGGGACCAGTGGGCAGAAGAGAAAAATCAGACTTGACGAGGTGGCCAGCCAGATCCCGAAGGGCACTGACGGCCGTGGGAAGCGATGAAGACGTAATTCTAAAAGCAACAGAGAACATTGGTGGGCTTTGCTTGAGAGAATGATATCATCTGATGTATATTTTGAAAGGTCACTCCTGCTGCTTTATGGGGAATGGATTGTAGGAGAAGGGGGCAGAGAGGAAGAGGAACATTACTCAGGAGGCTTTTAGTGGGAAGTGTGGAGAAAGAGTGGATGTGTTGGAAGTATATTTCGGGAACAGTGATAACAAAATTTGCTGATGGCTCATGGATATGGAGGTAGGAGGGGAATTAATGGCAAGGGAGAAATTCGGGTTGCCTACTTTTTGGACTCGAGAGGCTGAGTAGACTATGGTGGTATTTACTGAGAAGGGGAAGACTGAGGTGGAAACAGAAATATATTTTATTAGACTAGCACTTATATTTTATTTGACTTGGGTTGTCTAATCCAAAAAAAAAAAAAATTAAGTCTCACCTAAAGCCAAATATATTTCATTTTGGTCAGGACCAATATGAATGTGCCAGAGGAAATCATGAAATATGGATAATATCTTCTCCCTATATCACAAACAATATAGTCATTAATTCTCAGAGTGGTTGAAGGCCATCTTTGGAATGAGATGTGAGTTGGAGGAATCTGTGAACGTGGAAACAGTAGTGAATATGTGCCTGAGTATTGTCAGTGGTGCGTGTGAGCCTGTGTGGTAGTGTGGGAGGACAGGATGTCACTGTGCGCTTATCAAAGGGGATGCCCTTGGGTTCAGTTCAGTTCAGTCCAGTCACTCAGTCATGTCCGGCTCTTCATGACCCCATGGACCATAGGACGCCAGGCCTCCCTGTCCATCACCAACTCCCGGAGTCTATTCAGACTCATGTCCATTGAGTCGGTGATACCATCCAACCATCTTATCCTCTCTCATCCCCTTCTCCTCCTGCCCTCAATCTTTCCCAGCATCAGGGCCTTTTCAAATGAGTCAGTTCTTCGTATCAGGTGGCCAAAGGATTGGAGATTCAGCTTCAACATCAGTCCTTCCAATGAACACTCAGGACTGATCTCCTTTATGATGGACTGGGTGGATCTCCTTGCAGTCCAAGGGACTCTCAAGAGTCTTCTCCAACACCACAGTTCAAAAGCATCAATTCTTTGGCCCTCAGCTTTCCTTATAGTCCAACTCTCACATCCATACACGACTACTGGAAAAACCATAGCCTTGACTAGATGGACCTTTGTTGGCAAAGTAATGTCTCTGGTTTTGAATATGCTGTCTAGGTTGGTCAGAATTTTCCTTCCAAGGAGTAAGCATCTTTTAATTTCATGACTGCAATCACCATCTGAAGTGATTTTAGAACCCAAGAAAATAAAGTCTGTAACTATTTCCCCATCTATTTGCCATGAAGTGATGGGACCAGATGCCATGATCTTCATTTTCTGAATGTTGAGCTTTAAGCCAACTTTTTCACTCTCCTCTTTCACTTTCATCACAACACTCTTTAGTTCTTCTTCACTTTCTGCCATAAGGGTGGTGTCATCTGCGTATCTGAGGTTATTGATATTTCTCCTGGAAATTTTGATTCCAGCTTGTTCTTCATCCAGTCTAGCATTTCTCATGATGTACTTTGCATATAAGTTAAATAAAAAAAGCAGGGTGACAATATACAGCCTTGACATACTCCTTTTCCTATTTGGAACCAGTCTGTTGTTCCATGTCCAGTTCTAACTGTTGCTTCTTGATCTGTATACAGGTTTCTCAAGAGGCAGGTCAAGTGGTCTGGTATTCCCATCTCTTTCAGAATTTTCCAGTTTATTGTGATCCACACAGTCAAAGGCTTTGGCATAGTCAATAAAGCAGAAATCGATGTTTTTCTGGAACTCTCTTGCTTTTTCCATGATCCAGCGGATGTTGGCAATTTGATCTCTGGTTCCTCTGCCTTTCCTAAAACCACTTTGAAAATCTGGAAGTTCACAGTTCATGTATTGCTGAAGCCTGGCTTGGAGATTTTGAGCATTCCTTTACTAGTATGTGAGATGAATGCAATTGTGTAGTAGTTTGAGCATTCTTTGGCATTGCCTTTCTTTGGGATTGGAATGAAAACTGACCTTCTCCAGTCCTGTGGCCACTGCTGAGTTTTCCAAACTTGCTCTCATATTGAGTGCAGCACTTTCACAGCATCATCTTTTAGTATTTGAAGGAGCTCAGCTGGAATTCCATCACCTCCACTAGCTCTGTTCCTAGTGATGCTTTCTAAGGCCAACTTGATTTCACATTCCAGGATGTCTGGCTCTAGGTAAGTGATCATACCACTGTGATTATCTTGATCTTGAAGATCTTTTTTGTACAGTTCTTCTGTGTATTCTTGCCACCTCTTCTTAATATCTTCTGCTTCTGTTAGGTCCATACCATTTCTGTCCTTTATTGAGCCCATCTTTGCATGAAATGTTCCCTTGGTATCTCTCATTTTCTTGAAGAGATCTCTAGTCTTTCCCATTCTATTGTTTTCCTCTATTTCTTTGCACTGATCACTGAGGAAGGCTTTCTTATCTCTCTTTGCTATTCTTTGGAATTCTGCAGTCAAATGGGTCTATCTTCCCTTTTCTCCTTTCCTTTTTGCTTCTCTTCTTCTCACAGCTATTTGTAAGGCCTCCCCAGATGGCTGTTTTGCTTTTGTGCACTTCTTTTTCGTGAGGATGGTCTTGATCCCTGTCTCCTGTGCAGTGTCAAGAACTTCCATCCATAGTTCTTCAGGCACTCTGTCTATCAGATCTAGTCCCTTAAATCTATTTCTCACTTCCACTGTATAATTGTAAGGAATTTGATTTAGGTCATACCTGAATGGTCTATTGGTTTTCCCTGCTTTTTCAATTTAAGTCTGAGTTTGGCAGTAAGGAGTTCATGTTCTGAGCAACAGTCCACTTCCGGTCTTGTTTTTGCTGACTGTATAGAGCTTCTCCATTTGGCTGCAAAGAAAATAATCATTTTGATTTCGATGTTGGCCATCTGATGATGTCCATGTGTAGAGTCTTCTCTGGTGTTTTCAGAAGAGGGTGTTTGCTATGACCAGAGCGTTCTCTTGGCAAAACTCTATTAGCCTTTGCCCTGCCCTTGGGTTAGGCGGCAATTTAAGGTATTTTATTGTTGATCTTCTGAAAACTCTAATTGTTCTTCTTTCCAAACCATTTTCAGGCATAGTGCTCTGTGTGATTATTCATGGAGTTACAGGCAGACACATTCTGTTTTGCCTAGAAGGAAAAGTTATGCATTCATCATCAGCAAATATTTGGGGAAGTAGAAGACTATATTCATTTTTGCTTGTCTTTGATTTTGCTACCCGACATACATTAAAGCACCCCATAGAGAACCTATATATATTAGCCAGATGTGTAGGACATCAGGCTGAAAGGTTACAGAGAAACCATGAAGGGCCTAGTTGCTTTATAGTTCTAAATGTTAAGAATGTCAGCCTGAAACTTGAAATCAACACTAATAAATAGCAGTCTTAAACTACCCACACCCATCATAATCACATTGTAGCACACGGATTTTTTGAATGGCATCGAGAGGGATACCTTTGTCCCCAAAATGAATCAATTCTCTGCTTCTAGCTTAATACTGCACAATAATGCCCACAGACTCTAAACTCACTTAGAGGCGGAAAAGAAAGCCTTTTATTTTCTACTTTGAGGAAAGAGAGGTAATTTGCAGTGGAGGACAGAAGGAGGAAAAATGGGAGAATTAAATTCTTCAGTTTTCTCTCTCCGGCTGGGAGAAAACTGGGAAGAGATTTGAGGAGAACTCAGGTGGTGGCATCATTTTAAAGGTAAATAAAAACTCGAAATCTCTAAGGTTTTGAAATTGGTGTGATTGAGGCAACTTTATTTCCACTGTAATCGCTTAGCAAAATAAACTACCGGCTTGGATGGATGAGATGACGATTTCTCTTCAGGCTTAGCATGGTGTTTCTATGCCCCAAAACATACTCCGTTATATAAGAGATGCTCAGTGAGTGTTACACTGACTTTAATTGACTTTTCCCTCTTGGTGGCTTATTTCTCAGTCTCTTTCTGTTGTATATTCTATTGTACAATTCTCCCGATCCTTGTAGAGTGTCTGTCCTTTGACTCTTTTAAATGGCATTTGGGATTGTGGTGAATTTTATAGCTTCAGAAAATCAACCTCATCAGTTTATCCAGAGATGATGATTCATTAATGAAACTTACAATAACTAGATAATTATGTCTCTTTCTGATGTATTTTTTTATGTATATTCTATAAACAAAGGTCCAAGAGTAATTTTCTTCAAATTTTTTGGGGAAATAAAGGGGATGTCTTTAGCCGAAGCAGAAAGATTTGAAACTTGGCAAGGAGAAAGCCAAGATCAAAAATATTAAATATAGCCCTCTTTTTAGTGTCATGCATGAAATAGATGACCGTCTAAATAGATTTTCCCTAAGTCTGTGGGGATTTGGCAACTCCTTGCTGTGTGTGCTAAGATCTCATGGACTTTAGGGCTCCCCCTAGATTTGTTAAGAATTTCTTTCTTTAGAGAGAAATGGATCTTTCTCTCTTTGGGATGTGTTGCTTTCTCTCTCTTTCCCATGTTATATATTTTTCAGGTGACCATTTTAGCAATTGCATCTAATATTTCTAAGCCACCTAGCCTCAGTTTCTTGTAAAGAGGGTTTAAGGGGATTATTATGTGTATTTACAAAATCAGTTGGTCATATAAGAATTGACTTGACTTTGAAAATAACCAAAAAGCCAAAAAAAAAAAAAATCTGAACTAGTTTTACAACTCTTCCATAGATCAGAAATTATCAAAAAAATGTGAATGTAGAATTGAGAATGGAGCAGGAAGAAAGGAAGTCGGGATGTGAGCGGATGAGAACCGTCAACTTTGGAGCAGCGCAGTGAGACAAGGGTGGGTACGGGGCAAGAGATGACTGATGTGAGTGCAAGCAGGTGGCTCTGAAGGACTAAGAAGAATTTGGCTACCTCCTAACTGTCCTTGAGTTTTCCAAATTTGCTGGCATATTGAGTGCAGCACTTTCACAGCATCATCTACCAGGATTTGAAATAGCTCAACTGGAATGCCATCACCTCCACTAGCTTTGCTCATAGTGATGCTTTCTAAGGCCCACTTGACTCCACATTCCAGGATGTCTGGCTCTAGGTGACTGATCACACCATTGTGATTATCTGGGTCGTGAAGATCTTTTTTGTAGTACTTCTGTGTATTCTTGCCACCTCTTCTTAATATCTTCTGCTTCTGTTAGGTCCAGACAATTTCTGTCCTGTATTGAGCCCATCTTTGCATGAAATATTCCCTTGGTATCTCTAATTTTCTTGAAGAGATCTCTAGTCTTTCCCATTCTGTTGTTTTCCTCTATTTCTTTGCATTGATCACTGAGGAAGCGTTTCTTATCTCTTTGCTATTCTTTGGAACTCTGTATTCAGATACTTATATGTTTCCTTTTCTCCTTTGCTTTTCACCTGTCTTCTTTTCACAGCTATTTGTAAGGCCTCCCCAGACAGCTGTTTTGCTTTTTTTGCATTTCTTTTCCATGGAGATGGTCTTGATCCCTGTCTCCTGTACAGTGTCACGAACCTCCGTCCATAGTTCATCAGACACTCTATCTATCAGATCTAGTCCTTAAATCTATTTCTCACTTCCACTGTATAATCATAAGGGATTTGATTTAGGTCATACCTGCATGGTCTAGTGGTTTTTCCCACTTTCTTTAATTTAAGTCTGAATTTGGCAATAAGAAGTTCATGATCTGAGCCTCAGTCAGGTCCCGGACTTGTTTTTACTGACTGTAAAGAGCTTCTTCATCTTTGGCTGCAAAGAGTATAATCAGTCTGATTTCAGTGTTGACCATCGTGTGATGTCCATGTGTAGAGTCTTCTCTTGTGTGGTTGGAAGAGGGTGTTTGCAACTTTGGAAAACTCAGCAGTGGCCACAGGACTGGAAAAGGTCAGTTTTCATTCCAATCCCCAAGAAAGGCAATGCCAAAGAAGGCTCAAACTACTGGACAATTGGACTCATCTCACACACTAGTAAAGTAATGCTCAAAATTCTCCAAGCCAGACTTCAGCAATACGTGAACTGTGAACTTCCAGATGTTCAAGCTGGTTTTAGAAAAGGCAGAGGAAACAGAGATCAAATTGCCAACATCCGCTGGATCATGGAAAAAGCAAGAGAGTTCCAGAAAAACATCGATTTCTGCTTTATTGACTATGCCAAAGCCTTTGACTGTGTGGATCACAAAAAACTGTGGAAAATTCTTCAAGAGATGGGAATACCAGACCAGCTGACCTACCTCTTGAGAAACCTATATGCAGGTCAGGAAGCAACAGTCAGAACTGGACATGGAACAAGAGACTGGGTCCAAATAGGAAAAGGAGTACGTTAAGGCTGTATATTGTCACCCTGCTTATTTAACTTATATGCAGAGTACATCATGAGAAACCCTGGGCTGGAAGAAGCACAAGCTGGAATCAAGATTGCCGGGAGAAATATCAGTAACCTCATATATGCAGATGACACCACCCTTATGGCAGAAAGTGAGGAGGAACTAAAGAGCCTCTTGATAAAAGTGAAAGAGGAGAGTGAAAAAGTTGGCTTAAAGCTCAACATTCAGGAAACTAGGGTCATGGCATCTGGTCCCATAACTTCATGGGAAATAGATGGGGAAACAGTGGAAACAGTGTCAAACTTTATTTTAGAGGCTCCAAAATCACTGCAAATGGTGATTGCAGCCATGAAATTAAAAGACGCTTACTCCTTGGAAGGAAAGTTATGACCAACCTAGACAGCATATTAAAAAGCAGAGACATTACTTTGCCACAAAGGTCCATCTAGTCAAGGCTATGGTTTTTCCAATGGTCATGTATGGACTGTGAAGAAGGCTGAGTGCCAAAGAATTGATGCCTTTGAACTGTGGTGTTGGAAAAGAGTCTTGAGAGACCCTTGGACTGCAAGGAGATCCAACCAGTCCATCCTAAAGGAGATCAGTCCTGGGATTTCTTTGGAAGGACTCATGCTGAAGCTGAAACTCCAATACTTTGGCCACCTCATGCGAAGTGTTGACTCATTGGCAAAGACTCTGATGATGGGAGGGATTGGGGGCAGGAGGGGAAGGGGACGAGAGAGGATGAGATGGCTGGATGGCATTACCAACTCGATGGGCAAGAGTTTGAGTGAACTCCAGGAGTTGGTGATGGACAGGGAGGCCTGGCATGCTGCGATTCATGGGGTCGCAGATTCGGACACGACTGAGTGACTGAACTGAACTGAACTAACTGTACTTGAAATCATAAGACCGTCTTGGTTGAAATCTCAGATGTTCACCGTCCACTGTGAAGTTTCGTCACTGGCTGTCTTCCTCTTGTGTCTCTTTGCCTGCCCACAGATGGTGGCTAGTAACAGCTTCTCACTGCTCTGAAATCTAGACTTACCTTCACTGCTTAAAAGTGCATTAACAAATGTTAAGATATTAGGACTGAACTGTGTAATTTATTACATAATTGGAGGTCTTAAGCAAACATTAGAAAAGAAAGAGTTTGGGTGAGAAAATAAATGGGCAGCCGCTGGAATGATTCAGAGATGTGGATGCAGAGAACATGTGGACGGCAGGAGGTGGGTATGTGGAGGATGATACAGATTACAAGGTTGAGACTGATGCCTTGTATAAAACAGCTATCTAGTAGGAACCTGCTATACAGCCCAGGGAGGTCAGCTCAGTGCTCTCTGATGACCTAGAGGGCTGGGATGGGGGGTGGTGGGAGGGAGGTGCAAAGTGAGGGGATATGTGTATACCTACAACTGATTCACTTTACCGTGCAGCAGAAACTAACACAACCTTGTGAAGCAATTATACTGCAATTTGGGGAAGAAAAAAAAAAAACGGTTTTGTGAGGGGAACTGATAGAAGGTCACCTACCCACAGTGTTCTCAGCACGCTTTTCCCCATAACGGAAAAGTAGTCCACGGTGTGCATGACTTAGTTCTCTGCTCAGAACTTTCAAAGCCAGAATCCCCAGAAGTTACAGTCCATTTTCAGCAATACCCACAAAACCTAATATAGTCCACTTCTGAGTAATCATTTAATTATGGTGTCTTATCATTTTATTTTTAAAAAATACGCTGAGTACATAAAATGACTAAAATATCAACAGATTCTTTCTTCCTACGCGCAGCCATTAATCTTAAATGTTCTAAGAGGAGATGTTTAAAAAGTAACTCTTTGCAGAACTAATGTTTCTTTCTGGAGCCGCAGGCCCTGCTTCTTCCCAGTCCCGACTCACGTCTCTTATCTTCCTCATCACCTTGCAGTTATAAGAATTCCAGCATGCAGGTGTGGACTGCTGGGAGAACGGTGCCATTCTGCATTCACTGATACTTCAGCCTGGAAGCCTGGCTGGCAGCAGTATTGTGGACCATGGATCTTTCAAACAAACAGAACGTTGTCTGTTCTTTCCTTCTGTAATTTTTGGCAGAGTTCTCTGTTCTGTGTCTGGCTTCTTGAAACTTCACATGACTAGACTGGGACGTGGAATTAATATAAAGAAGTGGCATCTTTGTTGACTTATTCAACAGACTATGTGTACATAAAAAAGGGGGAAATAAGCACCTTCAGAATTGTGGTCTGCACGTGTCTGAGATTTTAGAGTTTAAACAATATAAAATGCAGTACCGTAGAGAAAGCTGGGCTAGTCTCTGGATGCTTTAAAGTTTACTTTCTGAATAAAGATATTGCGTAGGCCCCAAGTGAATAAAATATCAGCAACTGTGTGTAGCCTTGCACATCTGTTAGCATAGGGACAAAGATAGACCACAGTACACAGTGATAAAGTTAAAAGTAAATTTCCTGAGCTGAAATGTCATAGGATTTACAGCCAAAGTGAGTGAGCTCCTCTATGTAGTAGAACAGCAATGATGAAAAAGATAAGGCAAGAGTTAGAATTGAGATGCAAATTTCCTAGCTAGAGAGGCAGGATTTCGTTACATACAATTCATGTAGTATAATCATAAAACAAATTTTTCCTGGTAGACTAGGGTTTTTCAACTTCAGCACCCTGGACATTTTGGGTCAAATAATTATTTGCTGTGAGGGACTGTCCTGTGCATTGTAGGAGGTTTAGCAGAATCCTTGGCTTGTGCCCACGAGATGCTAGTAACATCTCTCTCCACTTATGAAATTCAAGGCTTTGCCAAATGTCACCTGTAAGTTAGGGGAACGAAGAAAACATGCCTGGTTTAGAATGATTGCCATGGCTCATATTGACCAGAAGGGAGTTCTGTCCTCTTACAAAAAGATTTACTCTTTGTTCCAAATCCATAAGTAGTATGGTGTGTGTGTGTGTGGTCAGTCGTATCTGACTCTTTGCTACCCCATTAACTATAACCTTCCAAACTCCTTTGTCCATGGAATTTTCCAGGCAAGAATACTGGAATGGGTTGCCATTTCCTACTCCAAGGGAACTTCATGACCCAGGGAATCAAATCTGTGTCCTTTATGTCTCCTGCGTTAGCAGATGAATTATTTACCACTAGCGCCGCCTGGACTTCCTCTAAGTAGTATGGTAGGTTAGTTTAACTTGGGGGGACTCATTGTACAGAGTAAGTAAATAGTGGCCAGTTGCCCAGCAGAACAGAATTCTTCAGTCAGTTAATTATCCTCTGTATCTTTTCTCTAAATCTTCACTGACCATGAAATTGATCGTCTCCTTTATTCTAGAGGAGAACAGAATGTCTCTTGACAATGCAAAGGTTTAAATGACTGTATTTTCTGTCTTCACATCACGACTAACTTAGAAAAGTAGTTTCCAGTGTCTTTCTCCACCTCCTCACAGCCCACTTTCTGGAACACATCCCGATTTGCCTTTTTTTTTTTTTTTCTCTTAGAACACTACTAAAAGTGGTCCCCAAATGCTACAATCCAATTATATTTCCAATGATCACATTAGTTGAACTTTTCCTAAATTCATTTCTTTTGACTTCTGGGAAACTTTTGCTACTCTAGATCAGTGGTTCTTAAATGCTACCATATATGAGAATCCCTGGAGGGCTTGTGAAAACAGATTCCTGGGCTCCACGCTCAGGAGGCTCTGAGTATGAGAATTTGCATTTCCTACAAGTTTCCCCACTGACGCCCCTGCTGCTAGTCTGGGGATTAAGGTTTCAAGGCTGCATCTTGATCATTCTCTTCTTGAGCACTTTGATTTGGCTTTCATGAGCATGGTTTCCTAAGACTGACTCTCTGACACTTTGGGTCTCATTTTCTAGTCCTCTCTACTTCTCGGTGACTCTCAGCAAGGGTAAATTCACCTCCCGCCCCAGAGGACATTTAGCAATGGTACTAATAATAACCACTATCTTTAAGCACTTTCTAAGCACCAGAATAAGTACCTTGCATTCTATCTTACGTAGAGTAAGCCTATTGCGTAGATTCTGTTATTGTACCTTTTATGATCCCATGGAAACCAAAGGTTTAAAAGGATAAGGAATATACTCAAAGTCACCTATATCATAACTAGTAGAATTAGGATTTGAAGACGGGTGGCTGCCTAGCAACCAAACTGATGCTCCTCTAATAGCACACATTTCAATTGCTGCGGAACATGACTCTCTAAACCTGGTCTTCGTGAGAAGCCAGACCCATACTCCTGAGGATCTAAGACCTGGGTGCAAAAGAACTAGCCTCACAGTTCCACCTTTGTACCTCCAGGGGATGGTGGAGAAGGTTCCCCATTAGCAAGAAAATCAGTGCAGCTGGCTAATAGAAGGAGACACAGAAGAAAGCATTTCTTTGTGGGAGTTTATTACAGAGACACCTGCAGCCCTCTCACTCTCTCCTTATTACCCTTTCCCTTTCGTGCATAGCTTCCATTTCTAGGCTGTAATGGATGCAAGATTACTGCAGCATTTTGTTCTGCCAGGTTGACCCCAGTACATGTACCACAGTTGTAAAGTTCTGGCTTAATTACTGTCTGCATATTCAGGATTCCTCTGAGCGGGAGCATATGAGGCTTGGCCCCAGTTGCAGAGGGGCTGCCTCATTTTGGATGGATACTATTTTGATCACTGCTGTTGATGGAGTAACCCCTACTTCTGTCTCCCTTATCAATGCTTCTCTAGTATGTGAAGAGTCTTTAAGTGAATGTCAGGTCAGAGATATCAGGAAGTCAATAACCTCAAATGCAATAATTACAGAACTTTGGAGAGACTTCATCTGCACACTTGCATCCCTTTGTATGCATACTATTTTGTTAAGCAACAGCAAAAGATCTACCAGGATGGAAAAATAATGGTCTTTATCATCCTCAGGTTGCCTTTCTCTTTCTTATCCAGGTCTTCCCAAAGATTTCTGCAATCCCCATCCCACCACACCTGTAGTCTTTACTGGAAAAAATGAACAACTTGGTTTCAGTAGTAATTCATATACATTTATCTACTGGAGATTCTCATATTCATTCAGTCTAAAAATATTGTTTGCTATATTTACATAAGGGGCTTCCCAGGTGGCGCAGTGGGTAAAGAATCCACCTGCAATGCGAGAAACATGGGTTCGGTCCCTGGGTCGAGGAGATCTCCTGTGGAAGGGTGTGACAACCCACCCCAGTATTCTTGCCTAGAGAACCCCATGGACAGAGGAGCCTGCCAGGCGACAGTCCATGGGGTCGCACAGTCAGACATGACTGAAGGGACTAGGCATGCACGCTTGCACCAAGCACTGTAGATATATTACGCAGTAAGGCAAACAGGGTTCCTGTATTAGAATATTACTTATAGTAATATCAGTCAGAAGATAGCCACGTGCTAAATTGCTTCAGTCGTGTCCAACTCTTTGTGACTCCATGAACAGTAGCCCGCCAGGCTCCTCCGTCCACTGGATTTTCCAGGCAAGAATACTGGAGTGGGTTGCCATTTCCCTCTTCATAGGATCTTCCTGACCCAGGGATCAAACCCAAGTCTCTTATGTCTCCTGCCTTGACAGGTGGGCTCTTTACCACGAGCACTGCCTGGGATGCCTGCAGGTAGCCACATGTGTTTCTAAAAGTTTGCTTTAAAACAAAAATCATTGAGTGAATTTGATGTGTAACATTGTGTAAGCTTCAGGTGTATAATGTGTTACTTTGATGCATTTACCTGTTGTAATACAGTTGTCATTGTAGCTATATTTATCATCTTACATAATTATAGTGCAGTATTTTTACCTATAGTCATTATAATGCACTTTAGGTCTCTAGGACTTATGTATTACTCGTTACAAGTTTGTATCCTTGAATAACATCACTTTTATCCCTCCCTCTACTATCAGTTGGTATCTACCGTTTTATTTTGTTTTTCATAGGTTTTTTTTAGATTCCATATATAAGTGATATCATATAGTACTTGTCTTTGATTTATCTTGCTTAGCATCATGTGCTCGGAGTCTATCCATGTTGTTACAAATGATAGGATATCCTTCTTTCTGGAGGTGGAATGATATTCCATTGTGTATATGTACCACACCTTTTTTATTCATCCATTGATGGTGCCCTTTCATTCATGTACTGTGTATTTATGTATTTCTTATATGAAATATTGCATATACTGTATGTTATATATCACATCTCATGTATTCATGTCTCATTTATAAATTTCTCATAAATTCTCTACTTTTCCCTACATGTCTCTTGACAATTACACACGTTTCATAAGATGTATACATTTTTCATAATATGTATATATTATATATTTTGTTGTTGCTCCCTGTGAATGTCTGCATGAAGGAAAAGACTTAGATGGAAGAAAGGTCACTACAGAAGGATATGGGGCTGGTGGCTCAGAGGTTAAAGCGTCTGCCTCCAATGCGGGAGACCTGGGTTCGATCCCTGCCTTGGGAAGACCCCCTGGAGAAGGAAATGGCAACCCACTCCAGTATTCTTGCCTGAAGAATCCCATGGACGGAGGAGCCTGGTGGGCTACATACAGTCCACGGGGTCACAAAAAGTCGGACACGACTGAGCAACTTTACTTCCTTCCTTCCTTCCTTTTAATGTATTAATAATTGTAAACAATAGTAGTGATAGTAGCCATCAGAACATATTTATATTTCACCACTAAGATATTAGAAAGACCCATTGGCATATGAACATGGTCTGGGTTCTAGATTCTTTAAAAAAAAATCACCATTACCTGTCCCTAAAGGATTTTATTACATTTCCTGAAATTATGGAGTTTCTTTTTTTTTTTTTTTTTTTTGAGATACACCCTCCAAAAGTGTATGCAGCAACACATTTGTAAGATCATTTTTAAAGCGACACCAACAAATGCAAGGAGCAGAGGTAGTTGGTAGATGCGAGAGAGGAAGGGCTAGTGGCAAAAGAACAACCAAGAACAATAAAAAGCGTGTTTCAGGTCTTGGAGAGCACTTCTGTCTTTTTAGGCATTTGTCATATTCTAGCTATTAACCTGTCAGCATCAGACAGATTGAAAGGGATGGTTCCTCTCAAGGTGAGCCCTTAAGAAAAGGAAAATAAGGGAAAAAAAAAAAAAGCCATTGCTGGAGCTAACAGAGAAATGATCCCACCAGGGTCTGGGTTGTTCCTAGAGAGGAAATGATATGACCGCCTGGCTGTGTGCTCAGAGAGGGACAGGTATTATGTGGTGCGGTCAGGATGTAGTGGGTGTGACCTCAATGAATAGGGAGAGCTTTTTCTTCAAATCTGCTTGAGCAAAGATGCAAAACCAATTCAAAGATGCAGGGCACATGTATTAGTGAAAGAAGATGGGGCTGACTGGTGATGAGACCCTGGAAATTAAGCAGAGAAATGGTGAATGCTGTTCAAGTGGGGACCACAAATCACCCTCAGACATTGGCGGCGGGGGGCATAGTCATTCCAAGTCCCTATCTCAAAATTTGGTTGGTCATTTTTTTTTTTTCAGAGAACACAGGTAGCTTTATAGCCTTATTTTGCTCATGAAAATTCTAGCACAACACAAAGTTCATCATATACTTCTGACTTTCCATGTTTTGGGCAATGTGATGGACATGAGTTTAAGTAGGTTCTGGGAGTTGGTGATGGACAGGGAGGCCTGGCGTGCTGCAGTCCATGGGGTCCAAAGAGTCGTGTCCTTTCTCTGCTGAACTGAATTGAACTGAGGGCTTCCCAGCTGGCTCAGTGGTAAGAATCCACCTGCCAATGCAGGAGAAGTGGGCTCAATCCCTGGGTCAGGAAGATGCCCTGGAGGAGGAAATGGCAACCACTCCAGTAATCTTGCCTGGAAAAGTCCCATGGAGAGAGAAGCCTGGCGGGCTGCAATCCATGGGGTTGCAAAAGAAATGGACACGATTTAGTGACTAAACACCAAAAGTGTGATACCCTCTACAGTTCTCTCTTTCTCCTTCTCCAAGCCTGTGAAAAGTGAAAGTTAGTTGCTCTCCAAGCCTATTAGTGATCTTCAGATAGTACGCCTTCCGTTCACCTGGCTCCTGGAGTAAGCACTCTGACAATAGCAAAACCTCCAGTCCACCCACAGTAGACAAAAATAGACTATTTTATCTTTATGTTAAGCCATTGAGGTTTGGGGCTTTTTTTGTTACAGCAGCATAACCTGGCCTGTTATAATGGGCACATTTGATTAAAATATAGTTGTTTTATTTTTCTTAATGAAGAGCGGCAAAAAGTTTGCATAATGTTATAAACTCTTCTCACAACCCAAATTCAGTTCAGTTCAGTTCAGTCACTCAGTCGTGTCCGACTCTGCGACCCCATGAATTGCAGCACGCCAGGCCTCCCTGTCCATCACCAACTCCCGGAGTTCACTCAGATTCACGTCCATTGAGTCAGTGATGCCATCCAGCCATCTCATCCTCTGTCGTCCCCTTCTCCTCCTGGCCCCAATCCCTCCCAGCATCAGAGTCTTTTCCAATGAGTCAACTCTTCGCATGAGGTGGCCAAAGTACTGGAGTTTCCGCTTTAGCATCATTCCTTCCAAAGAAATCCCAGGGCTGATCTCCTTCAGAACAGACTGGTTGGATCTCCTTGCAGTCCAAGGGACTCTCAAGAGTCTTCTCCAACACCACAGTTCAAAAGCATCAATTCTTCGGCGCTCAGCCTTCTTCACAGTCCAACTCTCACATCCATACATGACCACAGGAAAAACCATAGCCTTGACTAGACGGACCTTAGTTGGCAAAGTAATATCTCTGCTTTTGAATATGCTATCTAGGTTGATCATAAACCCAAATTACCACCTCATTATACCCTATCCATAGGGTAAGTTGCCTTAAAGAGGTTTTATTTATTTTAGTCCTGGAAGATTTAAAGCCATCTTAAAAAGTGCAGTGCTTAGGAATATGACAAAATGGAAACACTGTGTTGCTGGATGTCTTGGGATCTAAAGGGCCTTTGTGGGTTAAGAGCAGTCATTACCCTCTCTGCTTTGTTTGATGCTCCATGTATTTAAATTATGCATCTAAAATGCAAGCTTTTAAAAACTAAATTTTCTTTATAAGATGATTGTGTGTGTGTGTGTGTGTGTGTGTACTCAGTTCCTCACTCACGTCTGACTCTTTGCAACCCTGTGGACTGTAGTCCGCCAGGCTCCTCTGTCCATGGGATTTTTCCGGGCAAGAATACTGGAGTGGGTTGCCTTGCCCTCTTCCAGGGGCTCTTCCCGCTTCCTGACCCAGAGATTGAACCGGTGTCTCCTGCATCTGCTGCCCTTGCAGGTGCATTCTTTCGCCACTGACCCACCTGGAAAGCCCTATAAGGTGACTGTGGTGGTGATTTAGTCGCTAAGTCATGTCCGACACTTGCCACCCCGTGAACTGTAGCCCGCCAGGCTCCTCTGTATGGGATTTCCTAGGTAAGAATACTGAAGTAGGTTGCCATTTCCTTCTCCAGGGGAATTTCTCAACCCAAGAATGGAACCTGGGTCTCCTGCATTGCAGGTGGATTCCTTACCAACTCAGCCACCAATTACTCTTAAACTTTAATTCCATATTTTGTATTGATTTTTAAGAACATTTTAAATACCTTAAAAGACCTTTTACACTTAAAATTTTAAACTTAAATCTATATCAGTATAGTTTGACTTATTTTATCATTATTTCTGGACTCATTTTTATGTTTTCCAGGAGGATTAGAGATTAATATCCAGCTAATATATTACATAGTAGTTGCTTCTCAAGATCAGTCAAATTTCAGCTGCTGGTCAGTTGGCTGAGATTATTTTTTTTTAACCATTAATTAGATTTATTGTCTCAAGATATAACTTCTTTTATAAAAATCTAATATTTTTCTTGCAACTTGCTATCTCACCCCCCAAATTTATATATATATATATATATATATATATATATATAATTATTCTTGGCTATATTATATGCACCATTTTCATTATTAGATACTGTCCTTTATTTAACATTATTAAAATCATATATTCTTATGTGTGGTCAGTCGCTCAGTCATGTCTGGCTCTTCTCAACCCCGTGGACTGTAGCCTGCCAGGCTCCTCTGTCCATGGAATTTCCCAGGCAAGAATCCTGGAGTGGGTTGCCATTTCCTTCTCCAAGGGATCTTTCTGACCCAGGGCTGGAACCTGCATCTCTTGAGTCTCCTGCACTAGCAGGTGGATTCTTTACCCCTGCACCACCGCTTGTGAGCAACTTTTAAGAAAGTCAAGGACCATCTGGCAATTTCATTTCCCAGGAGATGAGGGTGAATGTGAATAGTTATTTCTCCTCAGTTTATAAGATTAGTGTGTCATCCTAGAAAGCTCTGGTGAATCCTTTTCTCTGGGTTTGCTAGATGTGAAGCACAGAGCTGGCCAGGCTCATCACCTCATGGAAAGGCTCCTTCTTTGTTCTTCAAGACTGTTTGACCTATTTCCTGTTACTTCCGTTCACCATTCTCTACTCATCCAGTAGCAACAGGCCCACACCAATACTTTAAAGACAGGCACCTAAGTAAAAGGTAAAGTAAAATGTAGTTGAACATATTTTTTGATACTCTTTTACTTATTGAAATCAATAATAATTAAAGATATTTTATTGTTATTATGTTCATACTCCTTGTATATTAAAACTTCCTGTCATATTATTTATAGCAAACTTTTTAAAACATCACTGTGAACTTTCATGGACTTAGCTTGTTTCAATCAACAACAAAAATTGTGAGTAGTTTTGTGGTTATTATTTAGCGTTCACATTATCACCGACTGGTTAGTAGGGTCTCCTTCAAGTGGACTCTTTGTCCTTTCAGTATTTCCTTTGATATTTTTGTGCATGTACTTGTGTTGTGGCCGCAGGAGTAGTTCTAGACTCAAGGAGATTAATTCCGGCCCCAAGACATGAAATCAGCAAGACTGCAAAGAATCTTGCATATGCGAGTGTGGATAGTGGGCATGAGCCCTGGTTCTTAGTACTTGAAGTAATAGCAAAGCTGAAAAAAAATGTATTTCTTGCTGAAGTCATAAGTTCATACTGATTTTTTTCCTTGAGAAGGGCATAATCTTCTGTAATTTCTCTCCAACTGGTTACTGATTTCCATTCACAGTTTTCATCTAGATGATCAGTACGCTATAAATATCAGGGAGCGTTCATAACAGAGGCTGGTAGAACAATCAAACTATAGAAAACAAGTAGAGAGTGAGGCTGTATTCACTATGTACCCATGCATGCCCCTGAAGAAAAGCCTAGGAACTTCCCCAGTGGCCCAGTGGCTAAGACTCGTGCAGGGGGCCTGGGTTTGATCCCAGGTCAGGAAACTAGATCCCACATGCCACAACTAAGACCTGGCACAGCCAATAAGTAAGTAAAAAAATAAATAAAATTTAAGACAGAAAAACCTGAAAGGGTCGTCTCTATAGTTTATTTATCCTATTCATCATGCTTTTAATTCAGTTCAGTTCATCCGCTCAGTCATGTCCGACTCTTTGTGACCCCATGGACTGCAGCACTCCAGGCCTCCCTGTCCATCACCAGCTCCCGGAGTTTACCCAGACTCATGTCTATCGAGTCGGTGATGCCATCCAACCATCTCATCCTCTGTCATCCCCTTCTCATGCTTTTACATTTTTTCTATTATCCAACTTTTGTTTTTTAAGCACATTTTATTTTGTAATGAGAATGCAAAAATATTATTTTTTTTCTAAATAGCTAAAGAAAAATTTCCAGCCAGAAATAGCTCTATGTATTTTTCATCAAGCACACTGAATCTTGTATACACAGCATATTCATGAAATCTCAGAAATTGCTTACTCTTTATAACTAGGTGATATTTTGCTTTTTGTGTCCATACATTCCCTTTAGAAGGAGGAAGATTCTGGATAATCTTATTGCATCATACTTATGCTTCCCTGCATTGCTCTCTGTTGCAGGTGGGGAGGGGAGGGGAATTAACAGCAAAAGACTTGTCACTTGCGTTCTATTCATGACCTCTCTTCTGCGAGCATTATAGGTGGGATACAGCAAAGAGGAGATGCAATTCCAGGGAAATACGGGCTCATAGATCTTTCAGAACAATGTCAAGAAGAAAAGCTTTCTCACGATTGCTGTACCAAGTGATGCTTTTAACTGCTTTGGAGTCGTGAATTCACTGTGAGAGCAGTGAATCCAAAAGTGAGGAACAGGACTGTATTCGGAGTGTCTTTTCAAGACAACAGGGAGTCTGTTTTCAGGCCTCCTTCGGCCACATTAATACCTCTGTTGTAAAAGCGTGGGATCACGAGCCCGTTGGGGTGACGTAAATCAACAGTAAACCATGTGCCTCTTTGCTGGTATAAGGGATAGAGCTGCAAGTGCTCACTTAAGAGGGAAGGATCACCTCTGGATTTTAGGGAGACCTTTCTGGCTGCATGCAGATCTTGAAACCTCTCTTGAGTGGCAGTCGCAACATTTTCACATGGTTGGCTATTTCTTCCATAATTTCATTTACATTCAACTTAAATTTCACTTTCACGCTGAAAGTGAAATTTTTTTTTCTTTGATGGCCAGTTCTCTACTTTGACTGTCCAGTTTTATGACAAAATGTCACATGGGTGCATCACTGAGAGAAAGGAGGCGACACCTTACCTGTTTTGCTATCTGTGCGTGAACGGAATAATAGACGTCTTGTGAACATTCACTGTCGGACTTCGAAGGAACTTACGTGATTGGTCATGGGTCATAATGTACGTCTGTGATTCATGTAGTGATTGTGAACTGAAGAGCTAGCAGTGAAGTTTACACTCCTGTGGGTAGCCACCATTAGTATCCTGCAGTTCAGATACACCTTGTTTTATTGCACTTCTCTCTGTAATGCTTTCCAGATAACTGTGCTTCTTATAAACTGAGTTTGTGGCAGCCCTGTGTTGTCCAGATTATGTGTGGCATTTTTAGCAATACATTATTTTTTAATTTAGGTAAGTACAGTTCCTTTAGATGTGATGCTGTTGCTCTAGTATAGTGTCAACGTAACTTTTATGCACACTGGAAAACCAAAAGTTCATGTGAACCACGTTAAAGCAACATTCATTTATTGTGCCAGTCTGGTACTGGACCTTCAGTGTCTCCCACCTGTTCCTGTAACTGAAAATTAAACTCTGTTATCAAGATGTTGAAGTTATTAATTGCTGCTGCTAAGTCGCTTCAGTCGTGTCCAACTCTGTGCGACCCTATAGACGGCAGCCCACCAGTCGCCTCTGTCTCTGGGATTCTCCAGACAAGAATACTGGAGTGGGTTGCCATTTCCTTCTCTGAAGTTACTAATTCAATCATGGTAAATGAAATCTACACATGTCAGAACCATGCAAGATAAGGCTGTGTATACGTGTGTGTTTAGTATTTTTCACTTTGTAGCTTCAGCATACCATACCACAAAGTTGGTGCCTCGTGACACCTAGGTTAGTGTGTTTTAAGACAAATACTATTCATTTTCTCTCTCTTGGCCCATTTTTTCCATAGCGGCTTTTTGTATCATAGTGTATTCTGGGTTCTGGTGAAAAGTTTTGACCCATCATAGCTGATAGATATGTGCAGGTGGTCATGGACAGAAGCAAAAATGAAATTTCAATCTGGTTGTTATCAAAAAAGAGTTGCCAAGGGTTTGGGGGTACTGGCAGAGGAAACCGAATAGTGAGAAGCAGACAGGGGTTGACTGGAGCTCTCTGAGATTTTGAGGAAAACCCTACTCATCACTGCAGTCTGAGGGCAGCTTGGCTGAAAGAAACTGGCCAGAGGCATATTCTGACTTTGAAGGACTTGGAGAGGAAGGAAGTGCTACTAATAATATACAGATACTGGGAGACTTCCCCCCACAGGAATTGGGCTATGATGGTCCCCGTTTCCAGATACTAAATGGGATTAGAGAAGGAAAAGAATTGAGAATAGCTTTTGAAGAGAGATTTTAATATTCTTTGTAAATTCAACAAAGATCAATATCTTGTTAAGACAGTAGACTCAGGGAATTCCCTGGAGGTCCAGTGGTTCGGACTCGTAGATTTCACTGCCGTGGCCCTGGGTTCAGTCCCCGGTTGGGAAACTAAGACCCTTGCAAACTGCAAGGCACAGCCAAGGGGGAAAACAAAACAGACCCAGTGTTAGTATGAGCATGTAGAGCAGAAATAGCTTTATTTCGAATGTGCAGTTTAACTCATGATCCTGACGTTTCTAGCCATGGTTTGGCCATTCATTTATTCATTAGTATTCATTAATTTTTGCCAAGGTTTTTTTTTTTGTTGTTGTTGTTGTTTTTTTACCATGGCCTATTGTGTACCAGACTCCAAACCAGATTTTATGCCACTGGGGTCAAATCACTTTACTTCTTCAAGTTTCTTGCCTGTGAAATTCTTAGACTTCTGAAATCTTTTTAAACCACTCCCCCACACACCTCATTCAAAAGGCAGCTCTGTAGTTTGAAAATACCTATTTTTCTGTTTCTCTTTGAAAGCCAGGAATAAGTATAACATAATTTCACGGAAGGAATGAAAATATAATTTCAGTGGCAAAGTTCACAGCGGAGGAGGGAGTAAAGTAGTTTTCAGTGTATCTTCAGCTTCTGTCGTCGCCCCATCAAGTACAGAAATAATGAGTGCAATAATTCACCTTTATTTAGGATGCCAGTGAGAGGGTGGACTCGTCATGGGAAAAGCCCTCTGGTGTGCTCCTCTCCCTTCTCGTGGGGCTGCAGCTAAATGATTCCGTAAAGCACGTGCGTGTGCACGCCTAGAAAAGAAAAGCCCACTTCTTTCTTCATTATTCATCTCAATGTTTACTGTCAAGATGGGTTTTCCAATTTTCCATTGTTTCTCCTAATTGAATCTCTCATGTAGAGTTTAGAGATGGTCTGTCTGCTAGGAAATAGCTGTGTAATAAAACAACCATATAATTGTGCTACAATTCACCCAGTTATTCATTCCTTCCCTCCCTCAACAGAAGGACCTAAAATGCATCATTATTTGTGGGTTTTAGTTAAATTCAGACGACAGTTATTGAGTGGCTGCTGGATACGAGTTCTAGGCTGAGACGATTGTGATGGGTAAGAAACCATCTCCTCTCAAGGACCCTGCAATCTAGAGAGAGAGACAGATGGATAAATACAACATTGAAAATGTTTCATGTAATCTCTAACAGAATGTCCTTGGGACTGTAGAAGTGGGCAGGGCTACACAGTTCTGTCTTGGAGGCTGGAGTATAAGTCAGGGAAGGTGTTTCAGTGGTGATTCTGTTTAAAGAAGGTGTATAAAGAATGAGTAAACAGAACAGGCCAAGGAAGCAAAATTGTGGATGGAGAAAAGTGCATTCCAGCCAGAAAATTCTTTTTCTTCTTTTCTTTTTTGAAAGATTTGTTTTTCTCATCCTTAGTTCCGTCTGCTAATTCCTTTCTCGGTTTTTCACTATTTCTAAATTGTGTCTTAAGTATCTAATCCGAATAATGGGACAGCTCTCTTTCCCACTTGCCCCACCCCTATGTCACACCACTGTGTGAGCAACACATCTTTTCTCCTGAACACATTAGCCTCTGGCTCCAATCCGAAGTCCTGCTTGCAGCTCTAATGTAGGTCTGGGGCTTTCCCATGTTACTTGAAATCAGTATTGATTGCTTCAGCTCTAAACACAAGGCTGAAAGGGTCATGCTGGCTCTCTTGGTTGAGGAACAAAAAAAAAATAAAACCAAGCTAAATGAAATGAAGAGGTAGATGTAGAATCAACAAACCCAGGAGTCTTCAGTGCCTGCTATCAGGCATTATCAAATGAGAAGAGGCTTGCTTTGCTGAGAAGGTCAGGAGGCAGGCAAACAAAGATGAGCTTGCTTGGAGACAATACGTTATCCTGCGTTAGGGCAAGTCGTAGTGCTTAGTATAAATCACACTGTTTGCTTATCGTTGTCATTATTTATCTTTAACCTCTGGCAAATGGAAACTGGCTGGGAGCACATGTGGGTACAGAATACTCCTGTGCGCGCTTATGTGCCAGAAGATGTATGGAGAGAGCTAACCTCTGGCCTCCCAGTGTAATCAGTGGGGTAGCATTTAGAGTGACCATACACAGTTTATCTCCAAACTAGGACACCATACGGGGTAAAAGAGGATGCTGTTAATAATCCTCCTGGCCTAACAGCGGGACACCCCTAAAACAGAAACTCTTAAGGCATATATGATCATCTTGCCATTTGTTCTGCTGGAAGGGAAATTTCCAAGGAGAAATACAAATAATACTTGGATCATGGCCCTGGAAGTAGGTAAAGACTTCAGAGAATCAGTCACTGAGTCAGTCTATAAGTTTGTACGTTTGGGGAAATTTTAAGCAATCATTCCCTGAAGTTTTTAGTGAGATACATTAGATGGCTGTCCTTTTCCTGCTTAGTACACCCCCCACGGGAATATGAGTTATATGCAGTGCCTAAAAAGTGACTGCAATGATTTTATTCAAGAAAACATTGCAGTTCAGGCTAAAGCATATATGTACAAGGACAATTTAAAACTGTATATTAAGGCTAAGTACTTAATCTATTACAGTCAAAGCCTTACTTGGCACACTGTTCCCCATATCTTTTTCTGGCTGCCTTTTTCCTCTTGTAGATCTCATCTCATCTCAGTGTAGCCTTCTTAGAAAGGCCATTCCTGGTCACCATAGCTAAAGTGACTCATAGACTCCGGTCATGCTTTATCATATTGTTTTTACATCATTTACTCAGCACTTATCAGTATAAAAAATTGTCTTGCTTATTTACCAGTGAATTGGTTGCATACTTTTCCAACTGGGATGTAAGCAAATTGGGGACAGTCAAAGTGTTAGTCACTCAGTCATGTATGACTCTTTGCAATCCCAAGGACTCAAAGAGTCCAGATCCATAGCCCACCAGGCTCCTCTGTTGATGGAATTCTCTAGGCAAGAATATTGGTGTGGGTTGCCATTTCCTTCTCCAGGGAATCTTTCTGACCCAGGGATCGAACCTGGGTCTCCTCTGTCCATGGAATTCTCTAGGCAAGAATACTGGTGTGGGTTGCCCTTTCCTTCTCCAGGGATCGAAGCTGGGTCTCCTGCATTGCAGGTTGATTCTTTACTGTCTGAGTCACCAGGGAAGACCCAGCACTTTAGTGATATTGTAGATATTCAAATATGTGCTTTTCAGTTGGACTGATAGAAAATAGACTGTTTTTTGTCTTTATCAAGCATCTTTTGTAGTAGTCGTTCCCCTCTTTCATGATTTTTGTGAACAGATACGCGTCTTCTTAGCATCTCCGGTTCCTGTCCTCACCACTTCACTAGCAGACTGATGCTGCATAGTCCCCATGTGGTTAAACTTGGACTCACTGTATAAACTCCTTGACTATGGACTCTGCCACATCTTGCAACCAGATCTTCATCAGCGTCCCTTTTCCTGTGCTTGACTTTTATGTTCTTTATTCTTAGCCTGTTATGCCCAAGTCGTGAAATCTCCCAATGACCACCAGGGAGCTGATATCCGATGCAAAAGCAAGAGAGTTTTTATTACCAAGCTCGAGCTGGGGCTCCCACCAATACCGACGCAGTGGCTATAGAGAGGAGCCCCGAGTCTTGGATTACATTGCTTATATAGGGAGTATACAGGGAAAAAGGATTTCTAGGTAGGGGACGTCTGATTGGTCACTTTCTTTCGAAGGGTTGTGTGCTGGTTCTTGATTGGTCCCTATTGTCTAGGTAGACCACACGTTCCTAAGCGTTAAGTCAGGAGATTTTGGTCTGGGGTCCGATTGGCTCGTGGGTGGTGGGGTGAGGTCAGGGGATTTCCAAAGGCTCTTGGATTTCCAAAGGCTCTTTTCCCGGAACCTTACAAAATGGGGTTTTTCTGTTAACAAAATGGAGTAGCTTAGATTCTTCAAGCCATCTCCTAAATTAACCTCAGTATAGTAGCATGCTATATGACCTTAATCTAGTCACATGAATCAATAATTTTTCAGTTTCCTCTTGTCCATCACTTATTGAAGATTGTCAACTGCAAGACAGCACTTTTACACACTGCTTGATTTATACTTTGTCATTCAGATTTTTAATTGTCAAATGAACAATTTCATATACTTGTGTGACCACTTTCATTAAAAACGTGTGTTGTGCTTTTGTTTTTATTGTTAACCCTTCTTTCAGTTATTTTATTCACTACTTTTGCATTGATTGGATGTCATAGCATTCAAAATATCCATTAAAGTACTTAAAAATAAAGGAACCCAGCCTATATCTGCACTGCATAAAAGCCACTAGCCACATGTGGCTGCTAAGTACTTGAAATGTGGTTCCTGCAACTGAAGAACTGGAGTTTTCATGCAGTCTAATTTTAATTAATTAAATTTGACTATAAAAACCAGTGTTCAATTCAGTCGTTAGAAAGTGTTTAAGTATGTATAGAACAACTTGGGCATGTGAATCTGCTTTTACAGTTGTAAATTTTATGGAATTCCTATGCAGATCATATATTTTTACTAAAAATTGTTTCTGAAATGAGATGTGCTGTAAGCATAAAATAATTTGGAGTTTGAAGACTTAATATTAAAAGTAGAATGCAAAATATCTCATTAATATTTTAAATTTTTTATTATATCTAAAAATGATAGTATTTTGACATTGGGGTTAAATAAGATATACTATTAAATTTATTTTTCTTATTACTTTTTAATGTGGCTACTAGAATATTAAAAAGTATGTATTTGCTTTGCATTGTATTTCCATTAGATGGCTCTAGCCTACGCTCTTTATTATGTTAGGCCAGGTACTTTAAGTTGGTTTTGTTTGATATCTATCATGTTGCTGCTGCTGCTAAGTTGCTTCAGTCGTGTCTGACTCTGTGCGACCCCATAGACGGCAGCCCATCAGGCTCCGCCGTCCCTGGGATTCTCCAGGCAAGAACACTGGAGTGGTTTGCCATTGCCTTCTCCAATCTATCATGTTAATAATACTCAAAACAAAGTAAGAAACCAGCAGTTGCTAAGAGTCAGAGGTTGGGTTCCCCAGGGCAGAGTCTGAGCTGGAGTTTAGTGTGCCACAGGGTTTATAGAAGATCCCTGGGGGGCTGCCAGCTGTGGATGGGAGGGGACAGAAGAAGAATTGTGCAGTCAGAGTTGCTGAGCGGTGATGCACACCCAGCAATAGCCTCATCCCACCCCACGAGGAGCTCTGGAGCTGAACTGGCTTTCAGATCATCTTGTTATTGATGGCCAGGCCTTTATACTTGTGCATCAGTAAGTCACTGATTCCTCCTGGGAAGAGCGTGATCTTGGACAAGGTGCTCTCTGTACCTGAGGCTAACCCTGAAGGGGCTGACAACTCAGGCCCTCTATATAGCACTCCCAGCAAGCTGGACAGTTGTGTCCTTAGCTGCACGGAGATCTGGGCAGTACATCGTAGTGTCCATCTTATTGACATTTTGATTAAAAATTTCATGTTAAAAATCCTGATGATTGTCTTTTTTTAAGTAAATGTATTTATGTGTGTGTGTGTTAGGTGCTCAGTCATGTCTGAGTCTTTGCAACCCCCTGGACTGTAGCCCATCAGTCTCCTCTGTCCATGGAATTCTCCAGGCAAGAATACTGGAGTGTGTTGCCATGTGTATTGACTAACACCAATTCGTTGCTCTTGTTCAGTTGCCAGGTTGTGTCCACCTCTTTGCAACCCCATGGACTGCAGCACACCAGGCTTCCCTATCCTTCACACTCTCCCAGAGTTTGCTCAAACTCATGTCTACTGAGTCAGTGATGCCATCCAACCATCTCATCTTCTGTTTCCCCCCTCTCCTGCCTTCAATCTTTCCCAGCATCAGAATCTTTTTACAGTGAGTTGACTCTTGGCATCAGGTGACCAAAGTACTGGAGCTTCAGCTTCAGCATCAGTTCTTCCAATGAGTATTCAGGGTCAGTTTCCTTTAATATGGACTGGATTGATCTCCTTGCTGTCCCAAGACTCTCAAGAGTCTTCTCCAGCATCACAGTCTGAAAGCATCAATTCTTCAGTGTTCAGCCTTCTTTAGGGTCCAACTTTCACATCTCTAATGATTACTGGAAAAACCATAGCTTTGGCTATACAGACCTTTGTCAGCAAAGTGATGTCTCTGCTTTTTAATATGCTATCTAGGTTTGTCATAGCTTTCCTTCCAAGGAGCAAGTGTCTTTTAATTTCATGGCTGCAGTCATTATCTGCAGTGATTTTGGAGCCCAAGAAAATAAAATCTGTCATGGTTTCCAATTTCTCCCCTTATATTTGCAGTAAAGAGATGGGACCAGATGCCATGATCTTAGTTTTTTCAATGTTGAGTTTTAAGCCAGATTTTTTTACTCTCCACTTTCACCTTCATCAAGAAGCTCTTTAATTCCTCTTTGCTTTCTACCATTAGAGTGGTATCTGCAAATCTGAGGTTGTTGATATTTCTTCCAGCAATCTTGATTCCAGCTTGTGATTCACCCAGACCAGCATTTCACATGATGTGCTCTGCATATAAGTTACATAAGCAGGGTGACAATATATAGCCTTGACATACTGCTTTCCCAATTGTGAACCAGTCCATTTTTCTGTCTGGTTCTAACTGTTGCTTCTTGACCTGCAGGCAGGTTTCCCAGGAGACAGGTAAGGTGGTCTGGGATTCCCATCTGGTTAAGAATTTTCTAGCTTGTTGTGATCCACACAGTCAAAGTTAATGAAGAAGAAGTTTTGTTTTTCTGGAATTCCCTTGCTTTCTCTGTGATCCAACAAATTTTGGCAATTTGATCTCTGGTTCTTCTGCCTTTTCTACATCTGACTTGTACACCTGGAGTTCTCAGTTCACAATCTGCTGAAGCCTAGCTTGAAGGATTTTGAGCATGACCTTGCTAGCTTGTGAAATGAGCACAATTGTGTGGTAGTTTGAACATTCCTTAGCATGGCCTTTCTTTGGGATTGTAATGAAAACTGACCTTTACTGGTCCTGTGGCCTCTGCTGAGTTTTCCAAATGTGCTGACGTACTGAGTGCTGCACTTTCACAGCATCATCATTTAGGATTTTAAATAGGTCAGCTGGAATTCTGTCACTTCCACTAGCTTTGTTTGCAGTAATCCTTCCTAAGGCCCACTTGACTTCACACTCCAAGATGTCTGGCTCTAGGTGAGTGACCAGCATCATGGTTATGCAGGTAATTAAAACCTTTTGTACAGTTCTTCTGTGTATTCTTTCTTCTGTTCTTAATCTCTTCTGCTTCTGTTAGATCCTCACCATTTCTATCCCTTATCATGCCCATCCTTGCATGAAATGTTCCCTTACTGTCTCCAGTTTTCTTGAAGAGGTATCTAGTCTTTCCCATTGTATTGTTTTCCTCAATTTCTTTGCATTGTTCAGTTAAGAATGCTTTCTTATCTCTCCTTGCTATTCTTTGGAACTCTGCATTCAGATGGATATATCTTTCCTTTTCTCCTTTGCCTTTAGCTTCTCTTCTTTTCTCAGCTATTTGTCTAGCCTCTTCAGACAGCCACTTTGCCTTTTTGCATTTCTTTTCTTTAGGATTGTTTTGGTCACCACCTCCTATACAATGATATGAACCTCTGTCCATAGTTCTTCAGACACTCTATCAGATCTAATCCCTTAAATCTATTTGTCACTTCCACTGTATAATCATAAGTTATTTGATTTAGATTGTAGATGAATAGCTTATTAGTTTTTGCTACTTGCTTCAATGTGAGCCTGGATTTTGCATAAAGGAACTAATGATTTGAGCCACAGTCAACTCCATGTCTTGTTTTTCTGACTGGATAGAGCTTCTCCACCTTTGTCTGCAAAGAAAATAACCGGCCTGATTTTAGTGTTGTCCATTTGGTGATACCTGTGTGTAGAGTCTTCTCGTGTGTTGTTGGAAGAGGGTGTTTGCTGTGACTAGTGCATTCTCTCGGCAAAACTCTGTTAGCCTTTGCCCTGCTTCATTTTGAGCCCCAAGACCAAACTTGCCTGTTACTCCAGGTATCTCTTGATTTCCTACTTTTGCATTCCAGTCCTCTATGATGAAAAGGACATATATATATATATTTTTTTGTTTGTTTGTTTTTTGGTGTTAGTTCTAGAAGGTCTTATAGGTTTTCATAGAACTGTTCAACTTCAGCTGCCTTGGTATTAGTGGCTGGGGCAAAGACTTGGATTTCTGTGATGTTAAATGGTTTGCCTTGGAAATGAACCAAGATCATGCTGTTGTTTTTGATATTGCATCCAAGTATTGCATTTTGGACTCTTTTATTGACTGTGTGGGCTACTTCATTTCTTCTAAGGGATTCTTGCCCACATTAGTAGATATAATTGTCATCTGAATTAAATTTGCCCATTCCTACCCATTTTTAGTTCACTGATTCCTAAGATGTTGATGTTCACTCTTTACATCTCCTGCCATTTACCTTGATTCATGGACCTAACAATTCAGATTCCGATGCAATATTGTTCTTTACAGCATGACACCAATTCATCGCCGAAACTAAGCCTGTCTTCTTAGGCCGAGGCATAAATTGTGTGTTTCTCATTGATACTGTCTCTTCCTCTTGACTTATCTCTGTCTTAGCTCTTGTTTCATTACTGCCTGGCCCCTCTAGATGTTTGTATTGGTTTATAAGCTCAGACCAGACTGACGTGAGCCCAGCCAAGATTGGGGACTACATTTAATACCCTGTGATGTTTGCAGACCACATTGACCAGATTTTATTCTTTTCCATGAAAGTTTACAAGAAAAGGAACTTTTGTATTTGTCTAACTCTCATCACTCCTTGTTAACTCCTTGAAGGCTTGAAGATAGGGACCATATATGTATATATAATTTCCCCAAAGCCTTGTTATAAGATTGGCTTGAGACTTTCCAAATATATCAGAGATTTGCCAAATAAGGTATTTACTGAAAGAATAAAAATATGTATGACACCAGTCGTATCCATATTTTTTATCCACATCCTCAGTGGAAGCATGTGTACCATCATATTCTGGTCACCTTTCAGCAGTAAAGAAATAGAAAATGGAAGTCTTTCCTGGGGATTTGGGTATAAATTCAGTTGTGTTGCATATTTTTGACATTAAAAAGGATTTAATGAATTGACTGTGAGTGTTAGCCGTGGAGGATTTGAAAGAGAATATCTGAATGGAATGCTGGTGAGTGCATACTGTCTGCAAACCCAAAAGGTCGGCTATGTATTTGCTATGACGAGAAAATGGGGAAAAGGTCATAAAGACTTTAAAAAAAAAATATTCCTGCCTCTTTCCCCAATTCTTTATACTGCTATGTAATTTTATGGAATATGAGTCTCAATTAGAAAATTTTAAAGCAGATTTTAAAAAATGGGAAGAATCTGTCTTCTAAATATATCCTCTGTTCTTCAGGCAGCAATTTAATTTCAGTTAAAAGGAAGAACAAAACCCTGCCAGTGTTTGGAGGGAGGCTAGCTAGGTCCTTCAGTGGAGCTCTTTTTAGAAATGGACCATCAGGGCAGATGCAGTGTTACATAATGCCTTCCTCCTCATTCCTGCAGAGAAATTGCAGCTGCTTTGAGGCTTTAGAGAGGGAGCAGTAGCTTGAATTCTGTGCTGCTTGTGTATAGAAAATTCCAGGTAATTTATCATTTTCCCCCATTTTCAAATGATCTTTTCGAAGGAGATATAAAGGAATCATCTCATCATCATCATTTTAGAGATAATTAAACTGGGTTTCAGGGAGGCTTGTTGTCTTCGCTTCAAGTTACCCATTAGCAGAAATGAGAACAAACTCTGGCTCTCTCTGTTCCTCAGACTCGTCCTCTGTTTTAGCTTCTCTTGGACTGCTGATAACCATCGCAGATATTTTGTGTATATGATAGATTTGGTGTTTTATCTATTTCACTGTTGTTTGTGGAATCCCTGTCTTGCCCTGCTGCCCAGGCTTAGAACTGGTTTTAACATGTTTCCTTCAGAACGCCTAGGGGATAGTTTCTGCTGCTCAGGCTAAAACGCCACGAAGGTAATTCACTTCATCTTGCATATGTGTCAGCAGTTGAGACAAGACAGAAGTGGATATGAGTAGTGCATGATACGGAATGAGGCACATCCACATCTTGGGGAAGATGTTTCAGCTCTGGGCGAGTTTAGAACAGATTCGTTGCTGATCACGGTTATCCAAAGATTTACTTTTTTCACTGTGTGGTATAGTGTATGTATGTAGCCCTATGAAAACATAAACAGCTTAGGAAAAACAAATGTGACTTTTAGTATTACCTCTAGTACTTTTTTGACTTTGGAAATGTCACAAAATCCCTCCTTCTCCTGGTTTCTCTCTTTGTCTCTGTCTGTCTGTCTGTCTGTCTCTCTCTCTCTCTCTGTATATATATATATATATATATATATATATATATATATGATGAGAATAATAATTAAACTTTGATAAATCCTATTGATTTACTCCAGGGAGATTTGAAAGATAAAAAGTCATACAAATTAAGAAAGACAGCAGAATATAAATGACAACTGATATTACTATCCTTGTTCACTTAGGGGCTTGCTAAAATAAGTTTCTAAGGTAACTTTCAGGCTTACTCTGATGTGAATGTCGAGATCTCTGAAATATAGGAGTAACACAGAGGACTAAGAGATGTGTTTTCTGGCAATCCACATTATCCCTTTTCCTCATATAAAAAAGAAACTTAAAAAAAATAATTTCCTTGTTTATTTGGCTTCTCCAAGTCTTAGCGAAGCACACAGGATCTTTTAGCTGAGCCACACAGGATCTTTGCTCTTCACTGGGTCATGTGGGATATTTTACCTGTAGCACGTGGGAGCTAGTTCCTTGACCAAAGATCAAATCTGGGCCCCGTACATTGGGAGCTCAGAGTTTTAGCAACTGGACCACCGGGGAAGTCCCAAAGAAACCTTTTTGTTTAAATATTAAGAAGACAGTTGGTGACTCTGCATTTGATTTATAAGCCAAATAAGTGGTTGTTAAATTCAAGGAACAAAGATCTAAATAAACATTAGGTCTCCAAGCTGAAACTCCAGTACCTTGACCACCTGATGCAAAGACTGACTCATTGGAAAAGACCCTGATGCTGGGAAGGATTGAAAGCGGGAGGAGAAGGGGGTGACAGAGGATGAGATGGCTGGATGGCATCACTGACTCAGTGGACATGAGTTTGAGTAGGCTTCGGGAGTTGGTGATGGACAGGAAGGCCTGGCGTGCTGCAGGTCATGAGTCGCAAAGAGTTGGACGTGACTGAGTAACTGAACTGAACTGATCCTTTGAGAGATATTTTAATTGTACAGGTGACCTACATCAATTATTTAGTTTCTATGAAATATTTTCGAGATGAGAAAACAGAGATTCAGTGAAGTCAAGCCAGTTCTCCAAGATCACATAAGTCACTGTTGATGGAGTCTTGATACGAAACTGGAGCTGTATTCAGAGTTAGAGCTATTTCCACCCAGCGGTACTGTCCCGCCTCCTTAGAATTATACAGCAGCAGCAGCACCAAAGTGACTACTACTGCTACCTCTCATCTTCTTTTATTCCTATCTGTTTGTCTTTGTCTTTTTTTCCTCCAAGGATACATTCACCAACTCCTGTCTGGAGTTGAATTTATAGCCACAGGGCAGGATAGAAGTCTTTGTTTCCAAGCCAATGAGCTGAGTTTCCAGAGGCATAAATTCTAGGAATTAGTAATATCCCATATAAAATCACTGAAGGATGGTGTCCGAGGTTATTTCATTGGCCTCTGTGATACTCCCTAAAGGTGTAATTCATTCCACAGTCCCTGGACACATGTATTCATACTGTTTGGAACACACTGTTCTTGCCTTTCCCAGAAACCTTCAACCAAATAGGTCCAGACATGGATCAAGGTCGTCAGTCCACACCTAAAGTGTCCTCTGCAGACATGTTGCTGCTAACCTAGAAATAGACTGTGGTGGTTTGTGTTTTTCTTTTTTTTTCTTTTTTTCTCTCTCTCTCTTTAACGATCAACTCTGTAAGCACTCAAAATGAACAAGTGATGGAGTTTGTTGTTCTTCCAGACTCCTCAGACTCCCGTGGTAGTTTGCACATTCTAAGGGGAACCCCATTAGGAGAAACTGAATGGATTAAGAGATAATAGGATTTGGAAAATAGGACTCAGTGAATTGCAGATAAATCTATTACCTTCACAGCTGTTATAGTTGCTGAGTCGAGGCTTGCTCCTTTCACCATGGGGCCAAGATACTTAAAACTTCACAGAGTGCTTGGTAAGAGAAGGTGAAAAGAGAAAACAAGCTTTGTAAATACAAACTTTAGATTTAATACAGCCGTCCCTCCTTATCTGTGGAGGTGTGGTTCCAGGACCTCAGTTCAGTTTAGTCCCTCAATTGTGTCTGACTCTTTGCAACCCCATGGACTGCAGCACGCCAGGCTTCCCTGTCCAGCACCAACCCCCGGAGTTTACTCAAACTCAAGTCCATTGAGTTGGTGATGCCATCCAACCATCTCATTCTCTGCCATGCCCTTCTCCTCCTGCCTTCAATCTTCCCCAGCAGCAGGGTCTTTGCCAATGAGCCAGTTGTTCACATCAGGTGGCCAGGACCTCAGGGGATACCAAAATCAGCAGGTGCTCAAGCCCTTATGTAAGGTGATGTAATGTTTGTGTATAACCTATGCACATCCTCCTGTATACTTTAAATAATCTCTACTTCTAATACCTAATTCAATATAAATGCTATGTAGATACTTGTTTGTGTGTGTCAACTGAAGTTTTACTTTTTGGAACTTCCTGGAATTACAAAAAAATACTTTTGATCTATGATTGTTTTTTTAATTAATTTTTATTGGAGTACAGTTGCTTTATAGCGATGTGTTCATTACTACTGTACAGCAAAGTACATCAGTTATATGTCTGCATATATCCCCTCTCTTCAGGATTTCTTTCCCATTTAGGTTACTGCAGAGCTCTAAGTAGAGATCCCTGTGCTCTACAGTAGGTTCTCATCAGTTATCTATTTTATACATAGTATCTATATTTTATGCAGAGTATCTGTATATTTTATACATAGTATCAATGGTGATCCATGGATGTTTGAATCCCTGCATGTGGAACCCTCAACAGTTCTGACTGAACTGTCTTCTTCAGGGGCTGTCCATGCTCACTTAGCCAAATTACAAACAAGAAATTTATTTCCAGCTTTATTGAAGTTGATTGACAAAATCCTAGGATGTTAAAGTATACAGGGTAAGTATAAAGAAATTCTTAGGATAGAAAGGCAAAAATGAAGACTGTAAAACACAAACCAAAGTGTTCAAAAGATCTATAGAGTCCTGCTCCCACAGTCTGAGCACTAATACTGTTGTGAAATACCAGGAATTGGGATATAGAAACAAAATCTCAGAGATCCCAGGAGCCATCCGAGAACCACAGAAGAATTACGTGCTAGGACACTTCGGCAAGGCCGTGTTTTCATCATACTCCTTAACCTGCATTTACCTCTTGGGGCCATGTAGGGACCATGTAGGTTGAAAAGATTCTCCCAACCCCGTGAGAAGTAAGTCTCTTTTTTCTCTGTATGTCCCGGGTTCTGCATGCTGCCTGGTTGGCGAGGAAAGTCTGACCTTGGAGCTCTCAGGCCTTTGCTACTCTCAATAGGTAGATCTTCAATTAGGTCCCAGTTTGTCTCCATCTGTTATTTCTGCAATATTCTGGCCTTATCTGGAGGAAGGTGACGGGAGAGTGTTCTGTTCCTGCAGAAAGCTTGCTTGTCATCCGAGTAACCGTGTACTGTCGAAACAACAACTGCCTACATACATCGCTCTGCCTCTTGAAAGCTAGCATTTTGGTGTGAATCAATTATGAAAAGTGATGCACGCCACCCCTACACAGATACACTCCACCTGAAAACCTGAGACATAACACAAATGTCTAGAGTTGTGAACACTCACACAGAGCACTTCAACTAATGTTAAATCTCAGCCACTTGTGAAGAGTGAGTAATAACAGAAATTTGGGGTTCTACAAACTGGTTCTAATAAAATAATTCAGATTTCTATGGTACTTTACCATTTTATAATAATGCTTTTACATTTATTTTCTCCTGTCCCTCTGCAAAGACCTTGCAAGATACTTATTACTCATTTCTTAGATAGAGAAAGCCAGGCTCAATGGTTTTGCCCAGGGTGTCATAGCCTGCTTTCCCTTTTTTCATCTAAATATCTTCCCTCTGGAACCACGGTATAGGCCAGGAGAAGGTAATACCTGAAGTCCCTGAAAGGATTAGTTCAAAAAGGGACCATGAAAATTCTTCCTTTGGAAATTCACTTCGGCATTTTGCTTTCATTGGAGGCCATTCTCTCTCCCTGACATGTTTTGTGCCAGGAAAACATTCTTTGGATCATTGCATGGAAAGCAATGAGGTAACATTTCTCAGAAGCTAAGTTCTTTGCTAAACACTTAAAAATCTAGAAAATATTGACAATTCTTTTAGAGATATTCTTTTAAATAAAAATATATCTGCATAAAACATAGGAAAAGAATAAAGCTGGGACATAGTGCATTGTTTTTTAAGTATCATAACTCTTATATTCCCAAAGTTACTAGGGTTACTGAAAACATAAGATGCTCTGAAGTAGAATGGTTCTTGGCAAAAGTGTGAGACTTTGTAGGCTAAATCAGAAGGTCATTGCGTAGTTGAGATTTATAGGATCAAGACCGTATCAAAGTTGTAAATTATCAGTGTTGGACAGAAAGTGAATGACTATGTATCATGTTAAAATCACTAGGGAACTTAAGAAGGCAGGAGGTAGTGATTAACATTAGAACTTTACTGAAACATTGGAACAAGAATAGTCCTAGATATATGACCATGGTCTGAAGTAAGAAGCAAAAATGATAATTCCAAAACTGCAACTCAAGCTCAAAACACTACCTTTTTTGTTCCTTCATAAAATAGTATACAAAGTTGATAAGAATGAACAAATCCATTGAACTGGCCCCAAAGCAAAAAAAAAAAAAAAATAAGATCAGCTATATAGGGAGTGAATTTCCATAGAGAGGGCAAGGGATAGTAAGGGATGACTTAATGGACACTTTGCAGGTAAAGTGCTGTCCTTCTTGAAGTCGTTTATAACCCTGCAGTTTCTTATTTCTTTCCAACTTTCAGGGCAGATGGCTCTGTGATTGTTTCCTAAATTGCACCTTTGAATGAGAAATGACATAATTAAAGTGAAAACACTAAAGAATTCTGAGATACCTGTCCAGTAACCTTTCCATATGGGTGTAGTCTGAGTGGTGAATGTGTAACCATGGGTCTCCGTGGGTGGTGTCACCTAATGACTTTCATAAATAAACAAATTAGTTTCATTTGGCTTTTTGAAGAAGTACTTTCTTAGCTTAATTGGTAAAGAATCCACCTGCAATGCAAGACACCGTGGTTCAGTCCCTGGGTTGAGAAGATCCCTTGGAGAAGAAAAAGCTACCCACTCCAGTATTCTGGCCTGGAGAATTCCATGGACTGTATAGTCCATGAGGTTGCAAAGAGTCAGACATGACTGAGCAACTTTCACGTTCACTTTCTCTGTCCTATCTCAGAATGCTTTAGGAGCTCCTTTGGTTAGTAAGTCAACAGAGACCTGGATATATGGGCCTGTCTGTCTGAATGTGTCCTGCCATGGGACCTAATTAATGTATGCTGTTGTAAGGAAAGGAAGAAAAATCCTCGTAAATGATACATCCATATTCTAGGCATAGGTTTTATAGATTCACTTTATAAATCAATTAAATTTAGAAATGAAATTTTATTCTCATGTCATGTTGAATATAAAAAAAATAAGGTCCCGATGTTATTTCTGTTCTGTAAGTTCACACGTATAAATGAATGTATAAATAAATCTCTGGTACTACCAATGGATCATTTGAGCCCCCTTTTAGCTATATGAATTCTATGTTTGTTTCAAAATCTACCATCTTCACAGTATTTTTTAAGGTTTTTAATTGATGATTAAATTTCAAAGAATTTCTAGTGGTGGTGGTGGTAGTGGTTTAGTTGCTAAGTTGTGTTAGACTTTTGCCACCGCAAGAACTGTAGCCTGCCAGGCTCCTCTGTCCATGGGATTCCCCAGGCACAAATACTGGAGTGGGTTGTCATTCCCTTCTCCAAAGATCTTCCCAATCCAGGAGTCAAACCCAGGATCTCTGGCATTGCAGGCAGATTCTTTATCAACTAAGCCACCAGGGAAGCCCCTGAAATATCCTAGGTTTTCTTTTCTTTTTTTTTTTTAATATCTGATTAGCCTTCAAAATAAAAATTTTAAAAAATCATTACCATGACTTCAGGTCACAAATTTGCATCTAAGTCTAGCTTAAAATTAAATACTGTTAGTGTTGCACAGTCAAAGGTTTTCCTGGAAAAATGGCTTGTGCAAACTCCATATGCATATATTTACAATCGGCAATAGAAGCACAGGAAAAGATGTGGGAAAAAGCAAACTCTTTTGTTCTTATTTGGAAGCTATATTTGTTGTCATCTTTAAAAAGACAGTAAAATTGTTTGTCACTCAAGCAAAATCCATTTGTTTCATTATCTGCTAGTTTCTATCTCTTCACACTTGGGTTGGAGACAGGAAAACAGGCTATGAAAATGTCATGGGAAAATAATTTTTGTGCAGACTGTGTCTAATAGAACTAAGAAATTAATGATAGATGCTTGGTTTGGACATACGGTGCTTACATGAACCAGAAAACCTTGATTTGAGCTAGTCTGAGCTTTTATACATTCTCCTTACATGCATATGTTTGGACAGGTATAGTGGGTTTGAGAGATTTAGAAAGCTTGACCTTTCCCTTGCCTTTTGTGAGCAAGTGGTGTCATAACCTATTTGCCTCTCTTCCCATCTAGGGTGTCCTCTAATGAGGTGAGAACACTTGCAGCCACTAGGGACATTCTTAATGTTGGATCATTCCCATTATAACTTCTGAGGATTAAGTGGATAATAATTCTATTTCGCCATAAGGATGCCATGTTGCAATTGTTATTATCACATCTGAGTGTGTGTCTGTGAAGTTAAATGATCTTTAGTACTGGTTTGTTGTCAAAAAAGCAGAGTGAGCACAAGTCACCTATAGAAAGAAAACTGTGCTACAGGAAAGAGACGGATCTGCAGAATAGAAATACAGGAAAAGCTGATGTTGACCCTTCCTCTCCTTTCACTCTACCTTGGACAGCTAGTTTCAGTAAATATTAATAAAACCATTTTCAAAGGGCTTTAACTTGTCCTCCCTGTTTAACATTTCAGCAGGTGTGTCCTGAATGAAAATCCGTACTGACAGACCTAGAGACAGAGAAATACACAGATGCATATATTTTATATATGTTATCTGTATATTGTTTATGTTTTTATGCTTAAAATATAAACACTTTAAGAGAAGCATTAGTGGGAAAAAATTAACAAATTGTGTAAAAGGCAGCAAATTTCCCTTTTATCAAATGTGACAGGCATATCTTTCAACTTTACTGATGCCTTCTGTAGAGGTCAGTTTTCTGAGCGTGGAGTGCTGAATGATACGTAATATGGCAACAGAGCTCACCCCAGTGGTGGAGTCCTGCAGCCATTGGAGTGTCTTAATAGTCAAGCTGTCTGTGCTGATTTGGAAATAGATTATACCTTCTTTTCCCAAGAGCCTTTGCTTTTCTATCCTCTTCTTCTGTCAATAAGCGTCCCCTTGTTCCCATCTTACCATTGTCTGACTTCCTCTTGGCACGAATAAATGGGATTATTTGTGGAATGCAGTTAGCACTGTGTCTGACTCCTTGTGAGTATTCAATAAATGTAAGCTACTATTGTTATTACACTTTGATCCTTTCTACATCCCCTGATGTTTTTAGGGCAAATAATTTAATCCCCATTTTATTAAAAGAAAACAGAATAATAGAGGTTAGGAGGTCATCTGACTTGTCTCTGGTCTCAGGATTAGTGAGCAGTATTCTAGGTACTTGAACTAAGAACTCCAATATTTTAGGCCAGTCTTATCCTTCTATACCAAACTTTTAAGTGACTCTTTTTTCATTTGAAATATTCTTAAAAAAAATGAAACGTCAGATCTCTCTTGTATCTTCTCCCTGATTTTGACCTCATGCCTTGTCTTAAAAAGAAGGTATTTACTTAATATTTTAAAATTGGATTTCTCTGAAGTGACAGCCAAAGTGTAATTCTAAATAGCCTCTATTGGTGGTCTCAAATGGCTGTATATGTTTAGGATGGTCCATTAAGGACAATTTTATTAGTTTTTCATAAATCAATCTCCCTTGCTTTAATTTTCAGCCAACATCAGTGTCTGTTTAGAATATCGTAACATAAGATAAGGTACATATAAAGTACTGTGTGAGTACGCATGGAGAAGCAAAGGAATTCTTCCTGGGATTTCAAGGAACACTCCTGTGGAGGGGGTGGAGGTGCCATTTGAATTTAGTACTAAATGGTGGCTAGGCAGTCAGTACAGACAAGAGGATACCATTTCAGCAAAAGCATTAAGGAACGAGAAACAGTGGACGACCCAATGTGGTCAAACTGTGTCGGTGGCAGAAGTGGCTGTTGTCTGGCTGTGAAACGCCCTGTGCCCTCCGCTAAGGAGTTTGAAGATGACTTGGTAGCCTGTGAGCTGCAGTAGATGTTTTTAGGAAGAAGAGTGCCGTGGCCAGATGTGTGATTTAGAAAGATCACTCTGGTGTCAGTGTGATGGAAGAATGGTCAGGGTTCTAGGTGAAGTCAAGCCATTGCATAATTTCAGGAGTGATATGAGGAGGCCTGAGATGAAGGAAGTGGCCATGGGGGCCAGGGAGAGGGAACGGATGTCAGAAAGAATGACGTGGACGTATTCCACAGAGCTTAGCACCTGATGAAATACATAGAATAGAGAAATGGAGAAGACTGGCTTAGACAGATGTGTGGATAAGTGTTGCCGTAGCTAGGATAACACTTAATAAGCTCCTTTTGAAAAAATACAGATTAGATTTACTTAGAAGAATGCCATCTATTCATTTGCCATATTTGTTGCAGGAACACTTCTTGTATTTTCACATAAAAGTAGTTATAATAGCCTTTAACACTTCATTTTAGTAGTTTACCTAGACTGTAAACCCCTTGAGGGCAAAGACAGCCAAATCCATGTCATTCATCTATCAAATACCCAGCCCACTGGTGCCTGACACTGAGTAGAACTCCACACATGGTGGATGAATTGGACTGAGGTTAAATATACTTAGGACAATGGGGAAAAATCCCTGGAGGATGTTCTTGTCTCTATTCCAATTCTTGGGTTTATCTCAGCCTTTTTCATTTTTGTTCCTATGAGCTTTTTCCAGTCTGCAAACACTTCTAGTTGACAAGAAGAAAAGGAGAGTGAGTGAGTGAGGAGGAGGAGGGGGGTGTATTACAGCCTCTGGATTGAACTCCACAGGTTTGCCTCTCATAATTTTCACCTTTGATGGGAAACTGTCCCAGAATTCATCCACCAGGCTGAGGTTCTGACACGGTACCTTCTTAAATCAAGCTTGAAGGGAAATTGATTGAAAAGAAAACACCATTATGGGAAAACAATTCATTCTCTTCCCCTGACAGGAGGGAGACTTTTGTCTATATTGTGGAATAAATATTAGCTGGCTGATTGCTTTAAGATCTAGAAGCCTAGAGGAGTTATGGTGACTTTGCTCCCTTTTTACAGGGAGATTTCCTTTAACTTTAGAGGCATTTGATACAGTGGTTTTTCATTACCTTTCAAAGAGTTGTATTTTTCCTCCCTATGTGATAATTTGTATTAACTAGATATAGGTGTCAGAAAAGTCATGCAGATACCTCTGTATGCAGTTGTGTTTCTCTTGAAGTGTATATTCCTCCAGACGGGGTGAGCAGATATATTCACATTCTTCTATGAAGACTTTAAATATCACAAGTTTTTTTTTGTGTGTGATGTTTTCTGTGTTGAAAGAAAATTAATTTACAGAAAAGCAAATATTGTATATTAATGCATATATGTGGACTCTACAAAAATGTTACTGAAGAACCTATATACAGGGCAGGGATAGTGATGCAGACATAGAGAACAGATTTGTGGACACATTGGGGAAGGAGAGGGTGGGACAAATTGAGAGAGAGGCACGGAAACATTTACATTACCATGTGTAAAATAGATAGCCAATGGGAAGTCTCAGTTTAACACAGGGAGTTCAGCTCAGTACTCTGTGATGATCTGGAAGGGTGGGATGCGGTATGGGGTGGAGGGAGGCTCAGTAGGAAGCGGGCGTATGTATACTTATGACTGATTCACATTGGCGGATGGCAGGAACCGACACAACATAGTAAAGCAATTGTCCTCCAATTAAAAAATAAAAGTAAAAAAAAAAATAATTTAAAAAAGGAAATGAATTTGAACTCCTAAGGGTGGAGTGAAGGCAGAAGGTGGAATAATAGCTATTCGATGCTGTTGCTGGTGATAGAAAACATTCCCTCATTCTTTAGGAGCCTGAAAGATGCCGATGACTCATCCTTTCAGTTGATAAAAGTTTAATTCATGTTACAGAAATTGCAGACTAGCATCTCTAGGGGCAAAATCTAGCCCTGAAACTATATGTTTGACACATATTAAATGATCCTAGGTTGAGCATGACCTTTCCATTTTACCACAGATTCCTGTCACCTCTATTTCATACATTTATCAACCTCCAACTCCCAGAAGAGGCAAAGCTCTCTTATTAAAAGTTTTTAGTGTAACTGCACTCTGATGGAAGGTAGGTTCATCCCTAGCAATGAAATCAGACATGTGCCTCCTGGGAGAGGAGTGAACGAGTGGCAAACATCCATAAGTGAGGGCGCTCCTGGACTGTTTCCTGACGTCACCCTAAAAATGCCACAGGTCTTCTCAAAAGGAAGATGTTTGCGATATATTTTCCATCTCCTGTGCCACTCTGAACTGCCAACCCTGCTAATTGGGTAGTTTTTGCTCTGCAAGATGACAGTGCCTGAACATACTGGTTGAGCCCTGGCCAGGAAAGATATTAAGGTACAAAGCTAGTAAAGTATTTTCTGAAAAAGTCTCCTTTTGAGCAGTCTTGGAAGCATGGCATTTTCTTGATCTTTTTTGATCTAATGGCTCCTTTTTTTCTCCTGATCTAGGAGTGTGTTGCCTCCTTGGTCTTCTGTTTTCTTTCTTCTCCCTCCTCTCCATCTCATTCTACTTCCTTCACGTCTCCCTCTCTTTCTCTGCTGCCTCCCTTCCTCAATCCTCTTTTCTCCTTCCTTCCTTCTTTCCTTCTCTCTGTCTTTCTTCTCTGTCTCTCTCTTTTTCTTTCTTCATTTCTTTTGAAAATCTTAGCAAGAGTTAATGGACTCAGAATCTCAAAATTAGGTTATTAGATGTTTCTGCCATAAAGCCTAGAGAATTGATGTTTGAATTCTCCTTGGCTTGAGTCAATCCTTTGTCCTTTTTAGGTAAATGAATTAAGTCTCATGCAATTTCCTGTGTGGGAGACTCGTTTCAGATGAATCATTTAAAATTGAAAGCCCTGTCTGCTCATCAAGGGGGCATGATTCTAGAGTTCTCTTGAGTATTTCATGACTACTTAGTACAGCCATTGAGATACATAAGGCAACCCTGCACCTTAATCTTAGCCTTGATTCATATGTGGTTATTTGGGTAAAGCATATAACTGCAGTTTTGAATCTTCAGATCTCTTTTCAAAATTTCCCTTGTGTCATTTAAAAATAACCTCTTTTTGTCTCCTTTTATTGTGAAACTTTTTATTGGAAGATCACAGGCCTAACTGCAGCATCAGAGACCAAAATTCACATAT
The DNA here is from genome assembly GCF_014754425.2 of Oryx dammah. NCBI lineage: Eukaryota > Metazoa > Chordata > Mammalia > Artiodactyla > Bovidae > Oryx > Oryx dammah. The sequence goes on along the minus strand of NW_024070210.1, from coordinate 12,598,330 downwards.
GCTTTAGTTGTGCAGTCCCTTGTCTATTGTTGATACTGAGAATAGATGAAACAGTAATGACGCTCTTTTTCACCCCCCAGATGACAGCATGTTATGAAGGCCGTGATCCCCACGTAGTATGTGAAGTTTTTAATGGGCCATTTCAGATCCTACAGGGATACATTGACGTGCTAAATTGTTTTTATAACCAGCATCAAATGATTCGGGGACTTTTCTGGGGGCTCAGTTCGTAAAGAATCTGCCTACAATGTAAGAGACTGCCTGCAATACAGGAGAAGCAGGTTCGATCCCTGGATGGGCAAGATCCTCTGGACAGGAAATGGCAACCCACTCCAGTATTCTTGCCTGGGAAATCTCCATGGACAGAGGAGCCTGGCGGGCTACAGTCCAGGGGGTTGCAAAGAGTTGGATATGACTAGGCAAGTAAACTACCATTAAATGATTCTAGAAAAAGCCAGGTAGATCTTCCTCACAAGGAAAATCTAGTGTCTTTACCTTTGCAGTTGTTCTAGGATACTTGTTAAAGCTATTCACAATTCTCTTCTACTGTAAAAGCCAGCTGTCAATTAAGAATTCATGAGTGCCATTCTGTTTTGTGGTCCCAAACTTTCTCCTAAAATCGTGTGCTAGGAAGGTGAGGAAAAGCCAGCCAAGATTTATTTATACCTACACGGTGCTAGTTATCTCAATAAACTAGTGAGGTTGTTCCCAGATGTTACTGATTAGGAAATTGAGACACAGTTTAGTTACTTAACTGGTACTAATTCACACAACTAGTAAACAATGGAGGCACAGTTCCAATTCAGCTCTTCGTGGAAAATGTGCTTTCTTTCCACAGGAAGCCGCCTCTTTCATCTCACATACATCTTGTAGCTCCCATGTAGGGCAGGACTACCAGGTACAACTAATGGGTGGTTATCGCATGTAGGAGTCTCACATTTCTAGAATACTTCACTATTTTCACAAGATTTCTATTTAGCTTACTTATAGAGATTCAGCAGCATTCTTTGCAGTACTGTTTACAGAGGAGTTCTTTTGGATTGAAGAGGGTTGGGAAATTAATCAGGTCTTTTCTGAGAATGAGTCCTTGCTTGTGTGTGTGTGTGAGAGAGAGAGCGAGCGAGAGAGAGAGAAGGAAAGATAGAAAATTTGAATCAAACAACAGATATTTAATTTCCAGTGTGTGTCTGTCCTTCATTAAACTAGGTACATGAGTGATACAAAGTAACAGCTACAGTGTTTAACATTTATTGAGTTTTATTATGGTACTTACCTTACGTGCATTATTTTTTTTTAATCCTCATAACCCACTTTTTGCTGGTGTAGAAACCATGACTCAGAAAACTCAAGTAACTCAACTGCCATCTCACAGTTTATAAGTGGTAGATTCAAGATTTGAACCCAGGCTGTTGAACTCCAGAGCCTGTATTCTTAACCACTACAGAAAATTACCAAATTACAGAGCCGGGGCCTCCCTTGTGGTGTCAGAGTATAGGTGGCAAGACAGCACCAGTACAGGAGGGAAGACTGAGATGGTCTTGAAGAATGATCTGGACTCTGGTCTAGGGAGGGGAGAGGGAGCAGGTGAGCCAGTCCCGCAGAACAAAGTGACAAATCCAGAGACGTGGGAATGGCATGGGCATTCACTTTTTATTTTATTTTCATTTTGCATAGAGTTATGATATCTGACCTGATCATACGAGAAGGAAAGGATTTGACTCTCCTGGAGTGCGGAGTTGGCAGGGGTAGACTTTGCAGACAGTGGCAACCATGAGGTCAGAAAGTCTTTGGAGGGCAGGCTTCAAAGACTCTGGAGAAGTGAGTTCCACCCAGAACCCTGAGTGGAACCCTCAGTCCAGGTAGACGGAGGCTGCAGTCTCCTCCTGGAAGGACAGAGAAGTCCAGGACAGCAAAGCAGGGACCACGCTTCAGGAAAGAACAGCCCGTCTGAACCCCGTTCGTTCCTCTGGATGCCAGGAAAAAGGAAGGGCATTTATAGAGACAGGAAGAGAGGAAGCCCCAGCCCTTAGGAACTCTGCGGGATGTTTGCTCCTGACACACTTCACTGAACACTGCTCTGAGTCTAACACCAGTGAGCAGCAGTTTCGGAGACAGAAGGGAGCAGGGACAACTGAGCAATTAACCTTTGGCGGGGGTGTGAAACTAATTAAGACCAGACTCCCTTCCATTGTACAGGAGAGGGAGCTGCGGAAAGCCTTGCGAGGGGGTATGAGGGAGTGACGGCTCCGAAAGGACCAGTGGGTTAGCAAGCCAGATGGAAATTAAGTCCAAATGGGTGTGAGAGGTGGGAGCAGCCAAGGGGAGCCCTGGCTGATTTTCCTCATCCGGGCACTGATGATTGTGCCCCGAGGCCAGCCGCTCCATGGGCACCAGAAGTTAGACGCTCACGCGGCTCGCCGTGGTAATTCCCTCCTTTTGTGTTGAGTTTCCTTGGTGATTTCCATGTAAATTTGCTCAGAGTTGCAATTTAGCAGCTTTTCTGTTAATAGATGAGGGATATCTTAATAGTCAACGGACTGCATTCCATCATTGCAGGGGTTCGGAAGCAGAGTTGTGAAGGTTGTGGAGATTGACTCTGGGAAGAGAACTTGGGAAAGCCTGTTTCTGCAGCAGCCTGATGTGATTTTGCTCAGCTCTAGACAGGAGGAAAGATGCTTCTATACCTTGCGAACCTGGTTTGTTATGAAGACTTACTGCTCTGAATCTTCCCTGTTTTATCACTTGGTTAATAAATGCCTTTTCAAACAGAATTAAGAGGGACGGTCGCTGCAAAGTGGCCCAGAAGGGTTCAGATGCAGAGACATATGTGATTTTGTGTTAGATGCTCTTCCCTATCCATCTTCAGGAGACAGGTAGGGGAGATGACTTTTTTGATGTGAGCAGGGAGGAAGTCGCCTTTGCTGTCCAGATGTCACCTTTGCTTCACTATATGAAGTGTAGAAGTTGGTACCTTACAAGTAAAACCCGAGAATCTCTGAATCCATTGTTCTCAGTCCCCACGTCCTGTTCCGTATTTTCCCTGGCCTTGCCGCATTAGCAGATGAAAGCCTCACATATATGTTTTATAATGCACTGTAATTTCACAAGTGTCTCTGTAAGTATTACTTCCTGTGATTCTTCCAAAAACCTTGGAGTCATCAAGAATTGGCAGAACACTGCCTAAGGAGACAAGTTGGAGGTCAGAGAGGTCAGGGTATTTCTAGAGTCCGGAACCTCAAGCCCAGTGTGCACCCACCTATGGTCTGGTCGCGCCTTTCATAGCCATTTCATGGTGTCACTATCTTGGATAACGGGTCAGAAGGGAATCTTTTAAAAAGTCTTACATGATGACTAACAGAAAGAAAAGGTAGATGTGAGTAAGTATCAGCTTTCTTAGGATTCTGCTTTATTTTGGGGAAGAGAATGGATTAGGTCATGGGTGGCTATTTATTTCTAGAATTTCTCTTCCAGGGTTGGGGTGGGGAGGTGCCCTAAAATAACACATTGCTTTCATTAAACATAATTGTTCTCACATGAGATGCGGACAAGCAGGCCTACTGTGAACCATTCTAAGCCTTGTCCTTCTATATGTTGAAATGACTGTAGAGTATCCACATCACAAACCATGGGTTCTGGCTTGCTCATGGAGACTCCTGATGGTAATTGCTTAATTTTATTCCTGGGCCCTATTGTTCAGGAGTGGAAATCAGTTCAGTATTAATCAAGGTCAGGTCCAATTCTTGAAATGGAATTCTGAATGAAAATTGGGAGGCAGGTTCTTTACCACTGGCGTCACCTATGCGCTCAATGAATTTATGCCATGTTATGTTTCTAACTGGTATCTTTTGGAGGCCAATGTGCTTTATTTTTCTTTCAAAAATATTTATGTTTTCATACTAGAAAAGAAGCGCACTCATTAAATATTTTTTAAATGAGTGATAGAGAAAACTAAAAGGAAAAAAAGTAACTACTCCTATCCTCTCAAAACAATGTTGCTAATAATTAGATTTATTTCATCCCTATTGTTTTTTCTCTAACCACTTTTATTTTTCCATAGTGTGTATTTGGGTCTATTTTCAGCTCTGAGTGGCCTGCTATTTTGAATAGGTATTTTCTACAGACACTGCTCTTTTTCCCTTATTCGACTAGACAATCATTTACTGTGCTAAGGTATTGAAAGGATGGAGATAGAATGTTTTTGAAGTTTATTTGTAGTCAGCTGGCTGGAGACCAGTAACAACTGTCTTGGATCACATTCTTTTCTTATTTGTAGTTCAAATTCCTTTTCTGAATCTCACACTCTGCATTTGGGAACCAAATGGAAATACCATGAAGTTTTATCAGTGTGTTTGTTTGGAATCAGCTTGGAATTTCTAAACTCCCTCCTGCCCCCAATACATACATACATACAAACACACACACACACACACACACACACACAAATACTGATGCACATGTAACTTTGTGTGCATGTAGGAAAGAGGCCAATTGGTCTAGGTGCTGCATTCAGGTCGCAGACTCCCCTGTAGGCATGGGTTCGAATCCCACTCCTGACAAGCCAGCCTTTTGGGCTTCCCTGGTAGCTCAGCTGGTAAAGAATCCACCTGCAATGCAGGACGCTGGGGTTCGATCTCTGGGCTGGAAATATCCCCTGGAGGAGGGCATGGCAACCCTCTCCAGTATTCTTGCCTGGAGAATCTCCATGGACAGAGGAGCCTGAGGGGCTATAGTCCATGGGGTCGCAAGCGTCAGACATGACAAAGCACACCACAGGAAAGAGGCAATGGTGGGAAATTTTGCATAAGCAGTGCAGTATCAGGGTCATGCATTGGGGAGAGATAGAAGACCCTGAAATGACACCTGTGGGCTTACATTTTACTCTTGACTGCCCCTAGGTCATCTCCTGAGCATCCCATATGTAAAAATCTAGAGTTCACGAAGCCATGAGATTGAGGAAACCAGCTGATTACCATTTAATACAACCTTTTCTGATTTGGCAAGGATAACATGGAAAGGGAAAATGAGTTTCTGGGGCAAATTTTCCTGGAAATACTAATAACCTCAGATATGTGGGTAATACCACTGTTATGGTGAAAACTAAAGAGGAACTAAAGGGCCTCTTGATGAAAGTGAAACAGGAGCTTGAAAAAGCTGGCTTAAAACTCAACATTCAAAAAACTAAGATCATGGCATCCGGTCCCATCACTTCATGGCAAATAGAGGGAGAAGCAATGGAAACAGTGACAGAATTTATTTTGGGGGCTCCGAAATCACTACAGGTGGTGACTGCAGCCGTGAAATTAAAGACACTTGCTCCTTGGAAGGAAAGCTATGACCGACCTTGACAACGTATTAAAAAGCAGCGACATTACTTTGCCAACAAAGGTCCATCTAGTCAAAGCTGTGGTTTTTCCAGTAGTCATGTATGGATGTGAGAGTTGAACCATAAAGAAAGCTGAGTGCCAAGAATTGATGCTTTTGGAGAAGACTCTTGAGAGTCCCTTGGACTGCAAGGAGAACCAACCAGGGAGATCAATCCTGAGTGTTCATTGGAAGGACTGATGTTGAAGTTAAATCTCCAATCCTTTGGCCACCTGTTGTGAAGAGCTGACTCATTTGAAAAGACCCTGATGCTGGGAAAGATTGAGGGCAGGAGGAGAAGGGGATGACAGAGGATGAGATGGCTGGATGGCATCACCTACTCAATGGACATGAATTTGAGTAAACTCTTGGAGTTGGCGATGGACAGGGAAGCCTGGCGTGCTGCAGTCCATGGGGTCACAAAGAGTTAAACATGACTGAGCAACTGAACTAACTGGGGCATATTTTGATTTGCTAAAAAAGTTTATCTTCTTAACTGATTATCTTGACGACACACAGCCTAACAACTGCACGTTGGCTTGTGTTATCCTGACCTCAGCTTTTCTCTCTAAAGCTGTTTACCTGCAACCATTTTCAAAACATTTCTCCATCTTCATGAAATGATTTTTGAACTTCTAGTTAGATTTTTCTTCCTTTACTTAAAAGCAAAAAGGAATGTGAAAAACTTAGAAATATAATTATGAATGCATCTCAGGAAGAGAGAGCCCTGTCTTGGGAAATTTCAACTGAAGTTCATCAGTAACTTTTACTGAAATATGACGAGGAAAAGCTAAACATTTGGTTAGCTCACGATTGATCCTTGAGTTGTGCTGTGCTGATATTTTAGAGGAACTTGCAATGAAAGAAAGCCTCTAACGTGTTGTCTTTGGTGGACCTCTTCTTTACTTGTCCTTCTTAGGGCTATCATAATAAACCACTCATTGTGATTTGTCAAGAGATTTTCCCCTTCACTCCATTCTTCTCAAGGCAGGTTTGATTTTATCTTCTATGTGAAATGCAGAGGCCCAGGCCTGGTGGAAACCCTGAAGAGGAGAAAATGGAAGGCTAAGTCAGTGTGAGGCCAAGAATCCAGATCTGGAAGGAGTAGCAGATATGCCGGGCTTCCCCGGTGGCTCAGAAGGTAAAGAGTCTACCTGCAGTGCGGGAGACCTGGGTTCAATCTCTGGGTCAGGAACATCCCCTGGCGAAGGAAATGGCAACCCCCTCCAGTATCCTTGCCTGGAAAATCCCATGGATGGAGGAGCCTGGCAGGCTGCAGTCCATGTTGTCGCAAAGAGTTGGACAAGACCGAGTGACTTCACTTTTTCACTTTCAGCAGACTCACAAAGGACATCTGGGTGACCCTGCTTGCCTTGCCTGGGACTCTGAGAAGTGGAGTGTGGTCAGGCAGGATTGGCCACTGTGCCCAGGGCATGGCGTTCAGCATTGAACCGTAAAGTCTTTCCCCTTCCATGCCTGTAGCGCTTAGTACTCTCTTGTGCCTCTTACCTCACACGATTATCCTGTTTTCTTATACACCAGGCTGGTTTCCAGACGGAGTACAGCGCAACTCGTTTTGCTGGATTTGGGGTGTGAATGGCTCTGCTAATGGGCGCCAGCGTGACCTGCATGACCACCTGATAGTCTTATTGCCAGTGCCCGACTAGGATGGAAACGATTAGAGGGCTGATGTCATGGAATAGGAAATTTTCAATAAATATTCAAGTGAACTGACCAAGTCAGGAGACCAGCCCTAACTCTACTGACTATAAGAAGGAATAACTTGCTTTCCCAAGATTAAAATCCTCCCCACAAAATCTGTGCTGTTTGGTAACATTTAAAAAAAAAAAAAAAACATTTGAAATTATGTCATGTTGCTGGTGGGTCATAGGTGCTCAGGTTTTGCCTGAGGCCACATCGCTCTGTATTTTGTTATGGCAAGCTTATTCCCACGTTTATGATACCTGCCAGGCCACTGTAGGAATTTTGATATGTGGCTTGGCCTTTCTGGACCCCATTTAACCTCTTGGACTGCAGTTTTTTCATCTGTAAAATTGTCCTGCTACCTGCTCTGCCCACATCATGAGACCTTCCAATGACCCAAAGAGGTAATCCAGGAAAAGGACTATAAAGTTCACAAAATACAACATAATAGAATGTATCCTCATTAAATTCATTAATAGTGTTATGGTTATTATTTTTATGGTATTGAAATGTGATCAAACCCAACGTCTAGTATCTGCAAAGCTTCTTGATTTTCATCTAATAAAACTGAATCTTCACCCATTGGTTGGCAGACCAGCCTAAAATCTGTGGAGTGGAATGTTAAATTTCTGGGCACATTCTCATTCTCTTTTTATATTCCCCTGTGGTTTCTTGTGACTTTACAAAGATCAAGAGGCCACCTCACAGGTTACCTTTCATTCAAGAGGTTGTGGCATCCTATTCATTGTCAAGTTCTGGAAATTTTCCTCCTCATCATAGAAAATTGGTGTCACGTGGAGTATCCTTTCCTCACTCTTGCCCCCTGCTTCCTCTTTGGTGACTAAAACTAGAGAAAAGAAATCGGAAACCATGTGTGTTACAGAATGGAACACCCATCACAGGACACTTCCAAACTTTCAGACCTATTTAGCTCTTGAATATTATGGATCTTTCTTGTATCCTTTGGTGAAATGTTAAACAAAATGACAGACAAAGTGTGGACTCTCTGAAACCTCTGGAGCTGCGTGATCTGAGTACTCGTTCAGAGATGAGCCCTGAGGAAGGTTTATGCGGTGTTTGCTATGCCTGTGTCATTTGAGTGCTTCTCAGCTGATAAAGAATCTGCCTGCAATGTGGGAGACCTGGGTTCGATCACCGGGTTGGGAAGATCCCCTGGAGAAGGGAAAGGCTACCCACTCCACCTTCACCACCTTCCCCATTTTTGTCCCATCCACTTACGACTTGTGCCATTATTTGTCTTCTTTAAGTTGATTTTTTTGACTTAGAAATACATTTATTTTAAAAGGAAAATATATACCCATAAGATACATGGAAGGTCAGTATCACTTCTCATAAATAAAAGATAATGGTAAATATAACAGCAATAAGAAAAAAAAGTATTATATATTAGCAATATATTGTAGCCAGCCAAAACCAAGGTCTACTCTTTCCTTGTCCAAAAGAAAAAAAAAAAAAAAAAAGGAAGTCTGTAAGTACCAGTTTTCTCTATGAGGAAATAAGGACCAAAGGAAAATTTAAAAGTTAATATTTTTGCGTTATGTTTTAGTATTTTCTTTATTATGACTTTAGTCATTTAACATTAAACACAGTCACAAACATAGTATAATCATATATTCTGATGGTATATGGAGATTTTGTCTTTATGGTTATTTTCAGTACTGTGACATGAATTGCTGGGGAGTTACATCTTTTGAACTTCATTTAAAAATCTATTATTTACCTCATTTCTTAATTAAAGGAAAGAAAGACTTTATTTCTTTAAGCCAAAGTCTTCACTGTATATCATAAAATAACCACCACGTCAGTAAACTACTAAATGATTATCTATTCAAATACCAGTGGAAGTGCTTTGCATGATATTCTAATTCGGTCCTCACAACAACTCTTCAAGTACTAGTGTTAGTTGTTCAGCTTTGTTCTTTCGACTCTTTGCGACCTCCGTGGACTGTAGCCCGCCAGGTTCCTCTCTCCATGGAATTTTCCAGGCAAGAATACTGGAGTGGATTGCCATTGCCTTCTCTAGGGGATCTTCCCAACCCAGGGATTGAACCTGGGTCTCCTGCATCACAGGCAGATTCTTTACAGGCTGAGCCATTAAACACTATTAAAGAACCCATTTTGCAGATGTGAAAAATAGGCTTTATTTTTCTTAGTTTGGAATGATCACAGAGCTAACAGATCAGATAACTCAGACTGATTCTGGAGCCTGCAATCTTAACTCCTCCTGAAATAATCTTACTGCTAAGAAAAAAAAGATGGCCAAGTATAATAAGAGGCATCAGTTCAGTTCAGTTGCTCAGTCGTGTCCGACTCTTTGTGACCCCATGAATCGCAGCATGCCAGGCCTCCCTGTCCATCACCAACTCCCGGAGTTCACTCAGACTCACGTCCATCGAGTCCGTGATGCCATCCAGCCATCTCATCCTCTGTCGTCCCATTCTCCTCCTGCCCCCAATCCCTCCCAGCATCAAAGTCTTTTCCAATGAGTCACCTCTTCACATGAGGTGGCCAAAGTACTGGAGTTTCAGCTTTAGCATTATTCCTTCCAAAGAACACCCAGGACTGATCTCCTTCAGAATGGACTGGTTGGATCTCCTTGCGGTCCAAGGGACTCTCAAGTCTTCTCCAACACCACAGTTCAAAAGCATCAATTCTTCTGTGCTCAGCTTTCTTCACAGTCCAACTCTCACATCCATACATGACTACTGGAAAAACCATAGCCTTGACTAGACAGACATTTGTTGGCAAAGTAATGTCACTGCTTTTGAATATGCTATCTAGGTTGGTCATAACTTTTCTTCCAAGGAGTAAGCGTCTTTTAATTTCATGGCTGCAGTCACCATCAGCAGTGATTTTGGAGCCCCCAAAAATAAAGTCTGACACTGTTTCCCCATCTATTTCCCATGAAATGATGGGACCAGATGCCATGATCTTCGTTTTCTGAACGTTGAGCTTTAAACCAACTTTTTCACTCTCCACTTTCACTTTCATCAAGAGGCTTTTTAGTTCCTCTTCACTTTCTGCCATGAGGGTACTGTCATCTGCATATCTGAGGTTATTGATATTTCTCCCAGCAATCTTGATTCTAGCTTGTGCTTCTTCCAGCCCAGCGTTTCTCATGATGTACTCTGCATAGAAGTTAAATAAGCAGGGTGACAATATAGTTAATTATTATTATTTTTCTTAAGTATGCTAATCATCTACCTCACTGAAATTGACAATCTGAAGTTTCTGTATCTTGGAAAGAGCGAACTTTACCATTTGGATTTAGGTTCAGGAGGTAAAGTAAATAAGCAAATATCCAATAATAACAAAATACATCTTGCTGATCTTTCTTGTTTTAATTTGTTTTCAAATGAATGTTCAACCTCCCTCTCTCTCTTCCATTTTGTCCCCTCCCTCCTTCCCTTCTTCCCTTCATATTGCTTTACTTAAATTCCTTTATATGATGTTATTTTATTAACAAAACTTGGAAGATAAATTTAAGAGGAAGTTTCCGAGGGTATTCATAGAGCCAGGCAAGAGTAAACATTCCAGAAGTCTGCAGAACCCAAGTGGGGAGGAGTTTATTTAAAATTGCCAGCGGTGGCTCCCGCCACTATTTTACTCTGTGCCCTTTGATCATTACTTCATTCTTATTTCCACGTCCTTTATGGCAGGTTTTCTCAACCTTGGTACTGTCGATATGGTAGGCAGATAACTCTTTACTGGAAATTACTGCCTTGTACATTGTAAGGTGTCTAGCAGTATTCCTAGGCTTTGCCTACTAGACGCCAGCCCTACCCCTTAACTGTGACAATCAAAATGGTTATCAGGAACTTCCCTGGTGGTCCAGTGGTTAAAAATCTGCCTTCCAATGCAGGGGACATGGTTTCGATTCCTGGTCAGGGAACTTAGACCCCACATGCCTTGGGCAACTAAGCCTGTGCCACAGCTAGAGAGGCTGGGCACTCTAGAGCCCTGAGCACCTCAACAAAGACTCAGAACAGCCAAATAAAAACAGCAGACTTTGCAACATTGTTCCTGATGAAGAACTGAGGCTAGGGATTACCTAAGCTTGTGGTTCTTCTCTGCTTATTTTGCTTAGTTGATATCTGTTATTGTTGCTGTGGTGGTGGTATCATTGTCACATCCACATTTATTGAAGCTCCTCCCTCTGCTTAGAGAGACGACAGACTTAGAACTCTTTAGGTTATAATAAAATCTAGCTTGATTTTCAAGGCATAGCAGTGGAGGTTTTTTTTTTTTTTTTTAAAGATGGCATTATAACATATGTATCTAAATGTTTTTACTTTGATTTCAGTTAGTGAAGCTAAATTTCTAGCAGATTGTCTTCCCAAAGAAAGATATTTCTGAAGGTACTGATCAAGCACTGTGACTTTTGGAAGTGAATGAAAGCCTTATCAGCCTGAGTGGGCCTGGGATCACTGTGAAAATCAGAAAAGGGATGGACGACACTGATTGCTTTTTGGCTAATCTGAGGTTTCCAGGATTCCAGGGGCATCTTTTTTTCACCAGCATAAGCTGGTATTATGCTTCACTTTTTTTGTTTAATTAAAGAAAAGAACAGATCCTCATCTTGCTATGTGATGTAGTGACATGAACCAGAAGATATGATACTCACATTCCTCATTTAGATTCTAAGAGTTGCCCTGTCACTACTGGGCAAACTCTCCTGAAGCCTTTTGGAGCCCCAAGACATAAGTGCCATCATTTGCTGGATCATTGACTCAAAATTCACATCAGCAGCACCATTTCTAATTCTTACCTGTTAGACCAGTGAAACAGCCTGGTGTGCTTTGTTGGAAAGGATGATGGAAGCAGAGGAAAGTGAAAATACAGTGAAGGACGTAGAACGAAAAACTTGAGAAAGATTTTATAGGAGAAGGGTGTTGGCGATGGAACCTAGCAAGCACAGCTTTTCTCTCATTGCCACTTGGAAATTGCCTATATTCATAATATTTTCCTGAACAGTTGCTATGCGAAGGCTAAGTTTCAGAAGAGTGTAGCAATTATGTAAAGACACTCTTGGAAGCAGGTCTTCTTGTGTAAGCTGTGCTTTTGGCTGCATTGAAAAGATAACACTTTCTGTTTCCATTTCCATCATGTCACTATTGTCTGGTTCTTACTCTGCTCTTACTCAGATCATGTTAGTTTATTCCTCTCTTTTATGCCTGGAGACTTCCCTCTAGATTTATTCTCTCTCAGAAGTATTCCATTCTACTTCCCTATGGTCAAAACCAGTATTCAAAGAAAAATGTTCAAGTCATTTAGGAGAGGCACTGATAAGGTACCCTGCACCTTTCTAAAACACAGAAGTTATTACTACTTGATCCTTTGATATATTTGCTTTAAGGTACTACTTCTGCATATTTAATAGTGAGATTAATGTATTAGTTATTGTGAGATAAATTTAAGGTATAAATTATTTTGAGAACCCCACAAACACCTGTCTGTTTTCATGATGAATGAAACTGATTAAGGCTTTTACTGCTACAACTCAAGCAGACAAAATTCACTGGAATATAAGGTTTAATATTATTATTAATGAAATTTCCTTGTTTCATCTACCTACTTCGTAAGTACCTCTCTTTTCTATTGTCACTTGTTTCTGTGTCTTAGATGTGTTGATTTGACAGTCCTCAGTGCCCCGTGTTGAGGATAGATAGCAACATAATTAAATAGGTATATTCATCTGCATGCATGTCTTATGCTCTGCTCTAAAGTTTATCTGGGGAATGTGGACATAGTATGGACTCATCCATAGGTTATTTTAAGTGAATTGTAGAGTTCAAGACTGCAGAAACTTTCAGATGTCATCTACTGGAGGCTTCAAAATAAAATCCCTTAAAAAGAGATAGATTATAGGCTATAATGGTACCAGGAATCCTAAGTGCTGTCAGCACGGACCTCTTTAGAACCTGTTGAGACTCAGTGTTGTGAAATGACTTGGAGTAAATTCCCATAGCTGGTTAAAAGAAGTTGAGGCAACATCTTCTTTTCTTGGGCTCCAGCATTACCCAAAGCTTTTCTTTGTCAACTTTAACTTCTTCTGTGATAGTATTCCTTTGAGGGTACTTATGAAATTGGTTTCATTTCTAACAGTGAAACAGTTCACGTCTTCTTAAAATTAGGCAGTTAAGTCAAAGCTGGACTTTTTAAGCTCAGAACTTTGAAATAAACATATATAAGGGTAACAAAAAATCTTAAATAAATTCCTAATCTTAGACCCTGAGTAAAAGTGTTTTGCCATATTGACCTCAAGCTTTTCCTTTGACTTGGATCTCCCCCTCCCCAGCTTTTTTAATGAGTTGGTTCTATGTAGCATAAGTACATGACTTAGCCTAGCAGAAGTCAGCACACTGGAGGTGCTCCACCAATTCTGTTGTTTTTTTCACTTGCATTTTCACACATAGTTTCTGATTGTGCTTACAGGGCACACTGAACTATACACACTCTCTCACTCCAAAATCTGTCACCTTAAAGCAAAGCAAAATCCTTCTCTTCTTGCTCAATGGATGACTGGGTAGTTAGCTGTTCTTTGCACATATTCATGTTGAGTAGGTGCTGGATAACATCACTTGTTCTTTTTTTAATGTGACTCATGACAAAATTACCCCAGCTTTCAGTAATATCAAGGGAGAAAAAAAAAAAAAACTTGCCATCTGCAATTTACTGCTTTTAACCTGAAAAACAGGATCTAAAATGATACTCGGATACTTTGGAGGCTTCACGTGTTATAGGCAGAAACTGGCAGATGGCACAGGGTAGTAGGCTGGGCAACTCAAGAAGAGAAGGCGGAACCGAGTAGGCAGTGGTGTGGAAGAGCTTTGGAAAAGGTCATGACCATTTTTTAAATCAGAGAGAATTAATTACTTCCTTTTGTCTCCAAATAGCCAGTATGTGGATGTTCTCAGTAACACTTTGTGGTTGTTCTCTCAGGAGGGAAACTCAGTGTGATACAAGGGGTATCAGTTATGTCTGTGGATAAGGAGACTATCCTAACCTTTAATTTTAAGCCATACAACTTGAAATGCCTACTCAATGTAAGATTGTTGTTTCTCCTCTTTGTATAATGCATTCACTTGGATTTCTATAACTGGAAATTAACAGCATCATAATTTACTTTGGAGATGGGAGCATAAAAAGGGATATATGGAGCAATTCCTAAAACTTTATTTTCTTTGGACATATTCTTATTCAGCTGTGGTACATAACATAATAGATTTTCAGGAAATATTTGTAAAATACTGACACAGGGAAAAATTTATGTATGCCTAGTGTCCAGAAATTTATACCATCTAGAATTTCAAAGAATTTGTGCTGAGACTTTTGACATCCAATTGCTTCCATCAGCATTTTCCAATGTAGCTCACAAGGCAGAAATATCTTGATGGGCATATCTTTGACATATAGTGATTATTTGAATTGATTTTAGTAGTATCCCATTTAGAAAGATTGAAAAGACAAACGTAGCTGTATGTGTGGTAAAGAATGTGCAGTTTGTATTTCAAAATATCTTTAAAATCACAAGGATGTAGATGATACCATTCACTCACTGCTGAAATCCTCTCAGTTGAACGAAGACAAGTATTTGCTGTGTTCTGGGATACATTCCATGTGTGATTTAAGGTGGCAGAGCTAAGCCTCTGGTTGATGGTCCATCTCTACTTTGTGAGGGAAAGAGCTGTCCATGGTACTGAATGACTTGAGCCTTGATGAGGATGGACACAGGATGCCAAGAAAAGTGACTGGAATCCCTTGACCTGTCCTGGAATAACAGCACTGAACTAATAAAGTAATAAAGGCACTGGGATAATGGGATCCCATGGGATTTAGCGAGATAAGAAGAGACAGTTGGTAAAGAGTAGCCTATAGTTCAAAGTCGAGGAACATCTAAGTTTCAGGTTCAGCTGTACAATTTGAGCCCTGTGGTTTATCTCAAGGCAGTAATTGTCAAAGATAGTTTTGAATAGTCGTACCCAATGCAACTGCATTATCTGAGGTGATGAGTTTGCCTCTCCTTTTAAGGCAAGTGGTGTTGGGCTTGATCATTACTTCAGTTACCAAATCAAAAGACAAAGCCAGGTGCTGAGGTACTGGGACTGTGGCTCCTTGCCTATTCTTTTCTCTCCCCGTCTCTCCTTACCTCACCTCCCTTCTCTTTCCCCCTTCTTTTCTCTCTGCCTTCTACCCCTCCCATCCTTTCCCACTGTCTTCCTTTCTCTCTTCCTTTCTTCCCTTCTTCATCTGTCCACTGGTCTCTCTGTCTCTCTTTGAATATTGACTCTTTAGTCAGTATTCAAACTTGATAAATCAGGGATATGAATTTCATCTTTAAGAGGACATTTCAAAGAGAAGTCCTGATCAGTGGTGGACCTAGTTATTTTTGACACTTTTTCCCCCCCAAATAAACTTATTAGGACTTTGATAGGATATCCTTTGAGCAATTCTCATCTGCCTCCACTGAGATTTGATAGACTTTCAACTGTCTTCTCACCTACCATCCTTCTCCTTCATCATTTCCCTGTTTCATGAAGCAGTTTCTGTGCTTCTCTCCAAATGTAGCTGAATAGTAATTTCCAGGGAACTCTTTGGGATCGTAAGGAAAATAATTCCTTTTGTGAGAATGGAAAACTTTGCATCTTTTGGTCTCAGGTAGATTACTAACCTTCTTTCTCAAGGGAGATGAATCAGCGTTCATGGGAGTCACAGTCTAATGAAGCCACTGGTCACAGTGTTCTCTCCTCAAAGGAGATGCAAATAGCTAACTTCCTGACCTGGTGCCAACATAAGAAATACAGTAATGACCTGTCACATCTGAATTCCTTCTTGCCCTTGATACACTCTCTTTATCCCCATCTTATATGACCTCCTTCTCATCTCCCCATAGTTTAGTGAGCAGACATCCCCTGGCATGAGCTATGTAAATATTGTAACTGAATTACCGCCTGTTTACTTAACTCACTGTAGAAAACCATGATAAGCTTTTTAATTACAAAATTAGCTCTGCCAAATCAATTTCTTTCATTTAATGAACTGAAGAAAATGGCAGAATGAGGATAAACCATGCCCCTTTCCTCTTTTTAAGAGTAGACTTTGTCTAAAAATAGTTATTATGTAAAATAACAAAAGCAACAACAGAAGCAACATCGCTGTTACCCCTGTCCAGTACTGTGTGACTTTTTTTAAGCTTTTAAGCCTTACTAGATCCATTCAGTCAGTACTACATGAAATACTCACCTTGAACCTACACATTTCAGCCTTGTCCTGACCCTCCCAGCTCTTTACTCACCAATTTATTTTAATCTTATGAGCAAGTTCCCTGTATAGTGTCTTGCATCTCTCTTTAGATTTGTCACTCATCACTTCCAGGACACATCTCTCAACTATAATTTATATGTCTGCTGATGTAACACAACTTTCGATCCTTTAGGTACACGTCTCTGATAAAGCAAGACCAAGTGCAAGGACTTTATCTAGTCTGTAGCCAAGAGCCTAAGATTCCCCTGGCCTCCCCAGCAAGGACTGAACAAATCCTAACAGTAAAATAAGTGACTTATGTATGTCCTTTGTTTTCTCCACTTTCATTGGAAAGGTGGATGTTTTTAATCAGTTTTGTATTTTGGTGTGGCTAAATCATTTTATTTTTACTTTTATTTAACATAATCACTTTGAGAGATGTTTGGGAATAAGGCCACTTGTGAAATCATTATAATTTCCATGGAGAAACTTCAGGGATATTTTACCAAACTGCTTCTGAAATGCTACACCTATGGTTAAACCTAAAGAGGAATATCAGGGGGAAAGAAGTTATCACTTATGAAAATGAGAAAGAATACATATGTGGGAAGTTCTTCCCATTCTCCATCCCTTATCCAAGCTTATTTCTCAAAATTAGATTATTTATGCTATATCTCTAATTAGACTTATTTCAAAATAGAGTTGTTGTTCAGAAAAACACATAGTATGTAATCATAAGATTTCTAAGACTATTGCAACATTTGACCAACAGTGTCTTTACTGAAATTTTTATGCTTTCTTTGTCTAGATAAGACCAGATGCATATGGAAACAGACTTAAAATATTTTTGCCTATGACTAGAAAATCAAGAAAAAAAATTGAAAGCTATACATTATTTATGTCACAGCATATAACTGGGGAACTATAAAATCCAGAGGACTAGACAATTTTTCCCCACTAATGTTGCATTAAAATAGAATTCTCTTAATATGCATTTACAAATGCATTGCCGTTAATTACCTAAGTTCTTTCTTTTCCCATTCCTCATTTTTAGCCAAACTCTTGGTGGCTGAGTTGAAAGTGGTTATTGTCTAGTAAGAGATAGTTTGTGAAGAATAACTTATTTCAAGGATCCCTCAGCTAGAACTCATCATGAGTTTGCTCCGCTCCTCATCTGTTGACCACAACTGCTGGCTCTTGGTAGTGCCTACAGTGACATAATAATTAATTCAGGAGTTTGTGTCTTTTCCTTGGGATGCTTTACGACAGTGTAGGACAATTAAGTCTTTAGAGGAATGAGAACTGATCTTTTATCTATTTTAAGTCTACAGATGTCATAACTGTGAGTCACAGAGTTGTGACATGAAACACATCTCAGAAAATTGTCTTCATGGAATCTTGACTCGAAAGTTTCACTCTCATGCCATGTTGTGTTGATATTCTCATTAAAGCAAGAGCCAACTTCCTGATGTAGTTTCTGGGAATCTGCTCCAAAAAAATTTCAACCTTTGGGGCCTATTTTGCAAATAGTCTTTATGTCATGAGTCAGGACACAGCATGAGGAATTTCTCCTTGAAAAGAGATCACTGCTTTTGACAGTTAGATTCTCCCAGTGCAGTCATTAGACTGCACGTGGCTGATGTGTGTGTATGTGTGGAGAGGGGTCTCCATTCCCCGGAACCATAATGTCAGGTTTCATATTGTCTGAGATTAGCATCTCTTAAAAATCAACCATGTACTGCTTTCTCTCCAAATCGCCTTCCCTGCTGACCATAACTGGTTATATAATCCTGCGTCTTCCATTATCCTGACCGCTGATCCGTGCCCGATGGCTGTGCCAGGTCTCACAACGCCACAAGCTTTTGATTGCTGTACTCTAAGCTGCTTAATAAGACAATTAAAAATGATTTACAAATGGCCATCACAATACTGTTGGGGATCAGGCAGAGAATGTTCTATGTGCTGCAGTATTAAAAATGCATGCCCTTCTACGGCTTCTTTTGCAGCTGCCTTTAATACTAGTACTGGTTTACTTCTGTCCTTCCCCCTGCCCCCCTGAATTATTATATTACAGTAGTCCTTTCTAAGTCACGTACATATGGAAAGAATTCAAGGGATATGCCACTGATCCTGGGTTGTTCTGAAAGCATTTCCCTTGTAGTTGGGGGATGTTGGGGGTTGACAGGAGCTGCCTAGAACTCTAGACTAGAGTTAAGAGGTATTACAAATAGTCTTTCATCAAACTGGTTCATTCTCAGCTTGAGGGTCACACATCCATCCTAATTTGCTTCCTCTTTCCTCTTCACTCTTATTGCTACATTGTTTACAATGGGCAGATTTCCCAAAGATTTTATTGTGAGTCACACAAAAGTTTGTCTATAGAAAATTGAAATTAATCAGAAATATTGGTGTTGGTGTTGTGAATACAATAATTGAGAAATTAAGACAGAATGTCATCTTATCTTATAAGATGCTTTTTTTTTTTGGTTTTATTGAGTTTTTTTTCATCTAGAGAAGTTAAAATTGATACTGATCCAAATTTTAAGAAAATTCTCTATTTTTAATGCTGAGACCTGAGGATTAATAAAATTGGCATTGACCGGCTTTTTGTAACCTTTCTTAGGAAGAGTGTTTGGAATGGACTTTAAAAAAAAAGAAGAAGAAGGAGAATCTTTGAAGCCAGATATCCCTGTATTTCGGGCTTCCCTGGTCACTCAGCTGGTAAAGAATCCACTTGCAGTGCAGGAGACCCCAGTTTGATTCCTGGGTTGGGAGGATCCCCTGGAGAAGGGATAGCTACCCACTCCAGTGTTCTGGGGCTTCCCTGGTGGCTCAGGTGGTAAAGAACCCACCTGTAATACGGGAGACTTGGGTTTGATCCCTGGTTTGGGGAGATCTCCTGGAGAAGAGCATGACAACCCACTCCAGTATTCTTGGCTGGAGAATCCCCAGGGACAGAGGTGCCTGGCAGGCTACCGTCCTTTGGATCATAAAGAATTGGACATGACTGAGCGACTAAGCACAGCACAGCATAGCGGCACATCCCTGTATTTCATTCTTGCCTCTGCTATTTAGTAAAGTTTAGGACCTTGGGAAAGATGCTGTAGTCATCTGAGATTCCATTTTTTCATCAATAAAATAAATATATGCATCCTGACATCTCAGGTTTACTGTGACTGTTGCATAAAGTAATCTGTGTAAAATGCCTGGCTCACTGATTGAGCACACTTTGAAACATCCTTTGTAAGCATACTTTGAAGTGGTAGAGATTGAAAATATTTTTTTAGGGTTTCATCTAATAATTGTGGATGTCATGGAAGGCTACAGTCCCAGAAGGAAAGTAAATAGAGATAGGGAAAATACACCAATGAGAGGTGGCCAATGTGTTCCAAAGTATAGTAACTGCAGACCCATCAAGTGTTCCAAATCCAGTCATTGCAAACCCATCAACCCGTGAGACTGTGATTTCAGGATACACCCTTCCTTGGTTAGAATCGGCTTACCATCCAGGAGAGACTAGTCCTAAATGTATATAAGACATCCATGACTCTAGCCGAGGTAGACACAGCTGGAACATCACATCTTTTATGCAAGATTTCAAGCTCTCTGAACAGTAGACTTCTTCACTTAACAATACTTTTTATACTACATATTCAAGAGATATTTTTTGGTTGCACCAGATTAAATTAAATTTGCTTCAAGATTAATGTTAAACCTTCAATCAACACATATTTATTGAATATCTATTGTGAGAAAGTGACAGGAATAGGGCCAACAAGGGTCGATGGAATATATGGAGTATAAGACTCTCATTCTGGGACAAAGTAGCATGGAAACATATACACTAACATATGTAAAATAGATAGCCAGTGGAAATTTGCTGTATGATTCAGGGAACTCAAACCGGGGCTCTGTGACAACCTAGTGGGGTGGGTTGGGGTGGGATGTCAGCGCGAGGCTCAAGAGGGAGGTGGGACGTATGTACACCTATGGCTGACCCATGTTGATGAATGGCAGAAACCAACACAATATTGTCATTATCCTTCAATTAAATACTTTTTAAAAAAACCACTAAAGAAAAAATACTTTTATTCTGTATTCTATGAGTCTGCAATATAGTTGTGGGGAAGAGATACCCAGTTAAAGTTGTCAATGTGTCTTAGACAAATTATTTAACATATCTAACAAGTTTTGAATATGCAAAATGAGGGATTGAGGTTGGTCTTTTAGCTTCCTTATTATTTTAGAACTCCAAGTAAAGTAGCCATTTTCATAGCTGCATATTTATGTCAGATGGTTGTTAGTCACAGTAGGTCCCATGAAAGTTTGAAAGTGAAAGTTAACCAATCAGGTCTGATTCTTTGCGGCCCCATGGACTGTAGCCTGCCAGGCTCCTCTGTCCATGGAATTCTCCAGGTCAGAATATTGGAGTTGGTAGCCATTCCCAACCTAGGAATTGAACCCAGGTCTCCAGGATTGCAGGGGTATTCTTTACCATCTGACTCACCAGGGAAGCACAACAGGCCCTGTAGGTATGAGGAAAACAAAGATCTCTGGAAGCTGGGTAGACAGATATTTGTGGAGGTGTTGAAATTTGAATTGATTCTTAAAGGATAGACTGAGGTGAAAAATCAGTCTTCATCACCAAATAGCATGGGAAAGATATGTAGACAATACACATTGGGGGTAGTTAGAATTTCAAGAGAAGATTATGCTTTCTTAATGTCTGAATCAACCCAGTGGCTTGAGTTTGGGATATCCGTTGGTGACTCCTTGTATCTGCTGTCACAAATCAAGTACTGGAACATCTCAAAACAATAATATTCCAAGGAGAGATTTATTTTTCCTTTAATGTATATTTCTGAGGAGGAAGAGGAATACAAATAACCCTTTCAGGAGATGTTTAAACATATGAACTCCTCACTTAGGGCCCAATTAGTAGGGAAAACTCTACAAGGTTCTACTCTGCCCTTGAAATTAAACTTCAAAAAACATACACTGACTTTCCCCAGGCACAGAAGCAGGATCTGTGTTTTAATCCTGACATTAATTAAACCTTTATTTTGCTCTTTTATTTTATTTACATGCTCTTTATTTTGCTCTCCACTGAAGAAGGGGCAGGTAGAGGGAAGAACTTGAGTACATTTTTTCTTCTCCTTTCCTTGAGAGTGGTGTACCCAAAATGTTCCTTCTTTTGGAACAGAGGAAAATTGGATTTCGAAGTAAAGTCACAAGGAGTTATGATAGTAGTACTTATAGAAAGTAGTTGAGATGAGTGCCCAGCAATGACTAGCTTCTCCCTTACCTGTCACTGGAGTTTAGCTATGAAACCGTTAGGTGTCATTTCAGGGGGCTCCAAAGAGCTCTGGTCCTTTATGTCTCAATGCTGAAAGAATTCAGTGAGTGGCAAACTGACGGATAAAAAGTGGTTTATTCGAATTGGTGGCCTGTGAAGCTTAAAAGCAGACAGACAAGAGGGTGCCACACCCAAAAACTTAGTGGGCTACAGTTTTTAAGCAAAGGAAAAGTCGGGAGCGAGGAGAAGACTGTCTTTGCCATTCTTTAGTAGATGTCATGCTTCCGTCTTCAGTTCTTCCTCCAGGTTGGGCAGGAAAGTTTTTTTGTCTCTCCATGGTCAAGCTAGGTCCAGAAATTTGTGTGTGTGTGTGTGTGTGTGTGTGTGTCTGTCTGTGTGTGTGCTTTTGAACTGTGATGTTGGAGAAAACTCTTGAGAGTCCCTTGGACTACAAGGAGATCACCAGTCCATCCTAAAGGAGATCAGTCCTGAATATTCATTGGAAGGACTGATGCTGAAGTTGAAACTCCAATACTTTGGCCACCTGATGTGAAGAACTGACTCATTGGAAAAGACCCTGATGCTGGGAAAGATTGAAGGCAGGAGGAGAAGGGGACGACAGAGGATGAGATGGTTGGATGGCATCACCAACTGAATGGACACGAGTTTGAGTAAGCTCCGGGCATTGGTGGACAGGGAGGCCTGGCGTGATCCAGTTCCTGGGGTCGCAAAGAGTCGGACATGACTGAGTAACTGAACTGAACTGATGTGTGCAGAGAGCATATCTTAACACACTGAACTCACTGGCAGGCTGTGGGGCTCATGCCCTGCGGCCTATGCCACACTGTTTCAGGGCATCTCTCATGCTCCTGTTGCATAACCTTGTACCTAAGCGAGACTGCTTGGTTTTGTGGTTAAGCAAAGCTGCTTTCTTGAGTAATCATTAACTTGGAGGGGCCTCACATATTTTTTTGACGTATTGTTCCCCTGGTGGCATTAGCTATTTAATCAGCTACTTTGTCCCTTTGTTCGGTCCCTTTCAGTTACATTCCCTTGCATTTAACAAAAGCAAAGTCACTGAAAGATACTGCCTATACTTCGGTGACACTCAGTTCTGTAACTAGTTCTCTATCATGCATAATGATATTATCCTATAGAACCTGAGGGAAAGCTCAAAGTGGTCATTCACCTTACATTTAAATGTAGACAGGGCTTTTTGATGCATGCCTGATCAGAAGAGTGAGGATGATGTTTATATGGGTGCAGATGTATCAGGTAGTTTTGCTTTTGTGTCTCCTTTTTTGGCTGTTGTTGAAAATGTATGGAAACAAAATTATAATCAAGAGAGATGGCCCTGCATCTGAGTTTTAAGTTCCTGTTCTTTGGAGAAAATAGTTTTTTGCTCATTTAGGTTTTTTTTTTTTTTTTTTGTCCCACTGGAAAAATAATCCCAGTTGTGGTGAAATCTAATGGGTTCTGCAATGTGCAACTGTAACTTACAGGAGTAAAAGAAAGGTCAATGTAATATCCCAGTACATCTAAAACCAGGGAAAAACTCTTTATCTTGCAACAATCCTACAAATAAAAGGACACAATCTAGATATGATACAGTGAGAGCAGGAAAGAACTCTTTGACTGATGGAGGCATATTTTAAATTATCTTCTCACCTTTAATATCTGAATTAATTAGTCTTTGTACATCTATGTAAAAAGCAAGTATAAATGAAACAATATCTGTGGGAAATTGCTATAGAGAAGCAGTATCGTGCTAGGAAAAAGGCGACAACTCTGGAAACATATAGCCCTGAGTTTGAATCCTGACTGTGATACTTACCAGACCCCTAACTTTGAGCTTCAGTTGCCTTTATTTGTAGAATGGAGAGGAAAACAACAACACCCAAAATATTAGTAAAAATAGATAAATTTATCTTTCTTGCCTTATATTTGTTCTAATTCATCCTTTTGTTGTTGTTCTTGTATTGCATTTACTTTAAAAAAATATTGAATGTCTCCAGAAGAAAGAAAGGAAGGGCAGGAGAAAGAAAAAAGGAAGGATTTTTTTTTTCCTCTTTCCCTTGTACTTTCCCTTCTGATACGGCAAGAGTAGGAAAGAACTCTTTTACTGATGGGGGCATATTTTAAGTTATCTTCTCACCTTTAACATCTGGGTTAATTATTCTTGTGTAGAAGAATATGTATTTTTGTAATTCCTATAGAAGGGAAAGAGGAAAAGAAAGATATGTATTTGTTTTGCCTGGGACAACTAGATGTAGACAACTCACAAAAGATAACCAAAGTCAAAAATATCTAGAGATATATTTAACAGGATGTTGGGAAAAAAAAAAAAAAAACACGTATATTTTTTAGACTATAGAAATGAGCAAGCAGTATTTGGCCAAAGAAAAGGCTATGACCTTGGTGGGATGATTTAGTATCAGTGATCCCTCATTACAATTCCAAATCAAATCTCCTGCTGGTGGCTTTTTGATGACCTGCTGCTGCTGCTAAGTCGCTTCAGTCGTGTCTGATTCTGTGCGACCCCATAGATGGCAGACCGCCAGGCTCCCCCATCCCTGGGATTCTCCGGGCAAGAATACTGGAGTGGGTTGCCATTTCCTTCTCCAATGCATGAAAGTGAAAATTGAAAGTGAAATCACTCAGTCGTATCCGACTCTTAACGACCCCATGGACTGCAGCCCACCAGGCTCCTCCATCCATGGGATTTTCCAGGCAAGAGTACCGGAGTGGGGTGCCACTGCCTTCTCCTAGAGTGATCTTAAAGTTCATATGAAAGCATTTATATCTCAGAATAGCCAAAAAGAAATCTAAGAAAAGATTTTGAGGAAGGGCTATACTTCATAAGTCCAGTATAAAACCATTGTGGTAAAAAAAAAAAAAAATGTAGTTCTGGCATCAAAATCGGCAAGTAGATTATAGAAAGTGAAGAGTAGCCAGAAAAAGTCCCCAGCATACATAGCAATTTAATTGCTTACCAAGCTGTTATCACAATTCAGTGGATAGATCCAAAGTGTTTATTTGACAAATGGTAGAAAGACAGCCCACCATCCATATGGAAAAAAATCCATATGGGTATCTGTCTCACTTCATAAATAAAATAAACTCCTAATGAATTAAAGCCTTAAAGTTTTTTTCTTTTTTTTTTTAAGTACCAAACATATTGAAAGAACATGTATACTATCTGTACGAATGATTGGTTGGAACATTTCTGACCAAAACAGGAATCCCAGATGCTATAATATAAAATGAAAATAGTCAATATATAAGAATTTTAAGTAAAAACTTATAGTAAAAGATTCCATTCATACTTTTCATATATAAATGATATATTTGGGAAAAGCTGTAATGAAATAAGTCCATCAGGATTATAAACAGTTGTAACTGAGAGCATAAATAACCGTGCTTTAACAAGTTAGGTGTCTGAATTTTGTTGTTGTTGTTTTTTTACGTAAGAAGTCAAAAGGTGAGCCATTCAGAGCTCATACAACAGCTCTATGCAATAATCCCTAAGCAGCTGCCCTAACCATGGACTTTCATCCTTATGTTTGTCACTTTGTTCTCTAAAAGGCTATTACACCTTTAGTATTTGACCCAAATTCTAGGAAGGAAAAAGTTGGAAGGGTGAAAGCAAAATGTATATACCAGCTAAGTTTGCAGTTTTCAAAAGAAATTGTCCAGAAGTCTCACCTTGTGATGTCAGCTTTTTTCCAACATAACTGTGTCTGTCCCAGCTGCTAAGTGAGATTGGTTAAAGCAATTTGGTTTTGTTTATTTGTTTGTTTCTTTAATCTGGGCATATTTCAACATTAATATTAGAGTTCTTTCACGGGGAGAAGGGCAATAATAATTACGGATAGGTGGCTAGCAGTGCCTCCCAAAAACAAAAGCAGATTATACTTAGAAGTTTTGCAAATTGAAAACTGAAGAAAATAACCTAGGAGACAAATGGGTGGTGAATATGAATAAGCACTTTACAAAAGGAAGCATTCTGATGGCCTTTAAACCTATGAAAAAATGTGTGATCTCCTGTGTGATCAAAGAATTGCAAATTTAGGTAACAATGAGATTTCACTTTATATTCATCAGATTAGTACAAATTTTAAAGTGTGCCAACTCCTGCTGCTGTTTAAAATACAGAAAAAAATTAAATTATTATAGCTTTTTTTTCTTTAAATAAAGATAACTTCTGTATGGCAGTTTCTGTTAAAATTAAGATACATATACCCTTTGCCTCAGGAATCCTAACTCTGAGAGTCTATCTCATAGAAATAAAAATATCAGTATCCTAGTACATACATGTAAGAGTTTTTTGTGACTATTTACAGTGGTTAAAAAAGGAGAAATGTTTATAAATAGGAAAATGGAGTTATCGAGTAAATTATAATAGATTTCTTTTAGAGATTGTTCCACAGTCCTTAGAAGAATGAACCTGATCTATCTTGACCTAAACCACATGACTTAGAGGAATTTCCACAATATATTGTTAAGTGAAGAAATAAGATAATAGGGAGAGATAAGAATAAAACAAGTTGTTAATCTGGGTTGTCAAGAGATGGAGAGAAGAGAAGCTGTAGGGAAATTTGGAATGTGGAAGAGGGAAATAAATCAAACTTTAGATATGTATATAAATAAAATAACTTTTTAGAATTTAGCTTTTTTTTTTTTTTCCTTTTTTAAAGAGCTGAAACAAGATCAAGAAACCACAGCAAATAAACTGGTACAACAGGGCCAGGGTATGATAAAGAACAGAAGATTAAGGTTTCACTTGGAACTGTTTCTGATGAGATATTATCACCCATTATTTTAAGAGGAAAATTTATAAACTTGTAAAGAATTTACTGTATCTGCTTTATATTCTATTTAATATAAATATGAATAGTAAGTTTTATGGAGAAGGCAATGGCAACCCACTCCAGTGTTCTTGCCTGGAGAATCCCAGGGACGGGTAGCCTGGTGGGCAGCCGTCTAAGGGGTCGCACAGAGTCAGACACAACTGAAGCAACTTAGCAGCAGCAGCAGCAGTAAGTTTTATAGAGTTCTCCTTCTTAATAACGAGTCCAACTCTTTGCCACCCCATGGACTATAATCCACCAGACTGTGGAACTTTCCAGGCAAGAATACTGGAGCGGTTTTCCATTTTCTCCTCCAGGGAATCTTCCTGACCCAGGGAATCAAATCTATGTGTCTTGAGTCTCTTGCATTGGTATGCGTTTCTTTAATACTGTGCCACCTGAAAGGTATCCAATAATTTTCACGTCAGCGTATGGCAGAACCTACAATATTGTAAAGTAATTAGCCTCCAATTAAAATAAAATAAATAAATAAAAACTGTTTTAAAAACCCATATTGTTTTTGGTACGTTTATATATTTTCTCACTTAAGAAAACAAGTCCAGCCCCTTACAGGGGGAAGCTGAGAGGACTACATGAAGCCACGTTACTCTGATGCATGACTTGCGTACTTGAAAAGTGTAGGCTGCTTCCGAGTAGGACAAAGTTAGCAGTGCTTGCCATGGAGTCCCAGAATTTCCCCAGCCGGCTCACTCCCAAGCCCAAAGATTTGGCTTCTGGGCTGTGTTGCTGGCAGTGAGGATAGTGGGATGGCGTGTTGTTTGAATCACAGCACTTCTGTTTCCTGGCTAAGTTACAAAACAGTGTTGTAGTCGTGAAACTGAATGTCATCAGCACACATTTGTGGCCCGCACAGAGTGTGCACAGAGCCCTGTAGTAGCGCTCTAGGCGAGCGCATGATTGCATTTAAAAACGGTGTTGCAGCTGCCTTTAAGAAGTTTACCAACTAAAGGAAGATGAAAACAAAAACAACCAACTAAAAGCAACCCAGTGGACTTTCCCTTAAGATAATCCACGATCTGATTCTGAGCTTAGCTTGGTGGGGTTTGTATCTTAAGAACTCAGTAATATCAGTTGGCCAAATGAATGAATGAAAGTATTAACAGGAACCGGGTTGTTACCGCTGTTTTATTTTGATCTGTTTTGTTTGGATTTGGTTACACTGGATCTTAGTTTTGGCTCTTGGGATCTTTAGCTACAGAATGTGGGATCTAGTCCCCTGACCAGAGATCGAACCCTGACTCCCTGCATTGGTAGCACAGAGTCTTAGCCACTGGACCACCAGGGAAGTCCCACAGCTGTTCTTAACCAGTACTTTTGCTCTCTGCCTCTCTACTCTAGTATCTGTCTGCCACACAGCTAAATGCAAATCCAATCCTATGACCCTTTTAATTTTTTCTCATACTTTCCAGTTAGCTTTAGGAATCAGTAAGAAGCACTGAATCTGAACCTGAGAGTGTGCTTTCCTGAACCTGCTTGATGTTTTAAATAAATTGAATTAGAATGGCTTGAAATAAAGCGCACTCCCATAGGAAGCCTCTGGCCCATGGTGTTAAGCTGGTGATCCCTCAGGCTCAAGAGGCTATGCCTCTCCGTGCCTTGGAAACTTCGCTCATGTTACTCCTTTGGACTGAATTGCTTATTGTGCCCCATAACCTAACCCTAAAGGAGATCAGTCCTGGGTGTTCATTGGTAGAACCGATTTTGAAGCTGAAACTCCAATACTTTGGCCACCTGATGCAAAGAGCTGACTCATTTGAAAATACCCAGATGCTGGGAAAGATTGAGGGCAGGAGGAGAAGGGGATGACAGAGGATGAGGTGGTTGGATGGCATCACCGACTCAATGGACATGGGTTTGGGTGGACTCCGAGAGTTGGTGATGGACAGGGAGGCCTGGTGTGCTGCAGTTCATGGGGTTGCAAAGAGTCAGACACGACTGAGCTACTGAACTGAACTGAACTGAACTCAACCTAGTGAATTCCATTTTATCTTTTTACATAAAATTAAAACACCACTGCCTTCATAAAGCCATTTAAAACCATATCTGGAATAAGTTGAGTATTTGCTTCTTTATTACTTCATCTATTTATCACTTGTGGCACTTTTCATATTGATATAATAACCTATATGTGAAGTAAAGTTGCTCAGTCATGTCCGACTCTTTGCGACCCCATGGACTGTAGCCCACCAGGCTCCTCTGTCCATGGGATTTTCCAGGCAAGAATACTGGAGTGGGTTGCCATTTCCTTCTCCAATACCTATCATGTAATCTCAAATAACTTATATACTCTCAGTTGAGAAAGATGGGATTCTCTGCTTGTATCTCTCTAGCCCATCCTTGGCTTTATGACAGCATCCTTGTAATGGTATTTGTTGATTGACTGGTGGATTACTTTTTGGGTGGAGAGGTGGATGGATTGACTGGCTGATAAATGAATGAATGATTATTAAGTGAAATAGTGAATGAATGATTAGTAAGTTTGTGATTATTAAGTGAACTAGTGAATATTATAAACCTGGAAAAAGGAAAGTGGAAAGTTACTGTTGAAAGTGCTGTAGAGAAAAAAATATATTATTTTAATGAAGACTTTTGTAGAATAAGATGAAGGTGAGGATGACTTCTCTATTATTTATCTTTGAAAATTGTGAGTTCAAATTTGTAAAAAGAGAGGATATTTTAGACAGAAAGTGCTACATAACTACAGCACACTTATTTATTATTCTCTAAAATAGTCCCTTTCTTTGGCATGTTTAAAACCTGAAGTCTGGTTGGCGTTATAAATATGCATGAGCTGTTGGGGGGAGAGAACATAAAGTGTGAATCACACTTCAAACAGACCCACCAGCTCACTCCTGACTTCAAGATTTTCAGAAGTGTGAAATGAAAATGGTTTTAAAATTAGAAAATGTGCCATCAGAACTTTTATCAGCCCTCAGAGAAAATAAATAATCTCTTTAAGTGTGGGGAATGCTGGGGATATTTATTTAGTTAGCTTCACAGTTAAGATGCTTTGATAAGTTTTCGTGTCATAAAATGCACAAATTAATTTTAATGAATGTGGGGGAAAAAATACCTTCTAAAACACCCAAGTACCTGATGCTGCAATCTAGGGTTTCTGAGGGATTATTTAAACTTAATCTATGAGTAAATTGTTTCACTGGAGAACAGAAACTCTGGCAGGTGTCTTTTCCTCCTGATGCGTTTACATTTAAAAAGGGATCCTGAAGCATTTGAGGGGTGGGTAAACTCTGGAAAGAGAGAGCGGATCTTAATTGCTAAATTGTAATGACAAAAATGAGGGGAAAATAATATAGTCAGTTGTTTGCTTTCAAAGTTGTGGCAAATGGGTTTATTAACATTGTTGTTGTTGATTTTTTATGCATATCGATTGAATTGAGTGTGAACAGAGTGGAAATCATAATAAAAGATGACATAAAGGATGGTAGAGATCCTTATATTTTAGACTGACTTAAAAAGAAAAAAATAGCCCATCATTTCCAGACACTGAATAACTGAAAAATGACTGCCTGGCTGTGTTCTGTAGAGTGTGTCATACAAGGTCCGTACCTGAGAACCTGAGATCAGGGACAAAGAAAGGGACGCTCTGTGAATGTGACTCTGAAGCTGTGGTATGTCAGTATCGTCTCTTGGGCTTTGTGCAGCCCACATTGCGGGGTCCCATGCCCAAGGTTCCTGATGAAGTGGGTCTGTAAGCCGGGCATGAGAACGTGGGCATCTATGACGTTCCCAGGTGAAACTGATCTGCTGGTCTGGGAACCACACTTTGGGAAACATTATTCTGTTACCATACTTAAGTAAGATTAAAGAAAAGAAAATCTACTGTAATGATTATCTCTGGTTAATGCTGGGCTCATTTTGTGAACCTTAAGTGTCTCAGTGAGTTCCTCTTTTCTTTTTCAAAAATTGGATGATATTTTAAAATACCATTTTATTAACCTACAATTGTGAAGGTTGAAATTCCACTAAATTCAGGTTAATGTTAACTGCCTTATATTTTCCATGGCAACGTGGGACAGACATTATTTTAAAGGAATGGGAAAATAGCATTTACTTTCATAAAATTATGTGGCCTCTTGACTGAGCTGTAGATTTTGTTACTAATTTACAGCTATTACTTGAAACACACCCCTGCTTTTTCTCGATGTATCAGACTGAGAGTAAATCTGAATAAATGAAACCTGATTTAAATAGATGCTGTCAGATCCTGTCCTTTGGAGAACAGTAATCATCAGGAAAAACAGTAAAACACAATCATTCCTTAAGAGTATGTATACATTTCAGGGCATGTATTTTATCAGTACTTGTCCAAAACATATATGTTCTGACCATACCACGCACTGGAAAACAATAGATAAAGTGACTTTATTCTGTGCTGTGAAGGTCATTAAGTCAGCAGCTTTCTGCCAAAGCATGAATCTCTGCCTAGGTCCAAACCACTTCAAACATTTACTACCTCTCAACTTTTTCCTCTTTGAAGAACCCTCCCAACACCAGTTTTCTGGCCTTGTTCCACTTACTCTTTACTAAAAGGAAGGCTTTGTCTGAGCAGCTAGTCCCAAAATGAGGCCAATGGTAAGGGTCAATGGGTCAAGAGACCCATCTGGGTGGTAGGGGGCAGTTCTTGTCTTCCTTCACCCCAAAGTTGTACTCCTCACGTCTCAGGCTAGTCTTCATGTCTAAAAGATGTATTTCTCTATGATTTCACAGATTTTGTATGATTTCATATATTCTGATATACCTGATGTTCTTCTTCCTTAATTATCTTCAGTGGTGGTCATTCTATCTCAAGTTCCTAAGTAAGACATGTACAAAACACAAGAAAACAAATAAATAGAAGTCCTATCTAATTTTTTTTTCTTGAGCCAAGTTTATTCAGTGTTAATGCAACCTTCTTACTGCCTCTTCCTTCTAAAACATACGTATTTTAGTTGCATTGTTACTCTACTAGAAAAGAGATTATTATTATTATTTACAAACAGTGAAACCACTGCTGAGATAAGTTTCAGGCAGTGGTTCTCAAAGTGTGGCCTGGGAACGAACAGTGTTAGCAACTTCTCAGAACCCACCTCAGATCTACTGAGTGAGAATTCTGAGGGAGGTGCCTTAGCAATTTGAATTTTCTCAAGCCCTGCAGGTATTTCTCGCACACACTGAAGTTGGGCAACAACCAGTTTAGGGATTTGGAAAGAAGGGCAGGACTGGGTGGAAAACGTGGAGGAGTCTGGTCCTCTTGATGATTGCCTTTCTTGTGTCCTTGGCTGAAATTGGTGTCTGCATGAGGTACTTTTATTTGGTTGCTGCAAAATATAACTGGCAGCTTGGCAGTGGTGAAGAGGACACCCAGGGAACACCGTGCACACATAGTCTGCTCCCGCCAACTCCACACTCTAGATTTTACTCTAAGCTCCGCAGGGGTGATTCCCTTCAGAAGAGGAGCTGGTTGTTTTCACAAGCCCCATCCACATTGCATTCTGAGCTGTTTCCTGCTCCATGAGGGCTGACCATTTAAGGCTCATCCTCCCTGACTGTGGGTGGTATTTAGTCCAGAGAGGGCCATTCAGGTTTGTTTTCCTTCCCCTTCTAGCAAGACTTATAGATTGCCACAATATGTGTGTCAGTCCCAGACCATGTGTATAAAAATAATAATAAATCACCACGCTTGCTCTAGGTTTTCTTTCAGACTCAGAATGTGTTTTCGGCTTATGGGGTATTGATTGTGTATTATCAGTTTAGCTCACACACTGACAATTACATGTAGCGCCAAGGTAGCCGTGACAATGCAGCGTGGTTGCCATAGCAATGAAAGGAGGCCCATTGCTGCTACCTACAGCCTGCTCTACAGTGATAATCGTGCCACTCATTTCATTTTAATTGAAATTTGAAATCATAGTCTCTAGGAAGAAATAAATGGACTCTCTCCCCATTTCTTCCCCCGACCATACAAATAAGTGCAAATGGGAAATACTTGAGCATGTTCATCAAGGTAAATATCGAGGTTTTTAAGAGTGAGTCTTCCAGCATTTTCATGAGCACCAGAAACAAATGAAACAATTTTATTTTGCCCCATGAAAATTGAATTAGCTCTTATGCTTTTGCATTTTTCATTAATGGCCATCTATCATTTCTCGAAGCCTCTCATCTTAACAGTCTGCCCTGCATGGTATATAGTCCAATCTTTAATGGATACAGTTGGTGAGTTTCATTGGTTCCCCCAAACTCACAGCAGATAGCATAAGATATTTTTAAATTAGCATCATAAGGCACAGTGGAAGCTTTTAAATAATTGACAGATGTACACTGTTGATAAACTTTAAGTTGCATAGGCCCCAGTTGCATGCCAGTGCCTCTCCTACCATGCCTTCAGTCCAGTGATGTATATGTGGTAGCATAATTGTAAGCTACAGTAAAACATCGTCCACAGCGCTCGTGCAGCAGAGAGAGGAGCATCGTGAGATGTAGTCGGGAACAAAGAGCTTTGTCAGCAGACTTTCCGAAAAGGGGTAACAATCTAATATGGAAAACAAAGCAAATAGCAATCAAAATGAAAGAAAGATAGTAACTAAAAGGATAGGCATAATGATCCAAACTATAAAAGAGTATCAAGTTGGTCTAAAACAAATAAACATGTCAGCGGAAGAATGGGGCAAACCCTAGATTCCACTTGGACCTTTTGGCCTTTCTCTCACTTCAGTTCAGGTCAGTTGCTCAGTCATGTCCAACTCTTTGCGACCCCATGAATTGCAGCACACCAGGCCTCCCTGTCGATCACCATCTCCCGGAGTTCACTCAGACTCATGTCCATCGAGTCAGGGATGCCATCCAGCCATCTCATCCTCTGTCGTCCCCTTCTTCTCCTGCCCCCAATCCCTCCCAGCATCAGAGTCTTTGCCAATGAGTCAACTCTTTGCATGAGGTGGCCAAAGTACTGGAGTTTCAGCTTTAGCATCATTCCTTCCAAAGAAATCCCAGGGTGATCTCCTTCAGAATGGACTGGTTGGATCTCCTTGCAGTCCAAGGGACTCTCAAGAGTCTTCTCCAACACCACAGTTCAAAAGCATCAATTCTTTGGTGCTCAGCCTTCTTCACAGTCCAACTCTCAATAAGTGAAAGTGAAAGTCGCTCAGTCATGTCCGACTCTTTGCAGCCCCATGGACTATGAATTCTCCAGGCCAGAATACTGGAGTGGGTAGCTGTTCCCTTCTCCAGGAGAGCTTCCCAACCCAGGGATCGAACTCAGGTCTTCCACATTGCTGATGGATTCTTCACCAACTGAGCCACCAGGGATATATTCTTTCCCTAAGCCAATATCTTCATCACAATAATCCTTTTCTTATTTTATTTTCCTGCTTCCTATTTGAAAACTAAAGCTCATGCTTAGATGACTCCTACTACATTTTCCTCAGTTTAATCCTCCTCTGAATGATGTCAGATTATTTCCCTTTTCCCAGCACAGGATTTTGCTTTCTTAGATCACAGAAGATGTAATAGGTGTTTAGGATAGAGAAATGCGTACAACAGTGCGTTAAGATTTAACCAAGAGAATAAGAAATATTTGTTTTCCCCATTAAAGAAGTTACTATGAAACGAAGGCTTATTTTTTATGAAGCAATCTCAGAAAATGTGCATTTACATTAATTAGGGTACACACTCTCAAGTCTTCTCAAGTATTCTTGCCTTGAGAACCCCATGAACAGTATGAAAGGCAAAAAGATAGGACACTAAAAGATGACCTTTTCAGGTTGGTAGGTGCCCAGTATGCTACTGGAGAAGAGTGTTGAAATAACTCAAGAAGGAAAGAAGAGACGGAATCAAAGAGAAACAATGCCCAGTGTAGATGTGTCTGATGATGGAAATAAAGTCTGATGCTGTAAAGAACAAAATTGCATAGGAACCTGGAATGTTAGGTCCATGAATCAAGGCAAATTGGAAGTGGCCAAACAGGAGATGGCAAGAGTGAGTATCGACATTTTAGGAATCAGTGAACTAAAATGGACTGGAATGGGCGGATTTAACTCAGATGACCATTATATCTACTACTGTGGGCAGGAATCCCTTAGAAGAAATGAAGTAGCTCTCATAGTCAATAAAAGAGTCTGAAATGCAATACTTGGGTGTAGTCTCAAAAATGACAGAATGATCTCCATCCATTTCCAAGGCAAACCATTCAATATTGCAGCAGTCCGAGTTTATACCCCAACCAGTAACGCTGAAGAAGCTGAAGTTGAATGGTTCTATGAAGACCTACAAGACCTCCTAGAACTAATACCCAAAGAAGATGTCCTTTTCATCATAGGGGATTGGAATGCAAAAGCAGGAAGTTAAGAGATACCTGGAATAACAGGCAAATTTGGCCTTGGAGTACAGAATGAAGCATGACAAAGGCTAACAGAGTTTTACCAAGAGAATGCACTGGTCATAGGAAATACCCTCTTCCAACAACACAAGGGAAGAATCTACACATGGACATCACCAGATGGTCAACACCAAAATCAGATTGATTATATTCTTTGCAGCCAAAGAGGGAGAAGCTCTATACAGACAGAAAAAACAAGACCAGAAGCTGACTGTGGCTCAGATCATGAACTCCTCATTGCCAATTTCAGACTTAGATTGAAGAGAGAAGGGAAAACCACTAGACCATTCAGGTATGACCTAAATCAAATCCCTATGGTTATACAGTGGAAGTGACAATAGATTAAAGGATTAGATCTGAGAGACAGAGTGTCTGAAGAACTATGGACAGAGGTTCGTGACATTGTACAGGACACCATGATCAAGACTGTCCCCAAGAAAATAAAGGCAAAAAGCAAAATGGTTGTCTGAGGAGGCCTTATAAATAGCTGAGAAAAGAAGAGAAGCTAAAGGCAAAGGAGAAAAAGAAATATATACCCACCTGAATGTAGAGTTCCAAAGAATAGCAAAGAGAGATAAGAAAGCCTTTCTCAGTGATCAATGCAAAGAAATAGAGGAAAACAATAGAGTGGGAAGGACTAGAGATCTCTTCAAGAAAATTAGAGATACCAAGGGAACATTTCATGCAAAGATGGGCACCATAAAGGACAGAAATGGTATGGACCTAACAGAAGCAGAAGATATTAAGAAGAGGTGGCAAGAATACAGAAGAACTATACAAAAAAAAAATCTTAATGACTCAGATAACCCTGATGGTGTGATCACTTACCTAGAGCCAGACATCCTGGAATGTGAACTCAAGTTGACCTTAGGACACATCACTACAGAACAAAGCTAGTGGAGGTGATGTAATTCCAATTGAGCTATTTCAAATCCTGAAAGATGATGCTATGAAAGTACTGCCCTCAATATGCTAGCAAATTTGGAAAACTCAGTAGTGGCCACAGGACTGGAAATGATCAGCTTTCATTCCAATCCCAAAGAAAGGCAAAGCGAAAGAATGCTCAAACTACCACACAATTGCACTCATCTCACACGCTAGTAAAGTAATGCTCAAAATTCTCCA
Organism: Oryx dammah; assembly: GCF_014754425.2. NCBI lineage: Eukaryota > Metazoa > Chordata > Mammalia > Artiodactyla > Bovidae > Oryx > Oryx dammah. Next base: position 12,562,335 of record NW_024070210.1, on the reverse strand, counting down.
AGCCAGGCTTCAGCAGTACATGAACCGCGAACTTCCAGATATTCAAGCTGGATTTAGAAAAGGCAGAGGAAACAGAGATCAAATGGCCAACATCTGTTGGATCATTGAAAAAGCAAGAGAGTTCCATAAAAACACCTACTTCTGCTTTATTGACTACTCCAAAGCCTTTGATTGTGTAGATCACAATAGACTGTGGAATATTCTTAAGAAGATGGGAATACCAGATGACTCCACCTGCCTCCTGAGAAATCTGCAGGTCAAGAAGCAATGGTTAGAATCGGACATAAAACAACAGACTGGTTCCAAACTGGGAAAGGAGTACATCAGGGCTGTATATTTTCACCCTGTTCATTTAACTTATATGTAGAGTATATCATGTGAAATGCTGGGCTGGATGATGCAAAAGCTGGATCAAAATTGCCAGGAGAAATATCAGTAACCTCAAATACACAGATGACACCACCCTTATGGCGGAAAGCAAAGAACAACTAAAGAGCCTCTTGATGAAAGTGAAAGAGAAGAGTGAAAAAGCTGGCTTAAAACTCAGCTTTCAAAAAACTAAGATCATGGCATCCAGTCCCATCACTTCATGGCCAATAGATAGGGGAACAATGGACACAGTAAGAGACTTTATTTTAGGGGGGAGGGCCCCAAAATCACTGCAGATGGTGACTGCAGCTATGAAATTAAAAGACGCTTGCTCCTTGGAAGAAAAGCTACGACCTACCTAGACAGCATATTAAAAAGCAGAGGCATTCCTTTGCCAACAAAGGTCCTTCTAGTCAAAGCTGTGATTTTCTCAGTAGTCACAGTTATCTGGATGTGAGAGTTGCACTATAGGGAAATCTGAGCACCGAAGAACTGATGCTTCTGAACTGCGGTGCTGGAGGAGACTCTTGGGAGTCTCTGGGACTGCAAGGAGATCCAGCCAGTCCATCCTAAAGGAGATCAGTCCTGAATATTCACTGGAAGAACACATCCTGAAGCTGAAACCGCAATACCCTGGCCACCTGATGCAAAGAACTGACTTATTGGAAACGACCCTAATGCTGGGAAAGATTGAACGCAGGAAGAGAAGGGGACAGTGGAGGATGAGATGGTTGGATGGCATGACGGACTCAATGGACATGAGTTTGAGGAAGCTCTGGGTGTGGTGATGGACAGAGAAGCGAGGCATGCTATAGTCCATGGGGTCACAAAGGGTTGGACATGAGTGAGAGACTGAACTGAACCTAACTGAGCTGAGGGTATACACAGGGGTAGATATTTTATTGGAGAAAAATCTTAATCATGGATTCCGCAGTTCAGCTTTTAGGAAGAATAATATGACCTAAAATTTAGATGGCCCTCTCTTCTATGAAAATGGAGAAATTTGGGGATTGGTTTGGTTGTGGTCCAAGAGACAGTGCTTCTATTGATGTTTTCAGTCTTTTCTGTCACCCCTGTTTATAATCAGGGCCTTCCAAATATTTATGATATTAGTAAAGTGATCAATGAAGTATTTATTTATTCCCTTATTAATAATAATTTGAGTATATTTGATACATGAAGGTAAAAATGCCCTAAGTGCTAAAACAAAGTGTCGAATATGATGGACACTGTCAAATTAATATAGTCACTATGGAGAAAAATATGGAGATTCCTTAAAAACCTAGGGGTAAAACTCCTAGGTAGTACTACCTAGGTAGTAGGTAAAAACCTAGGTAGTAGAATTACCATATGACTAGGCATACCCTGAGAAAACCATAATTGAAAGAGACTCATGTACCCCAATGTTCATTGCAGCACTTTTTACAATAGCTAGGACGTAAAAGCCACCTAGATGTCCATTGACACAGGAATGGATACAGAAATTGTGGTACATATATACAGTGGCATATTACTCAGCTCTAAAAAAGGACATATTCGAGTCCGTCTTTGAGATAGGGGAACCTAGAGCCTATTATACAAAATGAAGTAAGTCAGAGAGAGAAAGGCAAATGCCATATATTAATGCATGCGTATGGAATCTAGAAGGATGGTAATAATGACCCTATTTGCAGGGCAGCAATGGAGGTGGAGACATAAGAGAACAGACTTGTTGGCTCAGTGGGGGGATGAGAGGGTAGAATGAGCTGAGAGAATAGTATGGAAACATACGTTACTGTATGTGAAATAGATAGCCAGTGGGAATTTGTTGTGTGACATAGGGTGCTCAACCCAGTGCTCTGAGACAACCTAGAGGGTGAGACGAGGTGGGAGAGGGGAGGTGGGTTCAGGAGGGAAGGGACCTGTGTATCCCTGTGGTTGGTTCATGATGATGTATGGCAGAGGCCAACGCAAGTAAAGCAAGTATCCTCCACTAAAAAATAAATAAATGAAAGATGGATACTGTCCCTACCTCATAGAGCTTACATCCTAGTAGACTCACACATTAGACAATTACTCACACAATACGTTATTTAATTTCAATTATGATGAGAAATAGAGTCTACAAGAAATCTCTGAAAATGTATTACAAAATTATTGTCAAATAAATTTACTCATCATTGAAATCTATTATTGATTAAATCAACTGTTAACAAATAAGTGACTGGAAACATTCACTATAAATAGAAGAATAAAGAGAATTCTGAGACATATTAAAACAAGAGAAATATTGCTATATAATCAGACTAAATACTATAAAAAATCTGCATTTCAATTCTACCATATGTTAAGTTTGTTAAACATGTATTTTTAAGATACGATTATTTTGCTCTGAGCACGCTTTCATTTTTCATATCCTTAATTCTAATCTTCTTGGATTTGAATAAACTTCAAGACCCATATATTTGATTCATGTGGGCTTAAATAATTGAAATTGTTAGCAAAACTCATCAATATGCTTGAAATAGTGGGTGCACTCAACTCTAATTTTTTTCCATGAGTTTTAGTAAGATTTGTCCTAGAATTTGCCCAACCGTATCTTCCTCTGTCCCATCCTTGTCTGATCCTCACGTACTACCAGGGACTCTTTGTATCCTGTATGGGCTTTCTTTCTAATATGTTTTCATTTAATTGTAAGGTGGTTGAAAATGGGTTCAAACCCTATGTGAATTCCATAGCAGCACGTAAAATGCTATGCATCCCTAGTCCAAGATGATAGTAACCAAGGGGAAAAAAAAAATTGAGGCTTGGGAACTAGAGAGAGTCCCAAAGCTCAAAGCAATGTCAAAGAAGCCAGGGAAGCACAAGTGATGGGAGAGATGGGCTTCTGTTTGCCAGGAACTCTGACAATCTGCCTTGCACGCAGAAGCCCCTCCCTGCTTTAGGCTCCAAATCCTCAAAGACAAACAGTCCTTAATTAAGTGTCAAAGAATTGATTAGGAGAGTTCTTGCAATGCAAGCTCATTGATGAAACCATTTTGGCAGACTGGATGATATCATTAGCCCAAATAAGATGTGAAATCTGTATAATGTTTTAGGATACAGGTCAATAAGTTTTAATTTTGTAATAAAAAGGAGACAAAAAAATGAAAGAAAAAGCAAGAAACAATGATTTATGCTTCTCTGTGGGGGCGGAAAAAAGGAGAAAGATTTCAAGATAGCATTTGCCAGATATGGATTCTGGATTTAGATGTCTGTTACCTTATCAGAGAATGTTACCTGGGATACCCATGTTGTTTCGACCTTTAGCACATGCATCGGAGAAGGAAATAGCAACCCACTCCAGTGTTCTTGCCTGGAGAATCCCAGAGACGGGGGAGCCTGGTGGGCTGCCGTCTATGGGGTTGCACAGAGTCGGACACAACCGAAGCGACTTAGCAGCAGCAGCAGCAGCAGCAGCAATGTCTTTATTGGAAACAGACGTATTCCTCAAACCAGTGCCTTCACATATTCCTGGTCCATCATAGACATAAAAACCTTGTCCTGTATGTGCTGAGTTCTCTGGTGGACAGTGAAGGAGACGATCTGAATCATGTAGGACTTAAATCTCATTAATGACTAGAACCAGAAGAAAGGGTATAAGGATGAGTGACTGAGGGTAACTATCAAAGAAAATGCCGTACTTGGGACATCACTGTTCATAGTATAACATTTGGGGCAAGGGGGCCGTTTAGTTTTTGAACTGAAGCATAGTTGCTTTGCAACGTTGTGTTAGTTGCTGCTGAATAGCAGCATGAATCGGCTATAAGTATACATGTATTGCCACCCCTTGAGTTTCCTTCCCATGCCTCCAATACCACTCCTCTAGGTCCTCAAAAACACTGAGCTGAGCTCCCTGTCCAGCACTGTTCACAATAACCAGGACATGGAAGTGATGTATGGATAGGAAGATTTGGTGCATGTGTGCAATGGAATATTCCTCAGCCATAAAAAGGAACAGGGTTGGGGCGTTTGTAATGATGTGGATGAACCTAGAGTCTGCCATTCAGAGTGAAGTAAGTCAGAAAGAGAAAAAAAATAAAATAAAGCAAATATCATGTATTAGAGCACAGATATGGAATCTAGAAAAATAGTACTAGCACCATAACATTTTTTCCCTATGAGGGACAGTGCTTCATTGGCAATTCTTTCATTCTGTATATAGCAAGAGGATATAGATAGTTAAGGATGCTGAACACATATTTTAGCTTATCAAGTTTCTGTGGTATTTGTGTCAATAAAATGATGCTGTAATTTTGTCCATGACTTTGGTCATCTCATCTGAATAGGGTTGTGCTCAGTCGTGTCCGACTCTTTGCGGCCCCATGGACTGCAGCCCACCAGGCTCCTCTGTCCAGGGAATTCTCCAGGCAAGAATACTGGAGTGGGCTGCCATACCCTTCTCCAGGGGATCTTCCCGACCCAGGGATCAAACCCTGGTCTCCTGCATTGCAGGTGGATTCTTTACCACTAGCGCCACCTGGGAAGCCATTGTCTCAGGATATTTTGCAGAGGTGCAGCTCACACAGCAACTTGTTTACAGAGCTGCATCATCTTAATGGGTGATTGTTATTATTTGTGCTCCTGAAGCATCATTTTCCTCATAGTCCTAATAGACTCATTTCTAAGGTAGAAATATTAATACCTAGGAAATTTGCTGTGGACTGGTCCACTTATAGTGAAGCAAAGTCACCCCAGACTTACTGTTTTCTACCAACTTCATATGAAATCAGGGACACTTGCAAGTTCATGAGGGTCTAGGGATTATTAATCCAATTGCTTTTAATAAAGACTGTCCTAAGAGGTAAACATGGTGAAAGATTCTTATTTTAAATAATTCAGAGAAAAAAAAATACTTCTGCAACTTCAACCTCTACTTACCCTACTGCTTCAGCAATTTTATTCTTGGGGAATGTTTCCTGTTAATTAATTTTTAAATTTGAACCCTATTTTACAAATGAGAATATTATTCCTTCATCTTAGCATTCTGCTTTCTAGATGAAAAAAAAGCATTTTTATTATCTGTCACTTTTCTAAAATCACCTTGAGTTTTCTGCCTGTATGCAGGTTTGAGATGAATTGTAGCCAGACTGCCTGGGTTGAAGCAAGGCCTTCCTGTTTACAGTCTACCCTGAGAAGTTTAACCTCTTGGCTCCTCTGTAATAACAGTAAATACATCACGGAGTTTCTAGGAAGATAAAATTATACATGCAAAGGATTTAAAATAATATCTGACTGGCATATAACAAGTACTTAGTACACATTAACTATTTTATTTTACTCCATTTTGTTTCTGTACTTTAACATGAAATTGATAAACTTGGCAATAAATAATTATACCAGGATGCCAAAGGTGTTAATCTGAAAAAAAAATTGTTACATAGACATAGGGTGATGTACACATTTAAAAATTTTGCTTTACTCTGGGACTTAGACATTTAATGTATAGATATGAATTGTGCATATCCAAATAGCTCATGGATATGTTTCTAAAATTTAAATTGTTTTATCAGACTGCTTTCTTTTCCATGCACCTACTAACATCTCCAGTGAATTCAGTTATGAAAGCAGTGGTCCAGTCATGATAAGACATATTTCTGAAGATCCCAAAGTTGTTGCTAGATCTTTTGATGTTTCAACAGTTATTTATTGAAATTGTCCTAAAAGCAGAGAACAGGAAAGGGAATCAACTCCCTGAGATTTTTCTACTCTTTAAAAAGAACCTTGATTTTAATTATTGGTGAGTAGTGAAAGCTTTCCCTTTGATGGTAGTTATATTTTATGATATGAGAGCATCAAGTTTCTCTGTAATGACTACTTCGCAGGAAAGGAAGTGTCACTCAAGCCTGGTATAGTTTCTAGCCATCTCTGTTGGTATTGCGGATTCCTTTCCTCATGACTCTATAGGGAATCCATGATGTGGAGTTTTCTGTATTTGAGCTGGCAAAAGATATAGATCAAATGTTTAAGACCATTAACAAGAAGTTAAATCAGGAACAACACTGATCTAGAAGCATTAATTCAGGGTAAGCACAAAATGCATTGCAACATCGATTCTGGCATTTTCCTCTGCTCCTAATAGCTCTGAGCATTTGATCTATATGTTTTATGGATCTAAATGAAGGGAAATAAACATATGGACAGATTTCTTCCTATTGAGTTTCCTTCTCACCGTTTTTCTGCCTTGGTAGTAGACTAAGGCCATGAGTTTCATTCACCTGGAATGCTGACCAGAGCACCAAAGTGTGATGCTTGCAGTTTTCAAGCATGTAAACAATTTCTTTTCACTCATTTCTAAATGTATGTACCATAAGCAGATTTGGGACACACCTTTAAAGCAGGCAGGCAGGGACTTTGTGGGTGGCCCAGCCATTAAGACTTCTTGCTTCTACTGTAGGGAGGCAGGGGGGGCGTGGTGGGGTGCTGGTTCAGTCCCAGGTCAGAGACCTAAGATCCTGCATGCTGAGCAGTTAAGCCAAAAAAGAAAAAAAAAAAAAAATTGATTGCCTGAAGCTGGTAGGTAAGTTTCAGGATAACTTAGAAGTTTTCACAGGTGGCAAGACACTATATTATTATTTTTATTATTGTTAAGAACCAAAGTTTATTTTCAGAAATTGGACTAAGTGGTTTAAATTTCATTATTTCACTTCTTATATCAGTGAGGTAGAAAGTGTTACTGTATACTGTTTTAGAAGGGGCATCTGGAGCTAAATCAGATTAAATGACCCTTTCTCTTGGGTTTTGAATAAATGAAATAGTACCCCCTAGAATAATTCAATACTCACTGTAAAGATTTACCCTATTAACAGATGATGCAGTTTTCAGGGATTAATCATTCTCTAGAGTGTGTGGGCATGGGGGGAAAAGACATATGCTATTTTCCGGGATCATACTCGATTTTTATAGGTGATAGGTCATTACAACAATATCCTTCTGCTATTTTCAACAATGAACCCTTCCTGAGTGGGGCTGAGAATCATCTCAGTGGGTGTTATTAAAGCATTTGTTTCATGAAGGATCCTGCCCCATGTATACACCACTCTCCATATCTCTTACTATGGTGTGGTACTTCACTTAAAGCAGGAACTCGGGAAGTACCAACCTAGACAGCATATGAAAAAACAGAGCCAGTACTTTGCTGACAAAGGTCCATCTAGTCAAAGCTATGGTTTTTCCAGTAGTCATGTATGGATGTGAGAGTTGGACTGTGAAGAAAGCTGAGCACTGAAGAATTGATGCTTTTGAACTGTGGTGTTGGAGAAGACTTGAGAGTCCCTTGGACTACAGGGAGATCCAACCAGTCAATCCTAAAGGAAATCAGTCCTGAATATTCATTGGAAGGACTGATGCTGAAGCTGAAGCTCCAATACTTTGGTTACCTGATGCAAAGAACTGACTCACTGGAAAAGATCCTGATGCTCGGAAAGATTGAAGGCAGGAGGAGAAGGGGACGACAGAGGATGAGATGGCTGGATGGCATCACTGATTTGATGGACATGAGTTTGAAAAAGCTCTAGGAGCTGGTAAAGGACAGTAAAACCTGGCATACTGTAGTCCATGGGGTTGCAAAGAGTCAGACACGACTGAGTGACTGAACTGAACTGAACAGGAAATATTTGTTGAGCATATGGGTTTCCCAAGTGATGCTAGTAGTAAAGGACCTGCCTACTAAGGCAGGAGATATAAGAAAACAGGTTCAATACCTGGGTAGGACGTTCTTCTGGAGGAGGGCATGACAACCCACTCCAATATTCTTGCCCAGAAAATCCCATGAACAGAAGAGTCTGGCAGGCTACAATCCATAGCAAAGAGTCAGACACGACTGAAGCAACTTGTGCACGCATGAATGAATGAATCCCTAGTTTTGTAATCCAGGATTTTGTGTCTTCATAGGTTTTGTTTGCCTTTATTGGGCATAAGGTTTTTACCATAAGAGGTCCACTAGAGTTTCTCTCTTGTTGTGTGCTCATTCAGTCACGTCTGACTCTTTTCAACCCTTATGGACTGTAGCCCACCAGGCTCCTCTGTCCATGGGATTTTTCAGGCAAGAATACTGGAGTGGGTTGTCAGTTCCTTCTCCTGGAGGTCTTCCCAACCGAGGGATTGAACTCGTGTTTCTTGTGGCTCCTTACATTGGCAGGCAGATTATTTATCACTGAGCCACCCACAAAAGTAATTATATATTTCTCTTGCTCCTTCATTCAACATTAGAAAGTAAATGCTTTGAGTCACTAATAAGGGGTGTTAAATAAAGCAAGAAATTGGCATGAATTTATTAATTGCAGTACTTTGGGTGATGCATTCAAAGTAAATATTGTAAAATTGGTGGTGGTGATGGTTATGGTGATGTCTGTTTCCAAACTACATAGCCAACCATTAAGAAGTATTTTCAAGTTGCCTATTTCAGACATCCTGGAATTAATTAAGTATCTAAATTAGAGATATGTGAAAAAGTAGGGTTTTTGAAAGCAGCTTCCTCTTACTGCTTGCCCTTTAGCCTGTGCAACGTAAGATTCCTTTCCTTAGACTGTACGGAAATGACATTTCTAGTGAACATCTTTTGGGGACATAGCCTTCATAGGAAGGTGTCATTTTCACAGGATACCCATGCAGACATGGTTATTGAATCTCTGTGGAAAGACAATTGCTTCTCCAGAGTGAACCCACCAAGGCTATTGAGTCAAATGATTTTAAACTCCCCATGGGAAACCCCAGCTACTCTTAAATCCATCTCACGTTGAATAGCTAATTGATCATTCTCTTTCAACGGCTTTGGTAAGTGTTTAGGTGTTTTCCCTTTGGTCCTTGTTGGGAGGTCATGTGATGTTTCTTGGGCTGCACAATGAAAAGAGTGAGGAGAAGGAGAGAAAGAAAGAGACAAAGGAGGAATAACCAAGCAACGTTTCCAGGAATCTGAGACTAAGAGATGGAAAATTTCCAAAGCAAAGTTCCAGTCATCCAGCGAGGAGTATGGCTTTTACATCTGTAGCAAAGACTACCCCCAACCCTGCCTTGTAGCCACCCCTAGTTCCTGTCTAGAAAGATGTATGCCGTGGAGACCTGTGAATGTAGCTTTCGACAGTGATGCAGAACAGTGAAAACTAAGTCACTCCATACAGAATGCAATCCCACATTATTTCTTGCATAAAAAAAGTCATACAACTGTATACATATGTAACCTATTTCACGGTAACAATAAAAACATATTTATCGATTCGTCAAAGGGTGACAGGTTTGTTGCATCTTTCCAAGTGTATTATACTGTGATTTTTGTCTTCCTTGAGAAAGATTTCCCTGAAGACAGTATTTATAGCAGGGGTAGGAATTTACATTACACTTGGGTATGAGTTCTGAATAGGAAACACATTGCATTTTGGAGTTGGGTGATATTGGACATTCCTTGAAAAATCCCCTAAAGGGAAATAATGTTTTACCTACTCATTTTCTCAGATTTCCCTATAATTTTCAATGATGGCTATTGCCAGCAGTCTCTATGGATCAGGGATTGCGTCAAAAAGAAGAAAGGAATGCAGGCATACCTCAGAGATATTGCAGATTCTGTTCAGACTACTGTGATAAAACAAGTATTTCAATAAAGCAAGTCACACTTTTTTTCACTTTCCAGTGCATATAAAAGTTATTTTTATACATAGTCTATTAAGTATAATTGACTATTAAGTATAGTCTATTAAAATACAATAGCATTGTGTCTCAAAAAGCAATATCTATACCTTAATTAAAAAGTAATTGTTGCTAAAATATGCTAACATCTGAGATTTTGGTGAGTTGTAAACTTTTTGCCTGTGGAGAGTCTTTGTTCTTGTTCAGTTGCTCAGTCATATCCAACTCTTTGTGACCCCATGGACTGTATGTAGCCTGCTGGAGTCCTCTGTCCATGGGATTTCCCAGTCAAGAATACTGGAGTGGGTTGCCGTTTCCTTCCCCAGGGGATTTTCCCAGCCTAGGGATCGAAACTGTACCCTGCATTGGCAAGTGGATTTTTTTTTTTACCGCTGAGCCCTCTAGGAAGCCTGTAGAGAGTCTTGCCTCAGTGTTACGGCTGACTGATCAGGACGGTGGTTGGTGAAGGCTGGGGTGGTTATGGCCATGTCTTAAAATAAGACGACACTGAATTGTGCTGCCCTGATTGACTCTTCTTCCATGAATGACTTCCCTATAGTATGTGATGCTGTCTGATAGCATTTTACCCACAGAACCTCCTTCAAAGCTGGAGTCGGCACTCTCAAACCCTGCCACTGCTTTATCAATTAAGTTGATGTAACATTCTAAATCCTTAGTTTTCTAAATTTCAACCATCTTCATAGCCTCGTCACCAGGAGTAGATTCCATCTCCAGAAACCGCTTTCTTTGTCCATCCATGAGCAATAACTCTGTGGAAGGTTTACTATGAGATCGCCACAGTTCAGTCACATCTTCAGGTGCCTCTTCTAATTCTAGTTCTCTTGCCATTTTCACCCCATCTGCTTTTACTTCCTCCTCGTACCTCTCAAAGTCATCCATGAGGGTTGGCATCAAATCCTTCAAACTCCTGTTAATGTTGATACGTTGACCTCTTCCCATGAATCCCAAATGTCCTTAATGGATGACATCTAGAAGGGTGAATGGTTTCCATACGTTTTTCAATTTTCTTTGCCCTGGTCCATCAGAGGAATCACTATCTATGGCAGCTGTAGCCTTGTGGAATGTATTTTTTAAATAGTAAAACTTGGAAGTCAAACATTACTCCTTGATCTATGGGCTACAGAGTGGATGATGTGTCGGCAGGCATGAATACAACATTAATCTTGTTGTACGTCTCCATCTGAGCTCGCGGGTAAGCAGATGCATTGTCAATGAGCAGTAATATATTGAAAGAGATTTTTTTTTTTTCTGAGCAGTAAGTCTCAACAGTGGTTTAAAGTATTCAATAAACTGTGTTGTAAACACATGTGCTGTCATCCAGGCTTTGTTTTTCCATTTATAAAGTATAGGCAGAGTAGATTTAACATAATTCTTAAGGGTCCCCAAATTTTCAGAATGCTAAACGAGCACTGGCTTCTGTTTAAAGTCACCAGTTGCATGATCCCCTAACAAGAGAATCAGTCTGTCCTTTGAAGGCAGTCATTGACTTTTCCTCTCTGCCTATGAAAGTCCTAGATGGCATGTTCTTCCACTGTGAGGCTATTTGTCTATTGAAAATCTATGGCTTAGGGCAACCACCTTCACTGATTATATTACGTAGATCTGGGTAATTTACTGTACTTCTACATCAGTACTTGCTGCTTCACTTTGCATGGTCTTCATGTAATGAAGACAGCTTCTTTCCTTAATCCTCATGAACCAACAACCTCTGCTAACTTCAAACCTTTCTTGAGTTGCTTCCTCATCCCTCCTTGCCTTCATAGAATTGAGGGGGGTTAGGGCCTTGCTCTGAATTATATTTGTGGCTTAAGGGAATGCTGTGCTGACTTGATCTTCTAACCAGACCATTGAAACTTCCTCCAAGTCAGCAATAAGTCTGTTTAGCTTTCTTTTTTTTAATATAAATTTATTTATTTTAATTGGAGGTTAATTACTTTACAATATTGTATTGGTTTTGCCATACATCAACATGAATCCACCACAGGTATACACGTGTTCTCCATCCTGAACCTCCTCCCTCCCCATACCATCCCTCTGGGTCATCTCAGTGCACCAACCCCAAGCATCTGGGATCACACGTCGAACCTGTTTAGCTTTCTTATCATTCTTGTGTCCACTGGAGCAGCACTGTTAATTTCCTTCAAGAAGTTTTCCTTTGCCCTCACAATTTAGATAACTATTTGGTGCAAGAGGCCTAGCTTTCATCCTGTTTTGGCTTTTGGCATGCCTTCCTTATTCAATTTAATCATTTCTAACCTTTGATTTTAAGTGAGAGACATGTGACTTTCCCTTTCACTTGAACCCTTAGAGGCCCTTGCAAGGGTATTAACTGGCCTGGGTTCAATAGTGTTGTGTTTCAGGCGATAGGGAGGCCTGTGCGGGGAGAGAGAGATGGAGGCATGGTCATTTGGTGGAGCAGTCGGAACACGCACAACATTTATCGATTAAGTTCATGATCTTATGTGGATTCTCCAAAACAGTACAATAGCAGCATAAAAAAATCACTGATCACAGATGACCACAACAGATATAATGATATTGAAAAAAATATTGAAATACGGCAAGAGTTACCCAACTGTGACACAGAGACATGAAGTGAGAAAATGCTATTGGAAACGTGGTGCGATGGACGTGCTTGACACAGGGTTGCCACAAACCTTCAGTTTGTAAAGAGCACAATATCTGCCAAGTGCTATAAAGTGAAGAATGATAAAATGAGACATGCTTGTGTGCTTGTCGTGGATGCATTTTCAGATTCCATTGAACAGGTCTATAATCCTTATTGAAAATTTCCTTTATTGTCATCACGCTGTGCTTGACAGTCAGTAAAATATGAGCTTTTCCCTACTGAACTGACATAATTCCTTTCTTTTTCTTTCTCTCCCTTCTATACCCTTGATCTCCCCAGTGCTCATGGTGCATTATAAATATTCAATAATTCTTTCTGAAAAAGTGAGTTGAATTCAAGTCTAATTTATACATACATGTAAAAAAAATCTTTATTTTAAAGGCCCACTCTTTGCAAAATGCAGTATTAACCAGTGTTCATTTTCTGATCGACCCTTAGTTGTTCTGTTTTCTGGAATTCAAGATTCTGCTGGCACTGATATATCTTTCTGGTCCTGATGTGCTCTGAAGGTGAAAGTTCAGACTCTAATACTCTTTGATTCCTTTCACTTCTCCAAAGTTTAGATCCAAAGAGGTCACAGCCACTCTTGTCCTAATACAGAGAATCCCTGAGAAAGGAAATTATTTTAGAGGTCCTCCGGCATTCTGAATATGCTGGTGGAGATACTGAGATGACAAAAGGGAGCCTTGATCTGGTTTATTCAGAACCTATTCTGATTCTTATTTACTTTTCAATTTTTATTGACATGTAGCTGGTTTACAATGTTGTGTTAGTTTCTGCTGGGTAGCAAAGTAAATCAGTTATACAAATATTCACACTTTTTTAGATTCTTTTCCCATATAGTTGATTACAGAGTATTGAGTAGAGTTCCCTGTACTATGCGGTAGGTCCTTATTAGTTATGTGTTTCATATACAGTAGTGTGTATGTGTCAGTCCTAGTCTCTCAATTTATACCTTCCATGCTTTACCCCTTTGTAACTATAGGTTTGTTTTCTACACCTGCAACTCTATTTCCTAGCTTAAACTTCTGTTGTACTAAGTCTCTTAGAAACTGTTGAAAATGAATTCACACTGACATTATGAAGGTATTAAGCCCTAGCAAGAGTCTTCATGGTTTCAGGGTTTACCCTTATAATAACTGCACATAATCTAAAGCATGGTAGGAACAAAGATTCAGCATGGATCAGACATATACATGCTTGACTGTCCCGTGGAGAGTCCCATCTCCAGTGAATCAGGGTCACTGTGTGCTTTGAGTATAGCAACTGGAAGCCAACAGAGACCAGCAGAGAGCTCCCGAGCAGGAAATACTCTCCTGTGGTCTTTGAGTGAAGGCCTGTCAGGGTCAACCAGAGCAGAATTCTACGGAGACTGCTACGCACAGCACCTGAGACATGTGAGCTACGGAGAAGTCATCACTCCCGTATTTCAGAAAGGAAACTGGCTTTAGAACACAGGCCGACACCAGATCAAATAAATTAGGAATGTAGGAAGAGAAAACTGAAGTGCAAAGACGCATCTGGTAGCCAAGTCAGGGCAGATCAGCCAGTCATGCAGGGAAAGACTCCTAGTACAACTGCTGGGTCTGATGACGACTCTGCAGGGAGGCAGCCTTTTGATGGTGGTTGGGTCAAAGTGCCTGAAAGCCTCTGCCCATTCCCACAGAAGTCATAAAACCAGGACGCCAGGGGATCTGTCCAGGTTCTGACTGACTAAATCGCCACGTATCCACTTACATTGGACACATTGGCGCAATGTGTCCACTGAAAGAAAATAGAAAGTGCCCAAAGTTTGTAACATCATGGCAGAGATGGACAAATATAAGCACTTTCCATTTAGCAACAGTGATAATAGATGCTGTTCATTGACAGCATCCTATTTGCCAGGCATTTGACGTAAGATTTTGAAGCCTTGTTAGCAAACTACTCTGGGAACAGCCTACTGCGATTCAAAGAAGTCAAGTTTGCCTGAAACTACTTAGCAGATAATCGACAGAATATGGATTTGCTTGCTAATTTCTCTCAATTTAAAGTTCTGAGCTTTCCACTTTATTAAATGCTTTCAGTGCATGTTAATATCCCAATGGCAGTGTGTTAGTGTCTTACCATTTAACAGAAAAGTAAATTCTTGGAAGGATCTCAAATAGGAATGCTTAGGCAGTTATAGAAGCAAAGGAGATCCTGGAACAGGTGATAATCACTAGCTCCTGGTCACTTTCTACTTTATAACACAAGATATAGTTAGTAGGGAGTGCTGCAGTTAGACAGAATGGAACTGGGATCTTGGTTCTTCTATTCATTAGTTGGGCCACTGAACCATGTTACTAAGCCTCTCTAGGTCTGTGGTTCTTAGTCTATAAAATATGATAGTCTGAGGATAATAATAGTATGCATTTTAGGTACAGTAGTCAAGATTAAAGCACTTCCTATATTTAAAATGAACCACCAAGGGCCTATTGTATGGCACATGAATGTCTGTTCAATGTTATGTACCAGCCTGGGTGGGAGAAGGGTTTGGAGGAGAATGGATACATGTATATGTATGGCTGAGTCCCTTCACTAAAATTACAACGACATTGCTAATAGGCTCTACCCCCAATTAACAGTAGTTACCAAACCAACACAGTTTAATCCAGTATAGTAAAAGAATACTGGAAGACAGACAAGTGACTTCATTTCTTTGGCTCTCAGAATCACTACTTAGATGTTCCCAAAGATCCCTTCCAACTCTGAGAGTCTGACAAATGTGGTTGAGCACCGACTATTGCTGAGTTTGTCACTGGGAAGAATGGGGTCGACATGCTCAGAGAAGCAGGATGTAAAAAGATCTGGTGATCGTTCTATTCGAGATCCGCCAAACAATAAACCTACTCTTTGGCTTTGTCATAGAAGGATTTTGAAAAGAATAAAAAGATATATGTGAAAAGAGTTGAACAACTGGGAAGAGTGGTGAGAATATAAATATGCTGTAGCCTCTGAATAAGAATAGTGATGTTTAAAGGAGTGTAAATTAAAGAGAACACTAAAGGGAAAGAGAGATGGATTTCACCCTCTGGATCTGTCTCTGGTTTTGAATTGCACAGGTGAGAGATTGCTTAGAGAGATTTATTTCAGCCTTTAGCAGTGTATTAGCAGTGTCACAGAATAAGGGGGATGGTTAAAAGAGAGAGAGGGGAAAATAGGAACAAGCATGAGTGTCTTGGAATCTAATTTATTTAAATTTAGATTATTTTGCTTCTGCATTCATCTTTGTGTAAATCATTGTTCTAAGTACTGTAAGCGTAAGTTACGGTTTAATTTTACAAACTTTTAGCAATGCTTATTCTGAACATTTTTTTTTAACATTGAGAAGACTCTTCTCAAATGAAATTGAAGTTCCAAGTGGGCAAAGTAATTAGTGGGTGGTGGTGTGGGGGGGGGTGGGAATCTGTTTAAATACTTGGATCAATCACAGTTATATGGAAGCTTCTTGAAGATATTAGTATAAAAAAGAAAAAAATAATATGGATGGGAAAATACTTTGGAGGAGAGTCATACATGAATAAAAAGTTTTCTGTTCTGTTTTTCATTGGATGAGAGTACCTTAGAATTCCTACAATAAATGGAATGTATTGTTTACTTCAGAGCAACACTGCTCCATGAACGTTTTCTGATGATGTCAGATTTTTCAGAACGCAGGTGTAATTAATGAATCCAAACAAGACAACCCCATAATGTATTATCAAGAATAACTACATAAAAATTAAAATCAGAAGTGTTTTAAATTTCTTCACTTAGACAATGACATAATTTATTGTTCTAAGACATTAACACAATTTTAAGAGGATGTTTTATTTCAACAGTATTTCCATGGGGAAACATACTTTTAGGAGAGGTTTCCAGGATCTTTGAGTAATCACGATTTTCACTTGACTTAGACCCTGATATTGTATTTTCTCTGAGTTCCTCTAACCTTCGCTTTGTTTCCAGTGATGGCTTAGATTATTTCAACTGATTTCCTTTGAATTGCACAGGTGAGAGATTGGTTAGAGAGATTTATTTCAGATTTATTTTCAATTCCTTTCCTTTCTTTCCTGCAAAAGAAAAGAAAAAACAAAACAACACATAAAAGAAAAACCAAAACAAAACAACAAATAAAAGAAAAACCCAGAACCTTTTCCTTCCCTCTGTTCCCAGAAACGACTAGGAACTTCCTAGCCTTGGGTTACATTGTCAAGCTGACTGTTTTGGGGATTTCTAATAAACACATTTGGCGTTTCACTGAGTCCTCTCAGAAATGGAGGACTGACCTAAAGGAACAGTTCTGCTTCTGGGAATTTCTAGCACACCAGAAGCTAGCTGAGGGGCATTTCTTCCCCCCTGGGTAGTGTGGAGGCCAGTTGACACTGGAAGAAAAGTAAGGAATAAGAATCCTTTAGAGCAGTGGGCCCCAACCTTTTTGGCACCAGGGACTTATTTCATGGAAGGCCGTTTTTCCACATACCTGCTTTCGAGGACTACCGGCAAAGAAACCAGGGATTCTGACGGCTTGCTTCCAAGGGGCATTAGGCAATAAGATCTGAGAGACCTCAGTGTCTCTGCTTATTGGTGGCCGTTGCTTTTTTTGTCAACACTTCAAAAGCAAGGCACACAGGATGCAGAGGAAATAAATGCATGTACAGAGACCTGGAGCTGGTTTTCAGAGATCATTGCCCCCCTACCTTCAGATCTTCTTGGATGTGCAGGGCCCTCCAGAAAATGCAAGCCTTGAGATGTATTTGTTTATTTATAGTTTGCAGATTCTCAGATTCTGACTATAATACATTTGCTGTGATTAACTGATTTTTCTAATTTAAGATACAGTTATTTTCTGTGTAGGAGGCTATAAAGTTGCTTTTTTTTTTTTTTACCTTTCTGCTCTGTTTTTCACTTTCCTGTCACTGTCAAGACTGGTAATTAATCAACACTCAGTCATGGATGGCACCTTCTCCCTCCTCTTTTTCCCTTCTCTTTCCTGCCTGGGTGATGAAGAATGATGTCTCTTCTGCTATGAGCCTGGCTCCCTGTCCTCAGAGCACTGAAGCCAGGCCCCGTGAAAACAGGTTACCCCTCAGAGGAAAGCACTGGGAATGACAAATACGACTCCCAGAGCCGAGGCATCAAGGGGTAGACCTCCTGATCCCTGTTCCCGGCTACCATCCATCTCTCCAGGTCAGCAGGCCTTTGGGAAAAGCAGAAACAAAGAGTAAACTTCTCATCCTTTCCTTGCACTTCTTCTAACGCCTGAGGTTTTAATACTATGAGAAACCCAGGGAGGAACAGCTTTGCAATAGTGCTAAAAAGAGTTGAGTCTTGAGTCTTTCCCGAGGTCTGGACGCCAGGCCTCCTCTCACTTACCAACCCACAGGAACACTTGTAGACATACTCGTATGGTATACTGTTTCTCCAGTTTTGTTTTTCCTGTGTCCACAGGAAACAAAAGCAAACAAGCTCTGTTTAAAAAAAGAAAAAAAATTGACGTTTCCCATTTATTGTATTGGGCTTCCCTTGTGGCTCACTTGGTAAACAGTCCTCCTGACCTCATAGTCAACAAAAGAGTCCAAAATGCAGTACTTGGGTGCAATCTCAAAAATGACAGAATGGCCTCTGTTCGTTTCCAAGGCAAACCATTCAATATCACAGTAATCCCAGTCTGTGCCCCAAGCAGTAATGCTGAAGAAGCATAAGTTCAATGATTCTATGAAGACTTACAGGACCTTCTAGAACTAACAGCCAAAAAAGATGTCCTTTTCATTACAGGGTACTGAAATGGAAAAGTAGGAAGTCAAGAGATACTTGAGGTAATAGGGAAGTTTGGCCTTAGAGTACAAAATGAAGCAGGGCAAAGGCTAACAGAGTTTTGCCAAGAGAACGCACTGATCATAGCAAACTCCAGCAACACAAGAGACAGCTCTGCACATGAACATCACCAGTTGGTCAATACTGAAATCAGATTGATTATATTTTTTTGCAGCCAAAGATAGAGAAGCTCTAAACAACAAGACCAGGAGCTGACTGTAGCTCAGATCATGAACTTCTTATTGCCAAATTCAGACTTAACTTGAAGAAAGTAGGGAAAACCACTAGACAATTCAGGTATGACTTAAATGAAATCCCTTACAATTATACAGTGGAAGTGACAAATAGGGATTAGATTTGATAGACAGGGTACCTGAAAAACAGTGTATGGAGGTTCATGACATTGTACAGGAGGCAGTGATCAAGACCATTCCCAAGAAAAAGAAGTGCAAAAGGGCAAAATGGTTGTCTAATGAGGCCTTACAAATAGCTGAGGAAAGAAAAGAAGCTAAAGGCAAAGGAGAAAAAGAAAGATACACCCATCTGAATGCAGAGTTCCAAAGAATAACAAAGAGAAATAAGAAAGCCTTCTTCAGTGATCAGTGCAAAGAAATAGAGGAAAACAATAGAATGGGAAAGACTAGAGATCTCTTCAAGAAAATGAGAGATACCAAGGGAACATTTCATGCAAAGATGGACACAATAAAAGACAGAAATGGTATGGACCTAACAGAGGCAGAAGATATTAAGAGGTGGCAAGAATACACAGAAGAACTGTACAAAAAAGATCTTCATGACCCAGATAACCAAGGTGATGTGATCACTGACCTAGAGCCAGACATCTTGGAAAGTGAAGTCAAGTGGGCCTTAGGAAGCACCACTACGAACAAAGCTAATGGAGGTGATGGAATTCCAGTTGAGCTATTTCAAATCCTGAAAGATGATGCTGTGAAAGCACTGCACTCAGTATGTCAGCAAATTTGGAAAGCTCAGCAGTGGCCACAGGACTAGAAAAGGTCAGTTTTCATTTCAGTCCCAAAGAAAGGCATTACCAAAGAATGTTCAAACTACTGGACATTTGCACTCATCTCGCATGCTAGCAAAGTAATGCTCAAAATTCTCCAAGCCAGGCTTCAACAGCATGTGAACCATGAACTTCCAGATGTTCAAGCTGGTTTTAGAAAAGGCAGAGGAACCAGAGATCAAATTGCCAACATCTGTTGGATCATGGAAAAAGCAAGAGAGTCGAGAAAAACATCTACTTCTGCTTTATTCACTTTGCCAAAGTCTTTGACTGTGTGGATCACAATAGACTGTGGAAAATCCTTAAAGAGATGGGAATACCAGACCACCTGACCTGCCTCCTGAGAAATCTGTATGCAAGTCAGGAAGCAACAGTTAGAATCGGACATGGAACAACAAACTGATTCCAAATTGGGAAAGGAATAGTCAAGGCTGTATATTGTCACCCTGCTTATTTAACTTATATGCAGAATACATCAGGTGAAATGCTGGGTTGGAAGAAGCATAAGCTGGAATCAAGATTACTGGGAGAAATATCAATAACCTCATATATGCAGGGGACACCATCCTTATGTTAGAAAGCAAAGAACTAAAGAGCCTCTTGATGAAAGTGAAAGAGGGGGGTGAAAAAGTTGGCTTAAAGCTCAACATTCAGAAAACGAAGATCATGGCATCTGGTCCCATCACTTCATGACAAATAGATGGGGAAACAATGGATACAGTGAGAGACTTTATTTTGGGGGGCTCCAAAAGCGCTAAAGATGGTGACTGCAGCCATGAAATTAAAAGACACTTGCTCCTTGGAAGAAAAGCTATGACCAACCTAGACAGGTTTTTCTTTTTTTTCTTTTTTTAAAATATAAATTTATTTTAATTGGAGGCTAATTACTTTACAATATTGTGTTGATTTTGCCATACATCAATATGAATCTGCCATGGTTGTACATGCATTCCCCATCCTGAACCCCCTCTCTCCTCCCTCCCCATACCATCCCTCTGGGTCATCCCAGTGAACCAGCCCCGAGCATCCTGTATCATGCATTGAACCTGGGCTGGTGATTCATTTCACATATGATATTATACATGTCTCAATGCCATTCTCCCAATTCATCACACCCTCACCCTCTCCCACAGAGTTCAAAAGACTGTTCTATACATCTGTGTCTCTTTTGCTGTCTCACATACAGGGTTATCATTACCATTTTTCTAAATTCCATATATATGCGTTAGTATACTATATTGATGTTTTTCTTTTGGTACTACTTCACTGTTTATAATAGGCTCCAGTTTCATCCACCTCATTAGAACTGATTCAAATGTATTCTTTTTAACGGCTGAGTAATACTCCATTGTGTATATGTACCACAGCTTGCTTATCCATTCATCTGCTGATGGACATCTAGGTTGCTTCCATGTCCTGGCTATTATAAACAGTGCTGCAATGAATATTGGGGTACACGTGTCTCTTTCAATTCTGGTTTCCTCCGTGTATATGCCCAGCATGGGATTGCTGGGTCATTTGTTGGTGGGAATGCAAACTAGACAGCTTACTAGACAGCTTTTTAAAAAGTCGAGACATTACTTTGCTGACAAAGTATAGTTGAAGCTATGGTTTTTCCAGCAGTCATATATGGATGTGAGAGTTGGACTTAAAGAAAAGTGAAGTCAGTCCTGTCCGACTCTTTGTGACCCCATGGACCATAGCCCACCAGGCTCCTCCGTCCATGGGATTCTCCAGGCACAAATACTGGAGTGGGTTGCCATTTCCTTCTCCAGGGGATCTTCCCAACTCAGGGATCAAACCCAGGTCTTCTGCATTGCAAGCAGACGATTTAACCTCTGAGCCATTAAAGAAAGCTGAGCACCAAATAATTGATGCTTTTGAACTGCAGTGTTGGAGAAGACTCTTGAGAGTCCCTTGGACTACAAGGAGATCAAAAGAGTCCATCCTAAAGGAAATCAATCCTGAACATTCATTGGGAGGAGTGATCCTGAAGCTGAAACTCCAATAGTTTGACCACCTGATGCAAAGAGCTGACTTATTTGAAAAGACTCTGATTCTAGGAAAGATTGAAGGCGGGGGGAGAAGGGGATGACAGAGGATGAGATGGTTGGATGGCATCACTGACTCGATGGACATGAGTTTGGGAAAGCTCCGGAGTTGGTGATGGACAGGGAGGCCTGGTGTGCTGCAGTCCATGGGGTCATGAAGATTTGGACACGACTGAGTGACTGAACTGAAATATTGTTGATTAAAAAAGATGCACAACTTGAGAGTTGTGAATTGAGGTTTTTGGGGGGATAAAATGAGGACTGCAGCCTGAGAGATAGCACCTGAGTTAGTTCTGTTATGTAGTTAGAATAGGAAAAAGGTGTCTAAATGGTGGTGGCTAAAAGACAAAGAAAGGGAAATGCCAAGGAAAAGGGAACAAAGGAAAAATCTTTGGACCTGAGTGAGAACCTCAGGGGAAACAAACATGTGTCCCCTTTCTGGCTAGCCCTAATTTGCATAAGACAGGCTTGTGGGGAGGAGACAAAAATTATACAAATAGGGATCTCAGATGGGTGGAGGCCTCTCCTTTGGGGTTGGCCTGCCCTCATGCCTCAAGGGTGTACTATCCTTTGTTTACCAAATAAAACTCTGAGCAGTAAATGAGTGTAACACTGGTCAGCTGTTTCTAGTCTTTATTGTGGTGAGACAGAACCGAGGAAATTACACACACTCCCGACAATTCTAAGAGACTGCTCCAACGAGGCAGTGGGGGAAGGTCAATATATGAGTTCAATGAGGAGTTCAGTGAAGAGTTCAGTGAGGAGTCAATATATAAAAGTTCAATGAGGGTGAAGGAGGAATTCAATGCCATTAAGTACACATTTTGGAAAAGTCATGAGGAGCTGATGTCATCAGGCAGGGATTCAGTGCTTTTCTAGATATGAAGAGATGCAAGGATTGTGACCATGAAGTCAGTTCCTGCAAATATCTATCTAAAGACCTGTTCCACCAGGTTCCCTGAAGCACAGAGTGCCTCACTCCACTGTGAACTCCCTCAGTGGGTGTTGAAGGTCAACAGTTGCAGTGGCATAGGGTTCAGTCTCTGCCAAGGCAGATGGCAGATGCCCTTGGTGTTCAGTCCCTGGCAATGCTCTTGGCAAGTGCCAGTCTGTAGTTGACAGTATGATTGGTTTATGTCTCTGGAAATCATTAGACTCAGTCTGTAGTCTTGTGTAATTGAGGAGACTGGGGAAGAAACTTCACCCAGTGCAGGGCTGGAAATTCTGCTTTTAGAAATTCATGCCTTTGGATAAAGATGTTACCTCTCCACGGGTCTCATGAAACAGAAGTGATTCAAGGTATAAAAGATGATAGAGTATGACCTAATCAATCATACCCTCTTACAAATGTCATTAACAGATCCGTATACTATGGAGATTACTAACTTATAGCAGTAGCCCTGAAAGCATGGGAGATGGAATAGATTAGTTGAGAAAATAAGTTCTGAGAAAGAAACACTGCACAGCCTGGGAGTTAGCAGATTTAGGCAGGCTGAGTGAAATGAACGACTTGGATCATCTGCCTCTCTGTTTTGTACAGGAATCTCCACCTTAATAGGTGTATAGAATATTGACCTCAGTATGTTGAGGCATTTTTTTTTCCCTTTCTAGTGTGTTTTAGTATATTAGATCTTACTTGCTTGCTTGAACTGATTTATTAAGAAATGTATTATATGAATACAGAGGTATATTGTGAAGCTCAAATTAGGTCAGGAATGTTATTAATTTAGTCAGCTAGCTGCATAACAACCATGAAATCTCAGCAGCACAGGAAAGTAAGTGTTTTTGTCACCAAACATTTATTTATTTTGTTGAGGGTCAACACTGAAGCCTGAGATTGGCTGAATAAGTCTGCTAATCTCAGCTGGACTTGTTCATGGTCCTGGAAGTCAGATGAGATTCAGGGCTGTGGGCTTTACTTGGCTGGAGTGAGTCAGCTCTAACTATACATCTCATCCTCTTTGTGAGTCTAGCCACCTGGCTGGGGCATATTCTTGCAGACTAGTCTTTGCTGTTTCCTGGGCCAGATGACTAAGATGACAGTTCTCATTCTTATATGTGCCTTGAAGTGAAGTGAAGTGAATTCGCTCAGTCGTGTCTGACTCTTTGCGACCCCATGGACTGTAGCCTACCAGGCTCCTCCCTCCATGGGATTCTCCAGGCAAGAGTACTGGAGTGGGTTGCCATTCCCTTCTCCAGGGGATCTTCCCTGACCCAGGGATCGAACCCTGGTCTCCCGCATTGCGGGTAGACACTTTAACCTCTGAGCCACCACCCTCATTTAATTTGTTCAGCCGCTCAGTCGTGTCCGACTCTGTGGCCCCATGGACTGCAGCACCCTCGGCTTCCCTGTCCTTCACCAACTCCCAGAGCTTGCTCAAACTCATGTCCATTGAGTCGGTGTTTGACTCAAACTCAACCAACCATCTTGTCCTCTGCCGTTCCCTTCTCTTGCTTTCAACCTTTCCCAGCATCAGCTCATTTTCTAATGAGTTGGCTCTTTGCATTAAGTTGTCAAAGCATTGGAGCTTCAGCTTCGGTATCAGTCCTTCCAATGAGTATTCAGGACTGATCTCCGTTAGGATGGACTGGTTGGATCTCCTTGCTGTCCAGGGGACTCTCAAGAGTCTTCTGCAACCCCACAGTTCAAAAGCATCAATTCTTCGGCGCTCAGCTTTCTTTATAGTCCAACTCTCACATCCATACGTGACTACTGGGAAAACAATAACTTCGACTATATGGACCTTTGTCAGCAAAGTAATGTCTCTGCTTTTTAATATGCTGTCTAGGTTAAGGGAACAGCCAAATTAACATCTTCAAATCCCAATCTAAATTCCTGGGGAAGGAACTTTCTAGTCCGTAGCTGTGATTATGTTTGGTAAGGTGCTTGCCTCAGCTTGAGGGAACCATCTGGCAAATAAGAGTGGACAAAGGACAAAATAGTCATGCCCCATTAATGACATTATTTGAATTCCTTAATTTTTCTGTGAGTAGGTGAACAAGGGATTGTTCTCAATCATTGCTTATGCATGACAAGGGTCTTAGTAAGCCAATCAGTTTAGTCACTTGAACCTGATTCTTGATGGGGTTCAAATCTTTGAAAAATTTGTTCAGAGCTTCTCTTGCTTTTTCCTATTTCCTTGCTATGTTTATAGTTTCTCTTTCCCCCTTGTCTCATGATTTATTGGAAACCATGAAGAATGCTCAGATGAACTTTGATTGTTCATTCGTCTTGTTGGCCTTGGCTCCACAGTCACAGATCCAAGCCAGGCATCCCACTGGTGGCCTAACCACATGCAATGCTGCCTTTCAAGTTTCTGTTTATAGTATGGTATAATGAAGTCGCTCAGTCCCATCCGACTCTTTGCGACCCCGTGGACTGTAGCCTACCAGGCTTCTCCATCCATGGGATTCTCCAAGCAAGAATACTGGAGTGAGTTACCATTTCCTTCTCCAGGGGATCTTCCCGACCCAGGGATCGAACCTGGGTCTCCTGCATTGGAGGCAGATGCTTTAACCTCTGAACCAAATCGGCTTATCCGCACTGAGTGTTCTCTACTGCACAGACACAGCCTCCTCCCCAGTTGGGGTGGCCTCCTTAACTTCTCCCCATTGATCAATAGTGTTGCTGTCATGAAGATGCCTATTGAGAATGTCTCCTCACCACTTCCAACCACTGAGTCAGAATGTATTAATTCCTGAGGCTCCCATCTCATTCTCATTTTCTCCCTGACTCCTTTAAGAAGCCACGTGGACTATTCCATTATTCAACTCTGTGTCCCTTCTCTGAATTTGGTGTTCCTCTTCTAGTCAGTGCAAGTGGCTTACATTGAACAGTTTTGCCTTGTATTCTCTGTTTCACTCTTTGCATTGCTCTTATACCTCACACTAGATTACTTACTCCTTTGACAGAGGCACCAAATCTTGTGCCTCTTCTGTGTTTCCCAAGAACCAGAGACAGTGCCAGTTGCATTCTAGGGGCTTAATAAACACTTATCTGATTCTAGAGTTCCTATATAAAAATGATGGTTATGCTATCAGAAGGCCATGTGTCATCATACTCTGAATTATCTTCTGTTCAGCTGTTTGTACTTAATCTTTAATCTTTCTTTCTAGAGATTATTGTTTTCCATTTTAAGGGCAATATCTGGGAGGAGGATGCTCTTACGCTGCCATCCATTTCTCCATGAGTCTGCTAGAAAATGGACGATCCAAGTAACTTCTTTCTAGTATAATTTATATGAAGTAGAAGCATTTTCTATTTCTCCCTTTTGTGTTCTTTTTTTGAATTGCAAATATTCACTTTCACATACATTTAAAAGTTATTTTGACAGTATGTAATGTAGATTTAAAGCATTCTGAACTTGGCTGTTTTCCCTTGATCAATTCTTTTTTTAGCAGAAGCACTGTAAATACACCAACAAGTGTCAGAACATACAGTATAGTGAACAGTCAAGGACAATCTGTTATGATATTCTGCATATTAAAGACTGGTTTGTTTATGCCACCAGGGGGAATTCATTTTTAGTATTTGGATTTGATGGACTAGTGAGAATGATATAATTTGCTCCACTAAACAACAGTGCCACAGCAGAAGGATAGACATTAACTTTTACTTAATGCTAAAGGAAAAAAAAAATCTTAATGATAGAAAACATTAAGATAGCCAAAGAGGCAATATTCCTAGAATTAACAGAAGGAAATTCAGCTGTGATACCCAGAAACTGACTGGCAGTAATTCCATTCAAGTAGGTAAGACTCAGCATTCAAAAAATGAAGATTATGGCATCCAGTCCCATCATTTTTTGATAAATAGATGGGGAAAAATTGGAAATAGTGACAGATTTCATTTGGAGGTGGGGCTCCAAAATCACTACAGATGAGAACTGCAGCCATGAATTTAAAAGATGCTTGTTCCTTGGAAGAAAACTATGACCAACCTAGACAGCATACTAAAAAGCAGAGATGTCACTTTGCAGACAAAGGTCCATATAGACAAAGCTATGGTTTTTCCAGTAGTCATGTATGGATGTGAGAGTTGGACCATAAAGAAAGCTGAATGCCAAAGAATTGATGCTTTTGAACTGTGGTGTTGGAGAAGACTCTTGAGAATCCCTTGGACAGCAAAGAGATCAAACCAGTCAATCCTAATGGAAATCCATCCTGAATATTCATTGGAAGGACTGATGCTGAAGCTGACGCTCCAGTACTTTGGCCACCAATACTTTGGCAAAGAACTGACTCACTGGAAAAGACCCTGATGCTGGGAAAGATTGAAGGCAGGAGGAGAAGGGGATGAAAGAGGATGAGATGGTTGGATGGCATCACTAACTCAGTGGACATGAGCTTGAGCAAGCTCTGAGAGTTAGTGATAGACAGGGAAGCCTGGCGTGCTGCAGTTCACGGGTCACAGAGTCGGACACGACTGAGTGACTGAACCGAACTGATGTACTGATGTTAGAGTTGGACCATAAAGAAGACTGAGAACCAAAGAATGGATGCTTTCAAACTGTGGTGCTGGAGAAGACTCTTGAGAGTCCTTTGGACTGCAAGGAGTTCAAACCCATCAATCCTAAAGGAAATCAACCCTGAATATTCATTGGAAGGACTGTTGCTGAAGCTGAAGCTCCAATACTTTAGCCACCTGGTGCAAAGATGACTCACTGGAAAAGACCCTGATACTGGGAAAGATTGAGGGCAAGAGGAGAAGGGGATGGCAGAGGATGAGATTGGATGGCATCTCCCACTCTATGGATTTGAGTTTGAGCAAACTTGGAGAGATAGTGAAAGGCAGGAAAGCTTGGAATGTTGCAGTTCATGAGGTCGCAAAGAGTCAGAGGTAACTTAGTGCTTGAACAACAGCAGCAAGATGGGTTGGATGGCCAAGAACTTGCTTCATAGTAGGAGAAGTGAAGGTGTTAGTTGTTTTACTTACCTAACTTGAAACTGAGGAATAGTCTCCTGGCAGCAGTTCATGTGAGTTATAATCTTCCTGACTGATTCATCAAAATGGGGATTGAACTGTAAGAAAGTTCACAGATAATTTCTTAGTTGTCAAACTTGGAGGAAGCAAAACCATGGGGCTTTCTTTCTCTTCTTATTTTTATCTTTCCTCACCTGCCGCTTTCCTTTCCACTTCTTCCTCTTTTCCCTCTAACTTATTCTCTTCCTCTTGCTCTTTCCAGTTTTCATATGAAGGATTAAATAGGCCTTAGAGTGAAATGATGGATTAAAAGCTACTAGTTTTATGAGAAATACTAAAGTAAATGTGGAAGGCCTTATTTATGGTTCTCGTGGCAATGCAGAAAAAGAAGCAACACTTGGAATGAAGGATGAGCAAAATCAGTTTAATCAATATTCATTCGTATGTATTTCTTAAGGGAAGGAACACAAAGTCGTATAAGAGTTTATGCTTTCAAATTGTTTGCAATGCATTCAAAGTTGAAAAAGTTATGATTTGGAAAAGATGTATGAGAAAAAAATTAACGGTTTAAGACCATAGGTATTAAGAGCAAATGAACTATTAAAGAGAGAAGCATAGATGAAGAGGTAAATGCTGTTTACTGGGTGGTTCAAGGTAGGTAGGCCTTAAGCTGGATTTTGGACAACGCCCCATGGGCTTCCCAGGTAGCACTGTTGGTAAAGAACCTGTCTGCCAATGCAGGAGACCCAAGAGATGAGGGTTCAATCCTTAGGTCAGGAAGATCCCATAGAGAAGGCATGGCAACCCACTGCAGTATTCTTCTCTGGAGAATCCCATGGACAGAGGAGCCTGGCGGGCTACAGTCCATGGAGTCGCAAAGAATCGAACACAGCTGACAAGACTAAGCAGGCATGTATGAGATTCAGACAGACATACCATGGTTGAGTCTGATGAGCACAGGGTCTTTGGCAGCTCTAGGTAAGTTTGGCTCTTGTAGAAGAATTTTAAATTGTTTATATGTGTGGGAAAGTGACTTGAAGTCAGCTTGTGAAGAGCCCTGAATGTCAAAGTAGAGAACCTATAGTCTAATCAGTATGTGCTTGAGAATCACTGATAGTAACTATGGAAGAGAAAGTTGAGAGCAATGTAAAAGAATAGGAATTGAGAGGCCGGGACACTGATTGAAGGTGGGAGAAGATGGGTGGGAGGTACCTGCATCAGAGAAGGATAAAAAGAGATACATTTTGAAGGTTAGCACATAGAGTGACTGAAGGAGGCATTGGTGAGAAGTGTTTAAAAAGTCAGGGAAAGGAGGTGACTTGTGAAAGTTTGGAGGTTTTGATCACTGTGTGACTATGTCATAGCCAAATGAGGACACTCACTAATCAGTAAGGCGATCCTGAACTACAGTTTGAGAGATAGTGTAAAGATAACCCGACCACCTGAGTTATCCACCTAAAGATGATGGTTGAATCCATGAAAATGGATTACATTTCCATAAAAGAGGTGTTCAGAAGGTTTGGTCTACCCATGATGAGTGTCTATTAGACGTGTGAGGAACCACTGGAGAAAGGAGGAGCAGTTGGAAGACAGGAGTTCCCAGGCAGTGGATGGAATAATGAGAGTTTCAGAACCAGGGGGGATCACTTAAGTCCAGCTGCATATTATATGAGACTAAAGGGAAGGAAAATGTGGATCGCCTGGGATGAAGAACAGAAAGCGACTAAAAGGTCTTTAGTAGTGATCCTATGTTTGTCTGTGGATTAACATCCCTGGGAAGGAATGAGTTAGCTTTTACTTGTCCTTCTTTATTAATACAAATAGAAAAGCAAGTGGTGAAACAAATTGGAAAACAGTGTACACACAAGTAACACTCCTAGAGGAAAGAATTTTGCACTGTCTCTTGCTAACCTCTTCTGATACTCAATGGCACTTTTTACCCAGGAGTTCTTTTTAAAACCATTCTACTGCTCTCATTTAAGCTGTATTTTTTTTTTTTTCCCCTGACTTTCTTGTTTATCCTCAGGGGACATGAAGAACATACTGTAACTATCTCTCAAATAATAATCTTTGTATTTTTGAAATAGGTATTGCACAAGTTTTTTTTTTTTTTTCCCCTCTTTAGCCTTCCATTCTTCAGGCTAAATTATGCTAAGTAGTTTATCCTTTCTTTATGGACATTTCTTCGTTGGACAGTGGCTCAGACTGAGAGCCATAGTGCAGTCAAGTTTGCCTATTGGTAAAAATTCAAGAACTAAATAGTGATGATTCCTTTTGAGAATAACTCTATGCATCTTTTGTAGCCTGAGAGCACTTATCAAAACTAATGGGTGCATAGGAAATCTTAAAAAAAATAAAATTTGTGGTCAGATAAAAAGAAAGTAGCTATAATCCCTATTCCCACTGGTAGTAGTATATCAACTTACTTCCCATTTGAATGAAAGTAAGGGTGAAAAAGTTACTAATGTACAAAGTCAGGAACATGATTTTTTGAAGGATATTAAATGTCAAGGCTAATTTGTTGGTTTGTTTCTTAGGGACATGATGTCTGTGTTAGTTGCTCAGTCATGTCCGAATCTTTGCACCCCATGGACTGGGATCCTCTGTCCATGGGATTTCCTAGGTAAGAATAGTAGAATGGATTGCAATTTCATTCTCCAGGGGATTTTCCCAACCCAGGGATTGAACTTGGGTCTCCTGCATTGAAGGTGGATTCTTTACCATCTGAACTACCAGGGAATAAAATATATTTTTAAAATATATTGAGAAACACTTAGAAGTTATTAAAAGCTCTTTTAATAAGTGTTGCCTCCACTTCCTCTAGAATTTATGCTGTCATTTTCCATGGCAGTCTTAATAAATATTATTAAGGACTATGAGTCTGAATTTGTCAACAAATATTTTTGTTCCGGGGAAAGTTAAGTAAACACAAAATCAGACTATTAAGGTTGATGAACGTTCTGATTTATCTGAAGTCAGGAACCCTCTTGATACCAAAGTGGCAGTGAATGTTTACATAAGCCTGACCTTGCACTAGGCACTATTATAACACTTTCTATATAATTGTTTACATTATTTCTTTTAATCCTGCTAACAACCCATTGAATTAGGTACTATTATCCTCATTTTGCAGATGAGGAAACCGCTGAGACTTGCCTAAGATCATATAGCTAGGAAGCTGCAGAGCTCAGATTTGAACCTGGATCTCCTGGTTTCAAATCCTGCATATTTAATCATTACATCATGAGAGATGACTTTCAGATTCTCCTTGAGTAAACTGAGAGATGACTAGTACACTACTTTGTACTAGAAAATGACTCTTCCTGTTGAAATGGAATCTTCCTTCTTATAGCTCTCCTTTGTTAGTTAAATTCCACTCCCTGGATGAAAGAGTCTCTTCTGCAGAGATGAGAGAATTTCTTCTTCAGAAGCCAAAGACAGCCTTCAGTTTCCTTCCAAATTCTTTTCTCTTCAGGAGTCATATCTTTCTCTCTTTCACATGATGCATATGACCTTTTCTCTATTCATTTCACTTTGTTAAATTTGCCTGATTCCAGAAAGGAGACTAGATGGTCCACACAAATCTATGTAATACACAACTGAGATGATGCGTCCTTCCAGGCTTGGTGGCAGCTGTGGGCTTGGCGAGCATGCCCTATGTCTTCCTTTGAGGTTCAGGTGAACAGAGGAGGGTGACAGAGAGCATGGAGCCCTGCAGCGGGCCCCTAGACAGCACCCCAGGACTCCTCAAACACCAAGCCTGCATCTTTCCACCTTAATATCAATGGTTTCCACTGGCATGTATATCAAGCTTTCCTTTGACAACATTTTTCTCCAGGATCTAATAACCCATTAATCTTGGAAGACAGCATTATATAGGATATGAAGGTGTATTTTGGATTCAAAGTATGTCTTAATTAAAGCTTTGAGATACTGGTGGATTTACTTAATCTCTGAGTTTTCATTCTCCTTGTGTAGCAGAAATAACAACAGATATCCCGGCCCTTCTTAAGGATACTCATAAGGATTAGATGTTATACACAGGGAACGTTTGTAGCACAGAGAACGTGTTTACTTGTGATTACAGATACATGTCAAGAAGACTTCATGTGGCTGGTGGACTCTGGTAGATATTTATTTAGCAGTCGACTTTCTGGGGCGGGGGTGTGGGAAGGGAAACAGAGCTCTGGTTGGTAACATTTCTGGTTTCTGTGGCCAAAGCACTGTCACCAAAGCTGCTTCCCGTGGTGCATCGCTGCACACCGAGCTGGCAAGTAGACGGGGAAACAGTGGGAACAGTGAGAGAGCTTATTCTGGGGGGCTCCAAAACCACTGCAGACGGTGACTGCAGCCATGAAATTAAAAGACCCTTGCTCCTTGAAAGAAAAGCTATGACCAACCTAGACAGCATACTAAACAGCAGAGACATTATTTTGCCAACAAAGGTCCGTCTAGTCAAGGCTATGGTTTTTCCAGTGGTCCTGTATGGATGAGAGAGTTGGACTGTAAAGAAAGCTGAGCGCCAAAGAATTGATGCTTCTGAACTGTGGTGTTGGAGAAGACTCTTGAGAGTCCCTTGGACTGCAAGGAGATCCAACCAGTCCATCCTAAAGGAGATCAGTCCTGAATATTCATTCATTGGAAGGACTGGTGCTGAAGCTGAAACTCTAATACTTTGGCCACCTGATTCAAGGAGCTAACTCATTGGAAAAGACCCTGATGCTGGCAAAGATTGAAGATGGGAGGAGAAGGGGACGACAGTGGTTGAGATAGTTGGATGGCATCCCTGACTCCATGGACATGAGTTTAAGCAAGCTCTGGAAGCTGGTGATGGCAAAGGAAGCCTGGCATGCTGCAGTCCATGGTGTCGGACACAACTGAACAAGCCTTATTGTATGCCACTATGTGTGCCCCATACTCATTCCCATTCTCAGGTATAAATAAGATTTGCGGCATTAATAATAAAGTATAAGATACGCAGAAAACAATATCTCTTCCAAGGAACTCCCATTAGGTACTGAATATTGCCTGAAAATGAGGCAATGATTTTAGTTACATGTCTAATTGTGAAATTTCTTTTTCCTGCTCTGATTATTTTTTATATTTGTTTTGTTTTCTTTCTTTACTCTGTCTCAACGTCTCTTTGGCCCTTCCTCTTCCAGTAAATGCTTTATGTGGCAACAGCTACCAAGGAAAGTGAGGGATTTTATAAGTAATTCCAAGGTTCATTTAGGAAAATGAACACAAAGTATTCATGCTTTGTCAATATGCAGCATTGAGCTAAGAGTTGGATATAAAAAGAAACATTTGCTTACCCCGAGAAACCACCAGCAAAATCTTGGCATAAGAGAAATGGACTTTGCTAGTATTGACTATTCATTCTTTCCTTGTGAAATTCTGAATATGCTCATTTTCATACTTGAAGTCATCATCAATTACAGAGCTGCAGGCCCTTTTCTTGGGGGCTGCCTCCAGCAGCTGTCACTGAAAACCGAGCACCTGCTCGGTAGATAGTGAAGAGGTTCCCTCCTCGCTTCTTCTGTTTTGGACTCCTGGCACAGGTGGAGGTATTTATGCACAGGGAAGGAAATGAAGGGCATGCATCCCGTTTTCTTTCTCTCTGTCGTCTTCGAAAGCACTGCTTTTTGGACAGTCCTCAAAGCGTGACACAGAGGTGCCTAGGTACGGATGCATTCGCGGTGTAATACTTATCTACTGGTCGCTTCCTTCCGGCAGTTCTTTGCCAGGAGAAATCTAATCCTTCTCTCTAAACATCATTCAGTTCCATTCAGTTCAGTCGCTCAGTCGTGTCCGACTCTTTGCGACCCCATGAATCGCAGCACAGCAGGCCTCCCTGTCCATCACCAACTCACGGAGTTGACTCAGACTCACGTCCATCGAGTCAGTGATGCCATCCAGCCATCTCATCCTCTGTCGTCCCCTTCTCCTCCTGCCCCCAATCCCTCCCAGCATCAGAGTCTTTTCCAATGAGTCAACTCTTTGCATGAGGTGGCCAAAGTACTGGAACTTCAGCTTTAGCATCATTCCTTCCAAAGAAATCCCAGGGCTGATCTCCTTCAGAATGGACTGGTTGGAACTCCTTGCAGTCCAAGGGACTCTCAAGAGTCTTCTCCAACACAGCAGTTCAAAAGCATCAATTCTTCGGCTACCAACTATTTTCTTTTGTTGTGCAGTCGCTCAGTCATGTCCAACTCTTTGCACCCCATGGACTGCAGCACGCAGGCTCCTCTGTCCTCCACTGTCTCCCAGAGTTTGCTCTAATTCCTGTCCATTACAATTTTATTTTCTCTTTGCTAAATGTTTGGGCATTATAGATTGTGAGAGCGATGGTTGCTTTTGTGGTTCAAAGACTGGAAATAGTTTCTTCCTTAACATTTGATGGTTGACGTGGGGAAATGGGAATAACTAGGTGGAACTGGACAAGAAATTAGGATATTATAATTCTCATTAGTAATAACTTTTCCTTAAACATTTCATAATACTTGAACATGGAATACCCTGTAGATTGGGAACCTAATTTTATAGTGGCTCTGCTTTTGGAGCGTCTTGTTTGATCTATTTATCAGTTTTTACTTTCCAATGCTTATTAATGTTGAGGTATTTTACCATAGACCTTAAACTTACAATTCTAGAGTTAAAAACCCCTCCCACAGAGATACTAGCAAAGGTGGGTAGAGCTATACAAGAGGGCACCATAGAGACGACAAATGATTTAAAATTACTCCTGAACTGCTGTTTAAAAAGTTTGCAAGTCACTCTTGTCACCATAGTTTAGCATAAAGCTAATGAAAATAGGACTGTATAATTTTGATGTAAAACATCAAGCACTTCATAGTTATCATCATCACCCATCTTTATCCACCATCATCCATCATCATTATTATTGTATTTTTATTGCTTGGATTAATCCAGTCCTAATAGAGCACAATGGTATGGAAATTATTTAATTACATTATGAGTGCAAACTTTTTATCAAGTCAAAAATCATTTAGCTTTATGACAGAAATCAGAAATACCACTTCCTGGAAGGACTAGCTGTACATGCCTTTGAGTGATTTAACTCTTACATGCAGAGAAATATGTAGATTGTCTAACAGCTGACTTTTTTCTCTTCTCATATTTTAATATCATCTCTGTCAAGGAATCACAAACATTAGTGTTGAGAAGTGCTTAGCACCTTTGCTAAATATACAGATTTGGGGATCTCATCATAGTGGGTTTTGGTTGGGGTTCTTGGGATCCCTTTCTCTCTTTTTTTTTTGTTTTGACAAGCATCTGATGCTTCTGATATAGGGCATTGGAAGAACACATTTTAAAAGATGTCCTACTCAGCCCTCATTAAAGATATTTGTTATTCTCCCTATGTTTTTGTTATTTTACTGTCCAGTAGAATGTGACTATCAATAAATAATCGTTGTAATTATTATTATACGTTATTGTGGTTACATCGGGGCTCCCCAGGTGATGCTAGTGGTAAAGAACTCTCCTGTCAGTGCAAGAGATGTAAGAGATGCAAGTTCAATCCCTGGATCAGGAAGATCCCCTGGAGGAGGGTGTGACAACCCACTCCAGTATTCTTGCCTGGAGGATCCTGTGTACAGAGGAGCCTGGCGGGCTATAGTTCATAGGGTCGCAAAGAGTCAGACACGACTGAATTGACTTAGCACGCATGCAGGTGTGAGCACATAGTTATATCAGCCCTAATTATATTGACCATTGATAATTACTAATATTAATGACTGATACTAGATACATATATGGCACCGGTATCACAGATACTCTATGAAAGGATTTCCATGTATTAATCCTCATAGCAGCCTTTTGAGGCAGGTAATATATCCCCATGTTCTAGGTGAGAAGCTTTCTTTCACTGAGTCATGGAGGTAAGAGAGTGGACTCTGGAACCAGACTGCGTGGGTTCAGGGTCTGCCTTGGCCAATTACTGACTGTGTGGCTGTGCCAAGGGCCCTTCTCTCCCTGATTGTAAATGACAACTAAGGACATAACCAATACTAAGCTCACGGGGTAGAGCTGAAATATGCAAATATTCAAAGGCTAGCCTGGAAAATTGTCCATGCTCTAGAATATAACTTATCACCCTCTGCTCTGACAACTCTGCCTCTCCAGCCCCATTTCTTCTAAGCCATTATCATGAACACCACACTAATGTTTTCTGGGCTATAGGTATGGATTTCTTTCTTTTATCAATGGAAAACATTTGGTTTTCAATTAATTTTAATAGGCAAACATACAACTATTAGGCATAATTAATAACTTGATTACCTAATTAGAAAGGCAGAACACACTGTATGTGACCAGGAGCTTAATGTAAAAATCTCAGTGTTCATTACTACCATTAAATTGATTCACATTTTTAGTATGAACTTAAAAAAAAAAAAGGAAGCAAGGAATGGAAGGAAGAGAGAGTGCGAGGGAAGGAAGGAGGAAGGAAGGAAAAACACTAAGCCCTCTTCTCTGCGCGCTTAAATTACAGATGCTAGCCTATCTGTAGACTTTCCCACTCCAGTAGGAATATCTCCCAGTACTTCATAGCTCCTTCCTGCCCCTCTGGCCTTTGAGGCAAGCTCTCAAACCCCTTTGCGTTTTGAAGGCATTTTCAGCTACCATTGTGTCAATGGAACATTGCTCACAAACACTGCCCTGTGTCCATCACTGCCTGTCACTCCTTGGATTTTGTTTCTCAGGATTTCATGTGTATTAGTGTCATCTGGGGTTCCTTTATAAATGCAAATTCCTGAGCAGGAGATTCATTTTGTAGGTCTGATGTGGAGCACAGAAATCTAAGCCTCCCTCCCCTCAGTGACGTTGATGTGGCCAGGCCACAGACTTCTCTTTGAGAAACACTAGCTTTTGCTTGTAAGGGGAAAAAAAAAAGTGCAGATGAATAAACATCTGAGGTGTGATAAGACAAAAGAAAGGGCTTCCTGGGTAGCTCAGATGGTAAAGAATCTGCCTGCCAATGCAGGAGACCTGGGTTCAATCCCTGGGTCAGGAAGACCCCTGGAGAAGGAAATGACAACCCACTCCAGTATTCTTGCCTGGAGAATCCCATGGATAGAGGAGCCTGGTGGGCGACAGTCCCTGGGATCGCAAAGAATTGCCTATGACTTGGTGACTAAACAAAACAACCACAAAGAAAAAGAAAAACTAAAGAGGTGCAGGCATTTCAAAAGAAAGTGAGGCTGCTTCTCTTAAGGCATCATATTGATACATCAGAATAACAGCTGCTTTAAAGACAGAGTCTTTGCAGCAGGTTCAGAGCAGGAGCAGGTGAGGAGATGCAGCTAAGCTGGGAGCACTGGGAAGGTGACCACTCTGAGCTTGAACCAGTGCCAAAATTGAAAGCATCATACACGCTCCCCTCTCAACTCCCTCCCTTTATCTGTTGGGCAGCTCTCCCTGCCGCAACCTGCCACTGAAGATCCTACTTAGAATGCACCTAGGCCTCAGGGGATAGTTGACCATGCATAGAGGAAAGGTTTTGCTTGGAAGCTCTGGGTTTTTTGATAGGTATGCATTTTGGCATTGTTTTAAGAGAAGGGACAAAAAAAATGGGAGAGAGATCTTAAATGAAGAAAGCCAAGGGATTCCTCCAAAATGAAAATTCAACTGAGAATTATCTAAATAATTGAGATAATTGATCATGAATAATGAAGAAGCAGATTTAAAGATTTAGCATATACATTAGCACATTTCATTCTCTTAACCACTTTACAGACAAGGAAACTTGGAAGCTGAGTAACTTTCCCAAAGGACATAAAGAGGAGGCAGCAAGGGTAATAACTCCACATTTGGGAGGAAACAAATCATCATTTTTATGGAAAGGAAAACTACATTTTGAGTCCCTCACAAAGGGTACAATTTGAATTAATTAGACCGAAGAACTCTGTAAGAGTTGGAACCCACGCCTCAAACAGAATTAAAGCAGTTGTGGCAGCAAAAGTAATTTTCTGGTGCACCTTATGGTGATAAATTGGGTGGGGCTACCGAATCCTGTATAGGACAGTTCCTGGATTTATGGAAATGGGCATATGAGGTCAAGTTAAAGAATCAGAATTCATCCATAAGACTCTGCCATGATGGTTCATTTTTTGTCCTAGAACTGAGCCAAGAATATCAGTGTCCTAATTTGTTATTTCCTGATGGTCCAAAGAGATCAGCTTAAGATCTCACACTGAGAACTTTGAAGTCTTTACCAAGGATCTTTTTTAAACCAAGAATATATGTACTTTTTCATCTCCACATGCCCCAAACATCTTTCTATATCAATTAATATTTGTTGAAAATTTAGTTTTCTATGACTGGCTGAGTAAGAATGATGTTCACAGTCACTGATAGTCAGTGAGGTCTTACTGGTTTTCATTATATAAAAGAATACAATTTACCTTGATTAATTCAATTTTATTGGGCATTATGATTATTTTCCAATTCATGCCATTATAAATAATGTTGCAGCAATAATGTCTATAGATAAACTATGTAAGATATTTGTAATTGCATGCATACATGCTAAGTCGCTTCAGTCATGTCTGACTACTTATGACCCTATGGACTGTAGCCCACCAGGCTCTTCTGTCCAAGGGATTCTTCAGGCAAGAATACTGGAATGGGTTGCTATGCCTTTTTCCGGGGGGATCTTCCTGACCCAGGGATCGAACTCTTTACATCTCCTGCATTGGCAGGTGGATTCTTTACCACTTATATATGATAAAACTATATATGATATTTATAATTATATCCTTATAATGATACATTTATGATAAAACTATATATGATATTTATAAAACTATATATGATATTTATAATTATATCCTTATAATGATACATTTTCAGAAGACTTGCCAGTATAAAAGCATGCATATATTAAAGTCTGCAGCACAATTTTATCAGAAGTCCTGCCAGTAATGTTTCCCCTAATTTCTGTTTCCATCGACAACACAGGAAGATTTTTTTTAAGTTTAAAGAAATAAATTGAGAATTAATGGATTCTGAGTTCTTTTTAAGATGTCTAGCTAGCAGTCTTTATCAAGAACCAGAGTGTCCAGTTCTCTCAGAACAGGGAATGAAGGGTGTGTCTCGATCTGTCTCAAATACACTGCCATATAAGTACTAAGGAATTGCTCCAAAAAGTCAATTAAAGTGTATAAATTCTCTGATCCATAAGCAAAACTCTTGATATGTGAGATGCTCATTCCTTGTAATCATTTAGATCATTCAGGTTTTACTTTGAATGTCACCGTTAGAGAGAATCTTTTCCTATCACCCTGTCTCAGATCATCTCCCCAACCTGCTGGTCACTCTCTAACCCATTCTTCTGTCTTCACTTTTTTTATCGCACTCATCACTTTTCTCTTTGTTTATTGCCTCTCTCCTCATCACAACATAAGCTTCCAAGAGTCAAGAGACCTTTCCTATACTAGTCATTTTATCTCCAGGGCCATGAAACAGTGCTTGAAACATGGAAGACACACAGAGATGATGGAGTGAATGAATGATGGTCCTATTAAATCCCTACATTTACCATTCACCATTCACTCACAGCTGTTTGTTAGGCTGCAGTGCAACACTCTTAAGAGACAAAGTGTGTACAAGGGGCAGAGTATCCTTTATGACCCTATCTAAGATACTCAGCCTTGTAGATGAAGATAAGCAGGAAAGGACTGATTATTAAAGCATCAATAACATTGGCCCTTTGGTTACAAATGTGAGTTAATTTCCCCTTGGCTTTATTCTTGAAGTTGCCATTTAATGATATTCGGCCATAGTTATAGATGAGTTTGGCTGTATTCTTCTCTATGCTTTAGGCACTGTGGCCTTCGGATAGCTATCTTAATCAATTCTCTCAATCCCTGTCTTCCATGGATAAAGCCTTGGCTGAACTATTAGAGATCCTATTGTCAAATCCTCTTATGATTATTTTGTCCAAAAATGAGTGTCCTGGGAGATACTCAGGGGCTTCACTGGTGGGGCTTCCCTGGTGGCTCAATGGTAAAGAATCTGCCTGCAGTACAGGAGACACAGGTTTGATCCCTGGATTGAGAAGATCCCCTGGAGGAGGGTATGACAAACCAGTCCAGTATTCTTGCCTGGAGAATCCCATGGATAGAGGAGCCTGGTGAGCTACAGTCTCTAGAATCACAGAGTTGGACATGACTGAAATGACTTTGTATGCAAGCATGCACATGTGAGATACTATTCTAGTGCAAGTACCTTGCACTCTTAAGTTAACAACTTACCATGTACCTTAACTCAGAGAATATGCTTATTTTACCAGGACAGGCGTGGCATCTGTGTGGTTTCCCATGGAATCCCCAACACTGACCCAATGACTGATGCATAGGAAGCCTTCAAAAGAGTATTGAATATATGAACAAGTTCATCAAACTCCGTCCTACTGATCAAGAAACCCAGCTGGATCTATTGTGTTCTGGGTACTTCCTCTGAGCATTGAGAATTTCTATGACTAGCTCTCTTGTTTCTAAGTTGAACTGCTGAGTGCAGGAAGTAGAAATTTCTTCAGTAGGGATTTAACTGGCTTGAATTTTTTGAAGTGCCACTTGTCTTATTGGGGAGAAGAATGCTTACCCACATCACTGCCTCTCTAGGAAGCCCAGTCTCCCAAGAGTACTGTCCGGATTACATGTAGAGATCTTAGGCTATAATAAGCGATCCTGACTTCTGTGTATTTGCTGTTTGCCCAGAAAAGATGATGGGATCAAAGTCACTTCCACCGTAAGTTCTCAGTTCATTTGCTTTGTATTATGCGGTCAGCTAGGATAAGGCAGTAGAGCTAGACTGATCCTGTGGGAGCTCTTCGTTCTGTTTCCTTGGTATGATTGCGGTATTCCTTGGAGACATGTAAGCTCTATCTGGCATGGTGGAACACAGGGCTCTTTGAACTGTCCTTCACCTGACCTTATCGCCCCTGCCCCATCTCTCAAACTCTTCCAGGGAAACAAGCAGGAAATGTGGTCTCTAGTCTCCCTTATGACAATAACTATATTTTCATTTCTTTGGGTAAATCACTTTATTTCCCTATATCTAAAGGTAAAGCATCTGGGTTTCAGAACAAAGTAGCCCAAATGGGTGTCTTGCACCCACTAGTCACAATTATCGACCCTAAGCAAGCCACTTAACCTCTTTTTTGCCTCTCAGTTTCCTTATCTTTAAAATAGGGTTGTGAAGAGTACTTTCCCTGTATGTGAGCTAATACGTAAAATGAGCTTAGAGGAATGCCTGGAGCATTGCAAGTTCTCAGTGTTAAATTGTTTTTGTTTTTAAATTTATTTACTTTTAATTGGAGGATAAGTGCTTTGCACTATTGTGTTGGTTTCTGGCATGTATCAGCATGAATCAGCCATGGATATACACACATCCCCTCCCTGTTCCCTGCCTTCCTCCCACCCCATCCCAGCCCTCTAGGTTATCACAGAGCGCTAGATTTGACCTCCCTTTGTCATGCAGTTAATTTCCACTGGCTACCTATTTTACACATGCCAGTGTATATGTTTCAGTGGTAGTCTCTCAATTCGTCCCACTTCTCCTTCCTCTCTTGTGTCCACAAGCCTGTTCTCCATTTCTGTATCTCCATTGCTGCCCTCCAGATAGGTTCATTACTGCCATCTTGCTCGATTCCTTACACGTGTATTAATATACGATATTTGTCTTTCTGACTTACTTCACTGCTGGGGTCCAGCCCCTGCAGGATCCAGGGGAACCCTCAGGAGAAACGGCATTGTCGAATGAATGAATGAGTGAGTGAGAGAGGAAAGAATAGAAGCTGGTATTCTTGGTTTACACAGAAAGTTAATAAAGCCCCAAGACAAGGGACTTGCTCTGTTCACGTAGGCCGCAGGCGTCCTCCCGGTCTCCCGAGGGAGTGAAGATGCAAATCGTCTTCCCGTTCAGGTCTTAGAAGCCCAGGGAGGAAAGTGAATGCAGAGAGCCTCTATGCTCCAAGGGATCAGACTGAAAAAGAGAGGGAGGGAGAGGGAGAAAATTGACATGGTGAGACCAAGCTGCTTCGGTGAGCGAGGCTCACAGCTTTATTTTCAAAAGGGACTGTTATACCTTGACTTGTACATAGAGGGAAATGAAGGATGCAAGGTCATGCAGAATCAGCCCAAACACTCCAGCAGTTTTGCCCTTATCAAAACCAGGATTTTTTCTGTATACCTTTCCCATAAACAATGTTGTCTACATTATCTTCTGGCCTTGGAGGCCTGTGGACATTTTATGACCCTCTTTTGATAAAGGCTTCTCAACTAGAAAACTTATTTTCCCTTGAAGTGTTTTTTTTCTTTATATTTCTAATCTATGTCATCCTCAGAAAGTATCAAACAGAGTTACATTTCTCAGGGAGCAAAGGTGCAGTGAGTTACAAGAAAGAACCAATTAGCTCAAAGGTCTGATGTGGTTAATTTCAAGGCTACACTTGTTTTTCTTACATTCCAACTGTGTTAACTAATGCACTCCCAGGTGCACAGTGGATAAGAGATATGGGAACTTAGGAGCAAGCATTGGCTCAACAATGAAATCCTACACCAGCACTACTCTAATAACTTTTAACTCTTTGAAAGGCTCTATGTTTTAGGCTTCCCGTGCCTCTCACAGCTGGGAGGCTATGAACAATCATATGCGTAGCTGCAAGAGTCTGGATAAACCTGCCAAGCAGGCTAGAATGCTAACAGAGGGGGTTTGAATTGAAATACTCCTCTCATGTCCAGGAGACTTCTTAGCTAGAGCCCCAAGTTGATTTTCTCCAGAGAAAGGTGGTCAGGGATAGCCCCCTGTTAGAGTCAGAGTTGGTGAAAGGCACAAAATAGTAAGACAGACAGATTCTGGGTTTAGGGTAGATGCTCGAGCTAGTCCAGGGAGTCCCTTGAATTCTGATCTGCCTTTGCCCGTCAGATCTTCTCCGCATGAGCTTTGTCATGGGTGGGATCTCCTGTGGTGGCTCCCGGCACTTCACTCTGTATGATAGGGTCTGGGCTCATCCACCTCGTTAGAACGGTGTCAAATGTGTTCCCTTTTATGGCCGAGTAATAGTCTATTGTGTACACATACCACAACTTCTTTATCCATTCATTGGTCTGTGGACATCTAGGTTGCTTCCATGTCCTAGGTATTGTAAATAGTGCTGAATATCGGGGGTGCAAGTATCTTTTTCAATTATGGGTTCCTGAGGGTATATGCCTGGTAGTAGGATTATTGGGTCATATGGTAGTTTTATCCCTAGTTTTTAAGGATAAATTATTTTTTATTAGGAAGGGATATATATATATTCTTGGGCTTCCCAGGTGGCACTAGTCATAAAGAACCTACCTGCAAATGTAGGAGACATAAGAGCTATGGGTTCGCTCCCTGGTCAGGAAGGTCCCCTGGAGGAGGGAATGGCAACCCACTCCAGTATTCCCATGGATGGGAGAATCCCATGGACAAAGGAGCCTGGCAGACTACAGCCCATAGGGTCACAAAGAGTCAGACACAACGGAAGCAACTTAGCATGCATGCATATATATATTTGTCCTTGTCTGGAATTAAGGAAAAGGATAACTAGCTTGTTCCAACTCTAAGATAATGATGACAATAAATGTAGGTATGGTTATTTGACATGTCCGCTGTGTACCAGGCACCAAATTTAATGCTTTTTCTGTCTTATGCTTTTTAAACCTGGCAATATGTTGAAGTATGTATGTATGTATTATTCCATGTTGCCAGTGAGGAAACTGGAGACCCTGAAGATGGAGTGCTTTGCTCAAGGTAAGATTTAACCTTAAGAGCTATTGCGCTTAAGTGGTAGAGTTCAAATTTGACTGCAGTTCCATCTGACTTTAAAACCTGTCCTCTTAAACATTATGCTGTGTCACACCCATAATCTTTTTTCACTGAGTCTTGGTCCAGCATTATCAATTCTGAGGCTACTCTGGAGGAGTCCTTCTGAATCCTTGCCTTGATCACTTTCAAAGCCAATCCAAATCCTGAAAACATAGGCTTTTTTATAAACTCTATCAGTGTAATTCTAAACTAGATAAACAACTTTTAAGGATGTGCAGCTAAGTTGCCTTTTCCTCTGTTATTACACTAATAATGTAATTTTCCCTGGTGCGACTCTGATCATTAAGGAAGTAGAGCACTCGAGGCTGGATGTTGAAACAATTTTTGGTTTGTTTTAGTCGTGGTTTCTGGTAATTTTTTTTCTTTTTCCTTCGTTCTTTTTTTTTTTCCTTTTTCAGTCTTCTCTTGAAAGGGTACTTCCTGTACCTGTCCAGGAATCTGTAGCAAAGGGAACAAACAAGCACAGTAATTTGTCTGGCACTGTTTGGATGTTAACATAGCATCATAGCAGCCAGAAAAACAGACAGCGCCCCTGTGAACATCATTATGTTTGGGTTG
The DNA here is from genome assembly GCF_014754425.2 of Oryx dammah. NCBI lineage: Eukaryota > Metazoa > Chordata > Mammalia > Artiodactyla > Bovidae > Oryx > Oryx dammah. Next base: position 12,518,425 of record NW_024070210.1, on the reverse strand, counting down.
CAGTTTTTGTTGCCAAAATGCAGCTTTTACCATTGGCATTTCCACCAGCTGTTATCGGTAATAATCATCTAAAGGACAAATCCCCCTGTCCGTGATTTTTCTTTCTGGGCTTCATGGGAGAGAGACTGTGAAATGATTTATCCCTCTGTACATGTGAAGCTACAGTGTTTTCTCAGGTGCAGAGTTTTGGCCTCTGATACTCTGTGTTCTAAGGTTAATCTATTAACTTGCTTGGGGGAAAAGGGACACAGAAGATGGATGAGGGTGTTACAAATCCAAGATGAGAATGATTTCAAAAAATCCCAACTACCGTCTATTCCTCCCTGTTCCCATCTGCTCCTGGGAAGTCCTTATAGGAAACTGGGTCTGTTAACAGCTATGCTTTGTACCTCTTGTTATAAGTGAGATCGGTTCTTTCTTACTCTGTGGATATAATGGATAGCTTACTTGTCTCCCTCCACCTCAATATCATCCTTAGAGGAAGACCCACAAACACACACATATGCACACATGGGTTTGTGCTCAAATAAGTGTGAGAAATGCTAGATGAAACAATATTAAGTACGTCTTTTATTACAGGCTTCCTCAGAGCTTTAAAAAAAATTCACCTTTGAATTTTATTTATTTGTTTATTTATTAGCAGTGTGTGCGTGCATTCTAGGTCTCTTCAGTCAAGTCCAGCTCTTTGGGACTCTATGAACTATAGCCTTACCCGCTCCCAGACTTCTCTGTCCATGGGATTCTGAAGAATACTGGAGTGGGTCGCAACCCTCTCTTCCAGGGAATCTGCCTGACCCAGGCATTGAATCCATATCTCTTATGTCTCCTGCTTTGGTAGCCGGCTTCTTTACCACTAGTGCCACCTGGGAAGTGCCCTTTTAGTAGTGACTAATGTTCTCTTAGATACATTTTGGGTAACAATGAACGAGATCATTTTCATTTTACTTTTAAGGTTTAGTTTACAGACTTAGGTTGTTACTTGGTTAAACTGACTTCTTAGTTTGAGTGAAATTTTTTTTATGGGTAGTTTTCCAGATTACAAGTGTATGTTTATAGTAACTCCCAGAAGCTGAGGTTCTAAAAAGATCCTGCAGGAACATCCTCCCAAGAGTTACCCTGTCTTTGTTCCCCCTTCCTTCTTTCTCCTATTACTTTTAAAGTCATGAGTACACCCCAAAAGAAGAATGCTAAGAAAGTGGTAGACGTACTCTCCTCTGTAGCTGGATTGGTGTGTTACTTATGCTGTATGCATGTAATCTGTGTGTGGTTTTTGTTTATTAGATTTCAAGAAATTATGTGAAAAAATAAACATATCCCGGATATGTCTTTGTGTACATTTTAAAGGTGTTTTTCTTAAAAAAAGTTTTTTTCTGTTTCTTTACTTGGCTGCCTGGGTCTTAGTTGCAGCCTATGGGATCAAGTGCTGTACTCAGTATGCCAGCAAAGTTGGAAAACTCAGCAGTGGTCATAGGACTGGGAAAGGTCAGTTTTCATTCCAATCTCAAAGAAAGGCAATGCCAAAAACTGTTCAAACTACTGCATGATTGCACTCATCTCACATGCTAGCAAAGTAATGCTCAAAATCCTCCGAGCCAGGCTTCAATAGTACATGAACTGAGAACTTTCAGGTGTTCAAGCTGGATTTAGAAAAGGCAGAGGAACCAAAGGTCAAATGGCCAACACCCTTTGGATCATCGAAAAAGCAAGAGAGTTCCAGAAAAACATCTGCTTTATTGACTATGCCAAAGCCTTTGATTGTGTGGATCACTACAAACTGTGGAAAATCCTTAAAGAGACAGAATGCCAAACCACCTGACCTGCCTCTTGAAAAATCTATATGCATGTCAAGAAGCAACAGTTAAAACTGGACATGGAACAACAGACTGGTTCCAAATAGGAAAAGGAGTACATCAAGGCTATATATTGTCACCCTGCTTATTTAACTTCTATGCAAAGTACATCATGTGAAATGCTGGGCTGGATGAAACACAAGCTGGAATCAAGATTGCTGGGAGAAATATCCATAACCTCAGATATGCAGGTGATACCACCCTTATGGCAGAAAGAGAAGAGGAATTAAAGAGCCTCTTAATGAAAGTGAAAGAAGAGAGTGAAAAAGCTGGCTTAGAACTCAACATTCAAAAAACGAAGATCACGGTATCTGGTCCCATCACATCATAGCAAATAGATGGAGAAACAATGGAAACAGTGAGAGACTTTATTTTTGGAAGCTCCAAAATCACTGCAGATGGTGACCGCAGCCATGAAATTAAAAGATGCTTGCTCCTTGGAAGAAATGCTATGAGAAACCTAGACACCATATTAAAAAGCAGAGACATTACTTTGCTGACAAAGATCTGTCTAGTCAAAGCTATGGTTTTTCCAGTAGTCATGTATGGATGTGAAAGTTGGGCCTTAAAGAAAGCTGAATGTCGAAGAATTGATGCTTTTGAACTGTGGCGTTGAAGAAGACTCTTGAAAGTCCCTTGGACAGCAAGGAGATCCAACCAGTCCATTCTAAGGGAAATCAGTCCTGAATATTCATTGGAAGCATTGATGTTGAAGCTGAAGCTTCAAAACTTTGACTGCCTAATGCAAAGAACTGACTCATTGGAAAAGACTTTGATGCTGGAAAAAATTGAAGGCAGGAAGAGAAGGAGACGACAGAGGATGAGATGGTTGGATGGCATCACTGACTCGATGGACATGAGTTTGAATAATTCCCAGGAGTTGGTGAAGGACAAGGAGGCCTGGTGTGCTGCAATTCATGGGTTTGCAAAGAGTCAACATGACTGAACTGAACTATGGGATCTAGTTCAGAGATCGAACCCAGGCCCCTGCATTGGGAATATGGAATCTTAGCCTTGGGACCACAGATGAAGTCCTTATTTTTCTTTTATTATTATCATTTTCACTTTGGTATGCCATGGAGTCAACATAATTTATGGAATCAATTGTAACACAGTAAAACTACAAGGGAATTTTTTAAAATGTCGCATTCTCAATACACCATATCACAAATTACTTTAAAGAAACAATAAAGCAAAAGGAAGCACTTAAAAGGAGATTCTTACCATGGTAGGTAGCACATTTTAGAACCCATGTCACAGAGGTCAAGATCTTTCCTGATGGGCCTCAAACTCCAGTCGCAGCTCACCCCTCAGCAAGTCAGCACTGATTCTAGGAGACACGGCCTTTGTGGCTGCCAAAATGTAAATGGCTCACATAACCACATATCATTTCCATTCTTGGAAAATTATGCTCGTTGGTTTTAAGAGATCAATCGTAATGACATGTTTCTATTCCCTTCCAAGTCGACTAATTTCATAAAACATCATGCTGAAATGAAAAAGCTTTATTGTTAAACTTGGTATAGTCATGACCACATATATCCTACATGGGGCTCCGTCTCAATGTCCATTTTTCATGAGGCTCTTAGTTAAATTAATGGAAAAATTCTGATTATAAAATAAATGAGTTTATTGTCCTTCTGTGTTCTGAGTATTGGTGTCTCATAGCACTTGTGGAAAGGTAATGGCTGTAGGTTTGGTGGTCACCTGGATGGGCTCCCACGGGCCCATGAAAGAAGATGGTCCTGTTTTCTGGGTGATAGAGAGCCAGGAGTTAGAAGCCAAACATGGATTCTTCTCTGAGTTAGAAGCCAAACATGAAGGGCGTTTGAATTGTCTTCCTAGCTTCCTTCCTCAATTCAGAAGGCAGAATTAAGGGATGCACTGCAAATCAAAGTTTGCTTGAGTTTGTCCTGAACCCTGGTCCAGATCCATTTGAATACAGTTTCCTCCCAGTTCTGGCAGTGGGACGTCCATGCTCCTGGTGCTCTGTGAGTATGAGTTTTCTCATCTTTGATGGTACTTTTGTGAAAAGATCAGAGAGTCTTTATCAGGGATTGATAACATGGCGGTATTTTCAGCTACAAGTTCTTTCTTTCTTTCTTTTTTTCTTTATAAAGTTCTCATTTTTTTTTCTCTTAGACTCCCATTGATATGCAGTCTTTTACTTAGTCTGTTTCCTTTGACTTTCTCCCTTTCATACTTTCTCCAAATTCATTAGAAAAAGGACACCAATGAGAAGAGTTCCAGGGATATGTTGTGAGCTCAAGTTCCAGTACAATTAGGGAAAACCTTCATTTTGAATGGTGAGTGTTGTTTTCATTCCCTCTTGAGACTAATACCGCTGAGTGGTACTGAGACTAGCTCAGGGAGTGCTGGTTACTCAACAGAGTGGGTACAAAGACACAGCTTATGTTAAGGTCCTTCTTTTCAAAAGAATGTTCCATTTTGTAGTTATTATATCTTGAGCTTCCCTAGAGCTCTAGATTTCTACATATTGGCGGTCCATCCTAACACTATTTAAGGGAAGGATTTTGTCAAATTATATATATATTTATATACCTATAATACCTCAAATAATACTTGTTAAATTAGTGCATAAAGTCAATAGCTCTTTGAAATAATAGAAGTGGGAAACAGTCGTGGGTTTTATATGTGCCTATAGTAGTCAGAGTGGTAAAAATTTTAGAAGTACCTGTTAGAAGAAAATTTTATGGAGTTGGAAAACAGAAACAATATCAAATGAAACTTCAGAGGTAGGTGTTTCCTCTGTGCTTCCCCTGGTGTGGCTCTCCTGAGATTATTCTGCTCATCTGTGCTGTGTAACAAACAGCTGCAAATCCAGAGGCGTAGAAGTGCAAGCATTTCCTGATGTCATGGATTCTGAGAGGCAAGAATAAGACAGAGCATTCCAGGGGTGGCTGGTCTCTGTTTCCTGATACCCAGAGTCTCAACTGGGAAGACTTGGGAAGCTCAGAGTGATCTTCATGGCTAGGACTTGGAATTACCTGGAGACTCCTTTACTCATATGTCTGGAGCCTGAACTGGGGAGATTTGAAGGCTGAGCTGAGCTGGGACCATCTACTTGGCATGTCTGTGCAGCTTGTGCTTCTAATTCACAGTCTGGTTTTCTGAGACAGAGACTGTTCTAAGAGGGAGCTTCTGGAGAGGGAACATTCTCAGAAACCACATGGAAACAGCCTTGTCTAGCCTCAGCACACAGGGACACTCCCACCACATTCCACTGGTTACAAGTGAGTCACCCGGCCAATCAGATTGAAGAGGAGAGAAAATCAGACCCCCTTTTTGATTAGGGAGAGGCAAAGCCACATTGCAAAGGAGCAGGTTGGGTGAGAGATGTTTCTATGGCTGTCTTTGGAAAAATACAGTTCTCCACATTGTTTGATCATTTTGAAAAAGTGCAATATATTTTTATAATATTTGTTGAAGAAGTGTATCAGGCACATTGCCATACTAATACAAGACAGATCACTTGAATGTGCTCTGTATCTGAAATGTTGCCTTTCTTCCTAAGAATGCTCTAAAGATAATATATGGAAACTAATCAACATTACTGTCTTCATTCATATAGCTCAATTAGCAATAACCATGATTTAGTAAATATTACAGGAAAAACATCAGAGAATGAAAATAAGAAAATAAATAAGGACATGCAAGAAGAGAAATTAATGAGTGATTAAGAAGTGGAAATACTTAGGGCAGAGTATCATGTACCAATGAAGTTCTAGTAATTCTCAGTCCTTATTGCTCAGAAGAGTTAAAAACAAAAAATCATATACAGAGTTAAAAACAAAAAATCTCTGGCTCCAAGAAACACTGATTTAGCTAGTCTGAGGTGTGAACCAGACATCAGAATTTAAAAGCTCCCAAGGAGATTTTCATGTGTAGCCAGTCTTGAGAACCATTGTTCTAATAAGCCCTCTGTAAAATGCATAGAAGAGGAAAATCTTTAATCAAAATGCCTAGTTGCCTTAGTGAATTCTTATCAATAAGACACTAATCTAAGCAGACACTCATTTTCCCCTTTACTCTCTTCAAATTATTCCACAGTAGACACTATTGGTTTCATATCTGGCATGCAGACATTTGGACAAAGCCTACATGCCAATATCTAAAGCAAAAAGTGGAAAAAAACTTGGTTCATTGATGTTATCATTGAACCACTGAAAGAGCAACCCCCGAGCGGAATGATGTTTCCTATTTTTTTTTTTTTAGCCAGATGTTGGGATATTCTATAACTTGCTCTGAAAGCATTTGAACTGTTCCTACAAGCACATTTTCTTGATTGTGAGGTCACTCTACTATGTAATTCATAGTTACTCGACTATGTAATCTACTCTACCTTGTAGATTCACCATGAGTTTACATAGATCTGGGTTTGAATCCTGACTCAGCCATCTTTTTAGCTCACTGTGACTTCATAAATTGGGAGAAGATGGAATATCTGTTTTCTGAATTAAGATCATTCATTTTCTTTTTTTTTTTTTCATTCAGCAAACCTTGAAGTGAAGTGAAGTCACTCAGTCGTGTCCAACTCTGCGACCCCATAGACTGTGGCCTACCAGGCTCCTCTGTCCATGGGATTTTCTAGGCAATAGTACTGGAGTGGGTTGCCATTTCCTTCTCCAGGGAATCTTCCCAACCCAGGGCTTGAACCCGGGTCTCCCGCATTGTAGACAGACGCTTTACGGTCTAAGCCACCCAGCAAACCTTGCCCAACCGCAATACTATTCTCAGAACCTGTTGTCTACAAAGAGTTTACGGGGAGAAGGACAACCCCACACTGTATTCTCTTGAGGGAAAAAGGCAGTAAGTAAGTTCAAAAGAAGACAGTTTCTGATAGAGGCTAGAATAAAACAGGATGAAGCAAAAGAGTATGATTAGTACATACTTTAGGTTGTGTGAACAGGAAAAGTTCAAACCTCAAAGGATAAAGGATCACTCTGTAAGGACCAGAAAAGCACATCTAAGAAGAATTGTTAGTGAAAAAGCCTTATGCAAAATTAAGCTGAGCTGGTTTAAGAACCAAGAAAATGTAGCAAGCTGGCAAGAGGTCAGCAATGGGCAGAGTGAGAGAGGAAGTCAGACTGCTAGGCAGTGGCTTGGTTATGTAAGCTGGGTGGGGATAGTGGGGGAAAGAGTTTTGGCTCCCTTGTAAGTCTCATGGTGAGCATTTGTAGAATTTTAAGCAAGGAAGTAAATTACTTTTATGTATGGAAAGGCAAGAGGGCAGTAGGAAAGCCAGTTAGGCTATTGTAATTGTCCTAGTGAGATATTTTGGCATCTTGTTTTAGGCTGATGTGGGAGAAATGGAAAAAAAAAAAAAAAAGGAAAAGGGGCAATTCAATTTTACTGTGAACTTAAATCTGCCCTAAAATAGAAATCATTTAAAAGATGTATATAAATGTAAGTAAAACACTTAGCTTTACATTGTGGGCACTCAATGTTAGCTATTATCTGTGTTTTATTATCATTAGTATTAAAACCTTAAGGCAAGATCTTGTTCTGTCATTAGCATTACTTTCGTAGAAAGATTTAATAAGTAAAGGAAAGAGGTTTTTACAAAATATATGTATTGTGTTTAAAATCTTTCCCTCGAGCATGGTATGATGCTGAGAGAGCCTAGTTTGCTTAAGATCTCTATAGAGGGAGAATACTTAATTTAGTGGTATGGCTTAACTAAGGGTGAGTGAAATAATGGATTCTTATTTCTACTTTCACATCTGCTGGTCAGATACTTATACTTTAGCATCCCAACATAGGTTTTAATCTTTGAACAGTGTGGCTCTACGATCATATTACATTATGTACCACTTGACCCAAATTAGTTTCATGATCCTACCCAGGCAGTATTATTTTCCCATCAAAATAGGGACAAGTATGTAAAAGCAGGATAAATATTACCTTTTGTGATGTCAAATTTGAGCAGCACTGGTCTTAAGACCAGTGCAAATCCTTACTGTCTTGTCTTATCAGGATACTTGTAAGAAACTGTTTGACAGGTCATGTAACGGAAGGCTAGTTTATAATTAAGGCAAAGGGTCTGCACTGAAATGTAGGTTACAGTTCTCAACCTAAATATCTCTACTTTTCATTTTCTATTGGAAGACAGCTTGCCATCTGTATTTCTTAGTTTCAGGCCTGCAAACTGAGATTAAGATATGCTTTCCAGTTTAAGGATTCTGCCTGCCTCAGTGAAATTATCCTTTGACATTTGGAAGACTTGAAGAGAGGCTTCCAAGGTAGAGATGATAATGTTTTGTCCACTGGGTTTTTTCTCCTTTCCAATGGTTTTACTCTTAAAAGCAGTTTTAGGTTCATAGCAAAATTGAGCAGAAAATGCAGAATTCTTGTTTATCCCCTGCACTGCCACTGTCAACATCCCCCACCAGAGGGATACATTTCTCACAATCGCCGAACCTATATTGACACACCATTATCACCTAAGGTCCGTGGTTGACACTCAGGCTCACTCTTGGTGTTGTACATTCCATGGGTTTTGACAAATGTATAATGAAATGTATCCAATCATTATACCATCGGATCATGTAGAGTACTTTACTGCCCTAAAAGTCCTAGGTGTTTCCTCTCTTCCTCCCCACTACCTCCCCCCCCGCCCAACCACTTCTCCTGGAAACCACCGATCTTTTTACCATCTCCACGGTTCTGCCTTTTCCAGAAGGTGATATAGTTAGAATCATACAGTATGTATAAACGGCTTCAGATCGCTTCAGATGTATTCAGATTGGCTTCTTTTGTCTTTTCATGGTTTGATAGCCTTTTTGTTTGTTTAGTGCTGAATACGATTCCATTTACTGGATGTACCCTAGCCTATATAGCTCTTTGCGTACTGAAGAGCATCTTGGTTGCTTCCAAGTTGCGGCAGTTATGAGTAAAAATGCTATGAATATCTGCATGCAGGTTTTTGTTTTCAACTGGGTAAATATTAAAGAGTGCAGTTTTGGCGTTGCATGGCAGGAGCTTTGTAAGAAACTGCCAAACTGTCATCCAAAGGGGCTATATCGCTTTGCATTCCCACCAGCGAAAAATGAAAGTTTTATTGTCAAGAGTTTGCTGTTTTATTTTATCAGCCTTTGCTGTTACTGGTGCTCTGGATTTTGCCCTGTTCCTTTCATGAATCGAATCCACACTGCATAGGTTATTCAGCATTTGCTGTCAGTCACCGATTATCATCGCTGTGCATGATGCTAATAAATCAAGACACTATTAGGACACAAAAGGGATTTCCTCTCAGAGCTGTGGCAAACATACACAAGTTGGAACTTTTCATATGACTGGTGATTTTTCTTTTAGAAACTATGTTTTTAGTTACAAATTACCTCATATGACTTTTTTTAGGCTCAAATATGTTCTATATGTGGACAGAGCAGGAAGAACGGTTTGCTATTCTTGGTTCTCAATTTATATTTTACTTTACATCTTATTCTGTTCTGGAGGGGAATAAAAGGAAAAATGACTCTTTTGCAATAGGATGGCTTAGAGAGGACATTTGCAATAGAGTAGCTTGGAGAGGACGTGTGGGTACGGTGTGGCAATGATCAGATACTATAGATCATCACTGTGTTCTTTGAATCTCTTAGGAGCACTCTGTCTTGCACAGTTGTAGACACAAGGGTGATTTTTTTCTTCTTTGATTATAAAAAGAAGACTCAGAGATTGGGGCCAGAGATCAGGAAGTCTAGTCTTCAGCCTGACCTGGTTCTTAACTAACTGTAAAATTTTGAATAATGTAGTCTGTTTTGGTATGTTTCTGTTTATTTCACTACAAAATGAGGATAATGAGGTCTTTATTACCATTGTCAACATAAGACACAGATGAGATAATAGGGTGAATCACTTGGGGATATGTAAAGTCATTTATAAGTTTAATAGTAAATTAGAATGCAAGAAGGTCATTATTGGTTCAGTTTAGTTTCTCATAAACAAAACTCAACACATTCTTAGCACTTGAATGGCAGGGCAGCACCTGTCAAGTGTTGAGAAACTCATGCACCGGAGTTCAGGAAGATGCCATAACTTATTCAGAATAGGAGTTGTCCTTGGTTGAAATGTGTGTTCCCTTAAAATATCCCCCCAAAATGTGCATTCTTCCCAGAACTTCAGAAGGTGAGCTTAGTTGGAAATAGGATTGCTTCAGATATAACTAATTAAGATGAGGTCATGTTGGAATAGAGTGAGCTCTTAATCCAACATTTGTTGTTTAGTCATGTTCAACTCTTGCGACCCCATGGACTGTGGCCTGCCAGGCTCCTCTGTCCATGGGATTTCCCAAGCCGAGAGTACTGGAGTGGGTTGCCATTTCCTTCTCCAGGGGATCATCCCAACCAAGGGATTGAACCACAACCCCTGCCCCCGCCGCGGCCCCCCACCTCTCCTGCATTGGCAGGTGGATTCTTTACCACTGAGCTACCTGGTAAATCCATTAATCCAACATAACTGGAATCTTTATAATAAGAGGAAAAGAAACATGCATACAGATACACAAGCAGAGGGAAAACGTTCATTGTGGATGAAGGCATAGATTGGTGAGATGGAGGACTGGCCAAGGAATAGCAAGGATTGCTGGAAACGACGAAGCTGAGAGAAAGAATGTGGCTTTTGCTGATGCCTTGATTTCAGACTGCTAGCCTCCAGGACTGGGAGAAAAGGAATCTCTTTTTTAAGTCACCCAATGTGTGGTACTTTTTTATTGCAGCCCAGCAAACTAATACAGGAATCACGGAGGCTGCAGAGCCTAGTTGGTCAGCAAAGGGCTTCCATAGAGGCCACCAAGTTGGAATAGCCATAACTAGCTATTGGAAGCCAGATATGTAGTAAGCAGGGAGCCAAGAGCCAGGGAGGCTAATGAGCGATAGTCAGCACAGGAGTCCTTGGCACTCAGCTGTCCCAGACACCAGTGTTTCTGCCAGTTTCTCTCTGCTCATCCCCCAGGTCACCTTGGTGGACAGCAAATGTATAAGAGAACCTTGTATACATTGATCACAGCATTATTCCAGACTCTTCCACCTATTTCATCTTTCTTGATAAAAATCCTGATGAGTCCCCATTCCCAGGGATTATTTTGGAAGCGGTTGTTTTATGTTTTAGTTTCCTGTTATTTTGCAGCAACAAATCACCACAGATTTCATGACTTAAGCCTATTATTGTGCGGTTAGATGGTGAGAAGTCTGGTATGGGTTGCACTGGATTAAAATCTATGTGCATTCCTTTCCCGGGCAAATCTGTTTCCTGTTCACTTGGATTGTTGACAGAACGCAGTTTCTTGCAGCTGCAGGCTAGAGAGCCCTGATTTCTGGCTGGCTGTAAACTGAGGGTCATCGCCAGCTTCTAGAGGCTACTGCATTCTTTGGCTCCTGGGCCCTTTCTTCCGTCTTCAAAGCCAACAACAATTGGGCAGGTCCTTCTCCCATCAAATCTTTTCTGACCCATTCTACTTCTTGTCAATTTTTTCTTTTCTCAAAGATTCATGTGACTAGATGGATCACTTCAGATAATCCAGGATAATCTCTGTTCAGGTCAGCTGATCAGCAAACTCAATTCCATCTGCAACCTTAATTCGCTTTTGACATCTAACCCTACATGTTTGCAGCTTCTGAGGATCAGATACAGACATCTTTGGGGCTCCATTGTTCCACCGCAGGTTATCTGAGGCTGACCTGCATGACTTATCGATAGGACTGAGTAGAAGGAGCAGCGAAGCTGTGAGGAAGAAACAGAGCTTTATCAAAACACAGCACGTGTTCATAATATGCAAGGAAGAGAAAGTCAAGCTGTGTATGATCTGTGCAGTATTTTCAAAAGTCTATCCTTTTATCACCTGGCTGATTTGAAATTTAAAAATTGAATCTCCTTAATGGAAAATATTTGACTCTTAAGGACATCAGGCATTATCTTTGGTCGAGCTTGTTTCTTATCAGTCCACAGATTATTTTATAGACAGTCCATGGAGGAAATATGTAGGATTGTTGGTGTCAAATGTTTAGCCTCTTTTTTGGCCATAACTTTGACCATATTATGTGTAAGTCCCTCTTGGTTCTCTTTGATTACTCCTCCAAACTCAATATATCCCAACCCAAGGAAGCTTAATTTTTGCTTTCAATTTTTCTTACTTAATATTATCTAGTTACCATTGGAATATTTCATCCCATCAATTTATTACACCATTTATCTGTCACCTTCTATTTTCCTACCCCTTTTAAACAACCTAAAAGGCATATTACCAATAACAGTCTTTGACTCCCATTTCAGTTTCAGCTCTATTTAGTGATGTTATCACCAAATGTGAACACATACTTAATTCTTGTTTTCTTAGGCAGATTTCAATCAGGTTTTCGCATTCCTTCTCTTCTCTCATTTTAAAATGAAACACTTCAAAAAGTATTTTTAAAATGTCTTTAAAGACAGTTCATTCACTCATGTAATTATTATTATGAGATACCTGTTTGTATTGGGTTGACTACAGTGTTCATTTGGGTGTTTTCATAAGACTGTATGAACTTTTTGGCCAACCCAGTAGGAGTTGTTCTAAGCACTAGAAACACACCAGGGATTCAGATATTCAGGGTCGCTGGTGGGTGCATTGCCTTAGTACAAACTTGTTTCTCTTAAATCTTCCCTTCCCCTTCACAGTTAACCCTTGACAACGGAGATTTCTTTTCCCCTTTCCTTGACATCTATACATCTTTGTTACCCTTTCTGTTATCCCAATTCCATATCCTAAGTCTCATTGGCTTGTGGCTCAGCTTTTGAATGACTCTACTTGGGAAGAGTTTAATTAAGAAAACACCAACAAAAAGTAAAATGTGTTAGCCCTGTATATATCTGCTAGTTGTCTAGGGTTTCCTCATGATTCGTGTAAATTTCTGTTGCTGGAATTGCAGCTTGTCCTATTCAGGTCACTAAAGGTAATATTTATTTTATTAGGGACCCTTCCGGGTGCCTCTCCCATGTTGCCTTTCTAGGCCTCTTCACTTAATCTCCCAAACGGTAAGACCAGTCCTGACCTGAAATGTGACAGTTAAACACACACCAATGACGCCTTTCCCCAAAGCAGTAGAAAGGCCATGTTTCAAATAATGATTTAAGGAGGTCAAGGCAAACAGGTTACTCACATTAAAGGAAGAAGAAACTACATATTTGAGAAAGTCTCATAGATTTGGGTAACTTGCCTACCCCGAGGTTCCATCCTTTATATTAATTTGCCCGTTAGGTGGGGATTTCCTCAGTGCAGTTGACATTGGTGACCTCCCAGACCTTTTGCAATTCTTGAGAGAGAGCAAACGCTTCCCCTAAAGTGCTAGCAGAGTATCTTCCTGTAGGGGCTCAGCGGTGTAAGTTTCACTGATAAAACTTCTTGCACTTGAATTCATTGAAGTGAGAGGGGAGAGATGAACACTTAGAAGACTTTCTGAGAACATTAAGTAGTTGGTTGTTTAAAATCAGTTAAAATGATTAAAAATAATCATTTTGAAAAACTCAGTTAAATATAAAAAACTTTGCATTCAATTTAGATGCGGCTAAGCAACAAAGTATTTGGTGTTCTAATGCCTGTCAGGCCCTTGACAAAGACAAATGTTTCATGCCTAACTGCTTCACCAGAAATAACTTCTCATCCCATATCAGAGGACATGGAATTGTGCCAGAGTTTTAGAAGAAGCAGTTAGTAGGTAAAGAGAATTAAAGAGACATCTGAGATAGCTTCAGTCCTTTGCTTTACGTACATGGAGAAAGTGTTTTGTGCCTTGGGCTTATTAGCAAAATATATTAGCTTTAGCTGACTGATTGCACCTGGTGCCTTCAGTCTCCAAAGAGAGGAGATTTACAATTAGGTTTTGAGTCTGGGAAGCTTTGAAAGTTCTTCCTATCAAAAATCAGATAGACATTTGGAAATGTAAACATGCCACATTTCTTTCTGGATTACACATGGGCTAAATTCACCTTTTAATTTTTTTAGAGGTGGACAGATGTGACACATTCTTGATTCACATCACTTTTGAAATGAGATTCCAGATGGAGTCTCAACCCTCAAATGGAGCAAAGAGCCCAGCTCTTACAACCCCCTTTCATAGATTAGCAAACTGAGCCCCTGAGATATTCGAGACTTAAAATCTCAAATATTTAGCAGTATGGCCAAGACTAGGATCTAGGTTAATCCAATTTGCATCATAGTCTTTTTATTTCCCGATGACATCATATTTGCTTGAATAAACATCTTAAATATGGAATATTTCTCCATCTTCTTTAAGATGTCACCTAAGATAGTATTTTTTAATCTCCATTAAGCATAGTTTATAAGATTTCTGTGCCTTTAAAATCACTTTAATTGGGATAAAATTTGACACAATTGGTGATGCTTCACCAGTATAATGATTCCATTGTGTTTTGATACTTAGCTTAGTAATTTCCCATATTTGATTTATTATTTTTTGTTTATTTTATTTTATTTTTATTTCATTTTTTTACTTTACAGTACTGTATTGGTTTTGCCATACATTGACATGAATCCGCCACGGGTGTACATGAGTTCCCAATCCTGAACCCCCCTCCCACCACCCTCCCCGTATCATCCCATATTTGATTTAAAGTGGGGTAGGAGGGGTACCTCTAGCCAGATGCTTTTCTTCAATCACCACACTCCTTGGGTTTTCTGATAATCATCAATAAACTGGGTGGTAGAATAGCTAGCCATTTCATGAGAGAAGGTGAGTGCTGAAGTCAGACTAGGGGTGACTTGCAGCTTGTCAGAGGGATGAAGGAGTAAAGACAGATTCGTCCTGTTTGTCGGGCAGAAAGTATGTTGGAGAAAACTAACTCCCGGGAAGGGGATGTGTCAGGAAGATGGATTACCCCAGGAAGTCCGGACTGCTCTCCCAGCGGGCAGCAGTCCACTTGGATATAATCCGCCAGCTGTCCGTCTTTCCCTCCTTTGCACTGCCAGAGAGGAGCCTGTGCTTCCAGATCTAAGGCAGCCCCGCCGCCTTCAGAATCACTAAAGACCGGGCAGGGAGGGGAATCTTGTTTGCCGTGAGTGAATATTCAGCACGTGCATTCTTCCTGTCAATACTCCCGGAAGCTCACAGACAGACAGATCCTGTGGGGAAAGCTCTTTGAACGAACACCTTATTAGAGAATGATCCTGTTAGGTGAGTAAGAGGCTGATTACATACCCGGAGGTGAGCCGTGATGAGACTCAGAGTAACTCTGAAGCAATCTGCTGCACTTCCTATCTGGACTTGCGCCTGAGCCTTTCACACTGGCATCTGGAAAAGGAAAATGCTCTGGGGAACCCACACAATACCCTGGAAATATTTCCTCTTTTTTAAAAAAAATTTCCCAAAGGGAATCCAGGGCGTATTTCTTGCGCAACCATTTTGAAGAGACAAGAGTGATATAAGAGGGAAGTTTGGTGTGGGTGTGACTACTTCATAGAACCAAACTGGAGACATTTTCCTGCCCTTGTTGGAGGCTGAGCTACCCCAGTGGGCCCTGCCTGTCTCTTTAAAGCCACAAGGGTTGCCTGGCCAAAAGTTCTAGCACAGCACCTTGTCTCCATTGAATAAAGATTTGGGAGAGGTTGGGATCTGTGATCTTTATGTTCCCTGCAGGAGTTAGTGGGACATAAATTTACCTTCCACCCTGGTGAATGAACCACAGAAAGCACAGGTTGAAACCATCAACCTTGGTTATTGCTGTCTGATCTTGTTTATATTTTAAATCCTCCCTGGGAGCAGCTAGAGCTCAGAAGCCCATTTTATTGAAAGTTCACTGGCCTTGGGGATCCATGAAGGAGGTTTTCTTATTTGGTGAATTATTGTCCTAAATAATTCATTTCATCGAGCCAGCATCTCTGTGATTCTCTCTTCTGCTACCCACTTCCCCCTCTGACAGGCCTAGGCAGGGCGCTGAACTCTGCAGAAGACCCTCACCTGTAAACCAGAAGACTGAGTTCTCCAAGGGGCTAAGACACATGCTAGTGACGTGACTACCTACTGCCATTTAATATTTCTGAGCCTCATTTGATTCATTTGTAAACTGGAGTGAGTAGTTGCCCTGCCTTGTATCCTTTCCCCACCATCCAGAAGGTATTGAGTGCTTTATACACAGTCATGAGCCATTGTAGGGTAAGGTATGCTTATTCACGGAATCTGATTTGTATTTTAAAGTCTTCTGGAGTATCTTAGGATTCCAGACTAATGACATGTAAGACCTTTCTCATTCCTCAGGTACACAAGTCTTTGTTTCAAAACAGGATGTTCAAAAGCAAGAGCAAATAATTAAATTCTCTGGATCACACCACTGGGCTTTCTAGACTCTGCAACTGCGCTTTTCCCATCCTTATTTCACAGGGAAAAGATCTGATAAGGTTTTATCCTGGGGCTAAAGCGAACTCTTTAAAATGTTCTTAGGGATATGAATAGACCAGTTGCCATTTACCCCCTTAATACGGTTAGTTCCCAAAATATAAAAGGCTGAGAGAGCATTTGTTTCTTCTAGATTTCAGTCAAAGCCAACATGGATGCTTGTTAGTGTCATAATGATAGGTAATAGAAATGGATAAGCTGGTCATTGAGGAAAACCAATAGCCTCTCTGTCCCCCAGCTCTACCCCTATTTAATAGTCAGTCAGTGTAAAGTCCTTCCCTGATAGCTCAGTTGGTGAAGAATCTGCCTGCAATGCAGGAGAGCCTGGTTCAATTCCTGGGTTGGGAAGATTCCCTGGAGAAGGGATAGGCTACCCACTCCAGTATTCTTGGGCTTCCCTGGTGGCTCACCTGGTGAGAATCTGTCTGCAGTGTGGGAGACCTGGGTTTGATCTCTGGGTTGGGAAGATCCCCTGGAGGAGGGAAAGGCTACCCACTCCAGTATTCTGGTATACAGTCCACGGGGTTGCAGAGAGTCGGACACGGCTGAGCGACTTTCACTTTCAGTATGAAATACCCCATTGTTCCAGGAGGACGGTGTGGTGCTCACCTGTGGGCTAGATGGAGGTGGCAGTGCTGATCTCTTTCTCGAGCGGTGCCTCCCTCAGTCCTGGGACCAAGACTACCTCACTGTTCTGGTCTCAGCAATCAGGCAGAGACATTGAGTGATTGAACAGCCAGGGTGCTCTGACTTCTCTGCCAGCCCGCCAAAGAGAAGAAGAGCTTCTAAGCTTTGTCACTGACTTGGAACAGTTTAGCTTATCTTTGAAGCATGTCTTTATTTGAACAGAGGAACCCGTATTTAAAGCATAAGCTAGTAGACTTTTGTTTTATGAAAAGTGCTTTAAAACGGAGGCCACTAAAATCACCAATCCGCTAGGAAAAAAATGATAAACTGGTTGTGGTAGGCTGAGATTTGAGGGGCTGATTGAAGAAAATTGAGATTCCAGGAGCTACATGAAAAAGAAAACAAGACATTATAGGCATTAAAAAAAATCAATTAGCTAGTTTATTGATCTCAGAGAAGAAGGCAATTACCTGGGAAAGTAATTGGAAAGGGAAGAAATATTAAAACTAATTTATATGCTATGAATGGAGAAGGAAATGGCAGCCCACTCCAGGATTCTTGCCCAGAGAATCCCATGGATAGTGCGGCCTGGCAAGATACAGTCCTTAGGGTCGCAAAGAGTTGGACACAACCGAATTAACTTAGCACGCACATAGGTATATGCTATTAAGTTAAAACTGAGGCTCAAAAAAAAAAAAAAAAAAAAAACTGAGGCTCAAAAAGCTTAGTAGAATTTGACTCAGATCATGTGGCAGGAGGGTCTGGTGTTAGAATCTGGATTTGAGCTTGTATTCATCTGACTATAGCTTTGAAGAGTGAATTGGTCAGTTTTTATGTCGTACAGAACTTGGAATTGCTACTCCTTTCCACTTCTACCTGTCCTCTGTGTCCACCTCCATCTCTTTAACCTGGTCCTTCTTTTGATAAATATTTTAAGTTCCTGACTAAGGAACAAAAGGTTAGATGAGTAAGTTGATATCTAGGTATCTACTCTTGAAATGGTACTAAAAAGAGGACTTCGTTCTTAAAATTTTGAAAATCTCTATCAATTGCACAGTCTCAAACAGATTATTTTTCCTTCTTGAATGCTATGGAAAAATACTTCATGCTTCTTGGCTATTGAACATCTCAATATTATTAATAACTGAGGGCGCATGCATCTCTTCTTAATAGTTTCCTTACAGGTTGCTCACTTTCAGTGACACCTGCTTTCTAGTTGGAGAAATTCTTAAAATCGCAGGAGCCACCTTAGAATTTCTTTCAGTTAGGATGACAGATCTGATAGGCTGCATGGGTGTGAAGTACAGATAAAGGTAATCAGATCTCATGCTTCACGGAATTAACTGATTACCTGTGATGGTCAGGAAGAAATTTTCACCATTAGCATCCTACAGATATACAAGCCAAGAGCAGGATGCAACTTTCTGCAATCCTAAAACTTTCTTATAGAACTTTATTATGCGGTAAGAGTTGACACATTGGAAAAGACCCTGATGCTGAGAAAGATTGAAGGCAAAAGGAGAAGAGGGGTGGCAGAGGATGAGATAGCTAGATAGCATCACCAATTTAGTGAACATGAATTTGAGAAAACTTTGGGAGATAGTGGAGGACAAAGGAGCCTTGCATGCTGCAGTCTACAGGGTCACAAAGAATCAGACATGACTTAGCGACTGAACAACATGCGTGGAATAGAAAATCGGAACCTATGATATAATGTGTTGTGTATAATGGTTGTCATACGTGGATAAGTATTCAATGTGCAGCAAAATAAATACTGTAACATTTGAGACAGAGTTCTATTTAGATAACTGAGATAGTGATTCATTAAAGATAAACTACTTAAAATCTTTTTATGTTTCCTCCAGGGATCTCAAAGTACCTTCCCAAAATGAGCTCATTAATCCTCATGAATATTCTGTCAAATAAATTCTGTTAAATTTCTCTGAAAAAAAAAAAAAAAACAAAAAGCAAAAAAACAGGTCAGTCAATCTTAGTAAGCAGTATGTGCTTATAGCACCAAGTTTTCATAGCACCCTGACAATCTTTATTGCTTTGAAATCTCATTAGGGATTTGACTTCTAGCACTGTTATTCTAGGTGGAACTTTTTCATCCCCAGCTTACTCTCTACATGTGTTCCTTCAATAAGCACAAGGTGAGAGTCAGCAATGTGCAAAGTGCTGGACATAAAATGATAAATACGGCTGAGGGTCCAGTGGGAGAGAGCTGGGAAGCTCTTCTAAATATACTAAGAAGATCCTTCTTCATCCATTGTCTATCTCTTGACAGACAGGTCACCAGGTCACCTAGGCATTGACGTATGTACATCTAGTCTGTTTCATAGGCCCTTAGTCCATTATAGGCTTACATTAGGCATTTGAAAAATTGTAGACATTTAAAAAATTAGCTACCCTGTTGGTCTCAGAGAAGAAGATGAACACATAGGAAAGTAATTGTAAAGGGAAAAAGCATTAAAACTCATTTATATGCTGTGAAGTGAAAACTGAGGTTCAAAAAGCTTAAGTAAATTTGGTTACGATCACAAAGCAGGAGAATGTGGTGTTAGAATCTGGATTTGAGCCTATGTTCATCTGATGATAGCTAATGCTAGTTAGTTCAGGTGAAATTTAGGGAGACTTGATCATGCTCTACTTATGGGAAAACTTTGGTTCTTTCAAAAACAGGAGTTGTCAAGAGATATCTGTCATAGCATAACTTCAGTGTGTGTGTGTGTCTGTGTGTGTGTGTGTCTGTGTGTGTGTGTGTCTGTGTGATAGATTCTTTACAAAAGATGATTAGACTTAAATTTGACAAGATTCTGCGGATACACTCTAGAGACAAGTCCCACGTTGATCCTCAAAAAATGATAGAGAATGACAATTAAAAGACACTTTTAAACTGAATATCCTTATTTAAGTTTGATTTCATTAAAAAAAAAAATTCTCCTGGATCAAACCATGACAGTGTCTAAACCTGTTCTTCTTTTTGCTTAATGAAAGGCCAGACGTGAAGGAAGGGTCAACATAATTTTGAGAAAGGATTTGTGGAATATTTCAACACTTATTGTGAACAATGTTGTTTTGGTTACAAAGAGGATAGCACTTTCACCTCTGGAAGTGAACAGGAACTTTTCAGTTTGCTCCCTAATGGATATATAAGAAATCAACAAAATCATGTTCTCTTGGGGCCATGCTTCAGCCCAGCATTGGATACCAACTGATATATTGGTGGTTCACTTAAAGGAAACTATCATTAGACTGTTGTTTCCAAAAACACATTCTCTTAAAAATCAGTCCTGGGAATTCCTGGTGGTGCAGTGGTTAGGACTATGGTGATTTCACTGCTGCGAGTCTGGGTTCTTTCCCTGATTGGGGAACTAAGAGCCCACAAGCTAGGCAGCATGGAAAAAAACAAACAAACAAACAAACAAAAACCAGAAAACAAAAAAAGGCCTATGGTATAGTCCTTGAGAATTAAATGAGGGAGATACTCAATGGTAAAAATACATTGGGTAGTTTTTTGATTTTGTTCCTACCCTTAGGTATTCACAGTGCATATTAGCAAACTAAAAGTTTTAAGAAGTTTTGTAGTATAAATATATTTTACATTTTATTTAACACAAGGTTTCTCAAATTCATTTGACCAGTCACTTGTATAATGTTCATTGATTTAATAGTTATTAATATTCAGTTCCTGGGAACACAATTTGGGAAATTCTACACAAGAAAAAAAAAATATGTGTAAACTAAATCAGGGGAATCCAGCTAAGTAATGGAGTACTTATTTACAGTAATAAGTTATTTCAGTGTTTTATGCAGAGTTCCTTTTAATGTGAGTTTCTCAGGTTCATTAAAATAATATTTTAAGTGTTATTTAAAGCATTAATCACTTTTGAAAAGATAATAAACATGTTTTTAAAGATTTAAACTTATAATTCCCACTCCTACCCTGTCTCCCATTCCAGCATTTCTGCTCTTCAGTATTTGATTTATAAGACCTCAATTTATGTTCAACTTTTCAGGACATTTCTTATGCCACATGAAAGATAGCATACCTATATTCATATAAGAAAGGGAAAAAATCTAGTTCTGAGTAACTACTAAAACTATGTGACCATAGAGGAGAATAATGAGAGAAAATTAACAGGATAAAAGAGTCAAAAAACCTTTATTTCTAATGACTTGCTGTGAGATTTAGGCCAACAAATAACCTCCCAGATTCTTACTATATAATTAAAATGACTCTTACTTCTCGCCACCCGAAAGTGAATGATGTGGGGATTAAACGTGAACAGAATTCTGACCTTTGAGTAAACCCCTTCAGTGATTAAAAAAAAAGTGTCCTCATTTCTATTTCCAACCAATGCTTTCATAAATGTCTACGACCCTCTTCACTAACCAGTTCTAATTTTATTCTGTTGTTTTCATGTTTGCTTCCTGTTGTCTGTTCACATTTTCACTCTGTGTAGCTAAGATGCTGTCAATAATACTTGTGTTTCGATGAAAAGTCCATTTGAGGAAAAATAATTGTTGGGGGTGGGGGAGGGGTGGAAAGCACTTCTTGGATCAAGAGACAAGTAAATACACAGAGTGGGTCTTTAGTCCAGTGTTGATTTACTCAGACCTTACTGGAAAATAATTATGGGGCAAAGTGATTAGATGTGGAAGTGTAAAGCTGTGATGAATGTCCGTGAGTAAACATTATAGTCCTAATCACTCTTTTCCCATGATAAATAAAACACCTTTTGATAAGACAAAGAATGACCGAAGATCAGCTGGAGCTTAATCATCCGTTCTGTTCATTCTTTTCTATTCTGTAGAGGTCTATCATATTTAACTACTATTTGAAATCCTCAAACACCAGCTCTTCTACAATAATGTCCCCTCTGAAATGTCCAATGGTTATAGGATTTTGTTATCTGGAAATTTACTGCATATATGGCCCAGCAAGAGAATAATTGCATTTTATTGATATCCCCTCACAATGCCATGAGAAAAATTGGGAAAGAAAAGCTGGCTGAAGCTTTGAAAAAATTAGATATATTTATAAACCTGAGATGTCAACTTTCCAAATTAGTTTGAAATTCAGATATCACATGTATATGCCTGTACTCACCTTCACGTTTCCACAAATTCATCCAAGAAAATATTCCATGATTTATTTCTAGACATTAAGAAAGTAAGTAAGTAAGTAAAGTCACTTAGTCATGTCCTATTCTTTGTGACTCCGTGGACTGTAGCCTACCAGGCTCCTTTGTCCGTGGGATTTTCCAGGCAAGAATAGTGGAGTGGGTTTGCCATTTCCTTCTCCAGGGGATCTTCCCGACCCAGGGATCGAACCTGGGTCTCCAGCATTGTAGGCAGACGCTTTATGGTCTGAGCCACCAAGGGAAGCCATTAGATATATAAATATCTACATAGTATGCTTGTGTATATATCTATGATGCATGCGATTCATATATATGATTGTGAGATATGAAATATTATTCATAATTCATTGGTGTTTGCTGCTGTTACTTTAATTTTTCTTTAATACACAAACTCTCAATATCTAAGCTTAGGAGAAAAAATTTAAATATATGAAGATGCTGTTTTTTCCATCAACATTCATAAGAGCGTTAAGCTGTATATTAATTATTCCCCTTGGTGAAGAAATTATCCTTACCTCATTGCCTGGAGGTTGCTTGTTATTAAAGTGTGTTGGATTTGTATAGCATAAAATGACATGAACTGAGATCCTCCCCACTCATTTATTTCTGATAAAAGTATTCACTGCTTGCAAACATGTACATATATTTTTAAAAAAAATTGTTCTTCCCTAATTACACTGTGTCGTGTCACAATTATACTGGGTCGTGTTGGAGTTGTTATTTTATTTCATTTAATTTTTTAACTTGTAATGTTCTGTTAAACTTGGGAGGAGGCTTGAAAAGTTAATTAAAAATGAACTTGTATCTCAGTATTTCCTTGCAGCCCAGGAATGCAGAAGGGGGAAGAAGAATAGCAGTGAACTGATTGGAGAAGAGGTGGCCACTGATTTTGCAAAAAGATTGAGGCTTGTTCACATTCTGTTTAGAATACTGTATGGGTTTAAGAGCTGGGCTGTAGTGAAATTACAAGTTGCAAATTGATGGTTGAAGGTAACAGGGATGGTGAAAGCATGATATTAGAAAGTGGAAAGTATGTGGATTTAAATGCCACACAATCTGGAAAAATGCAAATGAATATGACCAAAGGGGAATGGGGAAAATCTGAGAGCCTGTAAGTGGTAGGAGAGTGGTGGCTGCAGGGGTGGGAGACTCCCTTCCACCTCTCCTGACCTGGAGATGAAAAGATACACTGGGCCTTCCCTTCATTCATTCATGCCACAGAGAAGAACACTGTCTATGTTGTAAACAAGGTCAGATTGCTGGCTACGCAGCCTACACAGTTGCATGGGGCTCTGAGCTTTTTTTAATGCTCTGCTGTCACCATCTGGAATGTTTCAATAATTTTTAAATAGTTTTCATTTTTGCACATGCTCATTTTACTGAGTGCCGTGAATTGTATAAGCATTCCTGGAAGTGGACCTACTGACTGTATAAATACTTTGATGAGTTATATACCAAATACATTAATCACTAAGTTATTTATTTATACATCTAATAGTTCATTTATTCATTCATACTTGCGTATTAACATATTCTCCCATCCAGGAAATGAGGCATTGGTGGAGTAAAAGATCTATGTATGAGCCTCTAGGCCGGCAAAGAAGGTAAACCTGAAAAAAACAGATTAAATCTAATAAGTATCAGTAATTGAAAGTCTCTTATGTGTCAGGGCCAAGAACTATGATGATATAAGTACTTACTATATATATATATATACACGTGTATAGGCAAATGTGTGTTGTTGTTTCTTGTTTAGTTGCTAAGTCATGCCCAACTCTTGCGAACCCAAGGACTGTAGCCCGCCAGACTCCTCTGTCCAAGGAATTTCCTAAGCAAGAATACTGGAGGGGGTTGCCGTTTTCTTCTCCAGGGGATCTTCCTGACCCAGGGATCGAACCTGTGTCTTCTGCATTGGCAAGTGGATTCTTTACCACGGAGCCATGTGTGTGTGTATATATATATGTCGGACATGACTGAGCAACTGAACTGAACTGAATACACTTATATGTGTATATATAATGAAATAAATTATAGATGTTAGTAAATATTAATGTATCTTATTCTCTTCCTTACAAAAATACAGCAATCTAAGTGATCAGTAGGTCTGGAAAGAGGCCAGGAATCTGCATTTTTAAACAAGTGCCCTGAGAGCTTCCGATGCAGATGGTTTCCAGACAATCTTTCCAAACACTGAGTGAAAAGATCACTGTTGTTGTATTTCAAATACTTACTTGAAATTGGGAGAATTTGGTGACTTTTTTTTTTTTTTTTTTTTGGTAGCCCTCAGCAGCAGTCTCAGAGGAAAAATGTTTTAACTAGAATTCCTCTGTATTATTTGGGCCCCTGTTCAAAATCACTATAAAGTATTTGCTTCTCCAAGCCATATGCTATACACAATCCAGTCCCTATTGGATGCCAAGCCACTCCTTTTGTTTTGTTGTTGTTTTTTTAAATTATTTTTTTAAAAAGTAATTAATTTATTTTAATTGGAGGCTAATCACTTTACAATATTGTAGTGGTTTTTGCCGTACATTGACATGAATCAGCCACGGGTATACATGTGTTCCCCATCCAGCACCCCCCCCTCCAACCTCCCTCCCCACCCCATCCCTCAGGGTCATTGCAGTGCACCAGCCCTGAGCATCCTGTATCCTGCATCGAACCTGGACCGGTGATCCACTTCACATATGATAATATACACGTTTCAACGCTACCCTCTCAAATCATCCCATCCTTGCCTTCTCCCACAGGGTCCTAAAGACTGTTCTTTACATCTGTATCTCTTTTGCTGTCTCGCCTTCAGGGTTATAGTTACCATCTTTCTAAATTCCATATATATGTGTTAGTATACTGTATTGGTGTTTTTCCTTCTGACTTACTTCACTCTATAATAGGCTCTAGTTTCATCCACCTCATTAGAACTGATTCAAATGCATTCTTTTTAATGCTGAGTAATACTCCATTGTGTATATATATGTATCACAGCTTTCTTATCCATTCATCTGCTGATGGACATCTAGGTTGCTTCCATGTCCTGGCTATTATGAACAGTGCTGCGATGAACATTGGAGTACACGTGTCTGTTTCAATTCTGGTTTCCTCAGTGTGTATGCCCAGCAGTGGGATTGCTGGGTCATATGGCAGTTCTATTTCCAGTTTTCAAACGACTCCTTTTGTAAGATAGCACACAAATGCAGCTAACCAGATTAGGGGAAAGTACATTTTGGAAACAGCTTCTGGAAATGCGGTCTGTCACCTACCCTGTCTCTCTGTTTCAGAGATCTTGAATGAAAAGAGAGAATTATAACAATATATTATTCAGGAGAATACTCACGATCATTTAAACTTTTATTCTATTTTATTTTCCAAAGGAAAAAACTCTGAGAAATTATTTTATTGTGCTTATTGGAAATTTCTCTTCTCTTTATCCTCCTTTCTTCCATGCTTCTTTTCACATGTGCTCAGCATTTCAGGGACTTCCTTAACTTCATCTGTCTATTCCATCAATTATTTATTGAGCATCCACTGTATCACTATCAGACTTCTCTGATAACTTAGATGGTAAAGAATCCGCCTGCAATGGAGACCCCAGTTCAACTCCTCAGTCAATTAGATCCTCTGGAGAAGAGAGAGGCCATCCATTCCAGTATTCTTCAGTTCAGTTTAGTTGTTCAGTTGACTCTTTGCAACCCCATGGGCTGCAGCACGCCAGGCATTCCTGTCCATCACCAGCTCCTGGAGCTTGCTCAAACTCATGTCCATTGAGTCGGTGATGCCATCCAACCATCTCATCCTCTGTCGTCCCCTTCTCCTGCCTTCAATCTTTCCCAGCAGCAGGGTCTTTTCAAATGAGTCAGTTCTTCTCATCAGGTGGCCAAAGTAGTGGAGTTTCAGCTTCAGCATCAGTCCTTCCAATGAATATTCAGGACTGATTTCCTTTAGGATTGACTGCTTGGATCTCCTTGCAGTCCAAGGGACTCTCAAGAGTCTTCTCCAACACCACAGTTCAAAAGCATCAATTCTTTAGTGCTCAGCTTTCTTTATGGCCCAACTTTCACATCCATACTTGACTACTGGAAATAGGTTTGACTAGACAGCCCAGTATTCTTGGGCTTCCCTTGTGGCTCAGCTGGTAAAGAACCCACCTGCAATGTGGGAGACCTGGGTTCGATCCCTGGGTTGCAAAGATTCCCTGGAGAAGAGAAAGGCTACCCACTCCAATATTATGGCCTGGAGAATTCCATGGGCTTTATAGTCCATGGGGTGGCAAAGAGTCGGACATGACTGAGTGACTTTCACTTTTTCATATCACTTGTATAAGACACTAGAGGGGATATATATACATACATATATATATTCATATTATATACATATAACATGTATAAATCACTCAGTAAATGTTTTAATGTATTAACTGAGTGCCGCATTGTGCCAATCTTACCTTCTGACCCATGGCCAAGAGTGTGGATCCTGTCCTCAAGGAGTGTGCTTTCCAGTACCTATATCTAAGCAACTATAATAAAAAATTAAAAACAATCAGTGAGATGTCAGTTATGGAATTTTTCAGAGGCAAGGAATCTTTAATTGGAGAAGGCTTCTTGGATGAAATTCTTTTTGATCTGGCCCTTGAAGGTTAAGAAATATTTATGTATGTGAAGACACCCAAGAAAGGTCTTTAAAAACATAGTAGGCTTTCAGAGGTGAGAAGGTGTGGGGTAAGCACTGGGAATATAAAGCTGTCAATTTGACTTTAAGTACCCAGGATATAAAAAGGAATACTAAATAATACAACAAGAAGAGGTAACAAAGGCTAAAATTGGGACACTAAGAATAGGAATTAAACTACCTCCAGATTTTCTTTTTCAATTTTGTCTCTGTAAGAATGGTATCCATCTAGGTTGACAATCACATTTCTTCTTCTCCGTATGCAGATTTCTTCTCTATAGAAAAATTTACCATCTTCTCTGCTGTCATGCTCTAGGTCCCAAAGAAGTTTCTCTCCATGGTATTTTGAAAACCAGCATCTGTTGAGAATCGTTCACTAGGACATCCTGGTACATTCTGGTGTTTGTTTTCCATAGGCTCCCTAACTGCCTTGGCCTATTATTCACCTCCTAGACATTCAGTGGTTGCTGAAAGGCTTTTTTCTAAAGTCAGTATTGTTTATTTTCTTTAACGTCCTTGGTCAAGGCCACAGGCAGCCTCTATGGTCTCTGGACCCTGGGCAAGAAAAGAATAAACTCAATGTACTCTGGTGAGAGATCATGGCCTTTTCCTCTGACAACTTTTTTGGTACCTTTGGCTGCCCTTTTTATGTGCTTGTCATTGCTCTTCCTTACATCAATCTCATAAGACATCCTTTTCCTCATGCTTGATATATTGATATTATCCTACCACAGATAAAACACAGAGCAATGTAATATGGGCAGGTGATAGAATTATTTGCAATGCACAGAAATCTCTGCTGATGTTTAATACTGGTGCAATATTGAACACATTACTTTCCCTGACAGGCATTTTCATTACACCCCTGCCATGCAGGTAGAGAATCTAAAAGTGAAATCTTGTTTCTCCCCACTGGATCCATGCAATAAAATTTAAAAGTGTGTGTGTGTGTGTGTGTGTGTGTGTGTATATATTTATCTTTACAAAATACAGTCTATTGTTTAAACCACATTTGAATTTACTTGAGAAATGACACAAATCCCAGAGAACTTAGAGAAAAAAATTACTTTTTATCAGGCTAGTATTCATATGGTTGGTGATGTCATATGGGCATATTTGAAGAAGCTTTCTCAGATGGGACAGATATTAGAAAGATCCTGGTAAAAATCAAGGAAGACCAACATCAGGTCATTTTTTTCCTCCAGAGTGAGTTAATGTGGTCATGGTCTTACCAGAAAGAGAACCATGTGCAAGGTGGATGATAAAAAGGTTATAGTCAAGAAAACAACAAAAAGTAGCATTTCTTGGTGATTTCTTGTGACCGCAACTTTCATGCTTTACATTCATGTTTAAAATTAAATCCTTGTAACAACCCTAAGAGTTAGGTAACTGGTTATAACCTATTACCAATAAGAAAAACCCAGTCTGTAAGAGCCATATAACTGGTCCAAAGTAACACAACCATTGATTCAAGCCCAGGTCTCTCTGACCACAAAGTTTAGGCTTTTAACTGATTGAAAGTCTATGTCCTCAAGAAGTAAAGCCCAGATCCTAGAGGACTGGCTAAAGAAATACACCATGCCAGTCAGCAGAAATACTGGCAGTTCTAATTCTAGTTGCAATTCTAATGTAATTTTCTCTTAGTTCTCTGTTTTTCCTCTTCCGGTCTTCTAATGAGGCGGAATATCTGAGGGCATTGCCTCCTTCAGTTTCATCAGGCAAGTCTAGCAGAGACTTATGCAACCAAAGTATCCAAATCCTTTTGCAGCCTTGGTCTGGAAGGAAGACTCTTCTAAGAAGTAATTTGTGGTTAATTTATTATGTTCTTTCTCAACTGGGACCATAATAGTAGAAACTATCTTATAATGGCTTTTACGATGGATATCCTCATATCCACACTTGGGAATTGTACCATTAATGTATAGGAATTTGAGAGTTCTTTGCTCCCATAATTTATTAAGAAAAAAAAGAAGAATTTTATTTGCCATTGTAGTTCAGTTGCCAAGTCGTGTCTGACTTGCTGTACCCATGAACTGAAGCACAATGTCCCTGTCCTTTAGTAGCTTCCTGGGTTTGCTCAAATTCATGTCCATTGAGTCAATGATGCCATCCAACCATCTCATTTTCTGTCGCCCCCTTCTCCTCCTGCTATCTTTCTCAGCATCAGGACCTTTTCCAGTGAGTCAGCTCTTTGCATCAGGTGGCCTAAGTATTGGAGCTTCAGCTTCAGCATCAGTCCTTCCAATGAATATTCAGGACTGATTTCCTTTAGGATGGACTGGTTTGTTCTCCTTGCTGTCCAAGGGGACTGGTAAGAATCTTCTCCAGCACCACAGTGTGAAAGCATCGGTTCTTTCATGCTCAGCCAATTTGTTTAGCTGCCCTTTCAACTTAGAAGTTGAGACATTAGTCTTTTCTAAGTTTCAGGTGAGCAAAATGAGACAGTGTATTTATACATTAATTCAGCAAACACTTTTGATAACCTCCCATATACTAGAAATTGTATAGATCTGGGAGATAAATACAAAGGAATGGAATACAATATGAAAGTTCAGATTCTTTACCCTGAAGCATTTTGTAATCTAGTAGGGGAAGCAAAAACAATGACACAGTCTGTAATATATCATGTCAAGTGTGGTGATAGAGGTGTAAGCGGAATATGAGTAAAGCAGGTGACTGACTGGTTCAGCCTGATTTGAGAGGTGGGGATTCCTGGAGGATGTGACCCCTGGGCAGAGTATGAACTAAGAGCATGATCTACACAAAATTTATCTTTTATTTGAGGGTTTACTGTGTGTTGAACTGAATGCTAAGCGCTGTATGTGCATTGTCAAAATCAATCCTTTCTTTGAAACACCGCAGTGAAATGTGTACTATCATCACTTTTTATAATCTTTGCAGATAGCAAGGCAGAGGCTTGAACACATGTTCTCTGGCTTCAGAACTCAGCTCTTCACAAAGATGCCATGCTACCATTAACTTTGGCATGTCACCTTGGAATGTCTTCAAGGAAAGCTAGTTCTTAGATTCAGTAATCATTCTTGCCCTCGGGCAATGAGTTTGGTTTTAGCTTTTGATGAGTTTCCTTTCTGAAATGGAAGTTAATGGTTTGGGTAGAAAACCTGCAGATATCAGCTTTGCTGTTAGCAGGTCAGCCCCAAGGTCTAGGCATCATGCGAACGTGGACACAGTATTCTGTGTTAGACACCACACACTTCTCTAATGTGGCAGTATGTTGGGCAGATAACACATGACCACAGCCAGATCCCTCTCTACCCCACGGCCCTTGGCATCTCAAAGGGGCCCAGCAGCAAAATTACTTTGCCTGCCAGTGTGGTGCTTTTCTTAAGACAAGCTTTTTTTTTTCTTTTATATCCTGGAGACAAAATAACATTTTCTCTCATTAACCTACCAGAGCCTTATGGAAATTCTGGGAAGTCAAGTTCAGTCTCATAATGCATGAATGTTATTTATCTTGAATGCTGAAAATTTGGCATATTGGGGGTGGGTGACAAGGTTAGGTAGATTTATTAGCATCCTGTCTGAAAATTTCCCATGAGCTGTAGAGGTTTGTCAAAAAATTTAGTGTAATTGATGGGAGCAAGTTGGACTAATTCTTAGCAGAGCCACACTGGCTCTGTTCACACCTTTCCATTACAGACAACAAAATGTATTAAGTAGAGAGCTCATTAAGAAGACCTTCCTGTAAACACACTCTTTGCACTGGGTTTCTTTCCTTTTCCTTTATTTCATATAATGATTTCAGTTACTTGAGAACATGTATGTGCATATTGGAATCATTACTGAGTAGGCAAGGTTTTTCCTCATTTGTATGTATCTTTTAACTCTCCAAGGGAAAGCTTATACTCCAGGGGATAAGGATTAACAGGAAGCTGGTATCTACCTTGTGTTTCACTCTGCTTTCACTAAAGGATTAGGGGTTTCAACCATTGAGTCTAAAAGCCATCAAGGCAGAGATATAATAGTGGGATGAGCTTTCCTTTGAATTAGGACACTTGGTCCCCATCTCTGATCTCCTTGGTAGCTTTTTGGGCCCTGGGCCAGTTATTTAAACTTGCTGAGCTTTGTTTTCCTAGTTTGAAAAGTGAGGTTAATGATACCCATCTCACAGGGTACCTCATAAATATTAAATGAAATGCGAAATGTCACTGTTACTTGATCTGAGTATCTTTCAGTTTCTAGTTCAAGCACCATCTTCCCTGCAAAGCCGTTCCTGATGTGCCCAAGAAAGAACAGCCACCATTTATTGAGAAGCTATGAGGTTGCCGTATACTGTACAACACTGTACATGCATGCTCTGTATCACTGAATCCTTGGGATTGAGAGATAGGGAGAGAGGCTGTGGGAAAAAGGGAGAGAAAAAGAAACCCAGAGCACAAGGTTTGGGCGTGAGGGGTGGAGAGAGGGAAAGCAAGAAGAAATCTTGGCCAAGATGTCTGTCTTTTCTAAACTTCACTTTCCTTATCAGTAGGGCAATAAATAGTAAAACTCATCTCTTACCTCTAATTGAAGCTTTTGAACTGTAGTGTTGGAGAAGACTCTTGAGAGTCCCTTGGACTGCAAGGAGATCCAACCAGTCTATCCTAAAGGAAATCAGTCCTGAATATTCATTGGAAGGACTGATGCTGAAACTCCAATACTTCGGCCACCTGATGCAAAAAACTGACTTATCTGAAAAGACCCTGATGCTGGGAAAGATTAAAGGTGGGAGGAAAAGGGGACGACAGAAGATGAGATGATTGGATGGCATCACTGACTCGATGGACATGAGTTTGAGTAAACTCCGGGGGTTGGTGATGGACAGGAATGCCTGGCGTCCTGCAGTCCATGGGGTCACAAAGAGTCAGACATGACTGAGCGACCGAACTGAACTGAACTGAACTTACGTATTTGGATGACTAAATGGGATGATTTCTATTCATGCTTCCCACAGTACATGTGATAGAAATCATTGAAAAATGATTGAAAGATGCTCAGAAATCACTGGGCACATAACAGACTCTTAATAATAGACTCTAATATTAATTGTTCCTGATGACAAATTCTATTTTTGTTATAAGCATTCCTAGTACATATTGTGTCCCAGATTCCATCCTGCAATTTTCATTGTTCATTTCAATTTCTACCTCCTCTGCTACTCTTTAAGAAAATCAGAGTCCATGGTTTTTCATCTCTGGATAGTGTCCATCATATAAAAGCACATGTTATTTTTAATGAAAAAAAAAAAAGTAAGGAGAGAAAGAAGGAAAAAAGAATATAGTAATGTGCTTGATAAAGTGTCAGAAGCTCCACAGGGTGGTAAACTAGCAAACATCACAGGAGCAGCAAGTCAACTTAAGTTACAGCCAGAATTTTCATCAAGTTGCAGTTCCTATTGCAGACTCCCAGCTCTGCCTCTGAAAGCATTTCACCAAAGACAAACAAACGAACATGTTCACACATTATAGTGTATGAATTTTAATCTATTTCCCTCATCCCTTTTTTCCACCAGGAGGAACTGATATTCTAAGGGAGGCTTTCCACAAAGTAGCATCTTCCTCTGGCTGGGAAGACTTACTATGGAAGGTTCTGCAGATGAAAGGGTTTGGTTAGTTTTAAGAAAGTGGGCTTGTTGCAATAGCCAGCATTGCCGAGCGAGTTGAATTGGTTCCATTCCTATTTAGGCTAAAACAATTTGGCTTAGCCAAGGGTGATTTTGGCCTGGGAAGCTCAGATTTCTGATCCAGCCCGATTGGCCTATTCTCAGTTCCAGAATTTCCCACATGATGTTTTCTTTCACTTATGGAGTTTTTTTCAAGGAGCCAAATGAAATACCCTGGTGAGAATATTTTATACTAGTAGTTGTGACATCAACTCTGAGACTCTTATTCTCTCTGCCTGGGACACCCACCTGTCAAACAGCCTTGTCTCCGGGTGTGTGCTCAGTTGCTCAGTCATGTCTGACTCTTGCAACCCTATGGACTGTAGCCTGCCAGGCTCCTTTGTCCATGGGATTCTCCAGGCAAGAATACTGGAGTGGGTTGCCATTTCCTCCTCCAGGGGATCTTCCAGTCCAGGGATCGAACTCGCATCTTCTGCTTTGGCAGGCGGATTCTTTACCACTGAGCCACCAGGAAACCCCACGTGTTACATGCTGCTATTTAATTATAGTCTCTCTTTTCCAACTCTTCCACACTTTCTGCTTTAAACCTTTCCCATCCTCTGCTACTTAAATATCTTTATTCCCAATGGAAGACAAATTATAAAAGACTTACAGCTTCTGGACCAGAAGAAAAATTCTGCTTCTAAGTCCTGCGGTCTTATTTCACACTTCCAGCATTCTGTTCAGTTCAGTTCAGTCCCTCAGTCATGTCCAACTCTTTGCGACCCCATGAATCGCAGCACGCCAGGCCTCCCTGTCCATCACCAACTCCCGGAGTTTACTCAAACTCATGTCCATCGAGTCGGTGATGCTATCCAGCCATCTCATCCTCTCTTGTCCCCTTCTCCTCCTGCCCCCAATCCCTCCCAGCATCAGGGTCTTTTCCAGTGAGTCAACTCTTCGCATGAGGTGGCCAAAGTATTGGAGTTTCAGCTTTAGCATCAGTCCTTCCAATGAACACCAGGACTGATCTTTAGGATGGACTGGTTGGACCTCCTTGCAGTCCAAGGGGCTCTCAAGAGTCTTCTCCAACACCACAGTTCAAAAGCATCAGTTTTTTGGTGCTTCCGGCATTAAATGTCCCTAAATCAAGAAGAGGTTAAGAAAAAAATTGCAAAATCTCTATTGCCCAGTTACTAACAGGCAGTAATAGAACAATCTGTGTCCCTATTTCTCAAGTCCACTCTCTTAAAACTAATCAAATCGTTTCATTTACAGAACCTTCCACAGAAGGTTTTTTTTTTTCCTGCAAAGAAATCAGCAAGTCCCCCCAACACACACACACATACCCTATTCACTAGAAAATTATCACCCTATTTTTTTCAATTTCAAAAATAAATATTTTTCCCTTCTAACTTTCTCAGTCTTATTTTAAAATAGAAATAGCCAAGAGCTAGAGAGTTGCCTTATTCTTTACCCTGAACCCATTTTCCACTCCTTTTTCATCTATGCATATTTTTCTCTGAAGTTTTGCTTATGTAAATAAGCTTCTTTTATATTTTAACATGCACTTATATTGCTCTTCAGGCCTATGTCCTCAACTCTGAAAGAACTAGGGGATTTTTCTATCTCTGTTATTCTATATTACAGTGCCTTAAGTTGTGTGTATGTGTTTATTGGCCTTTATGAAAAACCTTCTAAGTTCATATTTCACCACTTGTCACCAACCCTGCCCCTTATAGCCTGTGATATATTTTTCATGTTTATGACATAGCCCAGCTCCAGAGAAAACTTTCTGAAGTCCATGTATGATCAATATCTGCCCTCACGTAAAACCCTCCTTGTGACTCTTCAGTGAGCACAGGTGGAAATACAGACACTTTATCACTCACAAGGTTCATCATGGTCTGCTATCTCTCTCTCATTCCAGCAGCATCCTTTCCAGGCCCTCATGCAGAGTCCAGCCATCCTGTGTAACTCAGAGGTCTTTGAGGACCATAATAGAGTTGGAACTTTTCATATGTATATAATAAGTAACCGCCGGAAGATTTTGTCCAGAGAGCTGAAATTATTGAGCTGTGCCTTAGGAAGATTTCTCTGGGGAAACTCTATAGCGGGCCCTGTTCAAAAAAAAATGTTGGCAGCTAATAGCTGCATTGGTATGCTGTTATATTTGTTCAGGCAAAGAGGTATTGAGGGACTGAGCCAGGCTCTGCGAATGAGGCTACCAAGGAATGACTTTAAAGTTTTGAGCCAGAGTAGATGGAAAAATGATGTCATTAATTAAGGTATGGACCACATAGTATGTTTGGGGTAAATGTGGGGGACATGGAAAGTAGTGAAAGTGGTGAGTTTCAGTCATCTGCAGAAAGAGTTGGTTTTAATAGTTGGTTATAGCTCAGATTTTGGATGGAATTAGAAAGCATAGATGGGTTTCCCAGGTGGCACTAGTGGTAAAGAACCCACTTGCCAATTCAGGAGATGTAAGAGATGCCGGTGGGATCCCTGGGTCAGGAAGATCCCCTGGAGAAGGTCATGGTGACCCACTCCAGTATTCTTGCCTGGAGAATCCCATGGACAGAGGAGCCTGGTGGGTCACAAAGAACTGGACATGACTGAAGTAACTTAGCACAAGCACACAAGCACAGAGATCCTCTGCTGAGAGGTAGTAGCTGAACTCATGGGTTGGTTCACATGAAATCATTAAGGGACCAGAATCTGGAACAATATTACTGAGGACAGAGTCTTGGGGGGGCACATTTTTAAGCTGTAGGTGATAGAAGACAAACTGAAGAAAAGTTCAAGAAGGAGAAATTATCAGGTTCTTTGAACCATTGCCCTCATTTTTTCCCTGTCTGAGAATACCCTTATGGAGAATTTATAATAGTCACCAATCCCTTCCACTAAAATAAGAGCTAGGTATTTAGCCTGAAATTACATATCCTATTGTATTAACCAAAGGTCTTGCCCACTAGGGAAGGTAAATCAGATGCCTCCAACTCCACCTCTTTGAACGGGATGCATCTGGATGTCAAGGTGATTGGCATAACACTAATGCATTACAGCCAGAAATTGAATTTATCGTTCACAATCTTAATAGAGCATCCTCCTCAGGAGGAAACCCTTCTCACTTATCAGGCTTAGAAGTGAAATCTATTTACTTTTCATTTGTTTTTCACCCTATCTATTTCTGTCATTGTCCTTTTTTTAATTACTGGAGATATTTATATGGAAAACAAGAATCCTTTTCTTTTTTTTTAATTTCTGTAAGATCTTGTGGTTGATGTCTTGTTTCCTCCCATCGCACCAGTTATTTAAGCCACAGTAGGATCTCCTTTTCACATGTATGGTTTCCCGAAAGGTCAGTGTGAAGGAGATTAGATGTTAAGAAAGCGGTTGTTGTTCAGTTGCTGTGTCCTGTCTGACTCCTTGCGACCCCATGGACTGCAGCACGCGTGGCTTCCCTGTCCTTCACTACCTAAGAGAGTGGCAGATGAATAGAAACGGGATATCTGTATGTGTGTGAAGGGGAACACAGGGTCGGAGGATGGAGATTGGGGAGTGGCCAGGGATGACACCTTTGGAATTGTTTCAGATCTAAGAGAACGTTGAAAGAGTTTCATAGGGAATTTGAAAAGGAAGATAGTTCAAAAGTAATTCTGAAAGGAGTGAATGAGACCTCCAGACCGGTGAGAAACACAGTAGAGGGTTAGGAGCTGGTGAAGTCAGAAATAAGATTATTCTACTGGCTTATGGGGCTGGAACACACCTTTCTTCTGTGCTCTAGGAAAATGAGCCCCCCGCTTGGAATACATTTGGAGAACTTTTTATTGAGAAAATGTTCAGGATGCACCTCAAGAGTTGCCCAGCCCCATCCACTGATTTACATGGAACCCATGGGGTTTAGTTATCTAGCTATTGGTCTGAAGAGTAGAAGGCCCCCAAGGAACTCAGACCACAAGGAGAAAAGTCAGGGTCCTAAGGGAGACTCACCCATCAGCTAGGCTAAATAGCATGGCTAGGATGTTGAGAAAAGCAAGTAGCTCCAGGTCAAGTTTGAAGCTGATGCTAAATAAACATCCTTAGATCTTCTTTCCCTGCATCATCTGTGGGTTTTGGGAAAGAGAGAGTTTGCAAAGGAGAGAGTGTGTCACTCAGGGCTTTTCTGTTCTTCCATGGGAGAGGCCTCCAAAAGTGCTACATCCTAACAAGAGGAAGATGTTCAGGACTTCCCTTGTGGTCTGGTGGTTAAGACTCAGTGCTTCCATTGCAGGTTTGATCCCTGGTGGGGGATTTAAGATCCCACATGTTGTGTGATGTGGCCAAAAAAATAAAAAAAAAACAGCAAAGAGTAAGGTATTCTACCACTGGCTGCAGACGGACAAGGGCCCTAGAAGGCAGTCGTCTAATGTGGTTGGCAGCTCCACTGGAAACAGAGTAAAGGCTATCAAGGACACATTCAAGGACACACGTGGCCTTTAGCGCATGAGGCTGAAAGTCTGATAGATGTAAGCTCTTCTCCCACCTAGACATTTCTACAGAAAATAAATGGCATGGGTACAGGAACCAGGGGCAAGGCTAGACTTCCTGCTAACCAAGAAAATGTGTGTTCAAAATATTTTGGAACAAATTATGGGGTTCCTCTAATCGGGTTCATTGCTAAGTCCATGGGAAGCCCGTGGGCTTGCTCTTATTTGGTCAGCATCAGCCCAGTTCAGCTCAGTCGTGTCCGACTCTTTGCGACCCCATGAATCGCAGCACACCAGGCCTCCCTGTCCTTCACCAACTCCTGGAGTTCACTCAGACTCACATCCATCAAGTCGATGATGCCGTCCAGGCATCTCATCTTCTGTCGTCCCCTTCTCCTCCTGCCCCCAATCCCTCCCAGTATCAGAGTCTTTTCCAGTGAGTCAACTCTTCGCACAAGGTGGCCAAGGTACTGGAGTTTCAGCTTTAGCATCATTCCTTCCAAAGAACGCCCAGGGCTGATCTCCTAAGGTCATCTAAAAAAAAAAAAAAATTGTCACACAAATTAATCCATTCCACATTTCTATTCGATGGTTTAAAATTCAGTGGGCCCTAACCTTTTTGGCACCAGGGACCAGTTTCATAGAAGATGATTTTTCTATGGACCAGGGCAGGGAGAAGATTTCAGGATGATTCAAGGACATTAAGAATATTGTGCACTTTATTTGTATAATTATTACAATAATAATTGTAATATTAGCTCCACCTTAGGTCATCAGGCAGTAGATCCTGGATGTTGAGGACCCCTGATTTAAATTATTTTATTCTTGGCCTCCCCTCTGCCTATAGGCAAGAAGGGGAAAGACTGAGAGTCATGTTTGTCTCCCATAACACCCTGGGTAGAACCTGATGGCCTTTCCAAAAGTGCCCATGTTCTCCTCGGAGAAGAGGCCAGCAGATCAGCCCATGCAAGAAGGCATGCCAGGCACCAGTGCCCCTCCAGTCTGTTGTCAATCCTAGCTGATGCTGAGGACTGTGTGTCAGAAACTCACTTTCAGCAACCTGTTATCTGTTAACAATAGCCAAAAGAGCAATTGGTGTCAAGCAATGAAGAAACTCAGCTCATTTGTAAAGACTGTTACTTAATGAGGCTCCTTGGTGACTCTTCAAAGATGATTTTAGACGTTGAAGCGGGATATTTCACCTCCTCACTGTGCCTTGCAGGCTCCAGGGGAAGAGAAGGGAGATGTTAAACATGTTTCTTTGTTTCCTTTACCGGAGCTTTAATCAATTTTGTTGGAGTGGTGCTGGACAGGTGACAAGCATGCAGGCAGGCCAGGGAGAAGGCTGCCTAGGATCAAGGAATTGTTGCCTTCCAGGGAGGGTTCATTACCATGCTGACCTCAGACCACTTTAGCTGCAATCAGTTGAAAGGAAAAGAAAGAAATGACGTGAAGAAACAAAAAAAATCATCTTGCACTGCAGGCTTCAGAGGGAAACCCCAGTGAAACACTGGCTAGTGCTTTGGGAGGGACTTTTCTTTTTTGTCTAACAGATGTCTCTTTGATTCCTCTTCATTCACTTTTTCACATCATTCATGTTTTACCCGCTTTTATTTGGCAGTTTTTACCTCTGCTTTCAAAAGCCTCACAAGGGTAATACTGATTTAAAATCTGTCTAATTGAAAAGGAATGGCATTCTCCTTTCTCGACAGACCATTTAAAGATACAGCTGAATTATTTCTTCTTTCAGGAAGCCTTCCAGGATTCCCTAACACTATGGTGAAATGGAACTCTTCCTCAGTCCTCCTAAACACATTGCATAGAAATGATCCCAAAGTCAGGAAGTGACCCAGACCATCTGGTTCAGTTCTGTTCCTTGCCTCCATAATGCTGGAAATAATTTTCTTTTCTAGGTTTCAAGATGTACTCTGGACCTTCTCCACAAGCCAGATCATCCTGGCAGCAGGGAATACCAGCTAATGATAGCTGATACATTCAGATCACTTACCATGCCAGGTATGTTACAGGTAGTGATTAAAAGGAAGATTGGAGGAGGTTTCCCTGGAGGAGGGCATGGCAACCCACCCCAGTATTCTTGCCTGGAGAATCCTCATGGACAGAGGATACTGGTGGGCTGCATTTCATGGGGTCAGAAAGAGTCGGACACAACTGAGCAACTAAGCACAACACAGCACACGGTACAAACGAAGAATGTGGTGTCCAGAGCAGAGGCCTTGGGTTCAGATCCTGCCTTTGAATCCCTGTGTGACATTAGCCAAGTTACCTCGCCTTTCTAAGCCACAGGTTTCTCCTTTGTAAAATAGGGGTAATTGTAGCTGTTATAAGTTGTTGTCAGGGTTAAATGATATCATCTAATAGTTAGAACACTTATCAATAGCTAGCATGTAATTTAAAAAATGAGTTGTTATTCTTATTCTTACTATCCATTGCATGTATGCATGCATGCTAAGTCGTTTCAGATGTGTCTGACTCTTTGCAACTCTGTGAACTGTAGCCCACTAGGCTCCTCTGTCCATGGGATTCTCCAGGCAATAATACTGGAGTGGGTTGCCATGCCCTCCTCCAGGGGAACCTTCCCAACTCAAGGATCAAACCTGCATCTGTTATTACTATCCATTGCTTATCTCCAAATACTTAAAGTGTAATTTTCAATACCGTGTTGTAATGGCAAGGATCTTAGATTCTGCAGTTGGTGCACAGCAAAGCTGGTGGCTGGAGACCAATGGGATGATAATAGCTGGGCACATTTTCTTCTTCAGACAATGGGTTTCAGAGCTCTACTCGAGAAATTGATTGGCACTGTTATCTTAGATCGGTATCCTTTATTCCTCTTATTTGAAGCAGAGGATGGGTCTATCAGATTTCCCTAATTGTGAGCTTTTGTGGAATCTAGGATTGAATATTTGCCCTCGAGAACCTGAGGGCCATGAAACTAGAGAGTATATAATAACCCCATCCTCCTTCTTGGAAAAGGGAAGGACAAAAATCCTTATCTCATGCATGCTTGAGGGGGAATGCTTAGTTTATACATACATTAAATGCATTTTTTTCCCCTGTGTATCCCACCCATCTCTGTTTCTCCTTGTCTTTCTGTCTCATCTGTGTCTGTCTCTCTCACACACACTTCTCAGTACAGTTCTTCTACCTGAAGGAATGTTAGGAGAAATGATAGAATTTGACCTTATGAAACACTGTGGGTTGTTCCAAGGCAAGGTGAAAGTGCTTAAACTCTCGGAGGTGTTTTATCAGCACTATTCCTAATAACAACGACTGTTTCCATGAGTCAACTGTGGGTACCACCACTTTCTGTGATAACAGTTAGGAGACTGTTAGCAGTTACACCGAACTCCCCCAGGCTGCCAGCTCCAAACGAAGTCCCCAACGCCATTTCTGGGGGTAGAGCGCCCCCTAGCACTTAATTCTCTTAAGCTGCGAATGGCCTTCCCTTGGAAGAGTTGCAGCAAAGAAGTGGGTGGACTTTTATCAAAAAATGTTTAAAGCTCCTGTCTGTGTCTGTGTGTGTGTGAGAGAGAGAGAACCATTGAGGTTGCCTGATTGACTTTAGGGCTATGAAGTTCACGTCTTAGTTTATTGCTGAAACGAAGAGGTTTTGGCAGCTGTTTGATTGGAATTTAATTTGGGTGGCCCACCTTGGCTTTAGATCAAAGCATCTGCATGTCTGGGAGGAAGGTGGTAGGCTCAGGCAGCAGAATATAGGAGCACATCCCTTCAACCTCTCTCCGAAGGCAGGGAGGGTAAGAGGGAGGTGTGAGATATTTTAAAAATAAGACACGCTGTTAAATTCCCTGCCAACCTCCGTTCATGCTGAGTAGAGTATAAGTAACAAGCATCAGATAGTTCCTCCAGATGTCAGCTATTTAAAGAGGCACGTGCTGGCGGTTCTGTGGTTGGCAGCTGTCTTTCTCAGCCCTGGTAACCGTCATGGAGGTGGTGATGGTAGTGATGGTTGGTACTGGAGCTGGGGACCTACCTTCAAGAAACTTCTGTCGACGGCAAGTGCATGAGAGAATGTGTTTATATATTTGGGAAATAAAAAAAGTTAGACAGGAGAAGAAATGACTGAATAAATAACTCCAGAAGGCCATCATATCAAAGTTGGTTCAAGTAACATCTGATTTTTAAGTATGGAGCAAGAGGAACATCAGGAAACCCCTCCCAC
This sequence comes from Oryx dammah, assembly GCF_014754425.2. Classification (NCBI taxonomy): domain Eukaryota; kingdom Metazoa; phylum Chordata; class Mammalia; order Artiodactyla; family Bovidae; genus Oryx; species Oryx dammah. The sequence goes on along the minus strand of NW_024070210.1, from coordinate 12,477,462 downwards.
CCATAAAAATTATTTTATTATCCTGGAGAAATTGACTTATAGGCAAAGAAATTGTACAATGAAGTGAAGGATTCTTCAAATTCAATTTTAAACTTTTCCTATGGTTTTATCTAAAGCAAACAGCCTGAAAACAGGCAGCGTGAGACTGTTTTCTTCTATAATATTTTGAATCTCAGTGGTTAAGGACTTTATTAGAGAAAGTAAGTTGACCTATGTAAGATATTGTTAGTAATGATTAGAGTAAAGAGATATCAGGTTTTTTTTCTTGTTTTCAGAATGTGTAGCATTGGTGTTTTAATCTTTACTATAGAAAATGCCTGCTCCCCTTCATCCACTCTTGTGGTATTTTCTTACCACATTCATGCTTAAAACTTTCTGCAGAAGGTTATAATTTAAAAAAAAAGAAAAACAACAACAATCTGTTCTTCAGTTTCTATGAATTCAGACGATTTATTTTTTTTCTTAATTCAGATCTGAGCTCTGTTCTTTCATCTTCTGGAATCCTGTAGTTACTGAGTTTTATCATCTCTCTGAGGATTAGATCTTCTGGTTTTGTGTGGAAATAAAATAAGCTCGCTTCAGCTCTTGGCTTATTGTCGGTGGCAAATTTACTTAACGAGTCATTCTTTTCTCTTTGGAGATGACATTCACGCAAATCACCCTACTACCTTGCGTGAATCAGACACCCAAATAAACAGGTAGTCTGAGAAAAGATAGATGTGTCATTGAGTAAAGGCAGCATTTCTAGCGAAGAATTTTTGGTATTTTTCTTCAACTCTCATCTCTCTCTCTTCTGAGGAGCAAAATGGAGGTGTCTTTTGGTTATATCAAGCACAGGGGGATGAGATGTCCTTCAAACAAATTGTCTTGGAGAGAGACTATGGCCATGGCTTGTGCTTTTTTTTTCCCCCCTTTGCCTTTTGTTTTCTGGATTCTTCCGCAGGCATCCCAGGTTGACACATTTGCAGAGAGAGATAAGAAGCAACCAAACAGAGGAGAAGCGCAACCTGTGGAGTCCCCCTGTGACGGCTTGTGAATGCTCCCGCTGTCCTGTCTTTAGTTAGTCCTCTGGTGGGTCAGGAGAGACTGATCTTTTGTTGATGAAGTTACACAAAACCACTGTGCATCAAAAGGAAGGACCTCCCTTGTCTGCTGTTTCCAGGGATAGGAGAGGAGGTGTTGGTTTCTCTTCCAAGCTCGACTCTAACCTGTCTTCCTCCCTTCAGAGCCACACTGTCTCACAGAAAGCTTCTGTCTTTCAGATGAAAGCTGTTCTGCTGTCAGCCCTTGCAGCTTCTCTCCTGTTTCCCTAAGACCTTTCTCTGCAGAGATCATCATTCTTTTTCTCACATCAATAGTGATGGTTCAATTTTTCCTATGTATATATAATTTTTTTTTTCCTCTTCACCTTGGAGTCATAATATTGAATGAGCCTGAGATTGATATTCTGGGGTTCTTTGGATGGAGTGGGGAGCTATCGTCAGCATATTCCATAGAACTTGGTAAGAAAGTCTGTTCTCCTAATCATTCTTACCCACCCTTCTCTTTCCCTGACCATGGTGTGAAGAATGGCATTTAATCAACTGTTCAGATCAGTTCAGTTGCTCAGTCATGTCCAACTCTTTGCGACCCCATGAATCGCAGCACACCAGGCCTCCCTGTCCATCACCAACTCCAGGAGTCCACCCAGACCCATGTCCATTGAGTCGGTGATGCTGTCCAACCATCTCCACCTTCTCCTCCTGCCTTCAATCTTTTCCAGCATCAGGGTCTTTTCCAATGAGTCAACTCTTCTCATGAGGAGTTTCAGCTTTAGCATCATTCCCTCCAGAGAAATCCCAGGGTTGATCTCCTTCAGAATGGACTGGTTGAATCTCCTTGCAGTCCAAAGGACTCTCAAGAGTCTTCTCCAGCACCACAGTTCAAAAGCATCAATTCTTTGGCACTCAGCCTTCTTCACAGTCCAACTCTCACATCCACACATGACCACTGGAAAAACGATAGCCTTGACTAGATGGACCTTAGTTGGCAAAGTAATGAGCCATCAGGGAAGTGTATATATGTATGTATGTGTGTGTGTGTGTGTGTGTGTGTGTGTATTTACCTTATTAATAAGGTAATACCTTATTATTACCTTAAAATGATACCCAGTCATGTTTCTCACATACAAGTATACATGTACTATGTATTTAAAGAGGATCTATAGCTCTGTACATTCTGTTTTTTAGGGGTCTAACTAAAATGGAATAATATTTTAAGAGTGGAAAATGAAAGAAAAATCTTAGGGCCCCAACAGATAGAAAGGATTGCCTGTCTTAAAAGAGCATTAAAAAGAAAGTGATTAATTTAAAAAATGAAATGGAAAAGGAAACTCTCCTCCACTTAGGGCCAGAGAACTAGGCTAAAGCGGCGAACAGAGAAACGTGTGTTGAAGCGTCCTTTTGACAAGTCCCTTGCCCCGCCCCCACAGCCACCCACAACATAGGTGTGTATTGTCTCTGCATGATTAAGTACCGGGTGCTATTCTGCAGTTCTCAGTCTGGGGGCTGAATTCTTCAGCATCCTTGCCACGTTGCAAAAATAGAAAGCCCCATATCACAGTCATACCACCGCCCCACTTGCCACCTACGGCCCAACAGAAGAGCAGGCGAGCCTCAGTTTCCAAAAAGGTTCTGTATTCCACAAGTTCCTTGAATTCTCAGACCTCAGATGATGTTTTTCCCAGGGAGACAATGGATTCTATTTCCAGAACTCAAGCACCTACTAACCCAGAACATTCCCAGGATCCTAGTCCAGCACTCCTACTATTGCCAGGTACCTGGCGACCTAGGAAGTGTTGTCAGAAGGGCTGTGTAATTGGAATTCCGGTTCGGGGTGCTTGTGACGTATTTCTTATTGCTGCAGATTTGATAACAAGGTCTGGGCTACCCAACCGTGTACTTTCTGTGTCCGCATATTGCAGGGAGGGTAGCTCCTGTGTCTGCGTCAAGGTGGGATTGAAGAGGGAACTCCAGGACCGACAGACAGAGGCTGCAGCTGGGAAAGTTGGAGTGAAGTGCTGCTCTGGATTCTTTGGGATGGAGTGAAGGGGGCAGTTAGATCTGTCTGAGGGGACGGATCAGAGCAGGGGCATGGGGAGATGGGAGCGGGGACGGGGTGGAAGTTGAAGGAGTGGCGCTTGTGTGGTTAATGGAGACTAGTTCAATGGAATTCCACACGTTTTGTTCAGCACCCAATCCTCCGTGTGCCTGAAAAGTGAGCAGAGTTGAGTGACACTGTTTCCACTGTCCTTTCCATCTGTGAGGGGAGGAGACAGACAGGCATATATGCGGATTAGCATTCATGCAGAGGACCTCTTCTGTCCCAGACCTGAAATTCAGTTAGAACGCAGGAAGGAGAGCTTTATTCTGATGGAAAGATTAGGAAACATTGGATAGAAGAGGAAGCATTTGAGGGTAGGCCTGAGGATCTCACTTCCCTGATCTTACCCAGGAAGAGGGTGGGTGAGATCTAAGTCCAGAGGCGGGCGCTGCAGTTCTGGGGGGGTGTGGACAACCAGGAGGAGAGGCCTGGAGAGTGTTCAGGGTTAGAAGGGATGGGCTTCCCTGGTGGCTCAGCTGTAGAGAACCTGCCTGCCATGCAGGAGACCCCGTTTCGATTCCTGGGCCAGGAAGATCCCCTGGAGAAAGGATGGGCTGCCCACTCCAGTAATCTTAGGCTTCCCTGGTGGCTCAGATGGTAAAGAATCTGCCCGCAATGCGGGAGACCTGGGTTCGATCCCTAGGTGGGGAGGATCCCCTGGAGGAGGGCATGACAACCCACTCCAGTATTTCTGCCTGAAGAATCCCCATGGACAGAGGAGCCTGGCTGGCCACAGTCCATGAAATTGCAAAGAGTAGGACATGACTGAGTGACTAAGTACATCACAGCATAAGGCATGATTTTACCTTCTAGAGTGGGTTTCCCTCTTCAGTACCATGTACCTCTCCTTGGTCTCCAAAGAAACTCCAGGCCTGCAGGCAAGTAGCAGCATCGTAGGCAAGAAGGAGTGAGGATGGGAGAGGGCACTGGGGAGAGAGCCTGGGCTTTGAGAAGCTAGAAGGTAGGGGCTAGTAGTTGAGGAGATTTCCCCAATCCCTGCTTGTCCTCTGGCCCAAATGCCACTCAGCTAATAGTGGCAGTCTCAGATCCTGATCAGGTAGGGGAAGGGAGAGAAAAGCATGGCTTTGGAACTCAGATTATGTCTTAGGGTATCTCAGACATCGGCACAGGGGAACATGGGAGAAGACGATTTTTGAACCCATGAGGAAGACCTGGAATGCTGGTTCACATGTTGCGTGGAATTGGTTGTAAGATGGACTACCTTGGTGGTCCTGTGGTTAAGACTCCGTGTTTCCAAGGCAGGGTGCATGGGTTCGATCCCTGGCTGGGGAACTAAGATTCCACATGCCACTCAGTGTAGCAACAAAAGAAAAGAAATTGGTTGTAAGAAAGCCTGGCTCAGTCTGTATTTTGTGAAGTAATTACTAGCCCCGGTTTCCTTGGGCCCTCCCGCCCACCACTTCCTCTAAAAGGACAAGTGAAGTGCCTGATTCTCCAGTGTCTCTCCATGCATATAAATCCCTTCTTTACAGTTCAGTTCAGTTCAGTCGCTCAATCGTGTCTGACTCTTTGCGACCCCATGAACCACAGCACACCAGGCCTCCCTGTCTAACACCAACTCCCAGAGTTTACCCAAACTCATGTCCGTTGAGTCAGTGATGCCGTCTAACCATCGTTACAGAGGCCGAGCCTATGGGTGCTCGCTGGTCACTGAATTCTGAGACAAGGAGGAAAAGAAGGAGTAGAAGAAGAATCTTTGCAGTTTTTTGTTTTTCAAAGGCATAAGGCTTCTATTGGCAAACTGAAATGCTCATTTCTGCATCAGGAATTAGGGAGGAAAACAGATGCCATGGAGAGGCAGTCATCCCGACCACAAGTGCTGTACTCAGAAGAGACCCTTCAAAGCAGAGCCAGCTCCGCATTTCAGGAAAGGCAGGTGGCTGTTGACCTTCACAGAGGCCTGGGGAGAGTGGATGGTTCCCGGTCGATAGGTACAAGGTGAGGGAGGAGGTGGCTGGCTCTCAGCCTCCACTCTTCTGTCAGCTGTTAGGGCCTGCCTCTGTGACTGCTCCCTGGAAAAGGACAATGCAACCCACTCCAGTATTCTGGCTGGGATAATCCCCTGGACAGAGGAGTCTGGTGGGCTGCAGTCCACGGAGTCGCAAAAGAGCTGCCCGTGACTGAAGCGACGGAGCACACGGGCATGCAGGCACTGTGACTACTGCTGGAATTCCAGCTGCAAGATCTCTGCAGCTGGCAGTGAGAGGCTTACACACTGTAGGTGTGTGTGTGTGTGTGTGTGCGTGTGTGCGTGTGCGTGTGTGCGGCCACACACTCTCTCTCTGGCCTCCATGCTTGATCCCAGCCTTAATAATGACCTACTCAGCGAAATGGAATTCTAATCATTCACCGTCTCTTGACCATTGCCAAGTAGAAGGACACAAAGTCTTTATATTAAAATTCAGAGCAACTTAAAAGCCATCATTTGGAGCCTTACACATCATTCTTCGATGGAGTGCTCTTATTAGCCACAGGTACAGAAGCCTTCATGTTGTCGATCACACAATATCATGTCTCTATAACATGGTAGGTGAGTACTGGCATAAGTCTAAAAAAATTAGCAAGCCTACTGTCTAAATGAACATGCTAAATGTTGAGCATTACTGAGCATCATTATGTTTCAGAAGGTCTCTTTTGCCCTGAGTTCAGGTAACATGTTCAACTTGTATGAAAGCATATTTTGGTGCATTTGAATGTGTATATGTATGTGTTTGTGTGTGTATCTTACTCACTAGTAACCAGAGATAAGCAGGATCATGTTAACAATTTAATTAGGAGGTAGGAGATATGGATCTTACTTTTACTCATGTTTTTATGCATCTTTGAGCACGTTCTCTTTCTAGAACTCCATATACTCATCTGTAAAATGAGGAATTTGAAGTGATCAGTGGTTCTTAAATAATTTGGAGGTCATGAACTTCTTTAAAAATCTGAAGAAGTCTTTGCACTTTCTTTCCAGGAGAAAGAAAAAAATATACAACCAGACTAAATCGAATTTAGTTTCAGGAAGGAGTTTTACAGACCATTTTCAAGGCCATTATATTCAGCCATAGATATTATGCAATACATAATATGTACTTTATAATTGCACAGTTCCAAAGGGCACAGTTCATATAGACTAATGACACCCCTTCAGAGTTGAGCAAAGAGGTGGCTCTCTTTATAGCAATTCCTTAAACTCCAGGCTAAGAACTCTTGGGCCAAATGAACTCTAAGAGTCTTTATGGATCTTGTTGTTGTTCAGTTGCCAAGTGGTGTCCAACTCTTGCAATCTCATGGACTGCAGCACTCCAGGCTTCCCTGTCCTTCACTGTCTCCTGGAGTTTGCCCAAACTCATGTCCGTTGATTCAGTGATGCCATCCAACCATCTCATTCTCTTTTTATGGATCTGAATGTCCCTAATTCCACAGTGACATTATTATTTTCAAAAACCTTGTGTTAGCTCAAGCTGTGAAATAAAATACACCAGCCTAGATGGCTTAAACAACAGAAGTGTACTTCCTCATAGTGCTGGAAGTCCAGGATGCCAGTGGTGATGTTTCTCCTGAGGCTTCTCTCCTTGATTTGCAGATGGCCACTTTCTCTTGTCTTTACATGGCTCTTTTCTCCATAGCTGCACACTCCTGGTGTTGCTGCTTCTTCCAAGGACACCAAACTTATTAGATCAGGGTCCCACCCTTATGACATCATTTAATTATAAGTGTCTCTTTAAGAGTCCTTTTTCCAAAAACAGCCACATTTAGGGGTTAGAATTTTAACATACGAATTTCAGAGAAACATAATGCAGTCTCTGATAAACCCCAAGTTGGTCAAGGCATTCTAGAGAGGAATGGTTAACAACTAGATGAATCAAAGCATCTTTTAAATCTCCCCATCTTTTAAATAAGTCTATCAAAAATTAGAATAACTATGCTGCTTTCTGAAGCAGGGATTTATAATTGATTATTTAAATCTTTTTCCTGCTGTTCTTATTAAAGGGAACACTTTCACAGAGGTTTTTCTTTGTTTGTTTGTTTTTCTTTGTTTTGAATAGTAAAACCAAACGAAACCAAACCTAAACACAAAAGCTATTTAAAAACTTGGTGCTGTAGAAATACATTAACTTCATTTGGAATTGGTCATCAAGAGCCACGGTCAAGGGTTATATGTACTGGGGAAAGGAATGAGTTTGGGGAGGAGAAATTATAATAACCCATAAATATTTTCACTGTTTGTTTTCCTTTGGGCCATGCATGTAATCACCCTCCTGAGATGTAAATGAAAGCAACTGGAAGTGTCTTCCACATCTGGTACCTGGGGGTGGGGCAGCTGGGAGGGTTTCTATTTCTGCTAGTCCTGATTTTCCTTTCAACTGTAGTGGGAGAGTGGGGGCTGAGGAGAAAAGGCTGAGAGTTTCTTGTAGTCTTTCAAAATTTATTATTGCTCCCTTAGTGTCATATTTAGTAACCACCATCCGGCTGAGTAACTCCCAAAACCAACAACCTTTGTACACCCACCCCTACCTCCCCTAGCCCGTGCAGGAACTAAATGAGAGGTGTCCAGAGAGAGGAGGTTTAAAGAATGTGCTGGCTGTTGTTATTCCTAAAGCTTCACCGTGACTCTCTGGCTGTTTAATGTGTTTAGCAGTGACTCAAGCCTGTGAGTGATGTTACGGACCCCCTGAGAGTATGCCACGCCACCCAGTAGTACCGTGTCCCTACGTCTTTCTCCTTCTGGATGCACCCACCTTTCTATGTTCATCTTCTCTACTCCGACAAGGTACACATTTTTAGGAAATGGCAACAATCAAGCACGATGCCTCCCTCTGTGATCTTTACACCCACACAGACGTACTCCCTTGGTTGAAGTGGCTCACTCTGTCCTTGAATTGGGCTGAAAGGGACGTCACTGAAGACGTCTCCTCTCATACCACCCCTCCCCTGTGGATTCTCTTCTCGATTGCTAGAGAATCCCCAGCAAACATTTTGTCTTCTGCGTTCATCTGCTTAAAATTAACGAGTGAGTGGTTGGCCACGCCAGGCAGGAGAGAGGCACAGCAGGAGAGATAAACAGTAGATATTATTATTCCAGCGTGGTGTACTTGTTGGCCTCAGTGTCTCTTATGCAGATTTAAATTTTAGAAAACAGATAGTCTATATGAGATAGCCCATCGTTGAGTGGCTTGGTATCTGGCAATTAATGTTAGAGCAAAAAATTAAGACCCAGTTATTTTCATTTCTCAAGAGCATGACAATGAGTCTCTCAAGAGCATGACAAGGAGTCTCTCAATCTACATATTAAGCCACTGGAAATCATATAATAGAGTTTTTTCTTCATTAAAACTTGGTTTAAGGGGACAAAAATGTGGTCTTTCTTCTACTATAGCTTGTTAAAAGCTATCTGATTTTCTCTGGCTCCAAGTTTCCATATGTATATGCTTTTTGTCATCCTCTTCTATAGCTTCAAAATAAGCTCCATGTACCTCACTGTTAATGATGGTATTACTCATAGCAAAGATCTCTTTTGGAATATTGTTTCCAGGATTTTAACTTAGAGAGGATCAAACAGCAGGGAGTGTCAGATGCATTCTCCTGGTGTATAGTTTCCAGATTGAGTAATACATTTTGAAAGTGTAATTGATTTTGTCAGGATCTGGGGTTTTGGAGTAAAGATTGGCAGTCTCAGGAAATGTACATCATCTGTATTCATGAAATAGTAACAAGATTGCTGTTAGTGTTCTGGGGACTCCTTTTGACCTACAAAGAGAAGGGAGCAAATTCAGAGATGAAGAGCTTGGCTGCCATTTGTGACAGAAATATAGGCAGTAATTTATTTATTTGCATTTCCTAAGACTCCAGTAATTTTATGAACAGCTACAAGTTATCTGAATATGAAATACTGTAGATTAGCAACTAATTTAATACAATCCCTGTGACCTTTCTATCTTTAGATAGTGAACACAAAATATTTTTTAGTTTGTAAAGTATCAATTGCATAGGCATTATAAGAGTCAATATATAATGAAAAGACTTTGACTATCATTTAATTCTAATATATATAATTAAAAGTTGTTTATATGAAATATATTAAACAGTTTGATCTCAGGTCACTTTCTGAAAGCATCCTTCTAATACTCCACTATATACAGAAAGTGGTAATTAAGGACATACAATATTTTTTAAACACACATGAATTTACCTCCTTTTATTTATCATTTTTATTTATCTAATTTTATTTCATTTTATTGATAAATGAGAGATTATGTACTTCATTCAGTCACAAATGTTACAGATTTTTGTAACTGATTTAGATACATTGTATTTTGGGCAAAACATATGGAGTGAAATTATTTATTCTTCATTATTTGTGTATGATTCTAATACATGACTACTTTTTGCATTATGTTTCATAAGTTTATAAAAGGGTGAGGGTGCATGCTAAGTCACTTCAGTTGTATCCAACTCTTTGTAATCCTGTGGACTGTAGCCTGCCAGGCTTCTCTGTCCATGGGATTCTCCAGGCAAGAATACTGGAGTGGGTTGCCATACCCTCCTCCAGGGAATGACCCAGGGATCGAGCCCTTGTATCTTATGTCTCCTGCGTTATCAGGCAGATTCTTTACCACTAGCACCACCTGGAAAGCCCTGTGAAATGATGTGTGTGTATGTGTGTGTGTGTGTGTGTGTGTGTTGGAGAAGGTGATGGCACCCCACTCCAGTACTCTTGCCTGGAAAATCCCATGGACGGAGGAGCCTGGTAGGCTGCAGTCCATGGGGTCACGAAGAGTCGAACACGACTGAGCGACTTCACTTTCACTTTTCACTTTCATGCATTGGAGAAGGAAATGGCAACCCATTCCAGTGTTCTTGCCTGGAGAATCCCAGGGACAGAGGAGCCTGGTGGGCTGCCGTCTATGGGGTCGCACAGAGTCGGACACGACTGAAGCGACTTAGCAGCGGTGTGTGTGTGTAATTGTTCTGTCCAGGATTGCATGTATGTCCATTAATTCTGATCTGTTAATTATGCTTGTAATAGCCTCTTTTTTTCTCCAGCTTATTCTGTAGGTTTTAACAAGAAGAATATAGGTCATCTATTCAATAAATAGTTATTAAGCTCTTAACATGGGTTAAGCATTGTTATAATTCCTGGAAATTAACAGTGATATAAAGAACAAAAACGTCTACCCCCATGGAATATACATTTTAGTGGGGATTTTGATCATGGATTTGTCATTTTTTCCAGTCTATCAATATGTGTTTTATATTTATTTTAGGTTATGTTATTAGGTATACACAGTTCAGAACTGTTATATCCCCTGGGTTAATGGTTTTTCTTAAGACGCGACGATAACATTTTTTATGATAACATCTGTTTTGTCCAACATTTATATTTCTGAATCTGTTTTCTCTTGATTAACATTTTCCAAGTATATTTGTTAGAACATTGACTTGAGGGTATGATAATTTCTCTAGGTCCTACACAGTAACGCTTGCCAGGTGGCTCAGTGGTAAAGACTCCGCCTGCCAGTGCAGGAAAGGCAGATTCGATCTTGGGTCAAGAAGATCCCCAGGAGAAGGAAATGGCAACCCAGTCCAGTACTCTTGCCTGGGAAATCCCATGGACAGAGGAGCCTGGTGGGCTACAGTCCATGGGGTCTGAAAGAGTCGGACATGACTTAGCACCTAAACAACAGCAACAACCACAGTCCATACACAACCACAGGTGACTTTTTACTTGTTTCTAAGTCATACTGCTTTAGGCCACTTACTAGTGTGTAAGAGAAAGGGACCTTCTGCCTTTTTAAAACACTGTTATGTAGTCTCAATTAGAAAACAGCCAAATCAATGACCTAATTAATATACCTGGCAAATGTCAACCAAAAGGAAGCAGTTCCCTTGGTTGAAGTTGGCTCATCTCCACATCCACCTTCCAGAAAAGGGACAAAGAAGTACAAAACATGTGTCCTTCTCTGAAGATGTGAGCTGGAAGTTGCATACATCACTTTGTAGCATTCAGCAGCAGAACAGTAAATTCATTCAGGCTGTAGATTCTGTAAATAGATGATGTTGGTTCAGATCCTGGTTCTGCCATCTACCAGCTATGGAAAGTGACAATGTGTATCTCCTTTCCCCAGTTATACGATAGGGAGAAAAAGAAGTGTTAACAGCTCAGTCGTGTCTGACTCTTTGCTATCCCATGGACTGTAGTCCGCCAGGCTCCTCTGTCCACGGGATTCTCCAGGCAAGAATACTAGAGTGTGTTGCCAGTTCCTTTTCCAGGGGATCTTCCCAGGGATTGAACTTGGGTCTCTTGCATTGCCAGCAGATTCTTAACAGGGACACAATAACACCTAACTTACATGCATTAAGGAAATATCAGTTATTATTCTCATTTTGAAGCCGCCACAAACAAGTATTTGCTAGTGGTGGTAGTGGTAGTGATTCAGTGTTTACTTAGATTTAGAGCTATCATGCCAGTTCCTTTCACCCATCATTTCCTTTTGAATGCCACTCCTTTTCTCTGGGGTTGTTTTCTTCATACTGAAGTACAGCCTTTCATGATTATGCCAGTGATAGTCTGTGAATGGTAAGCTTTCTCAAACTTTTTTCATCTGAAAGTGTGTTAGGTTTGCCTCCACTCTTAAAAATTTGACTTGCCTAATTAAATAAACCTAGATTGAAAGGCAGCTTCCTTTCAACACAAAGCTATTATAATTCACTGTCTTGTAAGCTTTATGTAAAAGTAACCTGTTGATTTTAAGATTTTTATGTTTAATTTTGGTGTTTGGAGTTTCATTATGATGAGCCAAAGTGTGATGATGGGCACGCACACTCTCTTTGCTTTAGGATCCTTTAGCCTACAGGGAGTTCACCGCAGTGGTCTGTGATGACTTAGATGGTTCAGATGGAGGTGGGGTGGGGTGGGGTTGGGTGGGAGGGAGGTCAGCAAGGGAAGGGAGGTATATGTACATGAAGCTGACTGACTTCATTATGCTGCAGAAACTAACACAGCATTGTAAAGCATTGTAAACCACCCCCCCACCCAAAAAATATAAAGATAGGTAAAGCTCAAAAAAATTTTTGTATTACTTAACTATAAAACAAATCATTATCTTTTTTTATTACCCTTTCCTCCCTTTCTAGAAATCTTAATAGTTGTATGTTGAAATTTTCATTTGATTTTTCATGGTTCTTACTCTCTCTTGTATTATATAAATCTTTTTCTTGCTATGCTACATTCTGAAAGTTTCTTTAGTTCTTTCCTCCAGTTCATTAATTTTCTCTTCAGCTGCATTTTCATAATCTATCCACTGACTTCTCCAAAAATAATTCACTGGCTGTGTTGCATTTCCAAATGACTTTAGCTCTTTATTAAGTATGCTCATTATCACATTATTTTTTTTCTCCCCTATGGTTTCTGCAGTTTTTTTATTTAGTCGTTTCAACCATTTGGGGGCAATTTCTTTCAGACTGTTCTGTTATCTCACATTCTTAGATTTCTTACTCTTCTAGTCCGTGTCTGTTAACTCTCTCACGGTGGATAATGTTCTTACTGGATAATTATTTTTCTTATACTCTTATTTTATGTTGATGTTGCTATAGGAGCCATGCATGCTATACTCTAGAGGAATATTCTAGAGAAATATTTCAGCTTCTTATGACACTGACAGGTCATTTTCTGTCTCGATATCTCAGTTTGCCTAACTTTCTTAAGTGTCTTCTGAATACTTAACTATTTCTTTCTTATCCAAACCAGTTACTGAGGAATAATGACCTTGTCTTGGTTAGAGAGGGAGAGAGAAGTGTATTTTTTGCTTTTTGTTCAGGATTTTCAAGACACATGTCTTTATTTAGGGGAATTCAGTTTTATTTATGTTCAGTCCACCAGGATTCCCTGCTGGGAGATAAAGGACGATAGGGCAAGCAAGTCAGCATACTCTTCCCATAGCAATGAGCTTTTCACCAATGAAAAATATCCCCTTTGATCACAGGAACAGCAGCTGTGTAGGTGTTGCTAGTGGGGGAAAAAACACAATAATCTTTGGTGTTTAAAATAGAAGCATAAAATTGTTAATTTGTCTAAAGACAACTTGCACTGCATGCAGTAATAAAAAATGAAGTTTTAGTGCAACAGTACTAGATTAATTTTACAGAAGTCTAAAATTTCTCATCTTGTGTGAGGTTTTAATAAACAACCATGTGCTATGATTTTTGTAGCAAGAAGGAATCGGGTTTGAGCCTCAAAATAAAGCCAAGAGATTACATTTAAGTAAATGCAGAGGTTAAGGGCAAATTGAAATTTTAAAAGAAATTTTAATTGTTATTATATATAAGTTTGAAAAGAAATTTAGAGGTTATATATTCCATCCACTCATTTACTGAAAGACAGCAACTTTAGTATCCCTAAAATTGTCCCATTCCTGTGATAGAGAGCCTGCTATCTTACAAGATATTCTTTCCAATTTGTACTAGCTCCAGATGTTGAAAAGTTCTTCCTTATAATGAGATGCTTGCATATTTTGTGGATATATTTTTTGGGGGGGAGATATATGTAAATGTGTGTGTATATATAAATGTATACACTTTTGCATATATGTATGTGTACAGGCATATATATGTATATATACATATATATGTATACATATACATATATATGCATATCCTATATATGTGTTTGTTTATATCTATCTATCTACCTATGAGATTTTTCTCTCCTACAGTAGTTAAATGTTTGTTAATTCTATTTCACAAACATCCATTTAATGTCTTTTACTGTTCTGGTATTTTGCTAAGTTTGAGAGAGGGAATACTACAATCTCCATGAGAAAACAGGTTTTCAAAGGCTAGGCAACTTAGCCAAGGTCACACAGCTATTAAATAACGGAGCAAGGATTTGAACATAAGCTATCTGGCCCTAGAACTTAAGCTGTTTGACCCTCAGACCAGGCCCCAGTTCCCTACATGATTCCTCTATAAACTGTGTAGGGGATCCAGATATAAACCCAACTGATGATAAGAGAATGTGACAAATGTTAACAGAAGATAGGGAAGAACAACGAATTCCGCTTGTTCAGATTGGAAATTGTAGATTTTGAAGACATAGATATCATCAGTGCCAAAATAGTGTTATCTTAAATGTTGTCTCATCTATTTTAGGAGCAGTCTATTTCTCTTGCTATGACACAAACTTACATCTCAGTATTCCCCTGTCCTCACCACCAGTTTTGGAAAGTGCAAAATCCTCAGTACCACTGAGAAATGCCCTTATTACTCATCTTGCAAACATTTTTGGAACTGCTTAGATAACACTTTTGTACCTTCTGTTTGGGGAACATTCATCTCATCTCTCGCCCTGCCAAGACTTCTCTGTTAACTGGATTTAAGACTGCATGATATAAAAGAGAAAATGGCCAGTTATTTTATATCTCTGTCCCTCTGTCTTAGAAGATATACTCTTCATGGAATTGTGAGACAGATGCTTGTATACAATGGATGCTTAAACTATAACGTTCATAGGACTAAAGGATAGTCTAATGAATTGGATCCAATGAGTATTTTAGTTTCTGAAAAGTAAGTGTGCAGGAGAAATTGAACAAAGGAAAACTCCTGGCTGTGCTACAATGTAACTTTTTATTTATGTGGTATTTATTTGACAACTCTGAATTAGGCAACCCAGTCATTTGACATGAAAAACAGGGTTTCCAATAGGTAAGTTTCTCCTTTTCTCCTCTCCTTTCCTCTTTCCTTCCCTTCTCCCATGGTCTGTTTTGTTTGTTTGTTTGTTTGAAGTAAAAAGCTGACACCTTTCTGAGATTTTCAGGATTTAGCAATCTAACTGTCAAGTGAAAGCTAAGCTTAAAACTTGCCCCCTCCAGGAAGCCTTCTGTGGTTGATTCAACCCAACACTACTAATCTCCTTACATTGACATTTCTGCTTCTCTGCCTATTTGAAATCATTCAAGGCCTCACCATCCTCATGGTACCATGGTACCATGGTTCATGGTAATAGTTAACCTAAGCATTTACAGTGTTCCTTTCATATATATCTTCTCATTTACCCCTTAAAACAATCTTATGAGTTTTGAAGTATTCATGTTTATACTACTTAGGAAATAGGCTCAGTGAGTTTAAAATAACTGCTTTGAGGTCACAGGGAGTGGATCAAGATTTGAACTCTAGTCCTTTGTCACTAGGGTCACCTGTCACCTTGTATATGAATCCCTCCTCAGAGTCTCTTTCTCCCCACAGTGGATTAACTCCATTCTCTATTCATGGAACAACAGACTGGTTCCAAATAGGAAAAGGAGTACGTCAAGGCTGTATATTGTCACCCTGCTTATTTAACTTATATGCAGAGTACATCATGAGAAATGCTGGGCTGGAGGAAACACATGCTGGAATCAAGATCGCTGGAAGAAATATCAATAACCTCAGATATGCAGATGACACCACCCTTATGGCAGAAAGTGAAGAGGAACTAAAAAGCCTCTTGATGAAAGTGAAAGAGGAGAGTGAAAAAGTGGCTTAAAGCTCAACATTCAGAAAACTAAGATCATGGCATCCAGTCCCATCACTTCATGGCAGATAGATGGGGAAACAGTGACACTTTATTTTGGGGGCTCCAAAATCACTGCAGATGGTGACTGCAGTCATGAAATTAAAAGATGCTTACTCCTTGGAAGGAAAGTTATTACCAACCTAGACAGCATATTAAAAAGCAGAGACATTATTTTGCCAAAATGGTCCATCTAGTCAAGGCTATGGTTTTTCCAGTGGTCATGTATGGATGTGAGAGTTGGACTATAAAGAAAGCTGAGCACCAAAGAATTGATGCTTTTGAACTGTGGTGTTGAAGAAGACTCTTGAGCATCCCTTGGACTGCAAGGAGATCCAACCAGTCCATCCTAAAGGAGATCAGTCCTGGGTGTTCATTGGAAGGACTGGTGCTGAGGCTGAAACTCCAATACTTTGGCCACCTGGTGCAAAGAGCTGAGTCATTTGAACAGACCCTGATGCAGGGAAAGATTGAGGGCAGGAGGAGAAGGGGACGACAGAGAATGAGACAGTTGGATGGCATCACCGACTCGATGGACGTGGATTTGGGTGGACTCCGGGAGCTGGTGATGGACAGGGAGGCCTGGCGTGCTGCAGTTCATAGGGTCGCAGAGTCGGACACGACGGAGCGACTGAACTGACTGAACTGCTCTTCTGTATTGTTTGGCTATGCCTTTGTTCCAGCACTTACCATATTGTATATGGGAAACTGAACATAGAGATGGGATTGATGGTTTGTTTTGTTTTTGATGGCTTTTTCCCTTGCTAGATTATAAACTTCTTAAGGTTTGAAATCTTCTTTTTCATCCCAGTCTCCTGTACTTCATCTGGCTCCTTGCACATAGTTACAGTATACTTCATGTTCATGAAATACATGCACCAAAATAATTGTTGATGGCTCACTGGTAGAGAATCTGCCTGCAAATGCCGGAGACACAGGAGACGTGAATTCGATCCCTGGGCCGCGATGATCCTCTGGAGGAGGAAATAGCAACTCACTCTAGCATTCTTGGCTGAAAAAAATCCCATGGACAGAGGAGCCTGGTGGGCTACAGTCCATGGGGTCACAGTGAGTTGGACACGACTGAGCATCTAAGCACAAGAATACAACAAAATACTAAGTAGAACCTAGTTCAGAGGTACATTCTTAGTAACTTTAAAAAAATATTGAATTATGGTAAAATGCCAGATAAATCCAATGGAAATTATTACAGGATTTAAAAGCCATGCTTTTTAGGAAGAAGGCTAAATAATTGAAATTTATAGTTTATTTGAGAAACGAAGGTGAGAAAATTAAGAGATGAGACAGAAAAGTAGCCCAAGAGAACTTCCATATCCCAAAGTAGACGGAAACTGCGTGAGCTCCACCGTTATGTTGGAAAATGATTACTGACGAAACGAGGCTGGGTTCCGGCACTCCACGTTATCTGATTCTGGGGCCATGGTGAGCTTTATTGTTTTGGAGGTGAAAGATGTTTGTGAGAAGGATATGATTAAGCTGCTCCCCATTCTGCTAAATATATGGGCAAAGAGAATCTAGTGAGTCAGGTAACACAGGGGAGTAACTTTCCATTCTACGTTTGGGAGTTGCAAGGGGATCTTTTTGTTTACCCAGTCCTCTTGAGATTTGTCAACGAGAAGAAAAAAAACCATCTGCAGAGATGCATTTCAAGGAGTCAGTTGGAGGAAAAGACAATTATTTTCATACTCGCATTTATTGACCCTTTACTGTTTATACACACAGTGCCAGGCACTGTTTATACACACTTTACATGTAATACCATTCCAAATCCTCAAAACAAGCCTTTGTGTTAGATAGCATGATTATTCCCATTTCACAGAGGGAGAAGCTGTGATATAGAGGGGCTAAGGACCTTGCCAACATTTTTCAAAACAGGTAGAAAGCAAAATCAAGACGTTGAACCTAGGCAGTCAAGGCACCAGAACCCTTGATCAAAATCAGCATGCATGCTTTCAAAGTGTCTTCTAAATACTTGATTTGATAATTTCCCTGTAAACATACAAAGGGTGTTATTACTTCTGTTATTATATAACAATCATTCACTTTGTAAACTAGATTAAGATAAATATGATCTCTGATAGCCGATGTAAGCTTAGAGAAGACTAACGGGAGTTTAAATGCCCCAGTTTCTTTATGACTAACTAACTGAATCCTGTCCTCGATTAAAAGGAAAGTTGTTTCTATGAGAAAATAATTTCACTTGGATTTCCAAGGAAGCTGGCTAAGGTTTATATAGGAATATTTTATGTATTTTCTTTTCTTTAAAGAAATGTGTAAAATTCCAACAAAACAGATATCCCAGAGCCATTGATCAACAGATTTGGAAAATTTCCTGGAGAGTTTTTTCTCAACACCCAGACTCCTGATATCCCAATCTCAGCCACAAGGAGGACAAGAGAACAACTATGGATGTTTGTGTGAAGGATAAATTAAAGGAACAGAAGCAACATATTCTCTAAATGATGAAATTATACAAGGATGCTGTCATCTTTGTTTTTTTAAATCAAAATACATGTAGGAGTAATACTTAAAAGAATAAAGCTTCTCTTTTATATTCTCAAATGTAAAACATAATCAAAACCTGCTTTTTTGCAGGATGGCTTTCTTAAATAAATGAGCAGAAGGATGAATTATGTGGCTATAAATAAACCCACTGACATATAATAAAGCAAATTTCGATTGCTTTATGGAACCCTTGGATATATTTATAGCCGTGTTAACGTGTATTTTTTCAGGACTTGGATTTCATTTCACATTATGAGAGTTTAGTTGTTTTTGTTTTTCTCTTCCCTAAACTTACTCTTTGGAACTGTGTTTCAAGAGAAATGTAAGGATTTGTACTCTGTATATTTGGGGAGAAAAAGGGTCCTTGTCAGAATTTAGGGCTCACAGAGAAACAGACTGCCCTAGTGCTTTCTGTCTGTGCCGTCAGATCAGCTGTACCTGCAGCCAATAACTGAATGGGCGTCTCGTGCCAGCAGCAACGTGGAAAGCTGGAGGCTATGCAAAGCGAGAAAAGGAGTGTGCAGGCACGGAGACAGAAAGTATTGTGAGAGACTGACAGGGCAATGGCGCATTAGATTCCTGGCACCTGACACCATTAAGTACTATCGTGGGGTGTATTTTAGGAGCCAGAAAATTCCCCAGAGTACTTCATAGCTGAGGTTTCCACCAGTTGGCTCAGTGGTAAAAGAACTTGCCTGCCAATGCAAGAGACACAGGTTTGATCCCTGGGTCGGGAAGATCCCTGGAGGAGGAAATGACACCCCACTCCAGTATTCTTGCCTGGGAAATCCATGGACAGAGGAGCCTGGTGGGCTGCAGTCCATGGGGTCACAAAGAGTCAGACATGATTGAGCGACTGCACGGGTACGGATGTACCCACCAAAGCAAGACAGAGAGTGTCAGATGGATCAGGATTCTCGTATCTTATCTTGGGACAGTCTTTTTTGAGGGGAGAGGAGAGGAAGGGGGAGATTAAAATGGGGAGAAGAAATCTACAGTGCCAAATTCTGCAGCCTGAAATAATAGAGAAACCGAGCTATTAACCCAGGCAAATTCAGCCACAGGACTTTTTTTTTTTTTTTTTAAGCTGCATTTCATTCAGAAACTTAAGGCTCCAAAAAGTCTGGTTAGGATTGCCATGGCGGTTTATCCAAGTGGAGCTAAGCGTGGTTGTTCCTGTGAAATTATTTATACTTTTCAACTTTAAATCTGTGGTGAGCATAACGTTTCTAAATCTATTTCTCTTTCTATCTTAAAAACAGACTCTCATCTTTATTCTTCACTTCATTCCTAAGTGTTCTCACTCAAAGGACCCACTAGAAAAGATAACTCAGAGGGAAAGAGGGGAGCCTTTTGTGATGGTCCAGGTGAAGACCAACCCCTTTAACCAGAACTGCAGATGCAGGCAGTATCTACGGTTTATCCCTGGATCTAAAAATCTAAACAACAACAACCAGCTTAATAGATCAGCCTAATATAAACTTGGGGCTTCCCAGGTGGCTCAGTTGGCAGGAGACGCAGGTTCAATCCCTGGGTCAGGAAGATCCTCTGGATAAGGAAATGGCAACCCAGCCCTATTCTTGCCTGGAAAATTCCATGGACAGGGGGACTACTGAACCATGGTGGGTGGGCTACAGCCCATGGGATCGCAAAGAGTTGGACATGACTGAGTGACTGAACGTGCACATTCATTGTAAACTCTAATAGACCTGAGAATGCCATGAATTAGAAAAGAAGTCTAAGTAGGAATGTGTTAACTAGAAGAAGAGAAAAGAAGGAGAGAAAGAAAATGAAAAAAAAAATTTCAACAATGTGTTAAATTGGAGGAGGACATTGTTTTTTATCAGGATAATTGTGGATTACCACTTTAAAGAGAAAGAAGAAAAATAAACCAGTCTTGCATTTGTCCTCTGATATATCTTCTCTGTGTTCTACTCGGTCCCCAAGTGGAATCAACCTTACCAGAATTCACAGATACTTCTTTTGACATTTTGTGAAAAGTAAATAAATAAATGATAAGTATGACAAGTAAAATGAATAGTTCCAGCTGTGATGCACCAGTGGCATTTCCAGATTTTGTACTGCATTAAGGATTTATTTTTCACTTTGTTGCCTAGCAGAGAATTAATTGGAAGGTCCATCTAAACTTCCTATCCTTCCTTGGGATTAAGGAAAAAAAAATACAGTCTCCAATACTCAATGCCAATTCAGAAAAGAAGAAAAGCATTAAGTGGATAGGTGGTCAACTCATGATCTCTGCAAATATGTGTCTCTGGGGGTCAGTGTCACTAAAGCCAGATAAATATGTCAGTGGAATGAATGGTATATAAAAAAATATGCATATAAGGTTGGAAGGGCTTCCCTGGTGTCTCAGCTGGTAAAGAATCCCACTGCGACCCAGGAGACGAGTTCAGTCTCTGGATTAGGAAGATCCCATGGAGAAGGAAATGGCAACCCACTCCAGTATTCTTGCCTGGGAAATCCCATGGACAGAGAAGCCTGGTGGGCTACAAGGCCATGGGGTTGCAGCAGTCAGACACAACTTAGCAAGTAACCATACCACATGAGGTTGGAAATTGATTCCTTGGATGCATTAATTCAGCAAATGTTTACTGAGCTTCTACTCTGTGCTACCCACTCTTGTGCACACAGAAAATATAGGGGAGACCAAGGCAAAGGTTCAACTTCCAGGGAACTTCCAGTCTTTTTAAAGAGACAGACCATGAACAAATATAAATAAAATAATTTCAGAAAGTGGAGTGCTTTGAAGAAAACAGAACATGGTCATGGGATAAAGTACCTTTTGGGGTGGTTGTAGCTTACTTTAGGTAAGGGTTAGAGAGGGCTTCTGAGGAGGTCACATCTGCAGTGAAAATCACATGAAAATCTTAGGGAAGAGTGTTCCAGAGAAGAGGGCCCAGCATGTTTAAAGGCCTTGAGTTGGGAAAGAGCTTTGCACATTCAAGAGCAAAAAGCAGGTCCAGGAGACTGCGGCATAGAGAGTAAGAGGTCATCTGGAAGAAGATGGAGTTGGAGAACTAGGGATAAGCCAGGTCATCTAGGTCTCTTTAAGGCCATGATACAGAGACAAAGTCCAAAGTGAGATTCCATCTGGAGGAGGACATCAAGGAGTGGTTGGATTGAATGGGAATTATCATCGACGTTAATGGAGGATGCCTAGGATATTAATTTTTTTTTTTTCACTTTTGTCATAATAGTTGCCTGAGACCCTAAACATGTACTTAACCTTCTTGGAGTTTTAGCTTATTTTTCTATTAAACAAAAATTACTGCCACTCTTTACTGCTATGCCATTATCTCATTTAATATTCCCAAGAACCTTATAAGGGGAGGAAGAACTATCCCCATTTTACAGAGAAGGAAATCAGGTCTTAAATCAGGGTATAAATCAGGTCTCCATCAATCACCCCTCTCTCTTATTGTGCTGCTGTTGAGTACATGTTGCTAGTTTAAAACATCATGTTCATGGGCCACGACCCAAAGGCATGAAAGATCACGAATGAGGGCCATCCCATTGGAGGCTGTGGATCTTGAATCACCCTTACAGCCAAGAGCCAGAGCAGCTGGGATGACTGTGCACCATTTACCGCAGGCAGCAGGCATCTTCAGGAGAACACCGATTTCCTAACCAGAGCACCAAGTCACCATCACAAAGTCTCAAAGGGACTTGATGTTTGACTTTGAAGGCAAATCATTTCTAGGTTTGATATCTTTTTGTTAGAGACAGATAATGCTAACTTATTCAACATCTCTTCAAGGTGCCCCAAGAATAAATAGGACCGTCTTAATCTCTTATTCTCAGTCAGGAGGCCTGAGATGTTTCTTGAGAGCAGGAATATGATAGGTGCTATAAACTTCTTTTTAAAAAAGAAATGCTGCATAAGTACTGTGTGTGTGTGTGTGTGTGTGCGTGTCTCTCTCGCTATCTATCTATCTATATACACACAAATATATATATATACATGCATGCTCAGTTGCTTCAGTCGTGTCCAACTCTTTGTGACTGCATGGACTATATAACCTGCCAGGCTCCTCTGTCCATGGAATTCTTCAGGCAAGAATACTGGAGTGGGTTGCCATGCCCTCCTTCAGGGAATCTTCCTGACCCAGGGATCAAACCCACGCCACTTATGTCTACTGCATTCACAGGTAGGTTCTTTAATACTAGTGCCACCTGGGAAGCCTGTATATAAATATATATAATCAAGCGTTGAAGAATTGATGCTTTTGAACTGTGGTGTTGGAGAAGACTCTTGAGAGTCCCTTGGACTGCAAGGAGATCCAACCAGTCCATCCTAAAGGAAGTCAGTCCCGAATATTCATTGGAAGGACTGATGCTGAAGCTGAAGCTCCGGTACTTTGGCCCCCTGATGTGAAGAACTGACTGGAAAAGACCCTGATGCTGGGAAAGATAGAAGGTGGGAGGAGAAGGGGATGACAGAGGATGAGATGGTTGGATGGCATCACCGACTCGATGGACATGAGTTTGAGCAAGCTCCGGGAGTTGGTGATGGACAGGGAGGCCTGATGTGCTGCAGTCCTTGGGGTGGCAAAGAGCGACTGAACAGAACTGAAGACATATAGACACGATTTAACCAGCAAGTGTCCTGTAGTATGTATGATGTGATTTAACCAGCAAGTATTATTTCCTTACTTCTCCATCCCCGCCCAAATATACTATACGATGTTTTTATAACTAAGGGGAGTGGAAAGGAGGGAGTCAGAGGCAGCGACAGCAAGACCCGGGAGTCCAGGAGGCTGGCGGAGGTTTCTGTATCACGCTCAACCGCGTAGTGAGAAGCTGGGGAGTGAGGGATGGGATGAAGGCTGCCTTGGGCAGAATATCACCGTTTGCTGGCCGAGCTCTGGTCGGCTTCCTCCTGGAGTAACAGATGGCCACTGCGGGCTCGCCAAGCTTCTTCCTGCCTCTGCGCTCTCCCCTGCAGGTTCAGCCTGGATGTAAAAGCCGCACTCTCCTTCGTGCCAAGTCCTGGAGGCCCGGAGGCTCTACCCCCCGGGGGCAGCGTGCCTCTAAGGCCAGGGCAGGCCAGACCAGCCACTCTTTCGCCAGGCCAGCCGACTCAGCCCTCACCTCTTCTGAAGTTCTTGGACCAGCCAACTCCTGGGTCCTGAATTCCCAGAACATCCTGCCCACCAAGGGTGGAAGCTACCTTCTCCAAGGCCCTCCCCGGGGGGGGGGGGGCGCATCAAACCTCTCACCCTCCGGGGGGGTCCTGGGGTCCACCTCGCCGCCTTCACCTTCGAGAACCAGGACGCGCTGCCGCCATTCGCGCTTCGGTTGGGCTCCTTCACCCCCAAAGAGGCACGTCCCCGGAGAGTGGCCGCGCGGTACTGACCACCAGGCCCGGAAGAGCGCGCGCGCGCGCTCGGGCACTACCGCGTGCAAGCCGCTCCGGCGCTCCTGCTGACTCAAGGGGTTGATTTTTATTTCTATCTGGGGAGACTTCAGCCTTCGCTGCCGCCTGCATTTTTTTTTTTTTTCTTTTCAATTGCCGGAGTTTGGCTTAATATACCTGGGAGAGGAGCAGGGATCGGGCGATCAAAAGGCGCAGCGCGCGCGCGCACACACACACACACACGCTTGTGCTCACTCCTCCGGTAGGGAGCTGAGCGTGAGCAGGCAGGGTGTTGGTGCGCGCGCCTAGCTCGCGCGGGGGGTAGACCAGCGTGCACTTGAATGGGGAGGGCCGGGATTCCGGGGCGCTCGGGCCCCTCCTCCCTCCGAGCCAGCCAGTCCCTCGGCCGAGCGCTCGGGCTGCCCTGATTTGCTCTCGGGAGTGCGCTATTTGCATACGACTTGCCCATTCGTGAATCTGGCGCCCCAACTCCTCGCTTCGCTTCACCTGTGCCTGCCGGTTCCGCGCGCTTTGCAGGCGCCCGCCCGCCTCCCGGCCAACTCGGCCGCCCGCCGGGCACCTCCTCGCGCGGCTTCGCGGCTCCCCCGCCCCGCCTCTCTGCGCCCGGGCCACGTCGGTTTGGGTGGCCGCTCCGCGCTGGGTTCCTCCTCCTCCTCCTCTTCTCTCTCTCTCCGGTCGTTCTTGTTCCTGTCTTCCTCCGGCGGCGGCTGCCTTTTCATCCCGTTGAGAAACCCGGCCCGCAGGCGGCTGCTCCGTGGCGCTCTTCCAGAAAACGCAGGGTTCACAGCCTCCGCCCCCCGGAGCCCTTCCATCGAGACTCCGAGGACCCCGCGAAGAACTCTCAGCATCTGCAGCCCCCCTTTTCCTGGGAGTTCTGCATTGCATCGCTCGCCAAGTTGGGGAAAAAAAAATGTTCAAACTGCTCGGATGTTGGGATAAACTAAGCTGAACCTACTTGGGTCTCCTGCCGTCTCCTCTTCTTCTTCCTTCATTTCCACCTTCCCTCCGTGTGGCTTCCCGGAGTGTGCAGTTAAGTCATCCGACCCGAGGTGCCCGGCGGAGACCAGGAGGAGCTGGAAGGGCCTCCCCTGACATGTGTGGCATTCCGGGGCTCCCTAGGAGGGTTGCTATACCTGGGTGTACTTTGGCATCGTAAATTTCAGCTCCAGGAAAGGGGAGCTTTTGCCTTATTTTTTTTTTTTTTAAGTAGTTTTTTTACCCCCCATCATCTGTCTTGAAAACGCTCATTCCTTCCCTGTTTTCCAAAATCCGGGCAAGTATCCCTCCTGCTATGATGGGTCCCTGGGCATCATGAACTTAATTATTCCTCACTGGCTGGAATTCAAACTGCCCATCTGTGGGGGTCCTGTGCGTTGACCATGCACCTGAGAATCCACGCGAGACGGAGCCCTTCCCGCCGGCCGGCCTGGACGCTTGGGATCTGGTCCCTTTTCTGGGGATGTATCGTCAGCTCTGTGTGGAGTTCCTCTAATGTGGCCTCCTCCTCCTCGCCGGGGCCTCACTCTCAGCACGAGCACCATTTCCATGGCAGCAGGCATCACTCAGTGCCTATTTCTATCTATCGCTCCCCTGTTTCCCTTCGAGGAGGGCACGGTGGGTCTCTCTGCTCTTTATCGTTTTAATGGGGCATAGCAATTCCGTAACCCACTCGCCTTTCAGGTAATGTTAAGGGTGGGAAAAGAATTTGGAAAAAAATTGGATTGAAAATCATGAAAAGCATCGCATGTGCATGACGGAACAAAATGCCCAATTTCCCCTATAAGCTGGTTTTTTCTGCCCCGTTCCCATTTTCTCTAATGGGTCTGCCCCACCTGGGCTGGCTTGCTTATTCAGGGCTGCACAAGCACTGGTATTCTCCTCTTTGGACCCTTCTGCTTCCTTCACCCAACAGATGGCAGGCAACTTATCAGATAAGTCCCCATTGCTGCACTTTTGAGAATCCATTCATTCACCTTGTTTTTACCCTTCTTCTCTCTGATCTTGTTGGAGAGCTAGTCCTGGGAAAATAGCAGGCAGCAGGAATCCTTATGTCTTCAGCCTGAAGTTGATTGAACTGCTATAAAGTGGTTAAGGTTGGGGTGGGGGGAAGTAGCTGAGTGTAGAGAGGCAGAAAATTTTTTTTTAATAAACAGTGGTCATTACTGTTCATGTGCACAGCTTTAAGTTTGTCCACATGTCAGATGGAGAGAGCAGCTATGATGAAAACTATACCCCTAATATTGCTAACTACCTGGGAGGAGGCAATGCATAAGATAAGGCAAAGTCCATTTATAATTTACCCAAGTGTAAATTGTTGCCACTTCAATCCCCCCACTGATGGGAATTTGTTTCCACTAAGGGAAGCATGGGTGGGCTTGTTCACACCATACAAGTTTGGTGTGTTTTGCTCTAAACGACCCTCCTTGCATAGCGAGTGAAAGAGATCTCTGGCTCTTAAAATGACAACTCAGCTTTCAGCAGGCTACCTCTGAAATGGGTGATGTACGCCGTGGAGGCTGGCGCTTGCTGTAGTAAACTGTTCTGAAGCTTCGTTATTTGTTTACTATGCACTCCACTCTGACGGGGATCACAGAGCCCACCTGCAGGAGCAGCCCTTTGGGGAGCAGCGAGAGCAAACCGCCCTGGAGGTCCCCTGCCCTCGCGTGTATTTTGAAGACCTGTCACATCCAGACCCCACTGGGAACGTCCGCTCTTCCCACCGCCTCCCGGCCCTGGGTTCCTGCTCTGTGCTGTGCTGTCTGTAGTGTTAAGTGGAAGCACATGGAGAAAATGCCAGCACGTCCTCTTGCTCTGATTCTTTCTTTACATTTTATTTGATGGAGTCGTCAAGCGGCTCAGAGCTTGTACTAGTTGGTGGAGAGGAGGTGCTGGGGAGGAGGGAATGCTTAATCTGGTTGCTGTTTTCTCTGTGATTCCTGCTGGGTTTTGGTGTAGGCTTTCAGAAGAAAAAAAAAAAAAAAAAACCCTAGGAGAGGAAAGTACCACAACCACCAAAAAGGCAAAAGCAATTTAATGGAAATAGAAACTGTTAGTTTCTAAGGAGGAGAGGGACTGGCAGTGGGGGGTGGGATTGTAAAGGGTGAGAAAGGAAAAGAGAGGGGTGGGAGATGGAGGAAGCCAGACAGACTATTACTAATAGCCATAATTAAACGCGGAAATGCTCAGCGATAATTAGCTAAATTTTGCTAATTAGTGTAAATGATCAGCAGGGAGATGAAGATATGCATTTGTTAGAGGTTATACAGGCTGGCAGGGTCTCTATGCTTTCTGTCTGGGATATAAACAGTTAAAAGCAGCAAGTAGTTAAGTGAGGGAATGTGTCGTACTTCCCTGGGATTCTTAAATCTGTCAATCTCTTCCTCTCCCCTTGGCTTCATCCCCCTCCCTCTCTCAGTCAGCTGAGGGGCCTAGAGGGGTTGAGCCCAGCACAGGTTAAACACAACTCTTCTCTATTTACTTTATTTCTTCCCTGATTGGTTGCTCAGGACCCTCTAAATCTTCTTAACTGGTTCCCAGTCTACTTCCTCATTAACCTACATCTGATAAGATTCCGCGCCACAGAAAAAGGAGAACCAAGTAAGTAAATGATTGGAGACCCTAGAAAAGGTCCTCAGTTCCCATCAGAGCTGTAGAATGCAGTGAACTTAAGAATCTAGTATGACAGAAGACAAGACAGCTCACAGAATCAACTCTTTAGTGTCTCCTTTCATCCCTGAAGTCCTATCCCATTGATCTGGGCTTGGAGACGGGATGCCTCTATATTAGGCAGGCTCCTTGCATGTTCAATTCATATTTGGGGGCTTGAAATCAAGAGAAGTAGCAAGCAACAAGACACCCCCAACTCTGGCTTCAATCCCATGTCTAAGCTGTGCCCTTTTCTGCCTGAAAGGACCAGAAGACCCCTCATGCTTCCTAATGTCCCTCATTCTTACTTGGAGTTCCCTTGCTTTCCCCTCCTCCAAGACAAAGCCGTAGCTATCAACAATTGTTTTCAAAGATGTTTTGGATGGAGGTGGTAGGAGGCTAATGGTTGTTACTCAGTTTCCTCCAACCTGATTCCAGAGTTAAAAGCAGCCGTTTCTACCATCTGTGAGGAAGTAAATGTCCTTCATTCTGGTATAAATGAACACTAGGACCTTAAGTCCAATAATGGTCTCTGGACTCAAGGAGATGGTTTTTTTGTTTTTTTTTTTTTCTTTTCCTACCCTTGTTCCCTTTGTCCATTTCCTGAGAAGCTGGAGGTCCTCAGATCTGCCCTGTCTAAAACCTCCTATCCTATAGTGAAACTCACACAAAAACAGATGGAAGAGAGAGAAATCCTCCAAACAGCTGATCTTCTATCCAGGCTTGATTCTGTTCTTTAAAAAATTTACTGTGTATGGATTTTGCCTAAAATCTTGATCCCAGGGCAGCCTAGAGCGGGTTGAGCTCCTTTATAAGCTGGGGAGACTACAAGCACCCCTGCTGGAATATGCAAAATAGTTTTAGGTGAAAATTGTGTCTCTGAATAGAATGAACTCTCTTCTCACTTGGAGTCTAGTAAGCTTTCACCCATTACTCAGTCCCTTCTCTGAGGCTTGTTGCTTCCTTGCGTGCTCTCTTCTACTGAACTAACATTTATTGGGTATTTACTATGTGCTAGGCTGTGTGTAACCTGCTAAGGATAGAAAACTAAATAGGGCATTGTATTGTTCAGCATGGAATAATTTCAGAAGTATTTGGATCATCTGTGAAAGATAAATGCTTCTGTAAATTTTAAAAATAGGAGGGATGGGACAAGGATCCAGATACCCAACCAAATTAACTACTATGAAATCTAAACATCCCTTGTGAAATGCAGATTTACAGTATTCTGTTATTCAAAATATCCCTTCAGTTATTTTTCTTTCTCATCTTTATTTTCATACTTCTATGTCACGCCTGTTGAAGCTCCTAGGTAATTTAGTGCTGTGGGACATATAACTGGAGAAGGAAATGGCAACTCACTTCGATATTCTTGCCTGGAAAATCCCATGGACAGAGGACCCAGGCAGCTGGATTCCATAAGGTTGCAAAGAGTCAGATACGACTTAGCAACTGAGCATGCATGGGACATATAAATATTGAAATACACTTGTTTACCAACCTTAAGTTTCATAGGTGAGTTTTCTGTATCTTTTCCCTCTCTCCGACCTTTAAGAAGAGTGGGACACATCCACTTAAAAGTGTCTCAATACAGTTTTAAAAAGTTTGCTCTCAGGAGCCTAGGTTTATTTAATATGTGACTTCTACTTTGTTTTCCACAGAATAGCAGAGCTTGCTGGCTTTTTAGGCATTTGGGGGCATAAAACTCAGCTTTTTTTGTAAAAGAAAAAAATATACCACAATGTATTAGAAGAAAGCCTCTTGACCAGAAACCTCTGTGTGTGTGTGTGTGTCTGTGTGTGTGTATCTGTCTATCTGTCTGTGTATCTGTGTCTGTGTGTCTGTGTGTGTGTCTCTGTGTATGTGTGTGCCTGTGTATCTGTGTGTGTCTGTGTGTGTGTGTGTGTGTCTCTGTGTGTGTCTCTGTGTGTGTGTGTCTGTCTGTCTGTCTCTGTGTCTGTGTGTGTCTGTCTGTCTGTCTCTGTGTCTGTGTGTGTCTGTCTGTGTGTCTCTGTCTCTGTGTCTGTGTGTCTGTGTGTGTAGGTAAGTCCTCTTTGAATCATCTTAGCAAAGGTGGTGGTAGTAGTCTCTCGTGTGACCCATTAGCCAGGAGTCTTTCTTACAGGAAATGATGCTTCTCATTCACTGTCACAGAGTTCCATCTCTGAAGTTTTTCCAGACTTGGGGCTTGTTTTGCTCTGATCTGTTTAGCACTTTCTGTTGCTCAGCCAGCTGCTTTGTAACCGTTTTCTTTCTCCCTCCCTTCTTGGGATTCAGATTGCTGAATAATTCAGAGTGTTGGTTGACAGATAAAATGGTAAGATTTATATGTCTTTGGCCTTGGTGATGAATTAATTAAATTGGCTTCTCTTTCTCTCTCTTCTCTAGATGCTTTGTTTGGTGTCTCTAAAGTTTGCTGGCAAGTGGTTGCTCTGGAGATTAAATTGTTCTTGAAAGGCCAGTGTAGGAGGATTATACTATCCTAGTGTATATTTCTTTAGGACTTTTAATATAAATCTTTGTCGGCGTGGGCGATGGAGGTGAGGGCTGCCATATCCTAAGGAAAAGAGGAGAGGAAATTGGAACAGTTCTTTCTCAGGAAAAATAAACCCTTTACTGAACTGGCTGATGGCTGAAATTCAGTAGTAAGATCTTTATTGTTTTATTGTCTGGAAGACATAACATATTATGTTTTACATTT
Source organism: Oryx dammah (assembly GCF_014754425.2). Classification (NCBI taxonomy): domain Eukaryota; kingdom Metazoa; phylum Chordata; class Mammalia; order Artiodactyla; family Bovidae; genus Oryx; species Oryx dammah. The sequence continues at coordinate 12,447,495 of NW_024070210.1, read as the reverse complement.
TAATGAGTGAATTGATCAGACCTTAGCTTGTTTGACTAGAACTCTGTGTAATCAGGGAAAGAGGCAAATTTCTTAAGATAAAACTTGAGCTTAACCATACTTCCTTTCTTATATTATTTTGTTAGGGCTGCCATAAAACAAAAAAAAATCATAGACTGGGTAGCTTAAACAACAGAAATCTATTTTCTCACAGATCTGGAGGCCTTTTGGACAGCCTTTTGGAAGTCCAACCTTTTGGCTTTGGCAGATTTTATTTCTTCTGAGGCCTCTCTCCTTGGCTTGCGGACGGCTGCCTTCTTACTGTGTCCCCTCCGGGGTCTGTCCTCCGTGTTCACTCATCTCTGATGTTTCCTTGTGTGTCCGAATTTCCTCTGATGATAAGGATACTGGTCAGAGTGGATTAAGTTTCACTCAGAGCCCCATTTTAAGTTAATCACGCCTTTAAATGAGCTTCCCAGGTGGTTCAGCAGTAAAGAATTCTCCTGCCATTGCAGAAGACTCAAGAGACAAAGGTTCAATCCCTGGGGGGGAAAGATCCCCTGGAGAAGAAACTGGAAACCCACTCTAGTATTCTTGCCTGCAGAATCCCATGGACAGAGGATCCTGGTGGGCAGTCCATGGGGTCGTGAAGAGTGGGACATGACTGAGCGTGGACGCATGGACGCATGAACCCCTTTAAAGGCCCTTACTCCGAATATAGTCATGATCTGAAGTCCTGGAGGTCTAGGCTTCAACATATGAATGTTGTGGGGGTACAGGTCAGCTCGTAGTACTCCTCCTCCCTCACCCCCAGGACCCAGTCATTGTAAAGTAGACATGTACTGTGCAGAGCATATCCCGGGAACTCAAACTTTCACAATGGGAAAATTAAACCTTCGGTGACAATGGTAGCAATTTACAAAACTGATAAGATGGATCCTCCTTGGGAAGAACCCTACTTGCATACATGGAGACAGCGGCACCAGTGACTTTAGGGAAACTTGTGTTTGTTGCCTTTGTATTTCGTGTGACTGAGCCTCTACTTTGATGTGCACACTGGCTGATCCTGCCTGACTCCAGCCACATGCTCTGTAGACAGACTCCAATGCCCACCCTCCCCGGCTCTCTGTTGAGACCAGCTGCCATCCAGGCCTGACGCCCCTTCTCTTCCAGGGACTCCCTTTAATCAGCCACGGTGACTCACTCTTTTCCTTTCTCAAAACACATATTGCCAACTGTTTGCACATCTCACCCTTCAGTGAAGAAGAAACAAATTTATTAAGTATGAATACTTTTATGAGTATTTGGAAAAAAGTATGTCCTTTTAAAAATATGTCAATTTCAGTATTTTTCCATTGAATTTCTTTCATGAAACTGTATTTTAAACTCACATGAAGGAAACTGTGTACTTCATGGGAGACAATTGAGAAAATATGTTGTAGTTATTACGCCCTTGCTGATATAAATCCCAAGCAAGGTATTCACCTCTTTGGGGAAAGGGAATGCATTTTCTTTTTTTATTCACGTGTTTCTGAAAAATGATTTTGAGAACGTGTGCTAATAAGGATGACAGGTAGATGAGGTGCAGAGAACTGTTAGGCGGGTTTGGGAACAGTCACTACAAGATTAGAGTTGGAGGAAATAGGTCTCAGCCTTTGCCTGTCGCTTAGGAGCCTTGTGAACCTGGATAAGTCAGTGGACTTGACTAAGATTCCATATTTTATTCTTTTAACTGGAAATAGCATTAATAATACTTACCATACACGTACCACAGAATATGAAAAATTAAACAAGTTGTGCTTTGTTTAATTTCTGTGTACACATGAAACATGTTATGGGAATAGATTAATGATAATGCTCTTTCAGTTATTTGCATAAAATCCAGCTTCACTGTTGACTGTTTGCAGATTGGTAGATTGAAGTTAAAAACATGTAAGTACTGGCTTTCTTCATTTCTTATCTGTAGCAACACTTTTTGCCTCCAAGGCAAGGAAAGGGAAATAGGAGAAAAATCTTACCATGTACTTCCTTGTTTATGGCACTAAAAGAAGATAGCACGTGGGGTCATCTTGTTCCTCTTGGTAACTGTCTTCTTAGGTAGAAATCTATGCCGGGCGAATTTTAGCCTAGAATAACAAATTATAGCAAATGGTTTAGAAGCTCAGTGAAGCAAAGGGGAGAGGCCTCCAGGAAATATTCTGAGACCATTTTGGAAATTTAGAACTGGACCTCTTCTCTAGCAAACTCGTGTAGAATTTAAATACCACTGTATACTGCTCCATATCCATCAAAAACTAGAATGTTTAATCTAGCTTATATGAGGGAAAAAAACAGGTCTTTTTAAACAACTATTTTCAGATCTGGAAGTGGAAGACTTCTTCTCATGTCATTTCTGATACATTTCCTTACCAGGACTCAAAGGTCATAGAGAAGTTGAGAGTGTATTTTTATGGTGGAGTGGACTATAGATCCCAAATTTAGAACCAGAATTCTTATGGAAGGGATATTGTGCTGGTCATAGATTTTACTCCTTGCTTTCTCCCTGACTCTGTGACTCTGAATATGGCATTTTTTTAAAAAATGTATTAATCTGTTATCACTTAGACATTTAGATATGTTGGATTTTCCAATCTGTATTCTTCTTTCTTTTGCCTGTAGTTTTCTGTGTTGCATGTGGCGTGTTTGTGTGTTAATACTGTAGCTGAGGAAAACTGTCCCTTTCATTTTTTCCTCATTTGTGCAATGCTAGGGTTGAGTGAAATGATCTCCCCAAATGGTTCTCAGCACTAGGACGGCATGATTCTCCAATCTGTACATCTTTAAAGACCCCACTGTGTATCTTCAACCTGTCTAAGTTCCGTAGGTCTGCCAGTATTTTATAGCTCTGTTTTCTTGACTCTGATAATATCTTATGTCAAAGCTGTAACCTGGTTTTCTCTTTTCCCCTCTGATAGAAGCAGCATAATATACAAGGGGGGGGCACACTGTGATGTTATAAAGCCCGTGATCCAACTTCAGTAAAGAGTCATGCTGAGACAGAAAGAATGCCACTTTCATTTAAACATACCTTTTCAGTACTAGAAAGGAGCTCTGCGTTGTGTTTAAAATGCTCTGCTGTGTTTAACCGTTATCAGGGCAGGGGGCAGAATGATAACTGAGTTTATAAAGAACAGGTGGTTTATTTCTACTTAGAGTTTTGAGAAAGAGTTGCTCGAATCACACACCAACATCTAATGCATACCTCTTGTGTGCCAGGCTCTCTTCCAATGCCTTATATATATGGTTTCATTTAATCCTCACAATCCTTGACCCTAATAAGGTTACTACAGTTTCATAAATAAAAATGTTTCCAATCAGTGTTTGCTAAGTGGAGGATAGTTCAAACAAATTATGGTTTAAACAAATACCTGTGGAATACCATGGAACTTCTAAGAATGATGATGTAGAACTACATCAATTGCTATGGAAAATGTTCACCATATAATTTTGTGTTTTAAAAAAAACTGATTAAAAAAAAAAAAAAAAAAAAAAAAAATGGTGAGACTCAGAGAGCTTAAGTAGGACCCAAGTAGGCTGGGGATAGATCCAGGCTTCAGAGCTGGTTCTGACTACGGAGCTCTTGACCTTTTTGCTCTCCCAGGAAGCTCGTCATCTCAAGAAGCAGACAACAAACACAGCGGGCTTAGGGATTATCTGATCGCCTGATGTTCCAAATGGCCAAAGTGGGGTCTTAGCCAAGGGCATCAGTCAGTATCAGAACCATGTGGGAACCTGGGCAATATGATGTGACATCCATCACCCGTCTTTTACTCTACTACATAGAGGCTGACTTCTCATCTCCCCGAGATGCTTTGCTTCAGATTGATCTCCCCCTTGTAGTTCAGTCACCAAGTCGTGTCCAACTCTTTGTGACCTCATGGGCTGCAGCCTGCCAGGCTTCCCTCTCCTCCACTGTCTCCCAGAGTTTGCTCAAATTTATGTCCATTGAGTCAATGATGCCATCCAACCATCTCATCTGCTGCTGCCCTCTTCTCCTTAACCAGATGAAGTCCTGTAGGAATGGATTCTGACAGCATTGGATTTTTCTGGCCTTTGTAAAAATTAATGTTTCCTATATATTCTTTTATGAGTGTCTGGCTTTGTGCTAAGAGGTGTGACTCTTGGGTAGGAGGACTTAAAAAATATGTACAATGTGAGAGTTGTGAGTTAAGTTTTATTTGGAGTCAAAATGAGGAGTATGTGTGCTAAGTCACTTTAATTGTGTCTGACTCTTTGTGATCCCATGGACCATAGCTTGCCAGGCTCCTCTATTCATGGGATTATCCAAGCAAGAATACTGGAGTGGGTTGCCATGCCCCTCTCTAGGGTATCTTTCCATCCCAGGGATCAAATCCAAGTCTCCTGCATTGGCAGGCAGGAGCCCTGGGTCGGGAGGATCCCCTGGAGGAAGGCACGGCAACTCACCCGTTTTCTTGCCTGGAGAATCCCATGGACAGAGGTATCTGATGGGCTAAAGTCATAGGGTCGCAGAGAGTCAGACAGGACTGCAGCAACTTGGCATGGTGTGCAAAATGAGGAGTATAGCCTTGGAATCAGAATCTCAGATATTTCTGAGAAACTCTGGGGAAGTGGTCAGTATGTAGTGATTTTGATAAAGGGAGAATACAGGTGATCAAGCACATATTTTTCCAGAAAGTTTCTGCCAGTCTCGTGAAAATAACTGCTAGTCACGAGGAGCATGTGTCACCGTGCTTTTCTAGATGGGAGGAGATAGAAGAATTGGACTCATAATACCGGCTCCTGAGAATGTCAGACTCTCTGAAGACCTGTTCTGCCAGCTTTCTCTGAGCACAGAGTGCCTCATTTCTGCTCCCCACCCTGAAATCCTTGCAGGGAGTGTTGAAAATCAGCAGCTGTAGCCGCACATGATTTAATCTTTGTGGAGGTAGATGGCAAGTCTCAATGGCAAGTGTCAATTTGTAGCTGCCAGGTATTCGGTATGGGAGACCTTACTGAGAGAAAGGGCTCGGATTCAGGCTGGTTCCCATGCCAGGAGACATGTCCTCTCCTGGTTGGGTCTCATGTCCTGAAAGCAGGTGGGAAATGGTCTGTGTACTCACCTGTCCCTGTTTCCCATCTGAAGCCACAGCTCAGGTATTGCTCAGAGACACTTTCTTTGTCCTGGTCCCCTCCCTTTGGTCACTCACTGTTGAGTAGCTCTGAACATAAAACCTCCAGAATCCAGAAAGCCACCTTTTCTGAGATACTGTCCTCACCCTTTTTTTAAAAAAATTCTTTTTACTGTTTTGAAATATTCCTGTCACTCCCCCTTCCCACATTAAACCATAATGGTATCTACTCCTGAGTGTCTTTCCCCTAAACTATGAATTTCAACTGTTTCTGAGGCAGTCTTTCAGAATTTGAATATAATTACACGCTTTGGGTGCAAATTGTGGTTTTCGCTACAGAAAAAACTAATGGAAATGATCCGCCCGTTCCTGTAGTTTACAGATTATATGCTTCAGAACTGGGGGTATCTATTTAGGTGGCTTTTCTGTGTGGAGCACATTAAAATGAAAATGAACTTGGGGTGAGCCACCACGGTTGCTAGGCAGTGGAGCGGGTTGACGGAGCACGGCATTAAACTGAACCAGTGTCGGTGTTTTACTTAACATTTATTTGCTTTGCACCTTTGGCATCTGTTGTTGTCAAAGAAGGGAAGGAGGAGGAGCTAGGCAGGATCTGGCTGTCTGCAGAGCTCAAACAAGGAGGAAGAAATAATCAGCCCATGACACCCAGGTGAAATGAGCCCTTTTTAAAATTTGCAATTGCCATACAAAGCACTCCTTTTATGAGGAGCACATGAGACTCGCCAAAGTGCACTGGTGTGTCTGGCAGCTTCGGGAGCGTGGACTTGGGGAGATACTTGTCTTTGCAGTAGAGGCAATTACTAGCAAGGAGCAGCTAGTCTTCCCCAGGCTTGGCCTTGCTTCAGTGGCTGAAGACAAAAGGTCAGCAATTTTCAGTGTGCTTCCATTATCCACTTAATTCCAGGTCTCAAGTCCTAGACTTATTATGAGCAAGTAGGGATAGGTGGCAACATCTTTGGGGCTTCTTTATAAGTGATAACTAATAGAATAAAGCCCATTGCTTTGAAGCCCTGGTTTTCATAAAGGCTGAAAGGCCCTTGTGAACAACTCAGCTCAGTTCAGTTCAGTCGCTCAGTCGTGCCCAACTCTTTGCGACCCCATGAACTGCAGCACGCCAGGACCCCTGTCCATCACCAACTCCTGGAGTTTACTCAAACTCATGCCATTGAGTCGGTGATGCCATCCAACCATCTCATCCTCTGTTGTCCCCTTCTCCTCCTGCCATCAATCTTTGCCAGCATCAGGGTCTTTTCAAATGAGTCAGTTCTTGGCATCAGGTGGCCGGAGTATTGGAGTTTCAGCTTCAGCATCAGTCCTTCCAATGAATATTAAGGACTGATTTCCTTTAGGATGGACTGGCTGGATCTCCTTGCAGTCCAAGGGACTGAACAACTAGCTCATAGATAAAACAAAGTGAGACTCTCCTGGATTCTTTGGGTCAGTTTTAGCAGCATTCTGATATTTAAAAAGTTTGAAAAGATGATTAAAGGGTTAAATCTCAGCTCTTGGGAAAATTTGGCCTTCTGAATAGTTTAGGTGGGAGGAGGGTCCTGTGAGTGACTTAGATAGTCAAGGTTTTATTGTGTATCTTTTCCTGGAACCAATTATTGTGTATCTCTTACATGACCTTGGATGGACATCTTTGGGTGTTCACTTCTGTCAATTCAATCTTAGAAAAAAATAAACCCAAGAAAGGAGATATCTTTGTGCTTTTAGAAAAATGGCAATTGTATTTTCTTTATTCTTAATAATTATTATTATTATTCACTTTTTCCCCAAATCTTTAAATGTACCGGACCCTCTCCTGAAAGTCTTAGAACATCTAATTCTGTGCAAGGTATGCCCTTTCCAGGTGAGCCCCTCTCCCCAAATCTCCATGTATTCCCCATCTGGACCCTGTCCTTTAGCGGTCTTTTGGAGACTTCATTACATTAGCATAATTGATTAACACATTGGCCATTTGTGATTGATTCAACCTATAGCCCCTCTACCCTCCAAGGAGGTTGGGGGTGGGACTGAAAATTTCAACCCTGTAATTACCACGTTGGCCCTACTCACTTCCCCACAACCCCAGCTCCTAAGGTGCTTACCAAAAATTCCGGGGGTTTTGAAAGCTGTGATCCCAGAAGTGTGGATGAAGAATGAATACATATGAGAAGTGTATTTTAGTCATCTGAATGACCAAATATGGGTTTCTTGTAAATTACAGTCAGGTACTAAACTAAATGCTTTAGCTTTATTCATTTAATCTTTACCAACCATCCTTCATGGTAGGTACCATTATTACAATTACACACACAAAATCCTCAGTCACGTCTGACTCTCTGTGGCCCCATGGACTGTAGCCCACCAGATTCTTCTGTCCATGGGATCCAGGCTAGAATACTGGAGTGGGTTGCCATTTCCTTCTCCAGGGGATCTTCCTGACCCAAGAATTGAACCTGGGTCTCCTGCATTGCAGGTGGATTCCTTATTGTCTGAGCTACCAGGGACGCCCATTATTACTATGAATTTATAGGAAAAGAAGTTGAGTCTCAGAGAATTAAGCAATTTACCTCAAGTTTTTCCACTCACTTGGCAGTTAACCCCTTTAATCTACAGTTACCTCTCAATATCCATGGGGATTGTTTCCAAGACACCCATGAGGTATGAATGTCTGCAGATACTCAAGTCCTTTCAATGAAACAGTGCAGTATTTGCATATTGCCTTAACACATACCACATTCTCCTGTATCGTTTCAATCATCCCCAACGTTACTCATAACACTGAATACAATGTGTTGTTTTTGTTGTTGTTTAGTCGCTACTGTTTGCAACCCTGTGGACTGTAGTCTACCAGACTCCTCTGTCCATGGGATTTCTCAGGCAAGAATACTGGAGTGAGTTGCCACTTCCTTCCCCAGGGATCAATGTAAACACTATACAAATTTTGCCTTTGCACAGAAAATTCAAGTTTGGCTTTTTTGAATTTTCTGGAACTTTTTTCCCAAATATTTTCAATCCAATGTTCTTTGAATATGTGGATAAGAGACCCACAGACAATGAAGAGAGGACTAACTATGTTGAACTTTTAGGTCAAGTAATCTGTGCAAACATACAGCCTGTTCCCTGGTATTAAGAACACCTGATCAGAACACATCCCTGTATTCACAAGTCCTAATGTATTATAGAAAATTATGTGTGCTTTCTGAAGCAGCCTTTGGAAATTCAGATAAGTTCCACAGTCAGCTAGCAGGAAATGGTTACATATTTCATTAAGGGCCTGAGAGTGAGGGACACTTCTATTGATAACAGAGCCATTTGAGATTCACACACCTCATTTTTGATTCACTGTAAGAAAATCATTTATCAGGAAGTTTAGTTTCCATCACAAAGGTTTTCTCCTCAAGTTATAATTTTAAGGATACCACCAACTTTCCTGGTTTTAGTTCTTGCCTGCAAAAGGAGAGAATTGCGATTAATGATCTTGAAGTAACCTGCCCTCTTTATCTTGACAAGTTTGGTATTCAACTTTCTGTCAGGACTAACAGGCACAATCCTGATGATTTCTAAGATACCTCTTCACTCTTATTAGATCACCTTTGAATCTACTTTTATTCCTGGCCCTACATACATATGGCAGAAGCGTGTTAATTATGAGGATAAACTAATGAAGTGACTATTTCAAGGGTGTCAGTGGTTTTCAGATTGAGTGATATGTGTGTGTACATACACATGTGGGTGAATGTGTGAACTGAAAAGTGTGATGTAGCATAAAGGCCTTGATAGCAACCTACTTAGTCCCTGACCTGAAACGTACAGAACAGATATGAGGCCTAGGCCTGCTGCACATTGTTTCAGACATAGACATGTTTCAGAATCTCTCCCTTATTGTCGCTCTGATGTCATTTATCAGTGTGTGGCATCATAGAGCTCATGTTAGCATGGTGGCTATAATTTAAGGAAAGCACGGAGTTAATGTGAGATAGGAATGTAAACCTGGAGAACTGGCCCCTCCATAGCCAGTCCCTGTCTTTCAAGTGATTTATTTATTGGGTTTTAGATGCCAGGGACTCATTGTATATGTATGTACTGCCATCCCCATCATCTGTCAGTTATTTTGAATCTATTAGCCTAGCTATTGGGCTTCCCTTGTGGCTTAGCTGTTAAATAAAAGGCTACCCACTCCAGTATTCTGGCCTGGAGAATCCCATGGACTATACATCTGTGGAGTCGCAAACAGCTGGACACGACTGAGCAACTTTCACTTTCAGACTAGCTATCATAAAGAACACTCTTTTGAGATAGTGTTGAGATAGCGATCCTTTATTTCCCTGCACAAGGTAACTCAGTCACTTAGAAACAGAGCCACCACCTGAACACTATGTTCTTCAGGCCCTGGGGTAATGCTCCTGAAGGAGTATTCTGATGAAAGCTCTTCATTGGCCTTAAAAGCTGTTTTGCATGTGTGAAATTATCAAACGACGGAGTAGGAAGAGGTCTGTAGGGGCCTTTTCCAATCAAATTATTTTTCATACAGAGAAACTTGGACAGCCTGGCTTCCCAAATCACACTTTTCAGATTAGAGGCAAGTTAAAACGGAAACACTAGTCCTCTCTGAGCTACACCATAGGTAGTGTTAGAGCCCAAAGCTTTCCAGGTGGCCCCTGTTTTGCTGTGAGCAAGGAGACTGAGATGGTCTCTGGTATAGCTGAGGGAATACATCGGCAAGGAGGGATCCAAGATCCTGAGAACCAGGTTACTCCAGACACTCTCGTGAGTTTCCTTCCTCGCCATCATCACGGGATCCGGTCCTTAGTCTGTCCCAGCCACTGCTCCCTCTCTGGGTCCCCACTCTCTCCCTGCCCCGGCAGCCTGGAAGGGAAACTCAGTGTGCCACAGTTCAATCAAATGGTTTGATGAGAGCTTTCAAGCCTAATTAGATGGAAGGTTTCATCCAGTGAAAGAAAGAGAAAAGAGAAAGGGAGAAATTAAATTGAAGTATAAATCAGGCAAGGGCTTAAGATCTTGCGCTTCCTTTCTTTTTAATCAAGAGTAAAATGAGAGGAGAGTTTTAAGGCTCAAAACAAGACTCCATTAACTACCCAAGGAGCTCTTGACTCAAGATGGTTTGCCTTGAGAAGAAAAATGTGCAATCAGCCCAGAAAAGGAAGTATCCAAATGTCATTTAGAAGGATGACTCTCAGGAGCAGGACGGTTTGTTTTCCTGTGATTGTTTGGGCTTCAGTTCCCCTGGCTGGCCAGCACAATTTTTTTTTTTTTTTTGCACACATTAAGTGTTCAATATGCATTTTAAATCAATGATGTAGTAAATTTTGTAGTGTGTAGCAGGTAATTATGTATTATGTACAAAAGGGTAATATGTTTTCAATTCATTCCATTTTAAAGAGTGCATGAGAAGTCAGTATTCAACATTTTGGCCAGTTCTGCCTTGTGGTTGACATAGTTTTGGTATATTTTTGTAAAGTTACTTGATTTTTATAGAGTGTTTTACATTGTTGCAGAGGAAATGCAAGATCTATTTTGATCCTTGCCACAGCTCTCTGCAGCAGGAAGACAAGTAGTAGAATTGCTATTTGTCCCCCCGCCTTTTTTTTTTTTTTAAGCTGATGTAATCAGGACTAAAGAAGTGTAAATGTCTTGACTGAAGTCATTCAAGTATTCAGTGACAGGGCAGAAATTGACACCCAATTTCTGTCCACTGCCCTGCTTTGCATGACTGAGTATCTTGTGGGGAATTTCTGGTAAAAAGATAGAGGAGAACAGCAGAGAGAAGAGCACTTGCAGAAGCATAGTTAGGGCAGAGAAGTGTGATGCACCTTCACTGAACTCGGCATTCACTAAATACTTATAATGTGCAATGCAAGACCTGGCCTCTGCTTTACAGTGGACAACTGAAGCATGGATCCTACACTCAAAGGCTTACAGTGTGGTTACAAACTCTTAAAGTATGGAGATCTATCCTTTCCATCCTCACAGCAATTTCAACCAAGTCACCCAGATAATTGCAGCAACCTCGTTTACAGACCTTTTTCATTGTTCAGTCGTTCAGTCGTGTCCAACTCTTTGTGACCCTCTGGACTGCAGCACGCCAGGCCTCCCTGTCCATCACCAACTCCCGGAGCTTACTCAAACTCATGTCCATTGAGTCGGTGATGCCATCCAACCATCTCACCCTCTGTCGTCCCCTTCTCCTCCTGCCTTCAATCATTTCCAGCATCAGGATCTTTTCCAGTGAGTCAGTTCTTGGCATCAGGTGGCCAAAGTATTGGAGCTTAAGCTTCAGCACCAGTCTTTTCACTGAATATTCCTTTCAAATTAAATATTGATTTCCTTTAGGATGGGCTGGTTGAATCTCCTTGCTGTCCAAGGGACTCTCAAGAGTCTTCTGCAGCACCACAATTTGTAGGCATCATTTCTTCGGTGTTCAGCCATTTTTATTATCCGACTCTCACATCTGTATATGACTACTGGAAAAAAAACATAGCTCTGATTATACAGATCTTTGTAGGCAATGTCAAGTCTCTGCTTTTTAATATATTGTCTAGGTTTGTCAAGGAGCAAGCATCTTTTAATTTTAATTTCATGGGTGCAGTCACCATCCACAGTGATTTTGGAGCCCAAGAAAATATCAGACCTTACTAAGCTTCTGATCATCCCTTCTATCCATACCCCATCCTTCTCATGTACCAGTCTGATCACACCATTCTCCCATGAGCTTCCCCCAGCCTACAGGGTGAAGTCCAATCATATCACACCATTCCCTCTGTAACTAGAACAAAAACTAACCCCTAGCCTTCACCCTGCTTATCTCTGACTATATTTCCTAACACAAACTTCATTAAACCTTGGCCTAATTCCACTTCCTTGAGAAATTCAAATTCCCCAAATAAAGGTTCTCATAACCTTCTGAAACTCTCCTCTTGTTGCTGCTTCTCATTTAGTTGTAAGATTATTTGATCAATAGCTATTTCCCCAGATGGATTGAGCATTCCACTGGGGTCAGATAGGGTCATGAGATTAAGAAAACAAAATGCAAGATGTCCAATTAAACTTGATATTTACATTAATGACCATCTTTTTAAAAGTTTGAAGTATCAATATGTCCCATGCAGTGTTTAGGACATATTTATAATACATATTTTTGGTTATTTTTCTGTAACCCAAATTTAACTGGATATCCCATGTTTTTTTTATCTGCCAACCTTAGTCAGAAATCACATCTGTTTTTGCTCTAAGAACAATTGCTGGGAGTGTGACAAACAGATGGTCATGCAGCACTTGATGAATAAATGAATTAGCTGAAAAATAAAATTAGTTTACGCTGGTAGTGCCATGTAGGGTAAATTGGTATGACAAGGGACTGAATTTGGAAGGACTAATTAGCACACTGTTGCCATCATCAAAATAAAGGTAATAAGGACCCAGTAGGATAGAGATATGGAGAAGGAAATGGCAACCCACTCCAGTATTCTTGCCTGGAGAATCCCATGGTCAGAGGAGCCTGGTGGGCTACAGTCCATGGGGTCTCAAGAGTTGGACCCGACTTAGCAACTAAACCACCACCACCACCAGGATAAAGAAAGCTGAGGGCCGAAGAATTGATGCTTTTGATCTGTGATGTTGGGGAAGACTCTTGAGAGTCCCTTGGACTGCAAGGAGATCCAACCAGTCCATTCTGAAGGAAATCAGTCCTGAATATTCCATCAGTCTGGAAGGACTGATGCCAAAGCTGAACTCCAGTATTTTGGCCACTTGATGTGAAGAACTGACTCACTAGAAAAGATTCTGATGCTGAGAAAGATTGAAGGCAGGAGGAGAAGGGGACGATGGAAGAGGAGATGGTTGGGTGGCATCACTGACTCGATGGACATAAGTTTGAGCAAGCTATGGGAGCTGGTGATGGACAGGGAATCCTGGCGTGCTGCAGTCCATGGGGTCGCAGAGTCACACAGAACTGAGTGACTAAACTGACCTGAGGATAGAGACAAGGGCTTCCCTGATGGCTCAGACGGTAAAGAATCCGCCTGCCATGCAGGAAACCCGAGTTTGATCCCTGGGTCAGGAAGATCCCCTGGAGAAGGGAATGGCAACCCACTCCAGTATTCCTGCCTAGAAAGTCCTATGGACAAAGGAGCCTGGTGGGCTACAGTCCATGGGGTCGCAAAGAGGAGGACACGACTGAGCGACTAACACACACACAGGATAGAGACATTGAAAGGAGGAATATTTCCAAGTAGGAATCAGAATTTGCACAGGTGTGACTATGTAACAACCCAACACCTTGAAGAGTAGGGGAAAGAATCATTTCATGTTACTAGTGGTCAGGATCAAAAACAATGAAAAAGGTAGAAATAAGTATAATCCCTCTCATTTATAAACTGCTTCACAACTTTCAAGGTATTGTTCTATGTTCTATGTCATTCCTCTTTGTAGAAGAGACTTGTTTCTGCCAATATGGCCATTTAATGATCACTCTTTGGAAATGCATTACATTTCCCAAGTCAATGTTGTTGATCAGCTCAGAGATATTTGCCTTAATTTCTGTGCATTTGTGATAAATTTTTACTTAAGTTCCATATTTCTCTGTGCTGAACGCTTTGTTCTTGAAGCACCAGGTAATTTTGTATTATGTGTGACAAACCTCTGGTGCATTTGTATTAACAGATTTTTATAATCATCAGGTTTTCTAAAAATGGGTTGTAACTAGCCAGTCAAGAGATGACCAGCCAGAGGCAAATTTCTATGGCGTTTTCTTCCCAATGCCAGAACAGGTGGAGGCTGACAAGTCACAAGCTCTCACTTCAGATAATGAAGATGTAATTTTAGTCATTCAAGTTTGTGTTGAAAGCAAATCTTTTCACCCTTTATTTTTCAATTAGTGCTGCGAGCAACTCCATGGCCTCTAGCTATGGGAGGCCAGATGGGCGTGCTTTCTAAACTACATGCACGCACAGAGACCACGGTTGACATTTCCTCAGCTGCTCTTGCAGAGGTCTAGAACATTTTCCCCTGGCATATCCTTGCCTGTGAGCTGCTGTTTGAAAGATCAGGTGTGATGAGTGAGTGATTAAATGAGTGCGATAATAAATGGGCAGCACAGAGCCTGGTGGAAGGAACGTAGACTCTGAGTGTCACTGATCACACTGGGTGTCACTGATCACTCTCTCAGCAGATGACTCTAGGCCGTGTGTGCATTCATGCCCAATCGTTTCTGAGTCTTTGCAACCCTGTGGACCGTAGCCAGCCTGGCTCCTCTGTCCTTGGGATTTTGTAGGCAAGAATACTATAGTGAGCTGCAGTCTCCTCCTACAGAGGATCCTCCCAACCCAAGTGTTGAATCTGTCTCTCCTTTGTCTAGAGAAGGCAATGGCACCCCACTCCAGTACTCTTGCCTGGAAAATCCCAAGAACGGAGGAGCCTGGTGGGCTGCCGTCTATGGGGTCACACAGAGTTGGACACGACTGAAGTGACTTAGCAGCAGCAGCAGCTCCTTTGTCTCCTGCATTGGCAGGCAGATTCTTTCCACTAATCCACTTGGGAAGCCCATTATGCTAGCCCAGAGACCATCAGACTTTTCCTGAAAGGGGCCAGAGAGTAAACATCTTTGTTTTTTGGGGATATACTGTCTCTGCTTCTGCCGTAACTACTCAACTCTACCATAGGCAGGATGAATTTGCTGACTTCTGCCCTAGACTTAAGTCTTAAGGTTGTCGTGATTAACATTTTCTATCTACTCAAAGAACTGAGCACGGAATCTGGCACGTTAAGTTGTCAGTCAGTGCTAACCAGTGTTCTCAGTATGATAAATGGATTTTAGAGCTGCAAGGAATCTTGGAGATCATAGTCAATTTTCTCCTTTTAAAAGATAAAGATGTTTAAATGGAGGATCCAAGAAGTACAGGGACTTAACCAAGGTTAGTGCAGTCTGTTTCCCCACAATTCTGTTCTTATCATCACTTTCAGAATTCCCAGAAAATATGGCTGCATGAAGCCAAGCTGTATCTTAGGGGATATCTGAGTACTGAGTCAGTGTGCACCATTGACTATCAACTACGTATGAGACCCGGGCTGTACGTTATGAGTGATACAAAGATCAATGAACTTCTTGTCCTTGAAGATCTAGCAGCATTTATTTACTCAAATAACTATAAAGAGGTAGGAAGTTACGAATGTCAAAAGAGTGTGTGCCAAGGCCTCTGTTTAGGTGTGCTTATATGTCTTATCTCAAATGATCCGCTTAACAGTTTAAACTATCAAAATTTTATCCTTGAAGGCATTCAAGGATAGACCCAAGACTCAAAAGTTAAGTGAACCCGTTCAAGGTCAAGAGTTAGCAAGTGCTGGAGCAAGGCTTTGGATTTGTTTCACTCATTACACAAGATGCTTTCTACTAGCCTTCGAAGAAGACTCTGCAGGTGAAGCGTGTTTCTGTTAGAACTTCTGCTATAATATACTACTCGGAAACTTTTAAAGCAACTATGTTTAAACTAGACATGCTGTTTGCTGGTGATTCTGTGGGTCAGCAAGTAAAAGTCGAATCTAGCTGGGTAATCCTGAAGGCCTCACGTGGTGTCCCTCTTGTGGCTGTAGCTGTCTGATAGAGGGATGGGGGTTGATGGTCTCCGATGGTCTCATTGACGTGTCTGGTAGTTGGTTCTGGCCGCTAGTTTGGGGGAACCGCAGGTGATGTGGCCATCTCGGGTCCATGCCGCCTCTCACCCTCTACTTGGCTAGCCCAGGCTTCTTCACACAGTGGTCTCAGGGCTGCATTTTAAGAGAATGATAACCAAAGGAATAAGAAACTTTTAGGAACTTGGACGTCACACATTAATGCTTTTATGGCATTCAATCGGTTAAAGCAGTTCTCAGAGCCAGATTCAACTGGTTGGGGAGCTAGAGTCCACTTCCAACTTGAGAAGTAGCCAAGTCCCATCGCAGAAGTGTGGGTATGTGGAGATGGGAGGAATGCTTGCCCTATTTGCTAACTATCTACCACAAAATCACAACTCAGCTGAGAGCCAGATCTTAACAGAAATATGCAGATTCAAACTTTGGCAGCGCAAGGATTATAAGAACAGGTCTTATAAAGCTTATAAAGATTAGGTCTTAGCTGAGAGTTGGGCCACACACCTGCCCTGTTTTATCTAGGAAATCTTCTGTTACCTTTGATCTAACAAAGAAACTGCTATTACTACACATAAGGACATAATTACAAGAGCGGCTTCCATATATGATACTTCTGGCTTTCCAGAGGATTTTCATTTCTTTTATATTACATTAAACATGCTGTATAGTTTTGTTGCATTTTATTGCTCGGAGAAGAAGGGCAAAAAAGCTGCCCCCTCCTTTTCTTCCTGCCATTTTACAGCAAAGCAAATTCTCAGCTCACTTTCCCAGAAACAACCGTGGTTGTCAATCATCTGCGGTGATTGACTGTGGCTGAGTGTCAGTCCCACAGCCGTTCTGCTGTGAAGATGAAAGTTGGATGGACTTCCAGATGAAAAGGAAGAAAGAGGAGAAATCTGATTTCATTGGCAGCTGCCTTACCCATCTTCATTAAGATGGGCTGTGGACACTGCAAGGCCATTCTGAACCAGTGGTCGTAAAGCTAATAGGGCAGCGCTCAGCCTCAGCAGCTCATATTGCTGCTTGAGCTCTGTCATCTGGTGGTTATTGCCGAAGGAGGAGGAAGCTCCTGTAGGGAACCCAGTGGTCGTTGTGTGACAGAAGTGAAACTGAAAGAAGTAGATTTTTCTATTAGCTGCAAATCTAACCTTCACACATCATCCCTTGCATGTGACAGGCAGCAACTGATTCTCTCAGGCAGGGTTCCAGCAAATCATTCAGGCTTTTGGAAGACAATATGGGATCAATCCCCTGTGTGTGTGTGTGCACGCACACACGTGGGGGAAAGCTGTGTGACTCCTCATTCACAGTCTCGGACTTGGCTGCGTGTGTATGTAGGGGGGATGGATCTGGGGACTGAAGGTTGGAGGAGGGGAGGTGAGATGCAGTGAGAAGTGAGAAGTAGGTGAGAGGATCCAGTTCTAATAAGGGGATTCTGGAAATGAGTAGATCAATATTCAGTTCCCCAGCTTTCTAGATCTGAGCTCTTTTCCTGCAGAAGTGTTTACTGAAAAGAAGCAACAAAACATATCCTTGTTTTTCTGACAATCCAGCATTTCAAATGGCAGCCTGCCATGCGTGTCTCTCTCCTTTTCTGAGATTCCTTTGTATTGGAGTCCAACCTCTCGCATCCCGTGGGTTGTAGTAATGATGGTAGCAATTACTGTATATCCAGCCCTTGTCATATGCCACATTCACATGCTTCATGTATATTTCAGTGTCTGTGATCCCTAAAAGAATCCTTTGAAGATAGATATCATCATCCTTAGGAAACTGAAGACCAGGGAGGTTAAGTAATGTGCCCAAGGACACACAGCTTGTAAAGTGGTGGTACAAGGATCCACAGCTCCAAAGCCCAAACCCTCTCACTGTATTACGCTGTCTGTTCAAGGCTGGAGTAATAGGAGATGCCTTATATGAATGGTGTAATGATTCATGAAGGACTTTTTAGTTCAGCTCTTACGTAGATCGTCTTTGAAAAGTCTTTTCAGCAGACATAAGGCCAACGTTCTGGCTATCTCATCTAATAGTGTTACTGGAAAGAAAGTAAAGATCATGGAGGTTTTTGGAACCAGAAGGGACTTGCTGGATCACCTAGTATTCTGCTCTAAAGTATTTTCCAGCCGCTGTTGCTCTCTTGTACCGAAGAGAAGGTCTGGAGAGTCCACCGGGCACAACTGCAGTGTTAAAGCTAATGGCAGGATGGAAGTGTCTTCTTTCTGCCTCATACCCTTTATCCTCTACAACACTGCACCTTTCTCATGGAATCATTTCCGGTTTTGAGGTGTCATGCTAAAGCATAAGGTAAAGGTGACTCAGGCGTGATCAACTTAGGCCAGGGGTTAGCAAAGCTTTCCTGTGAAAGGTCAGATAGTAAATATTACTGGCTTTTCAGACGTGAAGGATCTGTTACCACTCTTCAATTCTGTCCTTATAGTTGGAAAGCGGCCCCAGACTGGATGTAAATGAATGGGCATGACGCATTCAGTGTAGCTTTATTTACAAACACAGGGAGGGCTGGGTTTGGCTCGCCAGCCCCTTCTATAAACTGTTCAAGGTGAGTCTGTCCAGGGTAAACGTCAGACTCGACACTGGGATTTATGTTTCAGACGGAGGAGCCTGGTAGGCTGCAGTCCATGGGGTCGTGAAGAGTCGGACACGACTGAGCGACTTCACTTTCACTTTTCACTTTCATGCATTGGAGAAGGAAATGGCAACCCACTCCAGTGTTCTTGCCTGGAGAATCCCAGGGATGCGGGAGCCTGGTGGGCTGCCGTCTATGGGGTCGCACAAAGTCGGACACTTCTGAAGCGACTTAGCAGCAGCAGCAGCAATAATAATACAAAGTAATTAGCGGTGGTTGATGGTAACCACAGCAGTGGTAACATCAGCAGCAACAGCACCGTCATCTCTTTATCTTTGCTTCATGCTTTAGGGCTTACAAAGTATTTAGACAATTATCATCTCAGGTAATCCCTTTTAAAACCCTTGCTCAAAAACTGCATAGGCAGGGGAGCCTCACCAGCTGAGGACTGCAGTACAATGGAAGGAGCATGGTGTAGTCTGTACTTAGTGGTAGAAATCAGGGCTGTGCGATACAAACGCCTAGAGAGGAGCAGAGCATACCTCCTGGTCCCATTAGGGGCCAGTTCATTCAGCGGCATGATGAGTGTCAGCTTCTTGAACATATATTTGCCAGTCTGCTCCAGCTTTGTGTTTCGACCTGTGAAGAAAAGAACCACTTAGTCTAAGAGCTTGTTATCCGAGGAGAGCCTTTCATCTTTGCCCATCACCCTTTTGGACCCGATTATGTTGGTGAGTTCCTGGTGGCTCAGATAGGAAAAGAATCTTCTTGCAATTCAGGAGACCCAGGTTCTATTCCTGGGTCAGGAAGATCCCCTGGAGAAGGAAATGACAGCCCACTCCAGTATTCTTGCCTGGAGAATCTCATGGACAGGGGAGCCTGGAAGGCTACAGTCCATCGGGTTGCAAAGAGTTGGATGTGACTGAGTGACTGACACTTTCACTTCATGCTATTGGTGAGCAACTGTGAAAAGTAACCTGTTAACACCGTTCATTCAACAAACAGTTATTTAACACTTTGAGGCCTTCGCTTGTGCTAAAGGCAGATGGGTGCATGAGGCTCCTGTCCTGAAGCATCTTTTGCTTCACAGACAAACACCCACAGGAACGTGCCACACACCCTACTCATCCTTCGCACACCTGCTGGGAGCGCTGCAGTGCTTCTTGGGTTTTGGAGGTAAATGTCTGGGATGGTTCTACCACTTCTCAGCTGTGTAACCTTGGGCAAGTTCCTTACAGTCTCTGTGCCTGGTGTCTCACCTATAAAATGGGGATAATATATTTTTACACCATGGATAGTGAGGACTTAAGAGCTACTATATGCAAAGTGCTTTCAAGCCTGGCCTTTGTAAGGGCTTAAGTAAATGCCAAACATTGTTATTATTTTTGTTGTTGTAATTCCTTGTGACGAATAATTACTCAAACTACCATGCAAAGGACCATACAAACTTTATTTTTTTTTTTTTCAGCATGTTTTCAAAATCCT
Source organism: Oryx dammah (assembly GCF_014754425.2). Classification (NCBI taxonomy): domain Eukaryota; kingdom Metazoa; phylum Chordata; class Mammalia; order Artiodactyla; family Bovidae; genus Oryx; species Oryx dammah. The sequence continues at coordinate 12,427,668 of NW_024070210.1, read as the reverse complement.
AGCTACTTGGTTCTCAAAGACATTTTTCTAGCTCTTGGGGGTTCTATAACCAAGGTACATTTTGAAACTTGTTGACAAACCGCGAGTTAAATGAGGCGAGCAAGCACTGGTCTCCTGACATTTTACAGATGGGAGGACTCTTAGGGTTATCTAGGCCAGAGTCACATTTTCGAGATAAGGACCTGAGGTTCCTAGAAAGTAAATGACTTTGTCAAAGCAAGGTACTAGGGGCAGAATGAGGGCTTGAACTTCAGTGATGAGGTGTTTTTGGTCTGGTTTTAAAAATCTTCCCCCCACAATTTCTGTTATCCCATTTCACCTAACAGTTTCCTCACATTTACCTGATTATTTTAAAGATCTCACTGCTTATAAAAGATAGATTAATAAACTCTATTGTAACCCCATGAAACCCAGTGGCTTGACCTCACTTGCCTCCTGCTATTTCATTGCCCTCGAGTGAGGGAAGTTACATTCAAGGACCTCTAAGGTGGATCTCAGTTCAGATAAGATGCCATCTTGAGGAATAACATAGGGTCAAATGGAATGTTATTGAAATTTTTGGTCAGTTCAACTGGGATAGTCTTCTAAATCTCATGTGTGTGTGTGTGTGTGTGTGTGTGTGGTCAGTTGCTCAGTTGTGTCCAACTCTTCAGCCCCATGGTCTGTAGCTTACCAGGCTCCTCTGTCCATGGAATTTTTCAGGCAAGAATAGCGGAGCAGGTTGCCATTTCGTCCTCCAGGGGATCTTCCCGACCCAGGGATCTAACCTGCGTCTCTTGCATCTCCTGTGTTGGCAGGCAGATTCCTTACCACTAGTGCCACCTGGGAAGCCCTCTAAATCTATGGAAATTTCAAAAGCAATATCCTTTTATTTATTTATTTTTAATATAAATTTATTTGTTTTAATTGGAGATTAATTACTTTACAATATTGTATTGGTTTTGCCATACATCAACATGAATCCCCCACAGGTATACACGTGTTCCCCATCCTGAACCCTCTCCGTCCTCCCTCCCCGTACCATCCCTGTGGGTCATCTCAGTGCCCCAGCCCCAAGCATCCAGTATCATGCATCGAAGCTGAACTGGCGATGCGTTTCATATATGATATTATACATGTTTCAGTGCCATTCTCCCAAATCATCCCAGGTGGTGAGTTCTGATGTGAAATAGCCACCAGCCTGTGCAAAATTGTGTTATGTAATTCTGTCCTGAAAATGACCTCTGTGTGTTGAGCCTAAATTGTTCTCCACTCCTCTAGAGATTTTTGTATGGCTGCCGAGCATCTCTAAGAGCTGGGATGCTTTGCCAGTGGAAATCTCTTCTAGAGGATTTGGCATCCATTGATTCTGTTGTCTTGGGCCCATAGGTGGGTTGTGAAAACAAGACACTCTAGACTGGATATTGCCTCCGCGGACAACGCAGTCATCCTTGTTGAAACTTTCTCATTTGACACTCCCTTCCTTTTTATTCTTTATTATCACACCCTTTCCATGCCCTTTACTCTTGACATTGGACACTTGTTTCACAGCACTCAACAGCGCTCTGAATTTTTATATTTAAAAACAGATGCTGTTTTTATGTAGTTCTTCCCCCATTAATACACTCACCTATAAAGAATCTTTAAAGGCAATGATCAATGCTTTGGCAGAGATTCAGACATATATATAAATGTATATGGGCACACACACACAGATGTACATTTTTAATACAAGGTTATTTGTTTGTTTGGCTGTTTTTAATGGCTTTTCTTTAGCACCGCGATCTTATCTGGAAACCTCATTTAATCTGCCCAGAACTTAGAGGGTGTCTTTGACATCCCTTGCAGCCAGCTCTCCAAGGTCTCCAGGGGGCTGCTTTCTCGCTTTCCTCTCAGCCCTGACACCTAGTTCATCATCAGAGATAAGCCCCAGTTGTCTGCAAATTGCAGTCTCATCAGGTCTGCGAGATAGCATCATGTTTGACTCCTCTCTGCGCCTTCCATTAACACTTCGGGACCAGGGGCTTGGGAAGAGCTAGACCACAGCACCACACTGGTGACTGTGGCTGATGAACAGGTTCCGGTTTTCCCCATTATTGGCTTCATTAAACTTGACAGCCTTTTTAGTCTCCAGATAGGGTGAGCCTTTTTTCACTGACCCTTATTAAGAGCTGTCTCCTTAGGAAGGGTCACTTGGGAAGGGATAGGTGGGGGGCCAGTCTTCGACTTCCAGAAAGTAGTTGAGTTGGATAAATAACCTTGATTTGGCTTTTAGAGTTCTTTTACTTTTCTAATGATAAAGGCCATTATTTATCAAATACTTACAATGTCCCTGGGCTTAGAAATGATCTTGCGTGTTGTTCCTGATCCACAGGTACTGTTATTATCCCTTTCTCATAAGGAAACTAAGTCTCAAAAAGATGAAGTTGCCCCCAGATCTCATATCAGTAAAAGGACAGAGCTGGGAATTGAATCTGTAAGTCTCTGCTTCAGAGCATGTGAATTTAACTACCCTGCTCCACCACTTTCAGATGGCTTTTCAGCTATTTGATTATGTTTTAGACTTATCCCTTTAGAATCCTTGAGCTCATTCTGATTTTATCGGGTATAATAGCTATCTATTGCTTTGTAACAACTTACCTCCAAACTTAAAAGCCTAAAACAGTAAACATTTATTATCTCATTCCATTGCTGTGAGTTAGGAATCCAAGAGTGGCTTAGTTGAGGTGTTTTGGCTCAGGGTCTCTCATGATGTTGTATGCAAGACACGCCAGGACTTTAGTCATCTGAAGGCTTGATGGGGGATGGAAGTGTTTCATTTTTCTGTCTTAACATCTCTTTACCTCATATCCCCAAGGATATGATGTAGCCAACCTTAACAGTTAGATGCGTGCCCATCCAGCTGTCTGTTACATTTGAAGGACTTGGGATGCTATACCCTAAAGTCTTTGTAGTTAAGACTGATCCTTAGGGCTTCTAATGAATTCTCTAGAAACTTTTAGACTCATGTATGGTGTTCCCCTAAAGAAGCTATGGCTATTGCTATACACATTTGTATAAACAACTTTTTGAGCAGCTACTGCATGCTAATAAGAGTTGTTTTTTTTTTTTAATAATTTTGAGGATAGGGTCTGCAAATCTCTCTTATTCTTTATTTTGGATGCACTGCAAATGTTCCAGAAAGATTTGACTCCTTGTAAGATGGTCTAAGGACTGGGGGAAGCTAACTAAAAACAAAATCTAAAGATTGTCTTATAGGAAAGAAACAAATGAGCAGGAGACAGAGAAAGATGATTAAGGTTATGCACTGACTGTGTGCAGTTACCAGAGCTTTCTCCTCTTCAGCACAAGGGAAGTGTTCTAATCTTTTGCCAAGATGCCTGCTTCTTACATGCCTGTGCTGTATCCAAGGTCTTCTCAGGTGGATCAGCGGTAAAGAATTCACCTGCCAGTGCAGGAGACACAGGTTTGATCCTTGGGTTGGGAGGGTCTCCTGGAGGAGGAAATGGCAACCCACTCTGCTATTCTTGCCTGGAGAACCTGATGGATAGAGGAGCCTGGTGAGCTACAGTTCATGGGGTCACAGAGAGTGAGACATGACTGAGGGGCTGGGCACACATGCATGCTCTGTCCAAATCCTCTCCAGCGACACCGCAGCTCAGTTCCCCCTTGAAACCTGGCAGCCCAGGGGTTGTGTTGGAATTTCCAGGTGATCTTAATGGACTAATTTCCCTCTTTGCACTTCTCATATCTCATAATGTGCTGTGGATTCCAGGTGTCTAAACATGATGGGAAATAGCCAGAATTATTGTAATGGCACCGTTCAGTGCATGAAGGATTAAAACATGCCTGGTAAAAATAGGGAAAGCTTACAACACCTCACAGCCAACATGGTTATTAGTCTTTTCCTCAAGCACACTTTGATAGGTGTTTGGGAATAATTCCTTTCAAGTTCTGAAGTGTGCAAAGTATACTATATATTATTTTAAATGTAGGAGCAATGCTCTGTTCTGTTAGCAAAAAGAAAAGGGGTCTCTGTGGAGAAACTGTTTAGAAGATTAAAGGAGCCTTTCCGGAAGTGTGGTATGAGGGCAAAGAAAGGGAAATCACTACCCCTTCCAAAGGTCACCCCACATAAAGTGAGAAATAAATCAAAATACAATAGGCTATAAACAAAGATACTAATAATTGGACAAAATTCAACTACCAAAGTATACCAAAGTATAAAGTGGAGGGTAGTATTACTGGAGATATTACCGGATTTTTCTCCAAAATAGGTAAAAGTTGTATAGTTTTCATTACTAACCAGGTTAATCATATTCCTGGCCTTATTATCCTGTAATGTAGAAAAGAGTCTATGGAGTCAAACACAAATATATTCTTGTTAGCTCTGTCCATTGTGTTAGCCATCCATAACAAGCTGCAATAGAAGGAAGTTATGCCTTTGAAAACAATTTATTTAGTACATTTCAATGCTACACAAAGTTTTATTTCTTCATACGAGCTGTTATTTGTTACTAGAAAGGAAGAACAAGATACAGCCCTTGGGGGAGATGGTTAAATAAGAAATACGTTTCCAGATGATATCACATGCAAATAGCACTCTGAAATCATAGACATCAAAATTAATTAGGCTGAATCCATTGCTTTCTAAGGCATAAATCTAACTTCAGTGCTAAGGAGAGCAGCTCTTACATCAGGTGTGTCTTAGCCTGTTGTGGCTGCTGTAGGGAAATACTGTAGATGGGTAGCTTATAAACAGCAGAAATTTATTTCTCGCATGTCTGGACACTGAGATGTGCAGGATGACACTTCTGGCAGATTCGGTGTTTGATAAGGACCTGCTTTCTGGTCCACGAATGGTGCCTTCTTGCTGTGTCCTCACGTGGTGAATGAGGTGAGGGAACTTCTTTGTAAGAACACTGATCCCATTTACCAGGGCTTCACTCTCATGACCTCCGAAAAATCCCATCCCCTAACGCCCGCACACTGGACATTCAGATTTCATCAAGAAATTTGAGGGGGATGCCCACTTTCAGACCACAGCAAGGTGGAAAGTATGGTTCTTATTTCTTTATATCTTCCATTCTGTTTATTCCTAAAGACGGGAATGAGACTGAGACCTCTGGGAAAATGTTATATTAATTACATCACAGGATTACCTTGCAAACATCCCTTGCCTCCAGTATCTTGCAAATGCATTTTGTCCTTGACTCAACATGAATATTAGGTAGAGATGCAAAAGGGAAAAGTACAGATTGAACAGGTATTCCATTATTATCCCCCTCATGGGTGTTAGTTTGGAGATTTTCTTTCTTTCTTTTTTTAGCCAAGTAATAAACCAGGTCTCTGTTAGTTGGATTGGTCTGGGTAATATTAAAATATTAAACAGCCAATAGGAAGTTCAGCCAAGCAAAACTGACTCTGGGGGTCTCTGGCTGAGACGGGCATCAACTGACCCTATAGTTGCTGAATTGTGGATGCAGGGGAAAATGTGGGAAAAAGGCTAGACTGATATGTGGTAGGAGTTTGTTTGAAACAGCAGCTCTTTGTCATCTACTTATGAAAGTATTTTAACAGGTTCATAGTTGGTGAAGCTATATGGGTGCAGACTCCACCCTAGAGTCCACAGATAACTTTGTTTTGTTGTGCTGATCATCACATAATATCTCTCTTTCCCTCTGTCAAGCTCTGTCTTTCTTCAGTTATTGAATTATAGGACTAGGGAGTTGCCAACTTGGGTGATGTTTTCTTAATATTCATTTATTGGATGGAATCAGGAAGTTTTTCTGTATCAAGAAGTATAATCATTTCCTAGGAATGTTATAACAGAGTATCAGTACCACAAGCTAGGTGGCCGAAAACAATGGAAATTTATTGTCATCGCTCTGGAGGGGGAGAGCTCAAAATCGACGTGTCAGCAACTGTGTTCCCTCAAGGCTCCAGGTGACGGTCCTTCTTTGCCTCATCCCAGCTTCTGGTGTTTGGCTAATAATCCTTGGCATTCCTTGGTTTACAGATATGGCACTTCAATTTTTGTTGCCACTTGCCATTTTCCTTTTGTGTGTCTAAATGTCTTGTGTTCTTCTTATGAAGACATTGATTGTATTGGATTCAGGGCCCATCCTATTTCAGTATGACTTCATCTCAACTGATAGCATCTGCAGTTACCATATTTCCAAATAAAGTCACATTCTGAAATACTAGATTAAGATTTGAACATATCTTTTTTGGGGAAGAAACAATTTTATCTACCCATAACAAGAAAGAAAGAATTATGTCATTCTGTTAAGCTGAGGAGAATTCAGTGTGTAGAGCAATTGATCCAAAGAGGGGTACATATATTATGGGATATAATGAAAGTTTTAAACTTCTATTTATGTTTACTTTTATCCTAGATTTTAAATTTCTGTTATAGTATGTTTTAAATATATTTAATGGATGAGTATATTAGTACATGTTTGCATATTATGAATAAATATACATGTGTCGGGGGTGAGTACTCAAGAACTTTTACTAATGTTGGTTGGAGAAACATGAACAAAAAAGGTTTTTAAGCCAATGTGATAGCAAGAGATATTAAGGACATCATAGTTTCAGAAAAAAAAATCTCTGTGGAGGATTATGACAGCCCCAGTTCAAGTTACACTGGGCAAGCAATGAGATTATCAACACAAAGAAAAAGGAGGTCTCTAAATCCACCCATGGTTTGAAAATTGTCTTCTTCAAGAAGTCAAAGCACTAGATGACAAGTGCAGAAGATCTCAGAGCAAGAAAAGATGAAGGCAGGCGCTGGAGATGAGCGGACATAGGGGAGAGGCTAGAAAAGGGAGGGGCGATCTGAACGCACATCCCGTTACAACAACATGAGATGGATGTATGGCGTGCTTTCTCTTATGTCCAATGCCTGGATGATCACTTTGTCCATCAGAGGAGGGAAATGGTAGTGTGTGATCATTGAAATGCCACTGAAACATTTCTTTCCCTTCTAACATTGTCACCAAGATTCTGGAACTGAACAATACTAATTATCACTTTCAGCCATCCTTGAGCTGTTATCAATATTGTTTCAATATTGCTGAGTAATACTGTGCTTACTAGGAACATCCCATTAGGTACATCCAGAAAATTAGAACTAGAGATGAGTTTGGGCTCCTCTGCCTCATTTATTTCTATGGAACATTCTTTGAGTTCAATTTTGTACAATCATTGTGCATCTTTGGATTTCTATCAGTATTTTGCGTATTTCTGTGATCCTCCACTGTGGAACTTTTTCTGATATTCATATTAGATTTTTCTTTCTTAATTTCTTGCCTCATTTTTTTCCACTTATGTTGGCATTTTGCCCTCCCTTCCTTGTGGTTTATCTCCTAATCACTGAAAATTGATATTTTCTTTCTTTCTCTCTGCCCATTTTATTTTCTGCCTAGTTATATAATTATTTGGTTTCCAGGTATTATTTCCTTATAGTTATTGAAGAATGTATATTAGAACAGAATTGCCTGTAACTGTTTAAGGACAGAAGAGTGTAGTTTCCTTGGTTTTCCTCTGCAGTAGAGTTCTGTGTCTGAAAGCTTCTCTGTCATAGTATGGTAAAATCTATTCAATCTCAGTCCACACCTCTTTGTTTAATTAAAGCTATCACCAGACTCCTGAGTTTTACATTCTGTAGCATGATCCTTTGTCTGTGAAGACAGAAGAGGGGGCAGAGAATTCTGATTTCTCTTCTCATGCTAGCAGGAGCTATAATTCTGCCTTTTTCCATCCTTCCTAATTACTTTTTCATAGACACTAAACTACACACCCCTGAACATCTAGAAGGATTAAACACTGATCAAAGGCAGGTTTAGCTGTATCCCCAGGACAAGTTGATTCAATGAAGAAAAACTCAGGCTCTGGGAGAGCTTTTAGACAGATAAATAAATTAACAATTAGCATTTTAACAGCGGTAAAAACTGCTGAGCGGAAGCAGATCTGATGTTTTATGGGATGTGGATACTTGGGGTAATAGGGTGGGTTAAAGGACGGAGAAGCCTGATAGGCTGCAGTCCATGAGGTCGCTAGGAGTCGGACATGACTGAGCGACTTCACTTTCACTTTTCACTTTCATGCACTAGAGAAGGAAATGGCAACCTACTCCAGTGTTCTTGCCTGGAGAATCCCAGGGATAGGGGAGCCTGGTGGGCTGCTGTCTATGGGGTTGCACAGAGTCAGACACGACTGAAGCGACTTAGCAGCAGCAGCAGCAAAACAAAAAAAAAAGCTGTGTTTCAGTAACAGCACAAAGATATGAGACTGTGGTCTTATCCATTCTACCTGTGATATGTAGCCATTCCTAGGACAGCCCACTGATAACATTATCAGAGTTATAACTTCACCTGTGCTGCTTTTAGATAGGCTTAGGCTTATAATTGGAGAAGGCAATGGCACCCCACTCCAGTACTCTTGCCTGGAAAATCCTATGGATGGAGGAGCCTGGCGGGCTGCAGTCCATGAGGTCGCTAGGAGTCGGACACGACTGAGCGACTTCACTTTCACTTTTCACTTTCATGTACTGGAGAAGGAAATGGCAGCCCACTGCAGTGTTCTTGCCTAGAGAATCCCATGGATGGGGGAGCCTGGTGGGCTGCCGTCTATGGGGTTGCACAGAGTCAGACACGACTGAAGCGACTTAGCAGCAGGCTTATGATTGTGGCTCAAATTACGTATGAATCTTTGTAGACTTCATTGCAATTGAGAGTTAGTAGTATCATTACCTGTGCATGAAAGACATTCTCTGTTAGAAACCAACTCTGTTAATGAGTATTCTTATTTATCAACTAATTTTCTTACTAATCTGGCAGGATTCTGTTTGGCTAGAATAATCCTGAAGTGTTCAAGTGATGAAGTACTCTTAATTTGCATTATATGTACCTTTTCTAATGTTTCTATAAAATGTGGCCATTTATTTATTTTTCAAGATGATATATTCCTGCTGGTGTTAGGGAGTAATATACAGCCATAGCCATACTGAAAAAATTCAAGAAATCACTAACAAACAGTTCAGATTAAAATTTGAAATTTAAGTCTTTGGCAAATACATAAAAAATGCAGTTAAACACAAGATGTCTAATTAATTATCACAATTTTCCAATTTCACATGTTCAGTCTATCTATGAAATGCTGTTTATTAAAGCATAAATTACTGGTTGTTAAGCATGTAAATACCCATGAGTAAATGCACAACACACTCTTATTTATAAGGAAGGCTAGTCAGTTCAGTTCAGTTGCTCAGTCTATCAGGAGACTAAATAAACAGTGGACATTCTACACTGAACGTCCACATATTCTTTATAGTTTGCTCTCAAAATGTTAGAGCTGGCCAGGGTCTCATGAGTTACTGTTACAGTCTCTGCATTGTTAATGAAGAAACCAAGTCCGGAGAGGTGAAATGATGTCCATAAATTGATGCAGCTGTTATAAACATTCTAAATTCTCCCTGCACAACCCAAAGCATAATTGACAGGTGAGGAGTGTCTATCTTGTCGTTTTTAGGCTGTCTGGGAAGATCATATGGCACACGTGGGTAAATCTTGACGTTGAAACCCTCACAGAGGATTTTATTTTTTTAAAACACCATTCACTATTCTGGGTCCTTAATGTCAGGAATGACTTCTTTATTGACCTTTGAACTCCAGTATCTATCACAGTGCCTGATGCTCAGTTGGTATTTAATAAATGCTTGTTGAATGAATACATGTTTTATGCTTTTGTATCCAACTATGGTATTGGGAGGATTTTGTGATTTCATCCTAGTCGATGATGTTCTTTATGCCAGAGCAACTTTCTATATGCTCATGTCTATTTTATTTCCCATCATATAAAAAACAGTCCCTTTTTTTGAACTTTGTCATTCCTTACATTACTATCCAGAGGATTGTTTATATATAGCTATGGTCCAGTTAGGTACCATTTTATACATTAATTTCAGGAAGGTAAAAAATAAGTTGTTAGTTTTCAAAACTAGCCCTAACTAAAAATCATGTTTCTGCCAGTTGTTGTAACTCTTATTGTATGGTGCTATTTATGATTTGAAGACATATATAAATATTATTTTTTTCTAAAAAACTTGGATTTCAGTGAGAAGATTTCTGAAAGTAAGGACACTCTATTTTTTACTACATTAAGAACTCTGGGACAATGATTTCATTCCATTTATATATTCAACTTCAGTTGAATTATTTTATTAGGTATTTGGAAAATGGCCTAGAATGTCTCAAAGACTTTGAATACACATCCATATATACATATATATGGTAAACATATGGAAGGTAATTTGTTGGAATAATTGTAGAATAATTATTTAGTGAATCAAGATGCAATCGTAATTCATGTGTGTATGATGTGTGACTTTAAGCAATGTTGCGTGACATCATCTTTCTCATATTCTGCTTGTACGCGTGATAAGTTGCTTCAGTCATGTATGACTCTTTGCAACCCTATGGACCATAGCTCACCAGGCTCCTCATTCCATGGGATTCTCCAGACAAGAATACTGGGGTGGGTTGCCATGCCTTCCTCCAGGGGATCTTCCCAACCCAGGGATCCAACCCACATGTCTTATGTCTCCTGCGGTTGCAGGCGTTTTCTTTACCACTAGTGCCGCCTGGGAAGCCCTTCTCATATTCTAGGTAGTTATTTATGTTTATTATTTAGTTATGAAATGAACTCACAAATTGACGTTTTTTTATGGAAACTTTTAAATCCCTTCACTAGCCTGGTGGGCTGCCGTTTATGGGGTCGCACAGAGTCGGACATGACTGAAGCAACTTAGCAGCAGCAGCTTTGGCAATATGTTGATTAGACACCCTGAATGCTGTCCATGGTGCTAGCCCATTCTCTAATGTACTCACTTCACAGGAAGGTTCTAAACACGGTTAACCAGTCTACAGATGGCACAGATACCAGATCAAAGCTTTTTTTTTTTTTTTTGATAATCTGAAACCATAAAGTGAAATGAACAGGGAACCAATATTTCTTGAAAACCTACTCTATGCCTGGCATTTTGTGTCTCTGAATTCCTTGAGAGAAACTATGATATGGAATTATTTGTTTCCAGATGAGAACTGAAAATTAAATAAATTGATTTTTTAAGTTCCTGTGGCTTGAAAATATTGTACAATCGAGTTTAATTCTTTCTTATTCTGGAATCTATCCTCTTATACTAAAATAAATGAATAAACACAGTTTGTTTTGGGAGATCTATTTTGACAGAAATTCCTGCAAAGCAAGCCAGAGGATTTTAGCTGACCACAAACTCAATGTGGATGATCAGCTGCTAAAATAACCATGCCCTATAATTAATTCTTTTGTGCATGGTGCTGGTCAGATAAAGGGTATTATATTTAGACACCTCATTGCATTCACACACTAGAAAGCATTTTGAAAAAATAAAACCTGAAGAGATGGGTGTTGAACCTATAACATGAAGATGACAGGTAAAGGGTTGTAGAAGGCTCGTGTGTGGACTGACTGCGGGATGGGTTGGGGATACTTTGTCTGTTGCAATACATATGTTAAATCGTATTTTTAAAGGAGGGATTAGTTGTGCTTTAATAGAATATTGCTTTAATGGAAAGAAATGGAATCCATACTTAGAAGTAGAAAGGCCAACTATTGTTCAATAGAAACTCTTGCTAACAGTTTGAACTATGACAGAGCTAATGGGGCATAGGATATTAGTCTAGACCTATGCGGCACTGTTCTTAACAGGTAACATTGTTATTGGACTCCCCAGAGTCTGCCTGCAATGCAGGATACCTGGGTTTGATTCCTGGGTCAGGAAGATACCCTGGAGGAAGGCATGGCAACCCACTCCAGTATTCTTGCCTGGAGAATCCCATGGACAGAGGAGCCTGGAGGGCTACAGTCCATGGGGTTGCAAAGAGTCAGACCCAACTCACACTTTGCACAATGTTGTTATTAATATTTTGTATACGATAATTCTAATAATGGGATGCCCCACTACCTTCAAAAGTACACGCTTATGGAGATGTTTTCCTTGTATGAGGATACATTAATGGTGATATATCTGGAGAAGGCAATGGCACCCCACTCCAGTACTCTTGCCTGGAAAATCCCGTCAGCATTATATATATTGCTGATTAGTTATAAAACATTTGTTCAGTCCCAAGAATCTTGAAGTGTTTGATAACTGTGGAACTATGGATTTTTCAAAAAAGAAAAAAAAAAAAACAGAGAGAGAGAAAGACAAATCTGAGCTCAATTGTGCAGGTCTTACTTGCCTTTTTTTTTTTTTTTCGCTTTTTTTCCCCCCAGAAGGAGCTTGACCAGGGATTGTGTCATGTTACTGAGTTAAAGCAGATGGAATTAAGACCATATGAAGAACAGGCTAGAAAAAGGATGATGCTGCCAGGGTTTTGGATTTGATAAAATCTAAAGAGAGATGGAAAGATTTAATCTTCTTTTGAAAAATAGATAAAAGATACTGAATTAAATACACACATATATGCACACACAGACTTATACACTCAATTTCAGGGAAGCAAGCACTCCTTCCTAAATAACTCCACATTAATTAGGAGAATAGACAGGTTTGCAGAAAGAGAAAATAGTCAGTTCAGTTAGATAAATAGTACTGGTATTCAGGCTCTGGCTGTATTCAATAATATACCATAAATTTGTGGATCAAATAAAGAGGTTTATGGGTTTTTTTGCTTGGTTTTTTTTTTTTTTTTTTTTTTGGCTTCATAGGGATGGGTACAGAGAAAATTCTAAGAAGCATACCAGGTTTGGAGATTAGTAATGATAGTATGTCAGAACATTGAGTGGGAGAAAGAACTGGAGATATTTGGATAGGTAGGTTTGGTTAGCCATATTTGGAGTTGTGAGCCATTGGGTTTGGGTTGGGATAGAAAGAGTGAAGTCTGAAAACTTTCAAGTCATCTTCTCTGAAAAAGAGAACATCTATGGATTTCTGAGCAGCATTTCCTAATATCTAATAGCTTTATCCTTGTAACATAAGCAGTCTTTTCAGTATGTATAAATGTGTATCTCACATGTGCTATTGGAGAAGGCAATGGCACCCCACTCCAGTACTCTTGCCTGGAAAATCCCATGGACAGAGGAGCCTGGTGGGCTGCAGTCCATGGGGTCACTGAGAGTCGGGCACAACTGAGCAACTTCACTTTCACTTTTCACTTTCATGCACTGGAGAAGGAAATGGCAACCCACTCCAGTGTCCTTGCTTGGAGAATCCCAGGGACCGGGGAGCCCGGAGGACTGCCTTCTATGGGGTCGCACAGAGTCAGACACGACTGACGCGACTTAGCAGCAGCAGCATGTGTGCTATATATTATAGGTACATGTGCATTTGTGTATATATGATGAAAGCATAAAACAGCCCCCAAGCATTTCCCAGGAGTTTCCAAAGGTCCTGTTCTTTAAAAACTCGAGTTTCCCTCTTTGTCTAGATATGTCAGTTCAGTGTAAGTTCTGAATTAGTCATGGAAACAGAAGACCTGTATTGGTCTGTATACACTTATCTCTGACTTTTGATTTCTCTCATCTATGCCCCATTCCCTGGTCTTGCTCTTTGCCTCCCACCCTTTTTTTAAGCATATTGTTTTTCTGTAGCTTTGGAAAAGCAACATTAGAATAATCTACTGCATTGCTTTCGTCTCTCCTTTAACATATGGCATTTGCTTGACCTCTTAGAGAGTTGTGATTTCCTGGCCCTAGAGTTCTGATGCCCAAGATGATGAAAGAGTTGATCTAGGGCACTGTGGCCAGGTAGCAAAGAGCAAGCATTGTGCCATGCTGGTGTTGGCAAGGTTACAGAGGGGCTCACACTCGCCTCATGTGTTGGTGCCTCCCAGTTCTATAACTCAATTTACTCTTGCTGTAGGAGTCACTTTGTTGCTTACTGTCTGGGGTCTGGGAGTAATCGTCACAGCAAACCATGGTGGACAGGTGTCTATAATTGTCTTTGAACAGGAAAGTAAAGACTCAAATGTTTAAATGACTCATTGATCCCCACTGCCATTTAGTGCTCTCCTGTCTGTCCGTCTCGCTTTGTACAGCTCTCTGTAAGCAGACAGGGTAAGAACTGTCGCCCTAGGTGAACGTGTGCCTGTTCAAGAAGGCCTCCCTCTCTTCCTGTCGAGACTGCAGCTGTCCCCCCTCCTCCAAGGGTGCTGCTGAGAATCGGCTCGCAGGGCTGCAAGCTGCCTGCCACTTCGATGTGGCACCTTGCATACGTGTTGCCTTCACACGCTGACTTGTGCACAGCGCTTGCTTGTCTGTGAGAGGACAGTGCGCTCATGAAATACAGCTTCTCTTTGAGATACATTACTCCGAAAGAGAACAGAGCTCCCCTTGCCGGAATGGCAGAGGCCTGTGTGTGCCCTCTGCCATTGTGGTTTTGATGTCTAAATCTTCTGGAGAGGACTGCTTCAGTGATGAGCTAAAAGCTGCTGCCTCTCCAAGGGCTGTCCATTTGCATTGATATTTACATTCTTTGCCAAAGTGACATCATTACCATTTGCTTAGTACTTGTACCACAGGGATGTGTTTTACATAATTTAAGACTTGGAAGTGATGATAATGTATTTCAGATGGGGAGCAGAGGCCATAGGGTGCAGCATCTCATCCCTTTTCCTCCTCAAAGACCCCGGTGCAGAAATGAGTCCCTAGTCCATATCCCTAAATCACATTAACATCACTGCTTACTGGGTGCCAATGATGTGTCTGGCACCAGGCTGGATTATGATTCTATATACTGTTGTTTAACCCCCAGGACCTTGTTATGAGGGGAGGTACTATTATCCCAATTATACAGCAAGGAAACTGAGGGCTAGAAGAATCAGTAGCTTGCATGAGTCTCAGTTCGGAGTCATCTGACTCCAAGGGCTTACCTTTCATGCTCTGCCACAGCGTCTTTCATCTTACAGCCTGCTTGTTCTTTTAGATTTAAGAAACAGAACATCTGTTGTATTTTCTCCAGAAGGAACATTTGGAATAAGACAAAAGCAATATTGGGGGCCTCTGACCTTGGTCCATTTCTGTCTCTTTCATTCCCCTCCTTACTCCAGGTGCCCAGAATCTCCTGTTTGAAATGAGTATAAAAGAGCCAAGTTTGCCTTGAGATAAAGCACCTAAGGCAATGTCAGAAGCCAGTTTCTAGGACTCTGCCAGATGGCACATGTTACCTGCTTGTGTGTCTTCTTAGTTTCGTCCATGGGCAGAGATTTTGGAAAGAAAGGAAAAAGAATCATTTTCAATGTCTTGCCTGGGTGTAACACTTTAAGCATGAGATCTAGCCAGATCCTCTCTCTGATTGTAGGTTCTCATGAGGCCACACTCTCTTATCTCCACCATTCTTTATCATCATGAAAACGTGGGACCCCATTTTCAGAAAGCCTCCCAAAGTGTTCAGTCTCTAATCTTGAGATGGATGATCAGAAGCAGTTTCGCCCTTGTTTTCCCTCCCTTTCTCCTCCTTTCTCCTCTCCTCCCTTCCTTCTTTTCTTCCCTTCATCCCCCCTTCTCTCTTCCTTCTCCCCCTCCTTCCCTTCCTCCCTTCTTCTGTCCCTCCCTCTCTCTTGCCCTTCTCTTCCCTTTCCTTCATGCCCTCCTCCCCTCCCTCTCTCTCTCCCTTCCTCTTTTTTCCCCCACACCCTATATCCTAGGGTGACAGCTCAAGGGGGAAGTAGGCATTATAAGCTATGATAAATAGTCTTTTCCTTGATGCCACCCCAAGGGCTCCTTCTGTATCAGAGGATATGTCACTGCATTTGCAACTTCTCCAGCAGCGCTGTAGTTTGGAAGAACCTATTACTCTGCTGGAAGCTCCTTGGCATAGACTCGTAAGCAGGTTTTTATCTTTTTCTTGTAACACCATATAGATCCTTGATTTGAGGATCAGAAATGGAGAGATGACA
The DNA here is from genome assembly GCF_014754425.2 of Oryx dammah. NCBI lineage: Eukaryota > Metazoa > Chordata > Mammalia > Artiodactyla > Bovidae > Oryx > Oryx dammah. The sequence continues at coordinate 12,411,748 of NW_024070210.1, read as the reverse complement.
GTCGGAGCCATAGGATCTTCCCTTACAAGGTATTATATGTACGGCCATTGGGTATTTTCATCCTGAAGACCCCCGCAGCAGTGGCTGGCGATCACCAGGGCAAGTACCCACTTTGATGAGTACTTTTCCACACCAGCACACATATCCATACTCCCAGGCCTCTGCTTGTCCAGTTCCCTCCACCTGCACTGCTCTTTGCCCATCTAAGATCCAGATTCCACCTTCCCTCTCAGTTCAGTTCCAATATCATCCCCGTCTCATGAAGTCTTCTCTACTCTGTCCCAGTTGAAACCCATTAATTCCCACAGCATTTTATCCTGTATTAATTATCTTTTGTATTAATCCCAGGTATTATTATTATTATCATTATATTCTATATTACTATAATAATAGTAGTGTATTACCATTATTATTATTATAGTGTATTATGCTATATTATTGTGTGAACATGTTTGTGGTCCTTATTAGATTATGTATGCTTAAGAGTAGAGGCCTTCTGATTAATTTATTTGGATGCCACAGACTGTAGCATAGCACCATTGTTTTCCAAATGATGAGTTAATGGATGCCCAGATAAGAAAAGCTTTTACTTACAATGGCTTTATTTATTTATTTTTTTCTAAAAACAGTGACATGGTTTGTTTTCTCTTATCATATCTTTCCCTTATTTATGGTTGTTTTTCTCGAATGGCTTACATGGTAGTGGCAGAAACAATCAGAAAAGATAATTACAAGTGTCTTTATTCCAGTTAGAAACAACAGTGGCTACTGCAAAGATGATCATGCTTAATTCTTACATGAAATGAACAGATATAACTTATAAGAGGAGTGACTTTAGTACCAGTGGTGAACATAATGAGTTTGAGAGGCACTAATGTTTGGGTGGGGACTTGAAGAAAAGTTATGTTCTTAGGGGCAGAAATGAGGTGGGAATGCCTACTGATCCTAGGACCAACGGCAAGATATTTTCTGGAAAGAGACTAAATATTTTAGGTTTTTTAAGGGCTGCTTACTTGATTTGCAGACACTGTGCAAAAGGCAAATGTGGTTCCTTATGCAAAAACCAACAACAAAGTACCATTAAATACTAAAACATAAAGCATTCTCCCCGCTTCCACAGTTTCCCTCTTTCAACTTGTCACACTGTTTTATACCTGCTATTTAATGCCATTCTAAGTAAAGGCAATTTAAAATTTTAAATTATTAACATGAATGTTGCCATCCATCTTTATATTGTACAATGCCAGTTTTAAATGCAAGCATGAGAACTTTTACTTCATGCAGAATTACCGAAGTAGGAAACATTTCCCATTTCATAACTCATGCAGTGAATACTTATCTTGTTCTTACCAGAAAAGTGGAAACCCAGCACAGGCTGACTCAACTGTTTTTATCTCACCCCTTGATGCACACCTGCTATAAATATTCCCTGCCTTTGACTTACTAGTTAGGCTTCCCTGGTGTCTCAGATGGTAAAGAATCTGCATGCAATGCAGGAGAACCAGGTTCAGTTCCGGGTCTGGAAGATCCCCAGGAGAAAGGGAATGGCCACCCATTCCATTGTTCTTGCCTGGAGAATCCCATGGACAGAGGAGCCTGGCGGGCTGCAGTCCATGGGGTTGCAAAGAGTCAGACAAGACTGAGTGACTTTCACTCCACAAGAAAGGACTGAAAAGAAAAGAAACAATGGGGGGTTCATCTTTCCCTTTCCCTGTCATCATTGTCCTGTTTGAAAGTGAAAGTGAAGTCACTCAGTCGTGTCCGACTCTTTGCGACCCCATGGACTGTATGTAGCCTACCAGGCTCCTCCCTCCATGGGATTCTCCAGGCAAGAGTACTGGAGTGGGTTGCCATTTCCTTCTCCAGGGGATCTTCCCGACCCAGGGATCGAACCCTGGTCTCCTGCATTCCAGGCAGACACTTTAACCTCTGAGCCACCAGGCAGCTTGGCAAATTCCTGGAAGTAGTGTAAGTCAGAAAGATTTTGATAAGATTCCTTGGTAATTTGTATGTCTTAGAATGCTAGGTTTGGTTTTTTTTTTTTTTAATATGTTTGAATCAAGTTTTGTTTCCAAGTGAAAACGGCCTCTGTGGACTGCCAGTGGTGGATGTTACACTCTTACTTTGCAGTCCATTTGAGTCTCCTTGAACTTGCATTGTGCATCACAGGTCTGCCTACCGGAATCCTGTCCTTACGCGTTCAGTCTGCACGCGTTCAGTCACTAAGTCATGTCCAGCTTTTTGTGACCCCATAGACTGTAGCCCAGCAGCCTCCTCTGTCCATGAAATTTCCCAAGCAAGAACACTGGCTTGCCATTTCCTTCTCCAGGGAAATTTTCTCAGATCAGAGATTGAACCTGTGTCCCCTTCATTGGCAAGTGGAATTTTTACCACTGAGCCACCAGGGAAGCTCCCTGCTTTTAGGGGCCATTGCTACCTAAACTACTGTAACACTGAGCGTTACATAATCTGTAGTTGGTTTAATGTTCTCCTGTCCCCATCTTGAAATCCTTACTAATAGTTTTGTCCTTGAGTGTGCGTTTTTAAAAATGAAGCCTAGTGAGACAAGCGTGTGCAAGAGCAAACAAAGATACAATATGCACACACACTTGTCTCGTTAGACTTCGTTTTTAAAAACACACACTCAAAGACAAAATTATTATTAAGGATTTCAAGATGGGGACAGGAGAACATTAAACCAAGTACAGATTATGTAACGCCTGGTGTTACAGTAGTTTAGGTAGCAAACCCACGAAGCCAGCCCTGGGCTTTGCAAGCCATATGGCTTCTAACTCTACTACTCAACTGTTGTGACATGAATCGGCCATAAATAATACATAAACAAGTGGGCGAGCCTGTGTTTCAATAAAACTTTATTCACAAAAACAGTTGGTGGCTAGGATTTGGTTGTGGTTTGCTGAGCCCGGCTTAGGTAAGAACATAGAAATGAGAAGGTATGAGATCTGTCTGAGAACTGCTTACTTGTGTGTGTGTGTGTGAGTTGCTCAGTCGTGTCTGACTCTTTGTGACCCCATGGGTGGTAGCTCTCCAGGCTCCTCTGTCCATGGAATTCTCCAGGCAAGAATACTGGAGTGGGCTGCCATTTCCTTGTCCAAAACTGCTTACTTAGTGGGAGATAAATCTGGGAAGATCAGAAGAAGTTGACCTTTGAAGGGCCAGGTTGAATGCTATCCTCTAGGTAATGGAGAGTGATCAGTGGTTTTAAGCGTTGAATTAACACGATCAAAGGAGACGTCTAGTAAGTTGAAATGGAGATGTTGTGTCAGAATTTGGCGGTGTAAAGCCTAGCAAGGCAGTTATCCTGGGAGTCCAGGCAGGAGATGGTACAAGTTTGATGGTCAGAAAGGAGCTGCAGCAGTGGAAGGATATGACTTGAATTTCCAAGTAAAGAGTCACTAGGATGTGGTGATTGATTCAAAGTAAGGTTTAAGAGAAGCAAAAAAGGAAGAAAACACCAAGGCTGTACACCCAGCAGGCTGCACAACGGATGCTTCATTCATCCTGGAGACCTGTGTAATGTATATCTCTTGTTTTCTGAAATAACTGTAAACAGAGGGGGTTGGCAGGCCCTTGGTTTAGGTGGCTACTGAATTGGGGGTTGTTCGAGCTGATGTTGGCTTGCTGGGTGTCCAGGAAGCCAGCGACGAAGGTGACTATGGCCCCGGGGGTGACATCAGGAGCAGCAGCGAGCGTGTGGTCCATGCCCACAGAAAGAGCTAAAGCAGGAACGTCAAGCGTTCTCTCCGGAGCAGGAAGCACAGGGAAGAGGAGGCGGCTCAGTGCCGTAGCAACTTATGTACCTTGATGTGGCGCTTTCTGTTTTTCCAATTAAATGGATGTTTTACCTTCCTGTGTGATCTTTCCCAGAAAGATTAAGAAACCCATGCTTGGTCACTAAGTTAGAGTGAAGTGAAACAAATAGAATGTGAAATACACCACATCGTTGTGTACATCCCCTTTCATCTTCAGATAAATCACATGCAGAAACAATTAAGTGGCTCAAGTGATGATTCCTTCAGAGAATTAAATTTCACTTTGGGCTAAACAAGTTGGGGTTTTGGTCTTTTCCCCAAAACAGACGCTCAGTTTTACCCTAACTGGTGTGGCTGGCTGGTTGTTCTTTTTAAAGATGCATTTTAGGGATGATGAGGGTAGCATCATGAATACTGAGGTATTGTAGATATTGTGAATGTCACAGATATTGAAAGCTTGATAGTGTGTTTTCTGTGGAAGCTTAGAATGTGCTGGAATAAGCTGCATATTAGCAAATATTTTGTCTATATGAGGATATGGAAATGAGATTTCTCTGTATCATCCTGGCCTATAAATATGCATTGAAAATACATGGAACCGTGGCTCCACACTTATGCACAGAGTATGTGGGTTGTTTGTTTTCCTGACCTCTCCACAGACTTGCCTAGAACAAAAGGACCATCTGGCCCCTGCTTGGCTGGAAGTTACCTATAGAACAGGAGAGAACAGCTGGGATTCAGAGGCCCTCATTTGGCTGTTATTAGACTGAGGAGATCTATAGCAAACTGGATGTGCCAAACTTGAAAGATCTCTTTTCAACTTTCTATCATCTCACTGTTATAACCAGTGCCCTCCAAATTTTGACTTCAGGAATGGTACCAATGCTTTCTTTATATAGGCAGTCCTGGATCTGAATCTGGAAAACCCATGGTGATTTTCAGGGCCATCACCTTTAATTCTCCTCCTCCCTTATGATTTAGGAGGAGGTACTAAAAACTATGATTTCCGTGTACTTTGCAAGAATAATTTTTACAGTATCAAAGTACAGTCTTTTGTCTTGTTCTCTATTGAGGCATATCAAAGAATTTGTGTCCCTTTTTCCAAGGTATAAAAACCACCACTGAGAAGGTTTTCTTCTGTTTTTTAAGGCTGTGTGTGTGTGTGTGTGTGTGTGTGTGTGTAAGTACTGCACAGTTTAACTGTTTTGCTCCTGTCATTGGTGAGATTTTTTGACAGCATTTGATTCAAACAGATGCTCAGCCTCCTTTCCCTCCCCAGAAAAGGAGATGCGCTGCTTAGATGGAACAGCACACAGGTATTTTATAGTGACACATGGTTTCGATGTTGTTACTTACCTGCATGGCTGCATTCAACTGTGTTTGCTCCGCATGGGTGGCCCATGTTCAGGATACAAGAATCGCCAGATCTCAGAGTCGCCTTGTTGAAGGAGACCTTAACTCCTGGGCTTATGGCCTCTTTTGCCTCTGCTGTAATGGAAAGGTTCTAACTTGTTTGCTTGCCTTTGATTTTCATTTTGTTTGTTGCCTTGGTCAGACCAGATTTCCACTTAGAAGCTGACATGGACTTTGATTTACCAGCCTCATTTCCTACCACTCACCAGTCTGCATCCGGGAAGAGCTCACAGCCAGCTCTTCCTGGCCCCTTAACATGATCCTTAAGGTCCGGCTTGCACATCTTTGTATACGCTGTTTCCTTTCCTGAGTCTCTTGTGAACTTCTGCCCCTTGAGGACCAGGCTCCTGTGGTTTCTCCCTTAAAAATGAGTTAATCGATCTATTGGTTTATTGATTCTCTCATTCAGAAACATTCCTAGAATGCCTGCTCTATTTGAGGAAACTTTCTCTAAACAAACCCAAGCATTCCTTCCTCTGCTTTTTCTCACCGTTTGGTATTCACCATCATTGGCTTCTAATTATTTGGGCTTCCTCCCTTCATAGATGGCTTCTTCCACACTGGCTTCCAATTATTTGGGCTTCCTCCCTTCGTAGATGGGGCTCCCTGGTGGCTCAGCTCGTAAAGAATCCATCTGCAATTCGGGAGACCTGGGTTCGATCCCTCAGTTGGGAAGATCCCCTGGAGAAGGGAAAGGCCACCCACTCTGGTATTCTGGCCTGGAGAATTCCATGGACTATACGTTCATGGGGTCGCAAAGAGTCGGACACGACTGAGTGACTTTCACTTCACTTCACTTCACTTCACTTCTTCCTTCATAGACTCTGGGGTCCTTTTGAGTACAGAGTTGATTTCTTTATTTGTTTCCATGTTCACAACATCCAGCTCAGTGTCTGGCAAAAGTAGGGGACCACTAAGTGTTTGTTGACTAGAAAAGTGATTTGTTTTGCCAGGAGACTTTCTTGAGAGCTACTGAGTGGGGTGCCTTCCTTAGATATATAATGACCCGCCCTTTTTCTGTTCTCTAACGTTGCATATCTCAAAGTAGATAAAGTAGAGTTTTATCCTTACTAGCCATCTTTCTCTCATCCCCATCCTCCTTTCCCAGCACTCCCTGGCACCCCCTGCTGTGTGCAAAGCTCCAATCCTGGGAAAATACCACGCAGTGCTTTCATTCTAAAGGGGAGCAATTGAAAGCATTTCTCTGGTAATTTAGGCACACAGCAGCTACCTTTGCAAAAGCTTGGTTGCTAAATTATCCCCTTGGCTACTCTTTTTTTTTTTTTTTTTGCAGTAGGGGAAAGAATAAAAAAAAAAGACAGTGGGGGGAAAAAGAGACTCTAGCAAAAAAAAAAAAAAAGAGAGAGAGAGACTGTTTTCTCTGGATTTCGCCTTATTCCTCTCCATTCAGTGACTATAGGGCTCCTGGTGTGATGCGTTCTGCTGCTTTCCCTCTTCGTGTTTTAAATGCCACAGATGCCTGTCGTAAACCACCTTAATTATGCAAAAGTGGAGCCCGGATGGTTAGTTAGCAGCGCTATTGCAATGACTGCACTTTTCCAGGTCTGCTGCTGTTTTTATGTGACACTGTTTCTAAGTTGCTGATTAAGATGATGTAGTGGGTGGAGTCTTTCTCCCCATCATTGGAGAGAGGCCTCAGAAGGCTGGGCTAATGAGTCCTCGGGCCCTAGTTTGTGGCCTGATATAGAATGAAGAAGGGGGAACTAATGAGGGGGCAGAGGAGATACTCCTTTTTCTGACAAATGAGACTCTCTGGTCTTTTCCAGCTTTCTCCTCTGTCCACTCCTGATGCTGAAATTGTTAGAGAAACATCCGCAATGACTCCTGGGGAGAAATCCCAGTGTTAGCTGGACCTAACATCCTGATGCTTTCAGGCACTTTCAGATATCCTCAAGTTCAAATGCTGGCAGGGAAATTTAACAGCTGTGAGGATCTGAATTAATCTCTTTGACTTGCTGTATCACTTTCTCTCTTTTTTTAACCAAATGTGAATAACGCTGTCTGCCCATCTTGGGTCCTGAGAGGCTATGCTTCCTGGATTGTTTTAGGTACTAAATAAATTTAAAAAGTAAACTTGAAAGTAACATGTTATTGTAAAACAGTACCATCATTCATTCATAGATTTTTTTTTTTTTTAACTCAATGCCTGCTATGTCCTAGGAAGCGTGTAAAGCCCTAGGGGATGGGACAGGAAATGACACAAAGCCTTTGCCTTAATGAAAGGGCAGTCTAGTCAGGGATGCTGATGTTAAACCCAAGAGGGAATTAGTGTATACTTTCAAGCGGTGATGAGAGCTATGAAGAAAAATAGAGATGAGGGGATACTACTTTGGATGGGATGGTCAGAGAAGACTTCTCTTTGGAAGTGATATTGAAGCAGATGACCGAATGAGGTGAGATGACAAGCCAGAAGCATATACAGAAAGAACATTCCAGGTGAAGGGATAGCAGGTGTGATCACCCTGAAACAGGAATGCAGTTGGCTTATATGAGGAACAGGAAGGCTGGCAACTATAATACAGTGAGTCAGAAGGACAGGGGGTAAAATGAGACCTGAGAGATCCCGACAGCCAAATTGTGCATGAAAGGTCTCTGGGTTTCACATAATCATATTTACATAGCTTAAAACAAATCATCCTGGCAACTAAGTGCCAAGAATGTTATAAAGAGATAGAGTGGGAGAAAGGCCACACTGAGGAGGCTACAATCAGAATCCAGCAAAAGTTATCATTTTAGTGTGGTGAATAATCAAGGATTAGAACATCAAGTGTAGTATGGGGGCTTCCCAGGAGGCACAGTGGTAAAGAATCTGCCTGCCAGTGCAGCAGCCGCAAGAGATGCAGGTTCGATCCCTGGGTTGGGAAGATCCCCTGGAGTAGGAAATGGCAACCTGCACCAGTATTCTTGCCTGAAAAATGCCGGGGACAGAGGAGCCTGGTGGGCTACAGTCCATGGGATCAAAAAGAGTCTGACACCCCTGAGCGACTGAGCACAAATGTATTTGCAACTCAGGATATTTTCAACTTACAATGGATTTATTGGGACTTGATCCCACTGTAAGTAGGAAGAGCTGTAAATACTACCAGCCCTGCCTACCATTAAGGAAGGGTCAACGTTGTGTTATGCAGCTTCCAAGTTGCCCAGGGCTTCCTTTCTCCGTCTTTCCCAAGCTGGGAGGCAAAAAGCTAACCAGTGGAACCTGAGTGCTCCTCTAATTGCTACAGAGAAATGTGCTGTTTCTCTGTCAAAATGTTGATTGCAGCTACAGGGGACGTACTCTTGTGTTACAATCTAAAGGGCTTTTATTTTAAAGAAAAGGGATCTGTTGGCACGGCAGCACGTGTGTGAACTTGTGGATCTGTTTGCGTTAGGTGACTGTTTTATTTCACTTTTTTCTCCCTCCCATTAAAGGAAGTAATTTTGGAGGAAAATAACATGACAGTTGATTTTCTTTTCTTCTTTGCAGTACGTGTGGCAGAAAATGCTGAAGTTAGGTTTGCGCTATGCTTTCTCCCTACTTCATTTCTTGGCGATCACATCCCTCTTTTAAGAACAGGCATCTTGAGAGAAAGTGTATGCTGTATTTTGTATTCCTTCCTATAAAGGGAGAGATGTCCTAGAAAAGAGGGAATATATGTATGTGTATGTGTATATATATATTTTTATATGTGTATATATATATTTGATTCTCCATCTGAAGCTAAAAGGAAATATAAATTATTGAACTCATAAATTATGGTAGGCAATATTAAGGACTGAAGAAGATATTAAGATGCTACAGAAAAAAATAATAATAAATGGACTTTTTGGCCAACCCAATATTTATCTGCACTATTTGATTCTATCCCCCCCATCCCCGAGATGCTCTTCTGCATTAGTGAAGACCAGTCCTAAAATGTTCAGGAAGCCCCTTTATGCTGCCTGTAGTCATTGTCTTACAGCCCCAGCCTGTCCCGGTATCTGTCACTTAGCATTAGGTGCCTTATAATGCTGTTTATACTTTCTTTGTATTTGTCAATTCCAGCCAATGGAGTCATCAGCTTCTTTAGGCCTCCTAATACGTCCCGGATCTGCATCGGTTAAGGCTGTTCGGTTGTAAGCAACAGAAACTGGATTAGACTGCCTTCAGTAAGTTAGAAATTTATAGAAAGGCTTTTGGGTAGTTCAGAGAACCAAAGCAAAGTCTGGAGGAAAAGGTTTCCAAAAATAATTCAAGGAATCTTGAAGGGGCGGGGGGGCAAGAGTCTAGGAATTAGAAAATTATAACTTTTCCAGACTATGGCTGCTAGAATGCATGAACTCTGATGATTTCTCCCCCATTCTTGCAATTCTGAAGCCTCAAAGGTGTCAGCTCATGTGCTGTCCCTTAGGGAAGAACAAATAAGTCACCTGTTCGATAGTTGTATGAGTTTATAGACAATGAGAAGAAGATATAAATGCCCCGAGAAAATTAGGACACAGGGTGCCCTCAGCCAACTCTCCACAACAATATCAAATATACTGGGATGCCCATGGTTAGAACTCTGTACAGGTTGGGTGACCGTGATGATGATGGTGATGATAAGGAGAAAAAAGAGTTATAAGTGATTCTGTCCTTTGGAGGAAATAATCACAAAATGTCCTTGCATTTAGAATGGCAAACAAGTGGTGTGGTCTGTCGACATCTTCATTTAGACTAGCCATCCTTTCTTTTCGGATTTAGGCCTCAGCAATGTTTCCCCATAAGGCTACAGTAATAAACAGTATAAGGCTACATACAGCAGGTGCCGTATTCACTGAATAAGATTGCATGTACTGGAAACAAGAACGCCTAATTGCATCACCTGCGCTCTGTCCCTTTCTGCCTTGGAGGCATAATTGAGCATTATCTTAGTTGTCACTCCTGTGATTTCCATCCCCATGTTCTCACAGTATAGTGGCTGGATTATGAGCAATGTCAAGGTCAAACTGGTGAAGAAACCTGTATCTTATATATTTCCCTATAGATTTGATACATCTTGACCACAAATTATTTATCCATCACTTTCTCCCTATCACTACGGTTTTATTTCTTGTTTCATGGGCCACATATTTTAAATTCCTTGGGAAACCATAGTGCCAGTAATAATGCTTCACCTATTTTGTAAAAAAAATAAAAAGAAAATGGCAGACTAAGGAAGATGTGTTTCTTTCAGTTCTGCCATAAAATTTCTCTTCCTCAGATTTAAATTTCTTGGGCTTAAGCTGCCCCTATAGTCAGCAGAAACATTATTTTAAGAGCAATTTATATTGGACTGCGTTGTGAAACTGGCTGCTGAATTTGAGTCAGGACCTTCTTCTGGAAGAAGGTAATTAAATATTCCTCATTGATGCTATTTTAAATGTGTTGAATGAAAGGAGTTAATTATACAGCAGGGAACATGGCAGACTTCTGACTAATAATGAGCTATGTTTAATATCTTCATCTTTGTTAGAATCATTAAAGTTGTTGGAACCAATTGGATAGCTTGAAGTGAATGTAGCCTGGTAACTAAGCAAGCCCAAATGGAAGTCCCTCGCAGATGCAGGGGCTCGTCGCTCTAATGACGACTTCAGGGAGAGAATGCAGATATACGGCTTTGTTCTGCACAGTACAATCTGCTTCGGTTGGCCTTCTATTTTGATTGTATGTCTCATTGTTTCCAGAGAGTGCATCTGTTACAATGAACTGATGTGTGTGCCTGAAAATTGTAGAAGAGGCGATTTCTTTTCCTCAAAGACTTATAGGGTTGATCTCTTCATAATCTGGAGCAACATGGAGATCTCTGTGCTGCTCTGTCCCCGCCAGATACCTATTAACTCTGCAACTCAGGATGCTCAGGAACAGCTAGAGGACCAAGTGTGATCCCACGGAACAGTGCTCCCCAACCTTTTTGGCCCCTGTGGTCGATTTCATGGAAGACAATTTTTCCATGGACCGAGGGTGGGGGGATGGCTTTGGGATGATTCATTCACATTACATTTATTGTGCACTTCATCATAGCTCAGTTGGTAAAGAATCTGCCTAAGATACAGGAGACTGCGTTGGATTCCTGGGTTGGGAAGATCTGTTGGAGAAGGGATAGGCTACCTACTCCAGTATTCTTGGGCGTCCCTGGTAGCCCAACTGGTAAAGAATCTGGGTTGGGAAGATCCCCTGGAGAAGGGAAAGGCTACCCACTCCCGTATTCTGGCCTGGAGAATTCCGTGGACTAAGTCTATGGGGTCACAGAGTCTGACATGACTGAGCGACTTTCACTTTCTTCCTAACCTAATGTCACTGCTGATCTGGCAGAAGGTACTGGTCAGTGGCCCAGAGGTTGGGGACCCCTGCGACAGAACCGATATGTTATAACACTCAATTGGGGAGAGAGAGGCTCTTGAGTTCAAGTTTTCCAAACTTAATTACTGTTTCTTTCAGTGTCTATAATTTTACAAGCTAGATATTTAAGTGTTTCTCTTAAATTTCTTCTGCCTTCTGATTATGTCATAGAATAGCATGTGGCTTATAAGACTCTGTGAGATCAGCTCATCTCTTTCTATGTTTGAGTTTGTAACTTGGCCCTTGTAAGTACAAGATCAAAGAAACTTGTTTCTTCCATCCCAACTTTGATTCTCCAAGGAAGTCCTGTTACCTGGCTGTGCGGAGTGGCAACAATGCTTGACTATAAGATCAATCAGGCTCTAACTGATTTTCATATGTAGGAGTTGGGAAATTTTGAGGAATAGCTAGGGTGGAATTAGCAAGTTCTCATAGGGACGTAAAGATGCAGTGTAGGAGACACAGGAGACATGGGTTCAGTCCCTGGGTCAGGAAGATCCCCTGGAGGAGGCCATGGCAACCCACTCCAGTATTCTTGCCTGGAGAATCCCATGGACAGAGGAGCCTGGCGGGCTACAGTCCATAGGGTCGCAAAGAGTTGAACATGACTGAAGCGACTTAGCATGCAGCAGGCACAATTATATTATCACTATTATTACAAATATGTTGGCTGAAGTTTGTTTATTTTCATTTAAGTTAATCCAATTAAAACCTCTCATTTCCACTTATCTGAGTCTTCCAAGCACTATAATTTTCCTCTGCTTATCCCACCTGGAGATCTAAGATAACTATCTTTTCGCAATTGTTAATTATTTGACATGTTTCTTCTCAAATTAAGGAAAAACACTTACTTCTTAGTCACTGTTTAGAATGAGAATGTGAGATTAAGTCTTTGTTTTGCAAAGCATAGTGAAATAGGGAAAAATGGTTTGGGCACAGGGTGGAAAGACTGCTTTGAAAAAGAAAGATCCTCACCCAATGAGGTGAGTGTCTGTGTCCCTGCCATGACCTCTTTGGGGGCTCACACACTGCAGACTGTAGAGACGTCCCATGGTATTGCAATGGACCACAGTCAGAGCTTTTCCCTGGCCAGACTACTTTTTAACCAACGCTGTGGTGAAAATTTTCAGGTAAATCGGAAAATATGACCTAGAAAAACAAGAAGGAATCATGTCTACTCAGCCACAAATCCTGCCAGACTGGATAGAGTTAGATTGCTTACATCTGTGGAAATGTTGGATATTCATCATTTGGTTGTCAAACCGTCAGGGTCTGCAAGGGGCTTATTAAGTCACAGACTGCTGGGATCCTGCTCTGAAATGAGCCTTAGGGGGCCCTGAGAATCTGCACCTCTGACAAAGTCCCCGGTGATACCAATTCTGTCAGCCCAGGGACCACACTTGAAGAAACACTGTCAAAGTGTCTTGCTATTCAAAATATGGTCTCGACCACCGATATCAACATTGCTTGGAAGCTTGTTAGAAATGCGCACTCTTAGACCCTCATCAGATATTCCGAATCAGCATCTTCCTCTTAACAGACTCCCTAGGTGATCCATTCGCATGTTGAAAATTTGAAATTTGAGAAACACTGATCTTGTGGTTATATAGGCAAAGCTTTGGAAAAACTCGGAGTGGGAGTCAGTCAGGCCTTCATTCGAGTCCCAGCACTGCCTCTTAGATAACACTCTGACTTTGAAGGAAGCTGTCGTTTCTTTTTTTTTTAATCTCTAGTGTCATCTGGAAAAATTGTTGTACAGATTAAATGTGATGATATATGTAAAGTGTATATAATTAGTTCAGTTCAGTTCAGTCGCTCAGTCGTGTCTGACTCCGCGACCCCATGAATCTCAGCACGCCAGGCCTCCCTGTCCATCACCATCTCCCGGAGTTCACTCACACTCACGTCCATCGAGTCAGGGATGCCATCCAGCCATCTCATCCTCGGTCGTCCCCTTCTCCTGCCCCCAATCCCTCCCAGAATCAGAGTCTTTTCCAATGAGTCAACTCTTAGCATGAGGTGGCCAAAGTACTGGAGCTTCAGCTTTAGCATCATTCCTTCCAAAGAAATCCCAGGGTTGATCTCCTTCAGAATGGACTGGTTGGATCTCCTTGCAGTCCAAGGGACTCTCAAGAGTCTTCTCCAACACCACAGTTCAAACGCATAAGTTTTTCGGCACTCAGCCTTCTTCACAGTCCAACTCTCACATCCATACATGACCACAGGAAAAACCATAGCCTTGACTAGCCGGACCTTAGTCGGCAAAGTAATGTCTCTGCTTTTGAATATACTATCTAGGTTGGTCATAACTTTTCTTCCAAGGAGTAAGCGTCTTTTAATTTCATGGCTGTAGTCACCATCTGCAGTGATTTTGGAGCCCCCCAAAATAAAGTCTGACACTGTTTCTACTGTTTCCCCATCTATTTCCCATGAAGTGATGGGACCAGATGCCATGATCTTCGTTTTCTGAATGTTGAGCTTTAAGCCAACTTTTTCACTCTCCTCTTTCACTTTGATGTTCTCATTCCTTTTTATGTGTAACCTGTCCTATGAAACCATTAAAAACAGCTGTTTGAAGGAGGTATGTGAAATTCTCTCTGAAATGTTTTCATAGAGCCTGTTTTGAGAGAAGTTATTTTCACAGTATAACTGGGTTGTCCTCCTTGTTTTCTTTTGACTGCGGATCACAGCTGTAGTATGAAATGGATCAGGTTTGACATATTGCAGCCTCCTGGTTTACCTCTGAATATATGTGTGTGTGAGAGAGAGAGAGAAAGACAGACAGACAGACACAGACAGTTTTTTGGAGGTGAGGGGTAAGGGAAAAACATAGAGTGCCTCCTTTCCTCCCTAATAATAGAGTACTGTGTGTGTTTTTAAAGATAAAATTAGATTTGTAATATTTGACAACATCTGGTAGTAGGTTCTAACCTCTCTCAGGTGTTATGAAAATGAAGGTTAGGCCAGTTAATAAAGTGTTTTGAGAAAACAGAAAGATGCTACATAAAATAGAGTGTTTGACATTATTTAATTTTTAAAAGTATAGTCTTTAGTGAAATATTCTTTATTCTCTAATCAACTATAATTCTTATATGTTGGCAGTTGCCTTAGCCCTCTCAATGTTCTCATCAATTAGTAAATAAGCCTGTTGCTTTTAGCATTTTATATTCTTAGAACTCAGAAATTTCAAAGTTGTATGGTGTAAAAGTGAAATATAATGAATGCAGAGAAGATAGATGAAAATGAGAATTGTGCTAACGTAATTTAAGAGGGTTAATGAGACATGATTTTCTGGATTACAGTGTAGATCTCTGGGCAAGGGGCTGCAAGGTCCTTGGACCCTGGCTGTTATTCAGCCGGGAGGGCCTCTTTTCGGAATCTGTTGCCTCTTACTTACAGCTGTTGGCTCCTAGGCCCTTTAGGACTGGTCATTATGGATGCATGCCTTGTGCTGAGCTGTGCTTAGTTGCGCAATTGTGTCCAACTCTCTGTGACCCCATGGACTGTAGCCTGCCAGGCTCCTTTGTCCATGGGGATTCTCTAGGCAAGAATACTGGAGTGGCTTGCCATGCCCGCCTCCAGGGGATCTTCCCAACTCAGGAATCGAAACCAGGTCTCCCACAGGTGAAATTTTTTTTACTGTCTGAGCCACCAGGGAAGCCCAAGAATACTGGAGTGAGTAGCCTGTCCCTTCTCCAGGAGATTTTCTCAATTCAGAAATTGAACCGGGGTCTCCTGCATTGCAGCTTTGTACTGTAACTGTATTCTTAGCATTTACAGATAAGGCATGGGGCTATCCACTGTTTAGACAGCACCCAGGGAAATCTCCACCAACTGTAACAGGAAGTCCAAGTTCTTAATGAGCATCAGTGAGGGGAAGGCAAACTGTAATACCTCATACTACAAAACCTACTACTCAGAGTGTATGGGAACCTGGGAGAAATGCAATATCTTGGGCTCCACTTCAGACCCACTGAGTCAGAATTTGCACTTTGGCAAGCTCTGTGGGGGATTTGTATGTGTGTTAAAGCTTGTGGGACACTGCTTTATGTGAAGTTCTTAAACAGAGGGAAGTTGAACTGGAAAACATCTAAAACCATTTGCAGTTCAAATTCAGAGGATGAGGTTAGTTGTTGCCAGGAGAGAAGGGGTTTCATAATTGATTATAACCACTCTGATGGCTTCAGGTGTACAGGAATGTGTGGGAGTGAGGTCAGTTATCTGCTCTAACACACTGAAGGATTGCTTTGCAGTCAGTCTTATCTGAGGAAGTCTCATTAAGCATTGTCAGCCTGTGTGGCAGATCCCAGCAGACCCCTAGGGTTAAAACAAAACAAACCAAAAAGGACGATGCTGTAACAAAGTGTAAGGCATAGCTAAGCTCAAAAATAAGATACAAGGTTGTTGATTAGAATGACAATGAAAACACAGATACCAATATTTAATGAGGCTCCACATTATTTATTATCCCTTATGGCAGAAAGCAAAGAGGAACTAAAGAGCCTCTTGATGAAGGTGAAAGAGGAGAGTGAAAAAGCTGGCTTAAAACTCAACATTCAGAAAACTAAGACCATGGCATCCAGTCCCATCAATTCATGGCAAATAAATGAGGAAAAAGCAGAAGCAGTGATAGATTTTATTTTCTTGGGCTCCAATATCACTCTGGATGGTGACTGCAGCCATGAAATTAAAAGACACTTGCTCTTAGAAGACAAGCTGACAAACCTACACAGCATATAAAAAGCAGAGACATTACTTTGCCAACAAAAGTCCATCTAGTCAAAGCTATGGCTTCTCCAGTAGTCATGTATGGATGTGAGAGTTGGGCCATAAAGATGGCTGAGCGCTGAAGAATTGATGTTTTTGCACTGTGGTGTTGAAGAAGACTCTTGAGAGTCCCTTGGACTGCAAGGAGATCCAACCAGTCAATCCTAAAAGATATAAGTCCTGAATATTCACTGGAGGGACTCACGCTGAGGCTGAAGTTCCAATACTTTGGCCACCTGATGCAAAGAGTCGACTTATTGGAGAAGACCCTGATGCTGGGAAAGGTTGAAGGCAGGAGGAGAAGGGGATGACAGAAGTTGAGATGGCTGGATGGCATCACCGACTCAATGGACATGAGTTTGAGAAGCTCTGGGAGATGTTGAAGGACAGGGAAGCCTGGTGTGCTACAGTCCATGGGTTCACAAAGAGTCGGACATGATTGAGCAACTGAACAAAACCACGTTATTTACAGCCTAGATTTAGAACCTAGAGTCCAAAAGACCCTAGGTTTAGAGCTAGCACATATTCTTACTTAAGCTAAAGAGAAACTTTGCCTCTGGCCCAGGAATCAAATCAATGGTTATCTGGAGATGGTGGTCCTGGTGTAAGTGGGGAGTAGTTTCATGCCCTGAGCACATTTTCCAGCAGTTTTAAAAAACCACAGCAAATCTGATTGAAATTGTCCTAGTCAGTAAAACCCCGGTCACTGACACTTGCAACAGAAAAGACCATTGATCTCACTTACTTCAGGTGAGTCTTGATCCAGGATACCAAAATGTCACTCAAGGAGTTATTTTTCTCTTTTTCTTCTCTGCCTTTTCAGATACTGACTTTATATTAAGGCTAGATGCTCACATGGTTTTCAGATCGCGGTTGGCAACTCAAGAGTTATCTGCTTTCTCCTTTGTTTCAAGTTGGAGAAAAAAGACAGTCTTTGCCCCATCTATCTCAGGAAAACATTTTTAGATGTTTTAGATGTCTCAGATGATGTCCTGACAACATCACTTTGGCCAGTGGTATCGCTGAGCTAGCTGAAGCATGTGCTGTGTCCCTGGAGCTAGGGAAGCTTCCCTCCAACTCATGGACCCCAGATGGAAATCAGGGAGATTAAATGTCCATTAGCCCAGCTTTCCTTGAGTGTCTGCTCCATTTGGTGGTTTATTCACAATACTTTCAAGACCTTATGTCAACACCATGAGGCAGGTATTTGTTATCTCTGTTCTCCAGATATAGGCTCTGAAATCAAAAGCCCATAAATGAAATCTCTGGGGTTGTGGCACTGCTGATGTTATTATGCAGGATTCCTGGTTAATAGAAAGAGTACCTAGCTGGGGTAAGTGGTAGAAAAGCCAGACTTATTCTTCCTTCAGTGAGCCTTGGGACTTCTGTGTGGTGAATATGACCCTTATATTTATGAGCTCAATGCCTGTTTCTGCCAAACCCCTTTTTCCTATTGTTATATAGGAAAAATAGAACCTTTCCCAACACTATTCAATTCCCATAATTAAAAAAAATTATTATGAATTGTTTATATGAAAGAACTAAAATAATAGATTAAATTTTTTTCTTAGAGTCCTTTGAGTCTTACGTTAAACTATGCCATGAAAACAAGTCTGAAGCTAGTGAAAACAATCATACATTGACTTTTCTGTTGCCAGATTAATCAACTTCTTTGGATAGGGTAAAAATAAGAAATACATTCAGATTGGAAAGTAAGCTATGATTTAAAAACCTCTGGGAAGTTTTTCATTTGAAACTGAAATACCCCCCTTAATCAAAGTTAGAGAATAGAACTTTTTGTGATACAAAGTATATCAGGGAAATCTTTGACAAAATAGTTGAAAGGAACTTTTAGAACATATAAGTCACCTTAGTTCCAGAACTCAACCCAGGCTAAGACTTTTACAGCTCAGAGGGAAATGTCACAGAGATATATATTATAGAGGAAATAAGTCATTTGATTATATCTTACTCTGAATATAATCTCTATACAGTAGATCTCATTGGGCTTCATCCACTAGGTTTTCACAATTAAGAAAAAATCCTCTATTCGCCAAAAAGACAAGAAAATATTTCCATTTTAACTGCATTTTTGCAGTTTTTATTAAATTACACTGTTTCATGATTATTTGCAGTTTCAGACTACCCAAAATATTACTGGTAAAATCTTTGCCTGGTGTTCTCAGTGGCATTTAAAGAAAGGAAAAAGTCTGAACATTAAAAGCAAATTTGTGTGATTTGCTTGGTAGAGATTGACCTCCCTTTCATGTTACAAATATTTCTAGGAAATATTCAGATTCAAATGGTAAATAAGGAAATATACCCCACTTTGATGGGCTTCCCAGGTGGGGCTAGTGGTAAAGAACCCACCTGCCAAGGCAGGAGACATTAAGAGACGCTGTTTCAATCCCTGCTGTCCGGAAGATCCCCTGGAGGAGTGCACGGCTGCACACTCCAGTATTCTTGCCTGGAGAATCCCCTGGACAGAGGAACCTGGAGGGCTACGGTCCACAAGGTCGTAAAGAGTTGGACATGACTGAAGTGAACTTTACACACACACACACACACACACACACACACACACGCACACACCCCACTTTGATGTAAGGGAGTACACACTGCTTAAATTACTAGCCTTAGGAAAATTAGGGGGAATATTGGTATTTTTTCCATATCAACTCTGTCCTTTGCAGCAGGTCGTGTAATAAGAAACATGTGACATCACTCCTGTCCTCAGAGCAGTTATGCTAAGGTTTTGAAAAGAGACAAGACTAATAGGAATTAGCTTTTTAATATTATCCGTCAGCAAGATTCATCTGTTCTGCCTTCAAAATAAGTCTCAAGTTTGACAACTCACTGATTCTGCCTCATCAACCCCTGTAAGCCAGTGTTATTTCTTACCTCGACAAGAACTATACCCCCTGACTGATCTCCCTGCTTCCATTCCTTCACTCACATCAATTTATTCTTCATACAGAAACACAGCCAGAATTGTCCTTAAAAAGTAAGCACATCATACAACCCTTCCTTGACTGCCCCTCCCCCACCTCCACAAAAGTCCAGTGATACCCAAACACACTTAAAGGAAAAATCCAAATTCCTTTCCTGCTGCTTGGAAGTCTTTACATGATCTTTAAGAAGCCCAAATCTCAGACCCTGTGTACTCCCACTCTGCTCCTTGGAATCGCTACCCTCTGACCACATTAACCTTCCTGTTCTTCAAAGGTTACATAGAACTTGCTGTTGTTTCTGTGTGAAATGTGCTTTTCCTATATGTTTGGATGGACAGTTCTTCTCGCCATTCAGGTTGCACGTCCATGTCACTTCAGCGAAGAAGTTTTGCTTGACTACCCTGTCTAAAAATATCCTATTTAACTCATTTATGTGGATCTCATCTGTCTTCCCCAGCATCAGTGGCAACTCCAGACTATGAGTTCTGTATTTCTGTATGACTTGCTTATCACTCAGCCCCCAATGTTTTAATATTAAACTCCATATACAATAGAGTCTCAATAACATGACAATAAGTATGTGTACTGAAAATACCATAGGACTTTAGACAAATGTGAATGCATCCACACCTGGATTATTTAGTCACTATTTTGAGGAGTTGCACCAGTTGGAATAAGCATCTTGAGGTTAAATAACATTTTAATAGATTCTGAGAGGGAAGGTGATGATGTCCATGATTTTTTCTACAACCTTTACCTGTACTCTGATCAGAAAAATAAGGATACATTTCTTTGGAATTAAAAAAGAACTCCAAACCACTTTCAAATATTTTTAAGTTTCTGAGTCTTTTTTTTTTAAATTAATTTGGAGAAGTTTTAAAAATTAAATAGAAGAAAGAAAGAAATAGTACTTCATGTCTTAACAAAGTATTAATTTGATCGAGTTTCAGAAGAGACCTCATTAAGCTGCATGATAAAGTGATTATTCAGTGTCACTTTCCTTGGGTTTTCAGCAATTATCTGGAACGGTTTTTAGAATGAGGCAACATTTCCCTTTTCAGTAGCACTCGAAACCTCCTTGATGTTGACACAGAAATGCTGATAGGAGGAGATGGTGAACAAAGGGTTGCAAGTCTTGATTCATACTTGCTAAAAATATCACATCCACCCCAGGAAGGTTTAGAAGTATGTCAAAGGCATTCTTGAGCCCTTTAAGACCATTCACAAATAACTTTTGGGACTGAAATGATGATGAAATTTGACTCACCCAGGTCCTAGTCCATTTCTGAGCATATAATTTGAATTAAACCTTTCTATATAATTTTCTAATTAGATTTTTCTCCTTCCTGGCCTTTTAAGCTTTACATAACTTTTGTGATTCCTTGTTCCATTAATCCTTCAAATGCCAGCATCCTGCTGAGAGGGGATTCATTGCAGTATTTCTATCATTGTCAACAGAGCTGCAAGTTCATTCTAGTATATTGGAATCACCCATCCATGAGAAAATGCTGTCTTGGCTTCATAATTATTAGTTGACTCTTATTCAACTCTGTGACAAATGTTGAATTTTTTTAGTTTCCCCTAACATTTTATTACCAGTTAAAGCGCAGATAGGTATTTTATTTTAATTTGGATAAAGAATTGATAATAGAGAGCTGGAATTTCTTAAATTGGGTACACTTTTGGTAGTTAGTTCAATAGTTAATCTTCTTAATTTATCACTTAAGAGTAGGGCAATTACCGCAGTATGGAGATATGCCAGAATTATTGTAGCACTGGGAAATGATTGTAATTTTCAGGTTTGTGCCAAGGAAATGCATTGAATTGCTTAGACTTCTGTATTATCAATTACTATAGTTTTTTTGTGCCCAAGTCCACTGTATTTTACATCACATTTCAAAAGGTCATTTCTCCACTCCCTTATCAAACAACCTTAGGAAAAAATGTTCTTTCTCCTATTGCTACCCTGATGGAGTTGATTAATGCTGCTTTTAATTTAATTGAAGATGGTTGATCAATAAGGTCAATGTTTATGGATTTATTTTCATCTTTTGTTGCAGCAAATCATTAGTTATCATTATCTAAATTAGCACAGATTGCCATGAAAAGTGAAGGAACTAAATTGCTTTATGGATTTCTGAGAGCATAGCACACAGGTAAATTTTCTTAACACGCTTTTCAACACTTACCTTGTGCCAGGATTTAAATTCTGTGCTGCAATTTCCCCAATAGTTTAGAGGTACTTGTATCAGACAGGACATGGTAGAAGGATCAAGTTTTCAAAAGTATGTAAAAGTGAGGCCCCTGAATCATAAAAAAAAAATCCATATTATTATAGACAGAATTTCAATGAATACCACATAGTGAAACACCACTGGAATGGTTAAAAAATGCACCTGTTTCCAGAAGGCAGGCTGGACTTTAGGGAGAGAAATATGAAGTAGAAAGAAAGGAATACACATACCTTTCAGTCTCTTATTCTGAAGGTTCTTGCTATAGGTTGAATTATATCCCTCACCCCAGCAAAATTCATATGTGAAAGTCCTATTCGAGTCATTCATAATGTGACCTTATTTGAAAGTAAGGTCTTTATAGAGGTAATCAAGTTAAAATGAGGTCATTAGGGTAGAACCGAATCTGGTAGGACTGGTGTCCTTATAAGAAGAAATTTGGATACAGATGTGGTCCTTGGAAGAAAAGCTATGACAAACCTAGAGAGCATATTAAAAAGCAGAGACATTACTTTGACGACAAAGGTCTGTCTAGTCGAAGCTATGGTTTCTCCAGTAGTCATGTATGGATGTGAAAGTTGGACCATAAAGAAAGCTGAGCACCGAAGAACTGATGCTTTCAAACTGTGATGTTGGAGAAGACTCTTGAGAGTCCCCTGGCCTGCATGGAGATCCAACCAGTCTATCCTAAAGGAGATCAGTCCTGAATATTCATTGGAAGGACTGATGCTGAGGCTGAAGCTCCGCTACTTTGGCTACCTGATGCGAAGAACTGACTCACTGGAAAAGACCCTGATGCTGGGAAAGATTGAAGGCAGGAAGAGAAGGGGACCACAGAGGTTGAGATGGTTGGATGGCATCACCGACTCGATGGACATGAGTTTGAGCAAGCTCCAGGAGATGGTGATGGACAGGGAAGCCGGTGTGGACTGGTGTGCTACAGTCCATGGGGCTGCAAAGAGTCAGACGTGACTGATTGACTGGACAACAACCACATTATTTACAGTCTGCATTTAGGACTTAGAATCTGAGCGACTGAACTGCACTGTGCATAGAGAAAAGACAGATGTGCATAGAGGCACAGGAAGACGACCGCCATCTACAAACCAAGGAGAGATGCCCGGAGCACACAGACCTCAGAAGAAATCAGCCCCATCAACCCCTTGTTTTTGGACTTCTGGCCTCTAGAACTGTAAGACAATACATTTCTGTTGTTTCAGGCACTGATTTTCTGTTACTGTGTGATGGCAGCCCTAGGGAACTAATACAGCCCATAAATTATGACTAATATTTCATATTCAATGATATGGAAGCTTCCCCGAACACCAGGATACTAAAATTTACAAGAGTTGTGTTAACTGTTTTCACTGAACTTTGGAAGCTAGAATCCAAAGAAATTTAGAAACCAAGCAGAGTTATATCAAAGCATTTTATAATCAAAGATTCAAGTGCATGCTGATTGGCAGAATTGATTTCCATATATATCTTTTAAAAAGGAACCCTTCTTTTTTTGGAGTGATGAGACCAAGGCACAAACCTTGATAAACCTGATTCTGAATGTTAAGTAATGCAAGGGTGAGGAACAACAATTTATGGGGAATTCAGTCAAATAGCATCTGTTGTACTGTGGGACTCTGGTGTTTGAATTACAAAATGGCAAAAGAAATCTACCATAGAGATTTAGCCCAGACTAGCTTGCATCTGGACAAGAGGTGATCCATCAGGCTTGTCATTTTATGCTGAAGTCCATACACCGCCTACTCCACATACGTCAGCTTGTGTACCTGTGGGGCATAGCACAGACCAGTCTCTGATGCCTGCTGATGGAAAGGGTGTGCGTTTTGTTTTTATTGTTTTTTGGTAATCACAATTAAAACCCATTTCCTGGGTTCCTCTGAATTTTAAATTGGTCCATTGTTGATAAGGAGTATAGTAATAGAGTTTATAATCAGGGCTAACTTTGAATCCCATGGTGACAGATCAGAGGCACCTTTCTTTGGTCCTGTGAATCTCATCGATCTTAGACCTTTCTGGTTGCCCAGAACTCCCCCTGTGCCTTTCTCTCCAGAAGCAGTGACGAGGGTTAGCATTCATTGAGCACTTAAAAGTCACCGTATGCTGCATGCAACTCTTTCTAAGTTGTGTGCAGCCTATACTCACATCAGCTCTTTGACATTAATGATAGTATTGTTTTCTATTTACAGAAGAAGAAACAGGCAAGGAGGTTAAGTTACTCACCCAGTGTTCAGTTCAGTCACTCAGTCGTGTCCGACTCTTTGCGACCCCATGAATCGCAGCACGCAAGGCCTCCCTGTCCGTCACCATCTCCCGGAGTTCACTCAGACTCACGTCCATTGAGTCCGTGATGCCATCCAGCCATCTCATCCTGGGTCGTCCCCTTCTCCTCCTGCCCCCAATCCCTCCCAGAATCAGAGTCTTTTCCAATGAGTCAACTCTTCGCACGAGGTGGCCAAAGTACTGGAGCTTCAGCTTTAGCATCATTCCTTCAAAGAAATCCCAGGGTTGATCTCCTTCAGAATGGACTGGTTGGATCTCCTTGCAGTCCAAGGGACTCTCAAGAGTCTTCTCTAACACCACAGTTCAAAAGCATCAATTCTTCAGTGCTCAGCCTTCATCATAGTCCAACTCTCATATCCATACATGACTACAGGAAAAACCATAGCCTTGACTAGGTGGACCTTAGTCGGCAAAGTAATGTCTCTGCTTTTGAATATGCTATCTAGGTTGGTCATAACTTTCCTTCCAAGGAGCAAGGGTCTTTTAATTTCATGGCTGCAGTCACCATCTGCAGTGATTTTGGAGCCCCCCAAAATAAAGTCTGACACTGTTTCTACTGTTTCCCCATCTATTTCCCATGAAGTGATGGGACCGGATGCCATGATCTTCGTTTTCTGAATGTTGAGCTTTAAGCCAACTTTTTCACTCTCCTCTTTCACTTTCATCAAGAGGCTTTTGAGTTCCTCTTCACTTTCTGCCATAAGGGTGGTGTCATCTGCATATCTGAGGTTATTGATATTTCTCCCGGCAATCTTGATTCCAGCTTGTGTTTCTTCCAGTCCAGCATTTCTCATGATGTACTCTGCATATAAGTTAAATAAGCAGGGTGACAATATACAGCCTCAACGTACTCCTTTTCCTATTTGGAACCAGTCTGTTGTTCCATGTCCAGTTCTGACTGTTGCTTTCTGACCTGCATACAGATTTCTCAAGAGGCAGGTTAGGTGGTCTGGTATTCCCATCTCTTTCAGAATTTTCCACAGTTGATTGTGGTCCACACAGTCAAAGGCTTTGGCATAGTCAATAAAGCAGAAATAGATGTTTTTTTCTGGAACTCTCTTGCTTTTTCCATGATCCAGCAGATGTTGACAATTTGATCTCTGGTTCCTCTGCCTTTTCTAAAACCAGCTTGAACATCAGGGAGTTCACGGTTATATAGCAATAAATGCTGGAGTCAAGACTCCAACCCAAAGCTGACTAACAGGCTGATATTCTCAAGACATTGCCCCTCCTGCCTTCCCTAACAACCTCTCAGTCATCAGACTTCCCCATCAAATCCTGCCTGGTCTGTCTGACCAACTACTGGTTGGCAATGTAACAATGAGTTATAGTGGATCTCTTCACTTGGGGAAAGATGTTTGCATTTCACTGGACGACTATGAAATAATGTGTTAGCAGAAAGAAATGATATTCGTGAAGGGACTCCCCGAGTCTCATTCTGGCAAAATGTATGATCTAGACAAATCATGACCTCATAAGGCTTGGTTTTATCATCTCTAAATGTCAGGGTTGGATTAACTACTCTCTAAAGATCCCCTGCAGGCTTAAGAGTCTACGATTCTTTAACATTCAGGGTAACTCCTTTTCACCCTTTGTGTGTACTTGGCCCCTGGCTGCAGAAGTTGGAAATTGAAACTACAAAGTCGTGATAAATATGAGAAAATGGTCAGGTCACATAATAGCTCTCAACCTCAGTTTCCTGATCGACAAAATGAGGCTACTAAGAATACTGCTTCATAGGGTTGATATTATACATACCTAGGAAAAGACCTGGAAGAAGGCTTGGCACCCCACTCCAGTGCTCTTGCCTGGAAAATCCCATGGATGGAGGAGCCTGGAAGGCTGCAGTCCATGGGGTCGCTAAGGGTCAGACACGACTGAGCGACTTCACTTTCACTTTTCACTTTCATGCATTGGAGAAGGAAATGGCAACCCACTCCAGTGTTCTTGCCTGGAGAATCCCAGGGACAGGGGAGCCTGATGGGCTGCATCTATGGGGTCGCACAGAGTCAGACACGACTGAAGCGACTTAGTAGCAGCAGCAGCAGCTGGAAAATACCTGGAACAGGGCAAGAAAGTGCTCACCAGCTCTAGCTATAATAACATGATAATCATTGGTGTGATCCGTTCTATTATTATCTCCCCAGGAAAATCACCGTACATCTAGGGTTATAGCAAAAGCACCCTTCATAACAGCTTTTATATCATAAGGCATTTTATTCGGAGTGTATATCTTAGCTTTGTATTCTACAGGCATTGGTATCTCACTAAAAGCTGGGCAATATTTATATCCAGCAGTCTGTCATCCATGTACTCATTTATGCATGGGCCTTTTACCCCCTTCCAAGCTGTGAGAACAATAGACACTTTAATAGTCTGAAACAAGAAGGATATTAGCTCCATGAATCTTTATTTTAAATTACATTTCTGAGTTAGAGGTGTCAGCATGGTAGAACAAGTTAAGGGAGATTGTATTCCCCAGTAGGGCTATTGATGTTGGTTAAAAATAAATTGCTGGTGCAGGTGATGATAGCAAAGTCCATGCCATCTTTTATTTAGTTGAGTATTTTTCTTGTTAACAACTCCTTCTGTATGCTTTCCTTTCTTCTGTTTTACATCAATCATATTTGACACATTGCCCAATGTCATGGTGGAAAAAAAATGCAATATCCAGTTCATCAGCCAGATGTTTGTTCTCACACTAGCTGAGACATCTGGATGTGTAACTAAACGTTACACTCCTTCACCCAGTTATTTTGTGTTATGTTGCTGCACCGAGCCAAAGAATAAATACCAGAATTCTTTCTTTTATTAGAAGAAAGATCATAGCATCTTGAGCCTGCAGTGCCAGGGCTAGCGTCTAGCTTTTTTTTCTCTTAACAGTTGCACAGCCTTGGGCAGAATTAGGATCAATTGAGATAAAGTGGGTGGACGCATTATATGGATTCTTGAAGCTCATGTTGTTAAAGGAACCCTAGTCCCTTTACTTTACAATGGCCTGGCAATTTGTCCTTTGGAGAAAAACTTAAAAAGAAGTAAAGATTTCAGAGCTAGACCAATAATGACAGCTGAGATATACCAAGGATTGACCATGTACCATGAACTCTTCTAAGTGCTTTGCATGGAATTGAATTTAAACTTAAAAACAATCCTGAGGGGTGGGCACTATTCTTTTCCCCATTTTACAGACAGCATAACGAAGGACCAGAGAGAAGAGTATGCAACTTGCTCAAGATCAGAGGATCAAGATTTGAACTCAGTTTGATTCTAGATTAGTATCTTTAACCTACATAATACTCTCTATACCACCTCTTGGACTAAAGTATTTACTCACCTTCCAGCATTATCAATAACTTTGGTTTTTTTTCCCCCTCAATCTATGAAATGGGGATAGCATTACCTGCCTTAAAAAGATCATTGTGATAAATAATTGAGAGAATGTATGTAAAGCATTTAACAGTGTTGATTTATGGTAAGTGGTAAATAAAAGGTAGTTATTTCTAGTGTGTGTGTGTATGTGTGTGTGTCTACACGTGAGCGCCCTTAGTCATTCAGTTGTGTCAGACTCTTTCCAACCCTTTGGACGGTAGCCTGCCACACTCCTCTGTCCATGGGATTCTCCAGGGAAGAATACTGGAGTGGTTTGCCATTTCTTTCTCCAGGGGATCTTCCCGACCCAGGAATCAAACCCACATCTCTTCACTCTTCTGCACTGCAGGCAGACTCTTCACTTGCTGAGCCATGGGGAAGCCCATTTTAGTGACTAGGTTATATAATGCTGCTGTACTGTGCTAAGTTGCTTCAGTCATGTCCAACTCTTTGTGACCCTATGGACTATAGCCGGCCAGGCTACTCTGTCCATGGAATCGCCAGACAAGAATACTGGAGTGGGTTGCCACTTCCTCCTCCAGGGAAGGTTATATAGTATTTATGTTCACATAAATATCTCAATACTGATTTAATTAATTAAAAAAATAAGTTCTAAAAATCTCCTCCCCTGATAACCAATCTAAAAGAGAAGCTTGTTTGTTTGTTTTTGCTTGTGTGTGTGTGTGTGTGTGTGTGTGTGTGTGTGTGTGTTGGAAAAAGAGTTCCTCAAAGGGTAAATGTTTTTGGTCAGTTTTTAATATAGGCTTATTACTTGGAATAATTGATAGCTCTCGTTATTCTTTGTTTTTGCTTCATTCCAATAGAAAAAACATGTTGTGAATATTGAAAATTCTGTTCATTGTTTCCTTCTATTTTAGGTATAGTGGACATTTATTAAGTACTATTAATGGGAAGGGATGTTTTGGTCTCTCTCTCTACCTCTTTTTCTCCCCCCTTCCCTTCATTCCCTGTCTTCACTTAATAGCTTTATATTCAGAACAATCCTATCAGACAGACTTTTTTGTTATTATTTTTTGTTTTGCTTTTGTAGTTTAGGAAGGAAGGCTTTAAATAAGTTGCACCATGTCTTGTAAATAAAAAATGAGAAGCCATATTTTAACTCATCTTAGTCCTTGAGGCCCACTGTGCTATCCAACAAAACATGAAATATTGCTGTTATTAGTACACATAGTGATGCAAGTCACCATTTACCCTGAATGTTCATTGGAAGGACTGGTGCTGAAGCTGAAGCGTCAATACTTTGGCCACCTGATGCAAAGAGTAAGGTCAGGTGAAGGGTCTTTTCTAAGACCCTGATGCTGGGAAAGATTGAAGGCGGGAGGAGAAGGGGATGACAGAGGATGAGATGGTTGGATGGCATCACCAACTCAATGGACATGAGTTTGAGTAAACTCCGAGAGTTGGTGATGGGCAGGGAGGCCTGGTGTGCTGCAGTCCATGGGATCGCAAAGAGTGGGACACGACTGAGCAAAACAACCATTTATCAGATCCCAGCTATTGGCCAGATATGTCACTATATGCTTGTGTACGTTTCCTAACTTAATTACTACACGTACTTGTGATTGACGCTTGGATACCAACAAACAACTCTTTTTGCTCACCATTTCATCTTATGATCTGGTGTCTCCAGTCCTTTTCATTACTTTTGCTCAGAGTGACCTTTACGTGATTGATTTGCTTCTCGGAATCCTCCATTCCTCATGTGGTGAGGAGCACAAGTTTGTAATTAGGGAGTGAATTTGGTCATCAACTGGATAAGACAATGGGCAAAGCTGACACATTTTAAAGAAACTTTAAGGATGTGCCGGCTTTCTGATCATATCTATAAACAGCTAAAACAGCTTTTGTCAACATTCAGCTTGAATAAATTACAAGATTATGATGTTTTCAGACCCCAATTGAAACTGGCCCATTCTTGTTCTTTTAGTGCCCTCATAAAAGTCAAATGTTTCATCTCAGAAGGAAGTTTAAAAGATGTAAGTAAAGTAAAACGTTAATGAGATGCAACATAAATAATAGAAGCCTCTTTCTATGAAATGACTTGTGATGAGGTTTCTTTAAGGAAATATACTATATAAAATAGAACATTTTAGAAATTTCACATCCACTGGTAAACATTATGTTTTAAAAACACACAGTATCTGCCGGGGTCCAGCCCTGGTGGATCCAGGGAATTCAAAGCGTGGACGGCGTTGGCAAGGAGAACTTATTTATTTATTAATATAAGATTAGATTAGGAAGAAATAGTGTAGTAGGAAAATTAAGTGGAGAAAGAGGGCTGAATAACTTGGATTACATGGAAGACCAATAAAATTCCATACAAGGAATTTGCACCATCTACGTTGGGCCACCGGCGCTCGCTTGAATATCTAAGGGTGCCTCGCCTTAGGCTCCCTTTTGCGCGGGTCTTAACAGCCAGGGCAAGTAAGTAGACTTGGTGAGCCTCCATACCCCAGATGGGAATTCAGCCTGAAATTAAAGTAAAGAGGAGACACGGGGGAAACCAGTCCAGCGACTGGCTCCCGCCCCTATTGTCTAGAGAGGCCTTTTATACCTTTTTCTGATTGTACATAGAGATCAATGGGTAATACAAAATTATGCAGTGTTAGCAGCCCAGACTCTTATCAAAACCAGGCTTTTCTCTCTGCAAACCTAATTGTATACACAAGTCTTAGGTGATTTACATCATCTTCTGGCCAGAAAGGGCCAATTAACATTTTACAGCCTTTTTTCTGATAAGGGTTTGTCAACCAGAAGGCTTATTTGTGTTGATCTTCCCAAAGTCTGGTGCCACTCTCAGAAAGCACTAAATAAAGTTACATTCTTACATAGCAAAGATACAGCAACTTATAACAAGTAAAGGGAGTACAGTGATTTACAACAAAAGAGAAGCAATTAACTCAAAAGTCTAGTGTTGCTACCATCAAAACTACTATATCTTTTTCCATATCCCGTTTACATTGCTTAACATCCTCCCAGGTGCCTAAAAGATAAAGAATATGGAGGTCTGGCAGCAATCATTGAGTCAACAGTGAAAACCTATCACCAATATGATTTTTAGCTCTTTAGAAAAGGCTCTGTATCTTTAAGATGCCTTTAAGCTTTGTGCCTCTCGCGGTTGGGGGCTGCAAGCAATTCACAAGCTGTAAGAGGTCCAGGGAACCTGTTAGGCAAGCTAGAGCGCAATCAGAGGGGGTTTAACTGAAACATCCCTTTCAAATGCAGAAGACTAAAGCGCTGAATTGACTTTTTTCCAGAGAATATCAGAAAAGTGGAAAAGCAGAGTACAAAAGCCGGCAGATTTTTGTTTTTTTTGTTGGGGTACATGCTCAGGAAATTCCAAGGGGACCCCTGAAGTCTGATCACGACCTTGCGTATGTCAGCTTCCTTCCTCATGACCTTGTCACGGGCGGGATTCCTCACGCTGGCTCCCGGCAAGTATCAATAAGACTAAAAAATGTATTAAATAAAAGGGATTAGACCATTAATAGCCAATAAGTACTCTTGCCTGGAAAATCCCATGGACGGAGGAGCCTGGTGGGCTGCAGTCCATGGGGTCACTAAGAGTCAGACACAACTGAGCAACTTCACTTTCACTTTTCACTTTTTTTTTCCTGCACTGGAGAAGGAAATGGCAACCCACTCCAGTGTTCTTGCCTGGAGAATCCCAGGGACGGGGGAGCCTGGTGGGCTGCCATCTATGGGGTCGCACAGAGTGGACACAACTGAAGCGACTTAGCAGCAGCAGCCACAGCAGCCAATAAGTATTATTTTCCCAAAACATTAGAAATGTGTTGCCAAAAAGCATATTAAAAAATAGATGGGTGTTTTCAAAATTTTCAGTCCATAAAACCTGAGAAGTTTCTGGGTCACCGCAGAAAGAGGATTCTTTCTAATCCTTTATCCAGCCCTTTGTGTAACAATACTCCTTTCCTACATACATACACATGTGTGAACATACACATACAAACATTCCAGGCACTGCTTCTTCCATTGTATGTTCAGTGGAAGGCACTCAAGAACTGGTAGCATTCCTTCCTAATTATATTATTCTTCTTATTCGTCAAATACGGCTGATAAAGAGAAGGAAAACACCTGCATTGTTAAAACACTACTGGGAAATCTCTATAATTATTATACCATATCAATTTATTTTCCTGATCATCCCAACGTGTCTTCATTTACTTGTTTAGAAATAATGTACCAGCAAATTGTGCTGTGTCTCTAAAGAACATGCTTCTGAGTGTCTCAGTTGTATATATTATGATGGGTGCTGACAAGTGGGTCATGTGAAGGACACAGGTTGATACTCAGATTATGCTTCCCAAGTACAGATCTTGCCAACAAATAGATGATGGTTGTTGATGATCAAACCTGCAGAGTCAGGTCAATAGGCATAGATGCATATTTTTATGGATTTTTTTTTAATGAATCCAACCTTAGAAATTTAAATCAGATTATTTGCCAAAGGAGAGTGACAAAGTTTTCATTATTAAGAAAACTTTTAATCTAGATTGGCTGGGTTCTGGTACTGATTATGAATAAACCATCAATAATTAACTATAAGGAATCTATCTGCAGTGCCATATTTGTAGATAAAATGTGGCTTCTCCCCCCAACTCCTAGACTTATTTCTTCTTCTCTTCCCCCATCCTACTCTGCCTTCCTCTTTCTTCCCTTCCTTCATCTCTCCCTCTCTTCCTTTCCATTTCCCAATTCAATCTATTACCTTCTTTTCCACTGCAAGCCACATTACCCTATGACTAGTTATAACTAGTTAAGACCCTAGTCAGAGTAGATAGAAGGTAAACCTAGGAGGAGAGTAATGTGAAAGCTCAAAATTCTTCCTAGACTACTAGTGGCATTGATGCCCTCAACAAGCTAAGGCCTCTTCAGATTCCACAGTTGAGTTCCTTACCTTTCACTGGTATTATCTATTGATATCAACCTACCATCTAATGATAACAAAGATACCTGTATGCTTGCTTGGTGTTATAGCCCTCTTCTCCCCCTGGTTCCCTTTCTCCTGACACTAGCAAGTGCTCCCAGACTTAACTGGGAGGCAATATAAGGCTGTGAGGAGCTCTGCAGGCTTGGTGGGAGTTAAGCTATTCATCCCCAGTCCCTGTTCAGCCATGATCTGTGCAACCATGATCTGAAAATACCTAGACCTCTTTTGTGCCATCTGTAATATGAGGAGTAATGTTAGTGCACATTTCTACCTTCCAGGCCTGCTGTGAATGTTAGATGAGTTAATGCCCATAGAGACTCAGTTCCCCGGGTGGTAGGGTTTTCAGTACTAAAACCAGGACATTCTCAGGCAAACTGGAACAAATGAGCACTCTCTCTGTACCATGCACGGTGCTAAGCATTTTGTGTGGGTTACCTGATTTTATCCTAGCAGCTTCCCTCTAAGACTGTCCAAGTTTTAGCCCTTAAAGTTCGGCATCCTGGAAAACCCTCAGTTCTAGGCAGAGTGGGCCAGTTGATCTCTCTAGCACTTAGTAATTAACCATTATTCTTGTTCTTATGACTATTCTTAAAGCCTTTATCGTAGTTCCAAATAAAAAGTAAACACTCCATAAATATTGGTTATTTTCTTGATTTGTACATATATGTTGTTATGATTCTGCCTATCAGTTCTTTGGTATTTTGCCTTTCTATCCTCCTTTCTTGAGTAGGCTTTTCTGTTCTGTTCATCAAATACTCAGATGATTCATCTCATATTTTTTCTACTTCTTCTCTTGACCATAGAAAGAAATTTACACAGTGACTAAAATCTCTCATGTACATCTGAGTAAAGGAAAATATAAAGTAATATAAATCAAAGTCTTTTCCTTTATGTATGCTATAATTTTTTTATTGTTGTAAATGTTACATAACATAAAGCCTCAAGGATAATAGGGGAAAATAAAGCTAAATGATTACTATTTGTGATGTGTTTTAGTAGTATTTTTCTCCTTATTAGTTGTATACGGTCCTGTATTTTTTTCCATAGCATAGTTTGACAATGAAGAGTTAGTCTGTTAAAAGCCTAAATCAGGTGAGCTCTTATCTCTTTTATTATTAAATTATTCTAACATAGAACCAGATGACCTGATTAAAACCAGTCTTCTTTGCTACCACCTATCCTTTCAAAGGCGGTAGCAAAGAAGACTGGTTTTAATGAAGAGGTCACCTGAAAATTTACTTCCTCTGGCCAGTTTTTGTTTGGAGTCTGTGTTGGGGCATGTTATTCACACAGGCATAGTGTGTTAGTTGCCTCTTGGCAACCCCATGGACTGTAGCCCACCAGGCTCCTCTGTCCATGGAATTTTCCAGGCAAGAATACTGGAGTGAGTAGCCACTCCCTTTTCCAGGGGATCTTCCCAACCCAGGGATTGAACCCAGGTCTCTTGCATTGCAAAGTGAAAGTGGAGAGTGAAAAAGTTGGCTTAAAGCTCAACATTCAGAAAACGAAGATCATGGCATCCAGTCCCATCACTTCATGGCAAATAGATGGGGCAACAGTGGAAACAGTGTCAGACTTTATTTTGGGGGGCTCCAAAATCACTGCAGATGGTGACTGCAGCCATGAAATTAAAAGACGCTTACTCCTTGGAAGGAAAGTTATGACCAACCTAGACAGCATATCAAAAGCAGAGACATTACTTTGCCAACTAAGGTCCATCTAGTCAAGGCTATGGTTTTTCCTGTGGTCATGTATGGATGTG
This sequence comes from Oryx dammah, assembly GCF_014754425.2. Classification (NCBI taxonomy): domain Eukaryota; kingdom Metazoa; phylum Chordata; class Mammalia; order Artiodactyla; family Bovidae; genus Oryx; species Oryx dammah. Next base: position 12,377,872 of record NW_024070210.1, on the reverse strand, counting down.
AGAGTTGCACTGTGAAGAAAGCTGAGCACCGAAGAATTGATGCTTTTGAACTGTGGTGTTGGAGAAGACTCTTGAGAGTCCCTTGGACTGCAAGGAGATCCAACCAATCCATTCTGAAGGAGATCAGCCCTGGGATTTCTTTGGAAGGAATGATGCTAAAGCTGAAACTCCAATACTTTGGCCACCTCATGCTAAGAGTTGACTCATTGGCAAAGACTCTGATGCTGGGAGGGATTGGGGGCAGGAGGAGAAGGGGACGACAGAGGATGAGATGGCTGGATGGCATCACTGACTCGATGGACGTGAGTGTGAGTGAACTCCGGGAGTTGGTGATGGACAGGGAGGCCTGGCGTGCTGCAGTTCATGGGGTCACAAAGAGTCGGACACAACTGAGTGACTGAACTGAACTGAACTGAACTCCTGCATTGCAGGCAGATTCTTTATCATCTGGGTCACCAGGGAAGCCTCACATAGGCCTAGCCCTTCATTATTGGAACCCGGAGAGCCTGATTGTTACTGCTTTTGTTTTTTTGCTGCCAGCTGTGTTGTTCTAAAGTTCTTGCTTTTCCTGGAATTCTTCTCCCTAGCTCCTTAGTTCAGCCTTCAGCGTCATACCTTGATGCTGTGTGCCTCACACCTTTGAAATCGTGTTCAAGGGACTTCCTTGGTGGTCCAGTGATTAAGACTGTGTGTGTCCATCGCAGGAGATGGAGGTTCCATCCTTGATCAGGGAACTAAGAGCCCGCATGCTAAGTAGTGTGGCCCAAAACAAAAAACAAAACCAAAAGAAATGGTATTCAAAGTGTGTTTTGTTTAAAATCCATTTACAATCTCACTTCACTTAAAAATAATTGTAGGATGTGAAACAATATTGATAGGGAAAACATCCGTTAACATCTGTTTTTATTTTAGGCATAATGCAGTTTCCTGGTGTTGAATTATAAGCTTTACATATTGTGGTGGTCTTTATCCCCCACTTCCCCAGTTCATCCAAAGCTCCTGGGATGTGTTCACTTCAGTAAACAAATGTGTGGAAAGACATCATAAAAGGCATTCATTCCTAATTGTATATGACTGTGATATTTTTTTTGTTTTTTGTATGACTGTGATATTTAATGTAATTGATTCTGAAATAGTTGTGGACCTGAGCTTTTGGGTAAAGCGAAATGTGAAGAATGAATGTTAATATCTTTGCCTTTTGCAGAACCTCATGAAGGTAACATTATCAATGTTTCTATTAAATAATATGAACAACTTCTCAACAAAAAAAAATTCTAATCTGTACTCCTTATTATCATCTTCCATTATGGTTCAGTTCAGTTCAGTTGCTCAGTCGTGTCCGACTCTTTGTGACCCCATGAACTGCAGCACTCCAGGCCTCCCTGTCCATCACCAACTCCCGGAGTTCACTCAAACTCACATCCATTGCGTCGGTGATGCCATCCAGCCATCTCATCCTCTGTCATCCCCTTCTCCTCCTGCCCCCAATCCCTCCCAGCATCAGAGTCTTTGCCAATGAGTCAACTCTTAGCATGAGGTGGCCAAAGTACTGAAGTTTCAGCTTTAGCATCATTCCTTCCAAAGAACACCCAGGACTGATCTCCTCTAGAATGGATTGGTTGGATCTCCTTGCAGTCCAAGGGACTCTCAAGAGTCTTCTCCAACACCACAGTTCAAAAGCATCAATTCTTCGGTGCTCAGCTTTCTTCACAGTCCAACTCTCACATCCATACATGACTACTGGAAAAACCATTGCCTTGACTAGATGGACCTCTGTTGGCAAAATAATGTCTCTGCTTTTGAATATACTATCTAGGTTGGTCATAACTTTCCTTCCAAGGAGTAAGTGTCTTTTAATTTCATGGCTGCAGTCAACCATCTGCAGTGATTTTGGAGCCCCCAAAAATAAAGTCTGACACTGTTTCCACTGTTGCCCCATCTATTTGCCATGAAGTGATGGGACCGGATGCCATGATCTTCGTTTTCTGAATGTTGAACTTTAAGCCAACTTTTTCACTCTCCTCTTTCACTCCCATCAAGAGGCTTTTTAGTTCCTCTTTGCTTTCTGCCATAAGGGTGGTATCATCTGCATATCTGAGGTTATTGATATTTCTCCCGGCAATCTTGATTCCAGCTTGTGCTTCTTCCAGCCCAGGGTCTCATGATGTATTCTGCATATAAGTTAAATAAGCAGGGTGACAATATACAGCCTTGACGTACTCCTTTTCCCATTATGTTTAACAAGCTTCAATTTAGTTACTTAAAACAGTAACTAAAATTTATAAATGTTTTTATATTTCAAAGATACTTGTGAACTGTTGTAAAGTTTTTCTAAAAATCTTTAAGGAAAAGGTTAATTCCATTCCCTTACAAAGGAAAGCAAATGGCATTATTTTTTTCTTTTTAATGGCTGAGTAATACTCCATTTCATGTATGTACCACAACTTCTTTATCCATTCCTCTATTGATGGACATTTAGGTTGCTTCCATGTCCTGGCTATCATAAATAGTGTTGTAATGAACATTGCGGCGCAGGTACATTTTTAACCTATGGTTTTCTTGGGGCATATGTACAGCAGTAGGACTGCTGGCTCATATGGGAGTTCTATTTTTAGATTTTTAAGGAACATGCAAAATGTTTTCCATAGTGGCTGAACCAATTTACACTACTACCAACAGTGCGGAGGGTTCCCTTTTCCCACACCTTCTCCAGTGTTTGTTGTTTGTACATTTTTTGGTGATGGTCATTCTGACTGGTGTGACGTGATACCTCATGTTGTGGTTTTGATTTGCATTTCTCTAATAATAAGTAATGTTGATGTTGAATATATTTTCATGTGCCTCTTGGCTATCTGTATGTCTTCTTTGGAGAATTGTCTGCTTAGATCTTCTACCCAGTTTTGGTTGGATAATTTTTTTTTAATATTACGTGAACTATTTGTATCTTTTAGAGATCACTCCCTTGTCAATTGCTTCATTTGCAAATATTTTCTCCCATTCTGAGGATTGTCTTTTTGTTTTGTTTATGATTTCCTTTACAAAACAGAAGTAGAGTCATGGAGGTATAAAACAGACTTATGGCTATGAGGGAATAATGGGGAGGAGGATAAGTCAGGAGACTGGAGCTAACATATACATACTAACAAGTAATATAACTAATAGGAACCTGATGTATAATACAAGGAACTCTGCTCAGTACTCTGTAATTGCCTATATGGAAAAAGAATCTAAAAAAAAAAAAAGAGTAGATACACATACATGTCGGAGAAGGCAATGGCACCCCACTCCAGTACTCTTGCCTGGAAAGTCCCATGGACGGAGGAGCCTGGTAGGCTACAGTCCATGGGCTCGCTAAGAGTCGGACACGATTGAGCGACTTCACTTTCACTTTTCACTTTCATGGATTGGAGAAGGAAATGGCAACCAACTCCAGTGTTCTTGCCTGGAGAATCCCAGGGACGGGGTAGCCTGGCGAGCTGCCATCTATGGGGTCGCACAAAGTTGGACACGACTGAAGCGACTTAGCAGCAGCAGCAGCAGCAGCATAAATACATGTATAACTGATTCACTTTGCTGTAAACCTGAAACAAACACAAGACTGTAATTCAACTATATGCCAATAATTTTTTTTTTTTAAAGCAAACAGACATCTACTAATGCCATTTGAATTGGGTTCGGTTTGATCAATCTTATGGTGACCAATCACCCCAGTTTTCCTAGGACTGTCACAATTATAGCACTGAAAGTTCCTTGTCCCTGGTCAGCTGTCCTGGGGCACCTCTTACTCCTAGGAAAAATGGGAGGATTAGTCACCATGATTTTGGTAGTACTTATTAGCATGAAATATGGAAGCAATGATGAAAGAGATATGTATATCTCCTGTTAACCTGATGTGAACTTTTAAAGTCACATATACTGTTCCACTGGTCCTTTGGAAACTGAGGTGTGGATGAGTAAGCAGATGGCTCTTGAAGGGATGAGGGGATGATATCTGTTAGAATGTACTCTCTCTCTGTCTCCTTATAGTGGTTCTAAAACCTGTTCAATCCACTGGTCTCTTCTTTGAGTCCTTGCTGTTGACTCCTAGCTGGCCCACCTCAGGACTTCTTCCAGAAGGCCATGTCATCAAACCATTGAGAAATTCTAGGTTTTTACCTCGAGGGCATTTTCCCCTAATGCTATTGAATTAACTCCAGTTTCTTCAGCTTGATATTCCTAAGAATTGCACTTCCTTCCTTTTCCGCGGTGGAAAAAAAAAAAAGGAAGTGATAGCAGTTTCTTTCCCTAAAAAGGAGTCTGTTAAAGTATACTTGGGGCTTCCCTGGGGACTCAGTGGTGAAGAATCTGCCTGCCAATGCAGGAGACATAGGATTGATCCCTGGGTTGCAAAGATCCCCCTGGAGAAGGAAATGACAAACCCGCTCCAGGATTCTTGCCTGGAAAAATCTCATGGACAGAGGAGCCTGGTGGGCTACAGTCCATGGGAACACAAAAGACCACTTAGTGACTAAACAGCAACAACAAGGATGCTAGAGAGTTTGAATGAACATTTTAACCCAATGTGTCACCATACTTGTGAATCTCATCGGTATAATTGACACACGGCATGTGTTTAACTTGGGAACCTCTGTTTTTAAGATTTCCCTGTTTAGTTCGTTTGCCATGTTAGTGGTATTTTCTCTTTGTCCTCTTTTTCTTGCTCCCCGTCCTTTGCTCAGTTTCCATGGGAACGTTTCTGCGGCACTAAGGGAGGCTGGAGGTTAGTGACACGGAGTCATGAATTTTGAAGCCAGTTTGTGCCTTGGTTTGGAAGTGTTTGCTCAGGTCTCAGATATACAGGGTACCATGTGATAGTTATTTGAGCATCAACTTGATACAGTACATCGGTTATTCTTAAAACGAGTAAAGGCCCCCGGGAGTTGAGCCCTGGTACTTTCATCTTCTGCAAGTCAAGCCTCAGCATTTCCTTCAAATTAAAGAAAAATAATAGGAAGTGTTAGCCCTGAATGTTCAAACTGGGCTGGGAACAAAGAGCCGAAGACTGTTAGAAGAACCTATGCTAAAAGATGTGGCAGTGTCTTTTGGGAGATTTTGGTGTCAGATAAATGATGTTTATTCTTTTTTTTTCCCCCTAGGATTATTTTAATGATCCCCCTCTCACAAGCCTCTCATCCTTCTCTTTTCTGAACTGTCCATCTGACCAGGATCTCCTGCCACAAATCTGTGGAAAGGCCAATCACGATCACCCTCTCCTTATTCTCACATCCTTAGGATGTGACTTAAAAGAGAAAAAGTTGTATTGCTATTTTCAAATAGGCCAAAGGAAAAATGTCATTTTGATGCAGAAGTTAATGGGAGATGAGAGAAGGCTGCAGTCACAGTGCCTGTATACACTAATGTATACTGAATATACTACCTTGATTTGTGGCCTCAAGTTAAATAGCTACACTATGTTTAGAACATAATTCTTTTCATAATCGTGTTAGCCTCAGTGGGAGAACATTTGTATTAGTTTCCATAATTGAAAATGCCAACTGCCTATTTTCATTTACTGGGTATTTTTGTTTCAGGTAGCACAGGCACAACTTTTCACATATATATATCTGTTCTCTTTAATTTTAGTTGCTTTGTAAAGAGATTAAGTGTTTTTCAGTTTTTCAACTTTGTGAACGTTACCTTCAGAGTCAGGGTAAGGGTGACTGTTTTTGCCAGTTTCTAAGTAACTGGCTTGTAAGAGTGATTCCCTACAGAGCTATTCTGTGTGTGGTTTCCTTCTGGGTAGAGATCATGGGAAAATACGTGCACTATATTTTAGAGAAGTTATTTGCTTGAGTGATTAGCATCATGGTATAGTGTATGATCAGCTGCCTGTTGAGGTCTAGATATATATATATAATTTGGATTTTCTTATGTTTTCTTGCTAGGCTGATTACATCCTATGATTCCTGGATTTAAGCAAAAGAGTTACCCTTTTATCAAAGTAAAAAATAAAATAAAATACTTGGACATGACTTAGTGACTGAACAATAACATTCATTCATCTGTACTCTTATCAAATGGTGTGACCTTGGCAAATTGATCTCTTTGAATCTCAGCATTCCCATCTATAAAATGTGGACAAAACTTATATTACAAAGCAGTAATGAAGATTAAGATAATTCATGAAAAATCTGAGCCGTGGTGGTTGCCCAATAAATGATAGTGATTATTACAGGTATTTACATGATGGTAGGACGTAGGAAAGAATATCATGCAAAAGCCTAGTCCTTTAAATATGAATGAGGAAGAGGAATCACCTGTATACATATGATTAAAGCTGATAACTCTAATCGATCGTACTGTGAAGAGCAGTACATAGTTCCCTTCTGGAGGGTAATTTGATTACAGAGATATCACTTTGAAGAGGTAATATGCTAAATGAAATCATCAGTGGCCTGAAAATGTTAACAGGGTTCTGGGAAAGGAGCCATTTACTGTGTCTTCACCTCTAAGTTAAAGCATAACACGTGTATTTAATAAACTGTGAGAGATGGTGCTGGTTACAGGGGCATTGATAAGCTAGCTACAACCCACTTTTTTCCTTCCTGCTTTCCTTTTCCAATCCCCCAAGCTTTGTAAGAAGCAGAGTTTCAGATGCCTGTCTTGCTTGCTGTAAATAGAATGCCCCTTCCCTTTCTTTGCCTCCTACCCATAAATAAATAATAATGATAATTATTATTATTATAATAATAAAGGAAGCTTATCCAGTACTGTGTCAAACAGGACAAATTGGAAGACACCAATTTATAACACCAAACATGAGATATTTAACACAGCAAAATGTTGTGTCAACTGATGACTTTGAGAGCAGTGACCAAATACAAGGGAACTATATTTGTTCACTCAGATTGTCAGCATCAAGATTCTAAGAAGCCAGGAAATGGAATAATAGGGCTGAAAACAGTAGACAGTGCGACTGGTTTCTAAAGCCTTACTTTCTTGTGCTGATTTAATTTTTTAAACTTCCAGTGATTTCATAGCTGCTAAGATCCTTAAGGCAAAGAGTGTATCTTTTATACTATTAATTCTACTTTAACAGAAATTCAATTACATGAAAAAATACATTATTTTAATAGTCTATATATTTCTGTTTGAGGTCATTCATCCCTCCTCCATCCTAACCTATTTAAAACAGTCCTGGTTGATCTCCATAACCACATACAATTGTCATTTTTATTTGACTGCCAACCATACTAATGACTTATAAAGAAAGTATTCAAAATTGGGGAACAATAAATATACATACTCTGAATACTAAAATTTGGAGAAAAAAAATTGATTAGACATAGACAATATGTACAAAAGTTTGCTAAATAACTGCCCCTAAAAGCAATGGCCGGCCACTGCAGTACTCTTGCCTAAAAAATCCCATGGATGGAGGAGCCTGGTAGGCTGCAGCCCATGGGGTTGCTACGAGTCGAACATGACTGAGCAACTTCACTTTGACTTTTCACTTCCACACACTGGAGAAGGAAATGGCAACCCCCTCCAGTGTTCTTGCCTGGAGAATCCCAGGGATGGGGAAGCCTGGTGGGCTGCCATCTATGGGGTTGCACAGAGTCGGACACGACTGAAGCAACTTAGCAGCAGCAAACAGAAAATGGGTAATTATTTTTTTTTATCATATTTTACAGTAGTCTTTTTTAGTATTTCCTGAAGCAGTCTGATTCATTTAGATGGAAATATCTGTCAGAAGCTATGTCCCAGTTCAATTGATCCCAACATTAAAATGTCTCTACATATTATCGCTCATCATTCCCCTTCCAGTCTGATATCTATAATTAGTATTATGCTCCCTTGTCAGGGCAGTGGTCCAACCAAAATAACAGCCATGCACTCAGCAACTGCTCAGAACACTTCAAAGAGCTTCTTCTCATTAGCCACTGTCTTAAGTGGTATCTACGTTTCCTCCTCCTGCTTCCTTAAACAAGAGAAAAATCCAAATAGATTGGAAGAATGATATTTGGATTCCAGCTCCTGCATAGAATATCAGTGCTTTTCAATTGCTTTAGGGAGCTTGCGACAATGAAATTCTGATAAATCTAACACCATTTTGAACTCCTCCTTGCCCATCTTCTGATAAGAACTGTATCCTGGCACAGCTTTATCTTGGTTGATAATGGGCTTCATGGCTATAAGGAAATGTAGATACGGTGAGCTCGCATCTATCATTTTGACACTTACTCTTTAGCAGATGAAGAGAGTAATGAGGGCTTGGAGTGTAACACTGTAGAACAGCATCAGCAGGAGGTGTGTGTGGACCCAGTGATGGGTGTCTCGGAATTCTTGCTGTGGCTGCACCTCTGTGGCAATCATTCTTTCTTCCTCTTCTCATTTCTTCTCATTTTCCTACCACACTCTATCATTTATAGCTTCAATCCACTATATTCCTCTGAATTTCTTGCTCTTTTTTTCTGTTTGCCATAATTCTGCCTAAAACTCTAAAGCGCCCAAAGCATTTTCCTTTCTGTCCTTGATTGGTTTCACTGCTTGTGGTCACACCATTGGAAAATTGGTGGTAATTGGGCTTCCCAGGTGGCACCAGTGGTAAAGAACCCATCTGTCAATGCAAGAGACATAAGAGACGCTGGTTCGATCCCTGGATCTGGAAGATCCCCTGGAGGTGGGCATGGCAACCCACTCCAGTATTCTTGCTGGGAAAATCCCATGGACAGAGGAGCCTGGTGGGCTACGGTCCGTAGGGTCTCAAAGAGTCAGACATGACTGAAGCAACTTACCATGTATGTACTACTAGGTTCTGAGAGGGGTTAGAAGTGGAAACCTGATGTCCACCATGCATAAAAAATGTGATTACTTATGAATATTCCTGAAAGTTTTTTTTTTTTTCTTAATTTGATTCCAGGCATAGAGTATTTCCCATGTGCCTGGAAATTAGTTTAACTCAATCACAACTTAAGGGCAAATAATTTTATGTTTTGATCTTTATAAGGGAGGATTCTAAAATACAAGGATATGAAAGCACAAAATCAATCACAGAAATTTAGGAAATAAAATGCAACAAGTTTATATGAAACTAAATAGAGGGAAAATAATAGTCTCTTTGCAAATATGTAATGGTATTCTATTTTCAATGACATTTAAAAATGAAATATTCAGAGAAAGTAAGTGCAAAGAGAGTTCTCAAAAACATATCTCTTTTATATACATTTGTATTACAAGTTGAACATTTGATTAGAATGAAGGTGTTTTAAATTTGTTTCTCCTTCCAGGACTACATGGAAGTGTTCAATAGAGATCCTTTTGCTATTGAAAATACAACTTGATTAGGTAAATTAGTTGAGTCCCTTTCCCTTCATGGTTGAATACAGGTGCCCCTAACTACCATTCAAAATTTTCAAACCCCAGCACTCTTAAAATCACGGTTCCTAGGAAGTGATTGTGTCTTTCATTGACCTTCCATATTAGACATTTTATTCAAGTGAAGTCTGAAACAGACTACCTCCTATCTGTCAGATACTCTTTGGGTTTCTCTTCCTAACATGTTAGCTAAATAATTATAATATGAAAGGCAAAGATTGGAATATTGCATTTTAGTGGGTGGGGTTCAATTTGTGGCTTCTTTCCCGTGGTTGTGGTTGAACGGGGCAGTAGGGAACCATGAGTTCTGTAGAACAGGACACTGATTTCTTGGTGCTTTCTTTGGTGAATTCGTTTCTGGCAGTGAAACCACTGCAGATGAAGAACGGAGCACAGGGAGTAAGAAAAAGGACAGCATTTCTACTTGGTCCAGCTAATGGGAAAGTACACACAGAAAAGGCTTGCTGTTCAAAGATGCTGATATTTCATTTTTTTAATCCTTACCCCCAAATAGATTTATCTGCTGAGTCATTAAAGAGGACAAGTTGTGTTTATCTTCTTTGTATCTGCTTCTTGCTTTCTTGCCATACAAGAGTTTTATCTACTAAAACATCTTGACTAGATAGTCTGTTTTGGTCAAAAAGCACTTATAACTTGAATTTATATGAAGATTTTTTTCAAAGTGCCTCCAAATTTCATACACATATTTTATGTTAAAATTCATATTTCCATGAAAGAGACTAAAGCTAGATTACTTTTCTAATTATTAGGATAAAAATTGTTTTAGTGTACTGCTGTTTGGTCTTACAAAAATGATTCAGAATAAATTAGACAAGGTCCTTCTCTTCAGGCCCTTCAGACTAAATGTAAAAGACACAGGGTACCATGATCAAGCCCAGTGGAGTTTATTCCTGAGATTCTTAGGTTGAGAATCAGAGCACTGGTAACATACTAGCTGGGTTTTTATGTCTAATTTAGACCCCTCTCCTCTTTCTTTGCCTTCTTTCCTTTCCAAGTCACTAATTATTGACATCTCTCATTACATATTATTACATTGCATTATGCAAACATTACATCATTTACATCATCTTTTTGCTCTTCATTCATCATTTATTACAATATATAATTCCACCAAGAAGTCCAAAGAACTAGGGTTTTTGACAGCGTTATTTTCAGTTCAGAGAAGAAGGTGGGTACCCAGTAAAAGGGCAGCATAGGGGATGAATATGTGCATCTGTCTGCTGGCAGGCATTCCAGTAGAGATTTGATGAGAGACACATGTTTAATTTTTAAATTTGCAGGTAGCAACATTAAAACCGTTAAAAGAAACAGCTTTTCGACAGCTTATATCTAGGATCAGTTTTGTAGACTTAAATTCCGAATAATGAATTTCAGGTAACACTTGAAACTCAGTTCCCCAGGCTTCTTGCCACATTTCGTCTGCTCACAAGCCATGGGTGGCTGCTGAATAGGCGTTCTGTTGGATAGTTGGAGGGCTTGAATGCCCTGTGGGTTTAAGCCTATGAAGCATATTCTTGTCCCTTACGTTGTATTAACTCCTAATTTCTTAAAATTGTATCTGTTTGTCTGTCTATTTGTTTACACATGGAAGAGAAGGAAGATATTGTAGAACACTTACCCAGGACCTAGATCAAGAGCTCAGATTTCCCAGTTCCTGGTTTACTCCCCTATTCTGTTTTATCACCCTGGGGGATGGAAACTCTGGGGAAGGAGGAGAGAATAAGAGCTGATGGTGATTGTGTACTTAACTCACGTTAGGCGAGATTCCAAGAACTTAATTTGTACACTTGTTTTACTTATTCCTTATATATAATCTAGCATATAGGCTATATTCCTCATTTACAGATGAAGAAACTAGGAATTGGATAAATGTAATAATCTCACCAAGATCATTTAACAAGCAAGTGGCAGGCCCAAGATCTGAGAAAGCTCAGCTTGATGCTACATTCAATGGCTTAAATCCCATTCAGTTCAGTTCAGTCTCTCAGTCGTGTCCGGCTCTTTGCGACCCCATGAATCGCAGCACGCCAGGCCTCCCTGTTCATCACCATCTCCCAGAGTTCACTCACACTCACGTCCATCGAGTCAGTGATGTCATCCAGCCATCTCATCCTCGGTCGTCCCCTTCTCCTCCTGCCCCCAATCCCTCCCAGCATCAGAGTCTTTTCCAATGAGTCAACTCTTCGCATGAGGTGGCCAAAGTACTGGAGTTTCAGCTTTAGCATCATTCCTTCCAAAGAAATCCCAGGGCTGATCTTCAGAATGGACTGGTTGGATCTCCTTGCAGTCCAAGGGACTCTCAAGAGTCCTCTCCAACACTACAGTTCAAAAGCATCAATTCTTCGGTGCTCAGCCTTCTTCACAGTCCAACTCTCACATCCATACATGACCACAGGAAAAACCATAGCCTTGACTAGCCAGACCTTAGTTGGCAAAGTAATGTCTCTGCTTTTGAATATACTATCTAGATTGGTCACAACTTTTCTTCCAAGGAGTAAGCATCTTTTAATTTCATGGCTGCAATCACCATCTGCAGTTATAGGAAGGGAAATCAAGAAGGGGACTCCCACTTCTAATATTTGCAGCTCTGGAGCAAGTTCTCAGGTTGACTTTGAAGTTCCTGATGCCTCTGTTGGCTATGGCTCAGCAGTAAAGAATCTGCTTGCAATGCAGGAGCTATAGGAGACCTGGATTCAATCCATGGGTTGGAAAGATCCCCTGGAGGAGGGTATGGCAACCCATTCCAGTATTCTTGCATGGAGAATTATGTACCCTGGCAGGCTACAGTCCATAGCATCACAAAGAGGTGGACACAGCTAAAGCGACTTAGCACAGCACAGACACCTCTGTTGGATATGCTATAGTGAAAAAAAAATCAGGGCTCCCCTAAGTTTCCATCATCATTTGGAACATTATTAGCTCTAGTCTTGTGCTTAAGAAGATACAGATGTTGGCAATAAAGGGACAGGTTAGTAGTAGGTTTTCTGTAGAGACCAGAATAAGGGGACATGTTTGGTTTTTAATTATCCCATGTTAGGAATTTATTGACTCCATATAGAGTTGATTATAAGAAATTAAGAGAATTGGAACAGACTGATTTATGGGTCCATGGCTCCTTTGTCCCTTAAATGAATTTAGATGAATTTAACAACCATTTATTAAGCACCTACTCTTTTCCAGAGTTAATGTTAGGTGTTGAGGCCATAAATATATATGAATTATGTTTTAATAAGCACAGTATATTAAAAAGAAAACTTGCCTTCCTAATTTTTACTTAAAGAGACTTTAATTTCTTCTTGTAAGTGCTATTATTTTGACCAAGCATGCCTCTCTGAGTTCAGTATTCTTGGCTCCTACTAAGTCAATACTCTGCGTAGCATCATTGCAATTCTTGATTGATATAGAACTGGGTAATGAGTTAATCTGTGGATTCTCCACCAGAGCTGTCTTCTGAGCTGTGTTTTTAACAATTCCCTGCCCATTTGCATCTCTATCAGAAGATATGAACATAAAGGAAAATGAAAGCAGCCCAAAATTTTTAATTTCCCTCCTAGTCATCAGTCCCCATGAGAGTTTGGGTTGGAGACAGGTAAACTTGAATTAAAACAAATGTTATTATGTGAACATTCTGGCTATTCATTTCATTTAATCCATATCACCCATTCATGAATTCGTTCAGATTAAATTTTTATGGATTTTGTTTCCAGAATTAAAGAAAACTAATTATATCAAAGACTACCCAACTCAGTCAAATTTTCTGCCAACAGATTTAATTTTGGACAGTTATCCTCAGACCAAAATATATGAAAAATAAATGCCAGTGTAGGTTAATATGGAGTTGGAATAACAAATAATAAAGAGGTAAAGAAGCAAAAAGATGCACAAAGTCATTTAAAAAATGGTGTTTCAAAAGAGCTATAGTAATAACGAGGTAGTGTGCTGCTGTACTCATGCAGAAATAGGCTGAGGGTATAAGCAGGTTGGATAACATAGAACAAACCTGGAGGAAAGGACCAATTAGAAAGAATTTGGTTTATAGGGAAAAAAATAGCAGCTTTAGAATTAGAGCATTTGATAGATCCTTCAGCCCATTGTGTTTTGGCGTCTGTATTAAGAAGGATGACAGTTATTAACTGCACAGCTTTGTAGGAACGACGATTGGTAGTGACGTCAATATTTTGAAAAACTTGGCAAAGTCCATAAAATATCCATGAGGTCTTACAAATCTTTGAGTGTCACCTGGAATTCTGTACTTGAAAAAGAAGAATCTCTTGAAACACATTCATGAAAGGCCAAGTTTTCTTGACCCAGTGGGTGAAATGAGAGTGAGATACTGAGAAATAGTATCAGTGAAAAGGTGAATAAAAAGCTTCTAAGGATATTTAACTGGAGTTGGAGTAGGATTCTTTTTGCAGATTGTCGAGGGAAGCCAGTGGATGAAGATATTCCTCAGTTAAGATATGAAAGTTCAGTTTCTGGCTTGGTCACTGAATCAATAACTCAATATTTGCGTTTGTCAACTCACTTAATTTCTGTGTTCTTTCAGATTTTTGCACTTGGATGGTCAAGATTAATAGAATATGCTATTATGTTAGTGTGTTACTATAATACACTATTATATTAGTGTCAAACGTCACAAGGTTGGGTTAAAAGGATTTTATATAGAATAATACAACTTTGTGAGGTCATCTCCCTGCTCGCCTTCAACCTCTATTCTAAATCTATGCAAGATTTAAAACTGTGAGTATAGTAGATTTTTTCCCTTATATCTCTCTTAAGTTGTGTAACAGCTTGGGCTCATTTATTCTTTTGAGGCTCACGGTAGCATTAGCAGTGGAGCCAGCATCCTTTTAACATGAGGTCGTCGTAAATTCATAGATGTTGCCCACCATTTTTCTCTTTTCCAATTATTTATGATCCTCTCACTTTAATAAGTTTGCTTAGTAGTCTCTGTGTCCAGTTTAATTTTTTCAGGCTTTTGAAAAATGTAGAGGCTTGAGCCAGACAAAAGCACTTCAGCCAGAACATGAGTCATCTTCAAGCCATAGAGCATGGCTGTTAATGTGTGCCAATAACTGTCAGTTAAGAAATAGTGATGCCGCATTGCTGACTCACAGGCAGCTAATGGTTGGCTGTGCCCAGCCCACACGCACATTTAGCTTTCAGCACACTTTCCATATGTGCTGTTGTGTTGGCTTACATCCAGAAGGTTTTTTGGTACTGTTGACCTTGATTCACTGTTTGGTTAATTATGCAAATTAAGTTAAATTATGTAAACTCTGTATTAATCACACAGACAAGACAGTGTGGAGGAAGAGAAATCTGTCTTTGCTGACTTCCCTTAAACTTGTCCTGACTTCTTTCCCTACTAATTGATGAGGAAACCTTGCTCCAATTTACTGTTACTACTGGTAACTCAATATACACATTATTGCCTTTAGTCCTTTAAAATGAGATGACTGTTATAATCACTGTTTGATACGAGAAGAAACTGAGGTGTAGGTAAAATAACTAGTCCAGGAAGTTATGCTGGGTTGTTTGATTGCAAAATCCATGTTTTTCACCACTTTGGATTAGCGCTTGAGGCTGCCTTTTAACTTCCCTTAGAATCTCCAGTGAATCCTTTCCTTACAAATATTTTCCCTCTTGCTAGTCAAAAGTATATTCCCAGGAAATAAATTAAATAAATTCATGGACAGGTGTAAGTTATTTATAATAAGAACAACTAATTTTATTGAAAGCCTAATATGCTCTAAGCCCTACACCAGATACTTTACTTGCCTTGTGATCAATCCTGCAAACTAGGTGTTGCTTCATTTTATACCAAAAACCTGACATTCTGAGAACTTCCCCAAAGGTGTATGTGTAATAAAGATTGTTTCAGCCAATGAGGCGTAGTGTTATTTCTCTCACATCATGTGGGAAATGGCATCATTAAATACATGTTTTTCTGACTGCTCCAGCTTATCATCAAGCCGTAGGAAAAAATATGGTGGATCAGATGTACTTTACTATTAGTTCCCCAAATGCACAATTGGTGGCTGCATCATCCATCCACTTATGGAGCTAACATTGTCTACGTCTTTTCCCCTACTTTTTTTCAGATGTTTCAGTTCAGTTCAGTTCAGGTCAGTCGCTCACTCATGTCTGACTGCGACCTTATGAACGGCAGCACACCAGGCTTCCCTGTCCATCACCAACTCCTGGAGCTTACTCAAACTAATGTCCATTGTGTCGGTGATGCCTTCCAACCATCTCATCCTCTGTTGTCCCCTTCTCTTCCTGCCTTCAGTTTTTCCCAGCATCAGGGTCTTTTAAAATGAATCAGCTCTTCGCATCGGGTGGCCAAAGTACTGTAGTTTCAATTTCAACATCAGTCCTTCCAGTGAATATTCAGAACTGATTTCCTTCAGGGTGGACTGATTGTATCTCCTTGCTGTCCAAAGGACTCTCAAGAGTCTTCTCCAACACCACAGTTCAAAAGCATCAATTCTCCGGCACTCAGCTTTCTTTATAGTCCAACTCTCACATCCATACACGACTACTGGAAAAAGCGTAAGTTTGACTAGATGGACGTTTGTTGGCAAAGTAATGTCTCTGCTTTATAATATGCTGTCTAGGTTGGTCATAACTTATCTTCCAAGGAGCAAGCGTCTTTTAATTTCATGGCTGCAGTCACCATCTGCAGTGATTTTGGAGCCCCCCAAAATAAATTTTGTCACTGTTTCCATTGTTTCCCCATCTATTTGAAATGAACTGATGGGACCGGATGCTATGATCTTAGTTTTCTGAATGTTGAGTTTTAAGCCAAATTTTGCACTCTCCTCTTTCTTTTCTTCAAGAGGCTCCTTAGTTCTTCTTTGCTTTCTGCCATAAATGTGGTATCATCTGCATATCTGAAGTTATTGATATTTCTCCCAGCAATCTTGATTCTGGCTTGTGTTTCATCTAGTCCAGCATTTCTCATAACATACTTTGCATAGAAGTTAAATAAGCAGGGTGACAATACACAGCCTTGATGTACTCCTTTCCCTATTTGAAACCAGTCTGTGGTTCCATGTCCAGTTCTAACTATTGCTTCCTGACCTGCATACAGATTTCTCAAGAAGCAGGTCAGGTGTTCTGGTATTCCCATCTCTTTCAGAATTTGCCAGTTTGTTGTGATCCACACAGTTAAAAACTTTGGTGTAGTCAATAGCAAGAGTAGATGTTTTCCTGGAAGACTCTTGCTTTTTTGATGATCCAGAGATGTTGGTAATTTGATCTCTTGTTCCTCTGCCTTTTCTAAATCTAGCTTCAACATCTGGAAATTCATAGTTCACGTACTGTTGAAGCCTGACTTGGAGAATTTTGAGCATTACTTTCCTAGCGTATGAGATGAGTGCAATTGTGCAGTAGTCTGAGCATTCTTTGGCATTGCCTTTCTTAGGGATTGGAATGAAAACTGCCCTTTTCCAGTCCTGTGGCCACTGCTGAGTTTTCTAAATTTGCTGGCATATTGAGTACAGCACTTTCACAGCATCATCTTTCATAATTTGAAATAGCTCACTGGAATTCCATCACTTCCACTAGCTTTGTTCATAGTGATGCTTCCTAAGGCCCACTTGACTTCACATTCCAGGATGTCTGGCTCTAGGTGAGTGATCACACCATCGTGATTATCTGGGTCATAAAGATCTTTTGTGTACAGTTCTTCTGTGTATTCTTGCCACCTCTTCTTAATATCTTCTGCTTCTGTTAAGTCCATACCATTTCCGTCCTTTATTGAGCCCATCTTTGCATGACATGTTCCCTTGGTATCTCTAATTTTCTTGAAGAGGTCTCTAGTCTTTCCCATTCTATTGTTTTCCTCTATTTCTTTGCACTGATCACTGAGGAAGGCTTTCTTATCTCTCTTTGCTATTCTTTGGAACTCTGCATTCAGATGCTTATATCTTTCCTTTTCTCCTTTGCCATTTACTTCTCTTTTCAGAGCTATTTGTAAGGCCTCCTCAGATAGCCATTTTCCCTTTTTGCATTTCTTTTTCTTGGGGATCGTCTTGATCCCTATCTCTTGTACAATGTCATGAACATCCATCCATAGTTCATCAGGCACTCTGTCTATCAGATCTCATTCCTTGAAGCTATATGTGATTTCCACTGTATAATCATAAGGGATTTGATTGAGGTCATACCTGAAATGTCTAGTGGTTCTTCCTACTGTCTTCATTTTAAATTTGAATTTGTCAATAAGGAGTTCATGATCTGAGCCACAGTCAGCTCCCAGTCTTGTTTTTTGCTGACTATATAGAGCTTCTCCATCTTTGGCTGCAAAGAATATAATCAATCTGATTTCTATATTGACCATCTGATGGTGTCCATGTGTAGAGTGTTCTTTTGTGTTGTTGGAAGAGGGTATTTGCTGTGACCAGTGTGTTCCCTTGGCAGAACTCTGTTAGCCTTTGCCCTGCTTCCTTCTGTACTCCAAGGCCAAATTTGCCTGTTACTCTAGGTGTTTCTTGACTTCCTACTTTTGCATTCCTGTCCCCTATAATGAAAAGGACATCTTTTGGGGGTATTAATTCTAGAAGGTGTTGTAGGTCTTCATAGAACCGTTCAACTTCAGTTTCTTCAGCTTTACTGGTTGGGACATAGACTTGGATTACTGTGATATTGAATGGTTTGCTTGGAAACGAATAGAGATCATTGTGTCATTTTTCAGATTGCATCCAAGTACTGCATTTCAGACTCCTTTGTTGACTATGATAGCTACTCCATTTCTTCTAAGGGATTCTTGCCCATAGTAGTAGATACAATGGTCAGCTGAGTCAAATTCTCAGATTCCTAAAATGTCGATGTTCACTCTTGCCATCTCCTGTTTGACCACTTCCAATTTACCTTGATGCATGGACCTAACATTCCAGGTTACTATGGAATATTGCTCTTTACAGCATTGGACTTTACTTCCATCACCACACATCCACAAGTGGGTGGTGCTGTTGCTTTGGCTCCATCTCTTCATTCTTTCTGGAATTACTTCTCTACTGATCTCCAGTAGCATATTGGACAGCTACCAACCTGGGGAGTTCATCTTTCAGTGTCCTATCTTTTTGCATTTTCATACTGTTCATGGGGTTCTCAAGGTAAGAATACTGAAGTGGTTTTCCATTCCCTTCTCCAGGGGACCACATTTTGTCAGAACTCTCCACCGTGACCCCTCCTTCTGGGTTGACCCCACATGGCATGGCTCATAGTTTCCCTGAATTAGACAGGGCTGTGGTCCACGTGATCACATTGGTCACTTTTCTGTGATTGTGATTTTCAGTCTGTCTGCCCTCTGATGGAGAAGGATAAGAGGCTTATGGAAGCTTCCTGATAGGAAAGACTGACTGAGGGAAATTGGGTCTTCTTCTGATGGGCAGGGCCATTCTCAGTAAATCTTTAATCCAATTTTCTATTGATGGTTGGGGCTGTTGTTTGACCTGAGGCCAAACTATGGTGGAGGTAATGGAGATAATGACAACCTCCTTCAGAAGGTCCCATGATGCACTGCTGCTCAGTGCCCCCAACCCTCCAGCAGGCCACCACTGACCCACGCCTCCACTGGAGGGAGACTCCTGGACACTCACGGCAAGTCCGGGTCAGTCTCTTGTGGGGTCACTGCTCCTTTCTCCTGGGTTCTGTTGTGCACAGGGTTCTGTTTGTGCCCTCCAAGAGTCTGTTTTCCAGTCCTGTGTAAGTTCTGGCGGCTCTGTGGTGGGGTTATTGGTGACCTCCTCCAAGAGGGCTTATGCTATACCCAGGTCTGCTGCACCCAGAGCCCCTGCCCTGTGGCAGGCCATTGCTGACCCGCACCTCTGCAGGAGAAACTCAAACACAGTTCTGGCTCAGTCTCTGTGGGGTCTCTGGGTCCTGGTGCACACAAGGTATGTTTGAGCCCTGTGACTATATCTGGCAGGTATGGGGTTTGATTCTAAACATGATTTCGCCCCTCCTACCATCTTGCTGGGGCTTCTCCATTGCCCTTGTACATGGGGGATCCCCTCAAAGTCACTCCAGCACCGCACAGCTGCTGCTCCAGTGCTGAGCAGCCATGGAGTCAGATGTTTATAAGGAATCAATTGCTTAAATATAACATGCATTTTAAAGTAAAGAATGAAAGCCCACAGTGACAGTCCACGTGATTTCTCCACCTCCCTTCTGGAAGACATAGGACTTTTTCTTCTTTTAGGTGGGTCTGTAGGAATGAATAAAGTGAAGTCACTCAGTCGTGTCCGCCTCTTTGTGACCCCATGGACTGTAGCTACCAGGCTCCTCTGTCCATGGGATTTTCCAGAAAATAGTACTGGAGTGGGTTGCTATTTCCTTCTCCAGAGGATCTTCCCAACCCAGGGATTGAACCAGGGTCTCCTGCATTGCAGACAGACCCTTTACCCTCTGAGCCATCAGGGAAGTCCTGTAGGAATGGATATGTATACAGAAATAGTTAGTACGTATCACTAATTGAACAACCATCAGATCAAACTTATATCTGATCTAATCCAAATAAATGTTTTTTTTGTGTGTGTGTGTGTGTGTTTTTTTTTTTTTTTTTGAGAGACAGTAAAAGAATGGGATTTAAGTCTTTCCTGTATTTAGTCTGGAGGGAAATCCACCGATGTGATTCTATCAGGTTTAATGGGTCAAAGTCGCAGAATAGACCTTCTCACCTCCCTGGCACTGTGCATTCACTCTGGATGTCCTAAGATCTATCAGTGATCAGCATGGATCATTAGAAAGCAGTGGAAGTATTCATTATATGGGGAAGAGTGTATGTGCTATCATAGTAACGACATGGCCCATTCATTTTTGGGAAAAATACACAAGCAGGCACACATAACAGTCTTATGTTTATCATAGATATATGTTCATTCCATTTAAAAGATACAACAGCCATTTAACTTTGAATGAAATGTTTATAAGTGAAGCTCTTTAGAATAAAATAAGTAAAAGCCAACTAAAATGACTTTAGAATAAATCATTAAATGTCTTTTAAACTGACTTTTAGTTTTACTCTTTTGCAGAGCAATTTGTATGCTAATATACATGACCATTTTAGCAGTGTTTACAGTGCATTTATATCTCCATATGTACATTTAATCAAGCCTACATATACGTACTTAAGCTACATATACAGAGAGAGCGCACCAGCTCATCAGTTGTAAAGGGAAAAAAATGAAATGCTTGAGACTGAAATACTATATTGAAGTGGGAGCCTTTATATTTCAAAAACGTATTCTGAAAGCCCTTTAAAGATTTCTGAAAGATTGATTTGAATTATAAATTTTTATATGCAAGGTCTCTCTTACAATTTTCCCCTCACCAGCTTATCCCTCTCTATAATACCTTTCTTTGTCATTTTGTCTTTTCTTTCTGATAGAATGAAAATAATTTCCAAGGTCAGATTCTATCTTGCAAGAGCTTTTTCCCCAAGGAGATGCATGTATCTTCTTAATTTATTATATCTCACAGTAATCTCTCAAAGGAAAAGTGTAGGCAAATTAAAACCACATAGACATGGAACTTACATATGCTTTGGACCTTTTTCTGCCACCAACTCTTTGTTAAAAGAGTGAATATACTTATTTCCTGATTGTTCATTTTATTGATCATGAACGTGAAAGTGAAAGTCACTCAGTCATGTCTGACTCTTTGTGACCCCATGAACTGTAGCCTGCCAGGCTTCTCTGTCCATGGAACTCTCAAGGCAAGAATACTGGAGTAGGTAGCTGTTTCCTTCTCTAGAGGATAGAGTATGATATTTTTTAATTCTATGCTATCGTCTATGTATGCTTTTTGTTAACAAAGGTGCACTTGAGTATGTGAATGACTTTAATATAAGCATAAATGAACTGTGGTGTTGGAGAAGACTCTTGAGAGTCCCTTGGACTGCAAGGAGATCCAACCAGTCCATTCTAAAGGAGATCAGTTCTGGGTGTTCTTTGGAAGGACTGATGCTAAAGCTGAAACTCCAATACTCTGGCCACCTCATGCGAAGAGTTGACTCATTGGAAAAGACTCTGATGCTGGGAGGGATTGGGGACAGGAGAAGAAGGGGATGACAGAGGATGAGATGGCTGGATGGCATCACCGACTCGATGCACATGAGTTTGAGTGAACTCCAGGAGTTGGTGATGGACAGGGAGGCCAGGTGTGCTGCGATTCATGGGGTCGCAAAGAGTCGGACATGACTGAGCTACTGAACTGAACTGAAATAAAATATTATTAGGAAAATAAACATCCTGAAATCTCCATTTTTCTCCTCCATTCCCCCCACTAAGAAACTCTATATATGAATTTCAAATAAAACATAACCTGCTTTTTTTAAAACTATTTTTAATCATGCATATCACTGCTCCTTATCAGCAGATAAAATTGAGTGTTAACTGTGACCTAGTTCTGAAAAAAAAATCTCATCATGATATCCATTAAGATACTACCCCTGAGAAACATAAAATGAGACCTTGAGTTTTCTCTCGTTTGAATGAGTAAACTAACTTCCTTGTCTAATTCTATGAATCTGATACCTCTCATCAGCACCCCAAATTGCATTCAGCAAATCTCAAACCATTTACTGATGAATGAGCTGCTCTTATTGAATTCTGAATCAGCGTGTTCATTCTCATACAGAGAAATACCTAGACTGTCCTAAATATAGTTGTTATTGCCAAGACTCGCATCTTCGAAGCAAAGATGTAAATTCTTATAGTTCAAGAAATACCAGTGGAGTGTATATTATTGCCCTCATTACACAGAATGCTTGTAGAAAACACTCTATCAATTCCAATTATGTTCTAGAAGGGAAAAAGGGAGAGGGGACAATGAAAAGCTGAAAGGCAATCCCGGAATATTTGACTGAGCTGGTTACAGCTACTGAACAATATGTAATTGTAAAAAGTGTGGCAAAATGATAAAAAATACACTATTTGCTAAAGAAATATAAGCATGACAGTAAGAGGTGCCGGAAAGAGATTTAGCTTTCTCCATTTCTTCTTCATCACTTGATTATTTTACTGTTTCATTTCTGTTTATGTATCAAGTTGATTTTTTGCATTTGGATTTTGCACAATTCTTTCAATAATGTATGGTCCAGTAGCTATAATTACAAGATTGTTAAAGTTCACATTTTACTATTCATCTTGTTATCTCTGGTAATGGAAGTTTGGAATAAATGCACATAATTACACGGTTGATCCTAAGTTATTTTTATATTGCTCCTGCTAGGATACACTCGAAAAGCAGTGTTTTATTCTCTAAGATGTGTTTTTGGTAGTACTGGGTTCTAGCAAAGTAAAGGTAATGAATATATCAGTGGTCCTATGAGCTTATCTCTAGATTTTTTTTTTTTTCAAATTGATTCATCTCTCTCAGCCTATTGAGGACAAGAGTTTCTCAGAATCTGTAGAATAAAACACATCATGTTTCAGAAATTTGATAACAGGAAAATTTTCTTCATGGTGTATTTATCATTTGATCTATCATTCTACCTATTCATAGCCCATTAAGTCAGCAAGCTATAGGTCTACAGACTAACTTAGCTCAGAAAGCATTTGAATAAGTTTGATTTCAATCGAAAGCAATGCCATGCCATGAAATGATGACTTTTGTTGTTTAAATTATGCTAGAAATAGTTTCATAATGCCATATTTGTAGTATTCAAGGTGTTTTATAAAAATCTTAGAAGCCTCCCAAAGATCCAGATCATTCATTTTTCAAGTATTTATTGAGTGGTTATTAGTGCTAGGCATTGGGATATATAATGAAAGCAATGTTGTCAGATACCTACATAGCTTATTTTACCTTCAAGGAGATTTTTAACCTTCAAGGAGATGGTGGTCCAGAGAGTTAAAGCGTTTGGCTGCACTCAGCTAATCAAGAGGAAAAGAGATTAAAACCTATCATTTTAGCCTTCAGTGTTCTTGCTACTATCCAGTACTTTCAAAGTTTATTTTTTCTGTTCCCTTAAACACAGAACTCTCCTTCCCCTGCCCCTCTCTCTTTTTTTTAAATATTAATAGAAACATTCCAGGGCAAATGGTCTTTGTATGAGCACACTGTCTTGACTCCCCAGTGAAATGGCACAGAAAAGAAGGATGGGAATCAAAGTCTAGACCCTTTAGCACCCGTCTGATGCTGTCCTCATGTCTTATGAGTGTCCTTGGTTTCTTGCTTGAGATCTAAGAGTTAAAAAGCCAAGTGCCTCCTGAGGAAGATGTGTCTATTTCCGCAGTGGGACATGCCCTTGATACTCATCAGTGGGCGTGGAATCAGTGCCTCCCAGCTCCTCGTTCTCTTTAGGGTGACTGTGTTGTTCTCTAGATGAATAGCTTGCCCTGGAGAGAAATACTGCCTAAATATTAAGATTGGATTAGCTTTCACACTGTCCCACATTACCACTAAATTCAAATCCCTCAGCAATCTTCTTCCTGAGGCATAAAATTCAGTTTAATAAATGGTTTGTATGCCATTATTTCTCATCAATATGTAAAAACTAAAAGGAATTTTTAAAAAAAATCCATACATGTTGGTTAATATGTGAAATGTGATCTGATGAGAAAAAGGCCTTCTTAGAAGTGCTTCTAATACCCAATTAAGTAATTGCTTCAATCAATTAAATGAAGGAAAATGTGTAATCAAAATGTAGAAATGTATGCAAAAGACGGAATATTTAAAAAATAAATGTATATGTCTTTCCTAAAACAATTTCTCTACAAATTGTAACTTCCTTTTGACCCTTTGCCTTCCCAGTCTATATCAAGTTAATATCAAAGAAAGAATATTTCATTGGTACAATTGGATTCATTCACATGGAAATATCTAGTCTATTCCTCCCTTCAGATCCTCAACCTCCAATTAACTGCCTATGAAGCTGACTGCATCTATGATTCTCTTAAGAAGCACAGGAGGGAAAGAAATGGGAAGCAAGCTCTCAACTCATTACATGAATTCAAAGAGCTCCTTTTAAAGGGAAACTTGTTCCTGAGGTAGATGATATCACTGGCGGGATTGTAATCTAGGGACATTAGACAAAGGCAGGCTCTTTTTTAATTCTGCTTTTAAAACTATTGCACTTAAAATATCAGAACCTGTTTTAAGAATCTGGTTAATATGGCCTATGCATTAGGTAAAATGCATCTTTTTTTTTTTTAACATCTAGACACTCTCAAACTTCTGTTATATTTCCTATTTGCTATATATATGAATATTATGAATATAGGTGGATGAATGGATCTGAAGTGTTTCATTCTGAGTGCACTGTTGCCAGTCCAGATATACAGCCAGCAAGCAAAGATATCGATGCCTTGCAATCCTAGGAATATTTGTCTTGTATTATAGATTAGAGCTATTCAGGCTCTACCTTTTAGTTCTAGTTACTTTAAATCTCCATCCTGAGCCATCAAGTTTCTTTTTATGATATAAAATTGCCTAGTGAAAAATAACTGGAACATTCTATCCACTGACTGACAAGTGTTTATTAGGCATTAACTTTGTGCCCAACACAATGATAAACATTGTCATAAATAGTATGGAAGGTTCGCATGGTATCCCTGACTTCCAGAAACATGCCATTTATTTGAGGAGTGATAAGAACATGGGAAGAAAATGAAGCTTCATGTACTACTTGGAGATTCCCAGCTTAATACTCTCATGCTGGGGATTGTCATCAAAACGTTTTCATAGACTACCTTCAGCTCAGGCTTTGCAGGTAGAGGAGTGGTTAAGAACCCACCTGCCAATGCAGGAGACCCAGGAGCTGCAGGTTCCATCCCTGGATCGGGAAGATCCCCTGGAGGAGGAAACTGCAACCCACTCCAGCATTCTTGCTTGGAGAATCCCATGGACAGAGGAGCCTGGCCAGCTACAGTCCATGGGGTCACAAAGAGTCAGACACGACTGAGCATGCATGCAGGCATCTTCAGTTTAGGCTTTCATTATATATGTAATAGCATGAGGAATAAATCTGAGAAAATACAGTCCTGGTAATAATGACTGGAGCTGCTAAAACTTCTGAAATGCCAATATACATGCTGTGATAATTTGTCTTTTTCAGTTTGAGGGACTGATGAGGCAGGGGGTATGGAGTGGCTTTGATTTTGAGATGTTCATTGTTCAGGTTTGTGTATCAAAAGAAATATGTTGCAGTAGTATAGTCGTCACTCTGTGGTTTCATATTGGTGTTTGATAAGTATTTGGTTAAATTAATGAATGGATGAGAGAATGGATTCTGTGAAGCAAAGATGAGTCACCAGAAGTGGGAAGTCATGAAGAAAGGGTTTAGTCTGTGATGTTAGCTATACGGTTTGAAATGTGGCGTTGATAGGATGACCTGTTAATTATCCTCTCAAAAGATGTCCTTGACTGGGTGAGTGGTAGGAGCTATTTGGAACACTTACATATAAAGCCCAGTAATGATCAGAAGCAGTTTAACACTTGGCACGCATTTAGGCTACCTACGTCTTCTAATATACAATTGTGCTTCCTGTTGCTCAGACCAAAGCAGATGACCCTCTTACTTGTGTGGTTATCTTCCGTGCCTTCCACACCAACTTCTTTCATTTGATGTGAAAAGATCTTGTTTTTCCCTTGGTTCTCCCAAAACAGCGAGTGGCGAGCAAAGGTTCTTCTGAGAAAATGTTGATGACTCTGAACACTGGACACACAATTTTCTGTCTCCTTACACTCACCCTGATGCTGGCTAAGGTGCAAGATGAGAGACCCTGAGGTCTGATCACATCCCAAACCACTCCTTGGGGATGACCACCATCTGATCCGTCCTGCTGGGGGCCTGATTAGAACTGAGCTTCAGCAAAGGGGCATCTGTCATTGGCTTTCTTGTTCAGATGTCAGCGCATCATCCCTGGATACACAGAAGAAAATGTGAGTTTTGAAAATGAAAATAGTGCAGACGAAAGGGCTGGAAGTACAGAGAACTGTTCCAATAGCACTTTATATAGAGCTCTGTTATTATGGTCTCCTGTCATTATACATTTACACATTAGTTCATTTCAGTCGCTCAGTCATATCCAACTCTTTATGACCGCATGGACTGCAGCACGCCACGTCTCCCTGTCCATCACCAACTCCTGGAGTTTACTCAAACTCATGTCCATCAAGTCGATGATGCCATCCAACCATCCTCATCCTCTATTGTCCCCTTCTCCTCCCGCCTTCAATCTTTCCCAGCATCAGGGTCTTTTCCAGTGAGTCAGTTCTTCGCATCAGGTGGCCCAAGGTATTGGAGTTTCAACTTCAGCATCAGTCCTTCCAATGCATATTCAGGACTGATTTCCTTTAGGATGGACTGGTTGGATCTCCTTGTTGTCCAAGGGACTCTCAAGAGTCTACTCAACACCACAGTTCAAAAGCATCAATTCTTTGGTGCTCAGCTTTCTTTATAGTCCAACTCTAGCATCAGTTTCTTCTTTAAACTGGAACTTAGCAACGTGGGGGCTATGTCTGATTCATCTGTATTTCCAGGATCTAGCACAGGTTAATGTATGTAGTAAGCATTTAACAATTATTATTTATTTATATTGTTGAATGAATGAATAATATTAAGGTTTGCATCTCTTGATTATTGGAGCCTAACTCTGTGTGAGCCCATAGACATCATGAAATACCAACCAAATGAAAGAATAAACAAACGAATAATGAACTAACCCTGAGAGGCCAAGCTTAAATTACCTTTCAGGTTCCTGCTTGGCTATTTGTGTTCTTTCGTTTTGGACTTGATTGCAAGGACCAATGAAGTAATTCGGAGTGTATATTACCTTTCTGTTTAGTTCTTTGTAGGTTATAGATGCCTTTTTTTTTTCTCTCCCCATTTACTCTATATTCGGCTACTGTCTATTCAACTGCAGGCCTCCTAGTAAAATGGACCTACTTCTTTCAAATTTTACCTAAAAGCTAGAAAGTATTGCAGGACAAAAAATCTTAACCTATTTGAGAGCAATTTCTTTTCTTAAAATCATTTCTGAGCTGAGTGCACGTCAAAATCTAGAATGATTTTGGTGAATCCTAAGGCATAAGGTGATCATCGTGTGATAGTGTTGGATGAAGTGGTAGAAGCTAGGCTGGACAACAGTGTGAGCCTTCAGCTAAGGTGCAGGGAGAAACATCTTTGCGGCAGGTGGGTTTTGAGGCTGAACGCTTTTGTAAGGTCTGGACTCCTGGGGTCCTGCCTGGGTCTGGATGACAGCTGCTTCCTCGGTAACGTGGCAGGTGCGTGGGGCCGGTTCTGCCTATTTTCTGCGAGTGGACAACCTGGCCTGCATCTTAAAGGCCTCTCCCGTGGTGTGGAAGGCCTCTGACAGCATTTCAAAGTTTTGTGATGGCAGGACTATAGCTTCATGGTAGAGGATTGTCATTCTTTAAAATGTCACTGTCAGCTCTGACCGTAACCATTTTTATCCCATCATCAAATGGGAGAGATTCAGAACTCGTGGTAACAAGAGACTCATGTGATGAAGCAAACTGGGGAGAGTTTAATTGACTGCCCGGTCACTTCCCCACCTCCACCCCCACTTCATTCTATATCTCCTTTTCATAAAACAGGGTTTCTAGTTTCTGCCAATAAAAACCTTTTTTTTTTTTTCCTTTTAATCCTGGCTTTCCCCTCTTATCCACATCTGATTATTTTTCTTACTGGACAAGTGGAAACTTGATATCTACAAAGTGAATTTCCTGGGAATAAGGCAGATATATAAATGGGAATTCTGCAGAGCTAAAAAGAAAAATGATATTCCCATCAGGAGATTCTGAATGGATTTTGAAGTAGGACCTTCTAAGCACTCCAGAATGTGTTCACGGTGTTTTCCAACAAAGACAAGGCTCAACTCTTCAGAAGGGCATCCTGAGGGAAAATACTATTGCATTGGTTAGAAGTCAGGTGAAAGTCAAAGTGAAAGTCACTCAGTTGTATCCAACTCTTTGCGACCCCATGGGCTATACAGTCCATGGCATTCTCCAGGCCAGAATACTGGAGTGGGTTGCCTTTCCTTTCTCCAGAGGATCTTTCCTACCTAGGGATTAAACCCAGTTCTCCCACATTGGAGGCAGTTCTTTACCAGCTGAGCCACAAGGGAAGCCCAGGAGTCAGGAGACCTGGGTATTAATTCCAGCCTAATATGTGACCATGAGATATTTGTCATGGCAGCTTCTTTAGGCTATTTGCCCTCCAGATGGGGAGGGTGGAGTGGAGGGGGCATACCATGTTGGACACAGCAGCAGTCAGGATGAGGGGGCCCTGTGTGTATGGAGGTGCCAGTTCTAGATTCTGAACGCCATCAGTGTTTCTAAAGTGTCCTCCAAGACTCTGTTAGATGTAGGTATTTCAAGGAAAAGATGTTTCTTATTGGAATCAGTTTGAAAAAGTTCTGGATAAAAAAAGCGAAATGATCCATGTTTATTTGTTTCTTACAATGAGACCCGCAAGGATTCCTAGTATGATAATGTGTTCTTTGTATTTCCAAACTGGGCGATATGTGGTATTGTGTAAGCTTACTTGAACATGAAATGTCTTTGGGATATAATATCTCAAAAGGCCAGTGCTCTTTGAAAGTCTTTGTGAAACGCTGAACTCTATGATCTCCAAAAGTTCTTAAATTCTATTGTCATCAGAATGACTGGCACTTCCAAGCCTTTGCCCTGCATCTGTAGAATGTCGACTCCACCGCCTCACAGACTTTGCCTTTTAGCTTCTTTTTCTCTGAAGAAGGAACCTGGTTGCCCTGTCAGTACCCCTGAAAAATGGGATTTTTTTCCCCTTCTTTTAACCCTGGAATCTATCCGTAATTCATCATCCTAAGTCAAAAGGAAATTCTTTATTTAAGTGCCCCCCAATTTTTGTCCTGTTAGTTTTTGTAAGATAATTCCACAACATCTAGGTCAACAAATAGTTACAAAATAGCAGGTGTAAAATAATCTTCCAGGTTCTTATTATAGCCTATAATGCCATCAGTGAATACTGTTTCATTACATGAGACGTTAAGAAAATTATAAAAGAATTAGATCAGAAATTGGCAACTGGTAAACTGTCCATGATGATTTGGGTTTTACATTTCACTTCCATGTATCAAACAGTTTATAGTCTCAAATTTTATCCTTTGGAAACCCTCTAAATTATCATCTTAATATGTATTAATAAGCTTTTGTATTCTGAAATAGATGTCTAGTATTTATTCAACAGTGTTCAAGCAAGATTAATGGATTATAATCTTGGCTTTGCTACATTTTAAAGTGTGACTTCTCTGTCTCAGTTTCCTCCTCTGCAAAATAGGATAATAAAAGTTATTTCACTGAATTATTATGAGAATTAAATGAGAGAATCACACAGAACGTCTCGGTACATAGTACATCCTACATCCTAACGAAGTGTTGCCTACTATTATTATCATATATAGAATATCTTTGAAAGGATATATGAGGTAAAGGTAGGTGTTATTGCTTCTGTAAAAAGATACAATGAAACTGCCTGGGAAGACAGAGGTAGGGGTAAACTTGTTTTTCCCTGCATATGGTTTTATACTGTTGAATATTTTAAAACCATATATGTGTCTCGTGTGCATGCTTAGTTGCTTGAGTTATGTCTGATTCTTTGTGATCCTATGAACCATAGCCCTCCAGTCTCCTCTGTCCATGGGATTCTCCAGGCAAGAATACCGGAGTGGGTTGCCATTTCCTTTTCCAGGGGATCTTCCTGATCCAGGGATCGAACCCAGATCTCCTGCATTGCAGGTGGATTCTTTACCATCTGAGCTACCTTAAAAAAATAAAAATAAAATCAGCATCAATACTTCTGCTTTACAAGTGAGGAATTGAGATTCTAACTTTGTAATTGACTTTTCCTATGTATAAGAAAATAGTAAAGTCAGAATTTGAACTCCCAAAACAGGGCTCATTCTAGTATATCAATCCTAGGGAGACAAGGGAGGAGGAAGTGAGAGGTATGTATGTGTGAAGGAATGAGATTAGGTGGGTGGTGATGGTATTGGGTATTTCTGGAAATTTTTTGATAAATTTGAACTAAGTAAGTTCTATAGATTTTGGTACTAGTCTCTTATATTTTCATTTCTACTGTAAGTAACACCCATTCCCAGCCACTCACTTCTAACTGGGACCTCAGCAGGCTAGACAGCATAGACATGCCAGTATCAACCTACACAGGATGTAAGGAACATATATAATATACAATATATTAAACTATATATAATATAGACTGGCACCGCAAAAGTTAGCCTAGGTTTGCTTGGTATCCAACCCTTTCATGCCTTTCATTTACTCTGAACATTAAGCCTCCCATTTTTATCTGTCCTCTTTTTGATGAAATGGACATTCAAATTTTCAGAACCCACTCAGCCTTCTCTCTCTTGAACAAAAGAAGTAATTGTACTATGAATCCATCATGAGTCCCAAGGAGGCGAGCTCAATATTTGTCTCCAAAAAGCCTTTCATTCATTCCTTTTCATGTAAGAAACAAAATTGGCAACTTTTTTTTCCCACAGCTTGTAAAGTCCAAGAAATGCTGTATCTTTTCTTTTTATTTGCTCTGTAGCCAAAAATGCAAACGTGTCTGTATTGTTCAGCAGTGCAAGTGCCCAAAACACACAGTTCTTCGGTTCTGGTTTGAGCATGATTTCAGAAAGTTCATGCAGGGACCATCTGAGTAATAAACCACAGAAAAAAGGAGTGCTTCAACCAGTCACCCCTCAACTACTGCCTGAACAGACTCCATGCTTATCATTTTAGAATGAAGCTGCCTCGAATGCATGTTTTTTTTTTTAACCCAGTGCATCCCATCTAGATAAATTTAACTTTTTATAGATTTGCTTCCTCTTAGTATTCATATCTTCCCAGACTTTTCATTAATATTATGATACTTGGATAGGAGTATCCCCATCCCTTTGCTTTATAATGTAATAGTTTTAAATTGGCACTTGGAGAATTTATCATCATTGCTGTTCAAATTGGGCCAGGTTTTTTTTTTTTTTTTTTTCTTCATTATGTTGGCCATCCTCTTAGCTCCAAAATCAAGCTTGATGTCTTTTACCTGAAGCAATGATTCTGGCAAATGCTTCTTAGAGATTTTTGCAAATTAGGGATTGCTAGGCACTTATCCTCCCCCACCTCTTGATTCCATTTGGTTCAGTTCATATAGGCACTTAACATATTTTATTAAGAGGTAGTCAAAAGGGATGTTAAAACAGGAAAAGATTAATGATCTGCCCAGAAGCTTTCAGTCCACTATGTGGGTGTTGGAGTTGAGGGAGGAAAAAAAGGGAAGAGCAGGCGGGTATTTGAACAAAACCTACACTACGTTATGCGTCTTGCTGTCCTGAGTGTTGCCTAAGGTGCAGTGGGATCATGGAGGAGGAGACTCTTCACATTTACTGAAGCTTGAGAACAAGTTTTCTTAATCATGTACAGAGTGAAGTTCAACTCCCTGATGCCTTTGGATGGAAGATTTAGCTCTATCCTTTTGAATGAGAAAATACAGCAAGAAAAGAAGCTGAATTTGGTTTAAGAATGAGGAACTACCCATACCTAGTCAGCCATGTTAGCCTAGCAAAGACAGAAAGATATTTGCACCTTGCTGGTGTGTTAAGCTGGAGTTCGGTCCTTGCATTTCAATGTGATGGTACCTCTTTTAGACCAGGAGTCCCCAACCTCTGGGCCACATACCAGTCTCCCCTGTCAGAGCAGTAATGGCATTAGATTAGAAATAAAGTGCACAATAAATGTAATGCCCTTGAATCATCCCAAAACTATCCCCCAACCCACAACCCACAGTCCATAGGAAAATTGTCTTCCACGAAACCGATCCCTGGTGCAAAAAAGGTAGGGGCCAGCTGTTTTAGGTTAGACTACAGACATTTTTCCCCTGGCTACAGTTTGTAATTGTGAAGATATTCAGGATCTCAGAGTTTTTTCTTTTTTTTTTTTTTTTAAATAGATTTCACAGCCTGACACCCTTGGGTTTAAATTCTCACTTAAAAAAAAATATGATCTTTAACAAATTATTTAATCTTACTGAGTCCACTTTCTTACCTATAAAGTGAGGCTAATCACAGTGCAACTTCATAGGATTGTTAGGATGATTAAATAAAATAATACAAGTAAAGTTTATAAGCAACTGATCCTTCTACAAAATACTGGAATGCCACTAAAATAAAGCTTCCAATCAAAGTAATGATTATATTTGAGACAATGACAACTTTGAGAGATATTATGTAGTATTTATTAAGTCAGTATGTTTGCAAGAATTTATTTTTAATCACCCTATAATTATATGAGTAAGTATAATACACTGGGTTGTTGTTCCGTCACTAAGTCATGTCTGACTCTTTGCAACCCCATGGACTGCATATGCCAGGCTTCCCTGTCCTTCACCATCTCCCTTTTAAACTCACTAACTCCCATGAGTTTGCTCAAACTCATGTTCATTGTCAGGGCTGTCATCCAACCATCTCATCTTCTGTCACCCACTTCTCCTCCTTCCCTCAATCTTTCCCAGCATCGGAGTCTTTTCCAATGAGCTGGCTCTTCATATCAGGTGGCCAAAGTATTGGAGCTTTAGTGTCAGTCCTCCCAATGGATATTCAGGGTTGATTTCCTTTAGGATTGATTATTTTGATCACCTTGCTGACCAAGGTGCATGCTGACTGCTAATTCACTTCAATCGTGTCTGACTCTTTGTGACCCTCTGGACTGTAGTCCCCCAGGCTCCTTTGTCCATGGGATTCTCCAGGCAAGAATACTGGAGTGGATTGCTGTGCCCTCCTCCAGGAGATCTTCCCCACCCAGGAATTGAATCTGGGTCTCTTACATCACCTACATCGGCAGGTGGGTTCTTTACCACTAGCGCCACCTGACCAGGGGGGCCTACGCTAAAAAAAAAAAAAGCAGTGATTAGAAGATTTTACTATCTTATTCTATAATGAACCCTAGAATAGGTCCATCAGATTCATTCTACAGGTTGAATAGAATCCATTTGGAGAGGAAGCTTTTTGAAGTAAAAAAAAATTCCGTACCAGAACCCATCAGTGAGATTGTAGTCCCTGTACTGTTATGTACTGTGGGGGACTCTGGGCAAGTCATTTAGATCTTTTGGGCCTCCATTTGCCTTATCTTTGAAATAAAATTAAAGGTTTTCATACTGCTTCAAATTGGCATAGATGTGAGGTTCATGTAAAATTATGTTTTTGAAAGCACCAAAAAAAACATAAAATATTCTACAAATAGTATTATTATCTAACACAATATAGAAATACATAGTATCTTTCAGGGATGTCATGAGAATCATAAAACCAAAATATGTGCTGTGTCACAACTTGGAAGAGATTGGGATGGCAGTCAAACAATCTCTAATTAAATGTTCAACTACCCAGCTGCCAGAATGTAGATAGTCTCAGATTTTCTTTTTTTTAGAGGAAGCCATTAGGACTTGGCTCTAGAAAAAATTGATGAGAATTACATAGATCCACACCTTCTCCATTACCCCATCGGTCATGTCTAATAATTTGCCATGAAATTGCATTGGTTTCTACAAAGTGATTGCATATGCTGGGTTCCCTTTCAACAAAGCATATCATAATACATCTGTCTACCTCAGCATTCTGGTTTTAGGAAAAAGTGGATGCTTTTTTTTTTTTTTTTTGCCAGAAGAAAGAGTTTAAAAACCTATGTCCTATATTGCCTCCTAGAGAAGAGGGGTTTTCTTCAATACTCAGCAAGTAATCTTTTTATTCTAGGTAATAAGGAACCTGACTGATAATTGTTATTCTAGGTAGTGTAAGAATAGAGGCTTGCTCACACGATGCTGGTGTATCCAAATGCACGTAATTACCACAGAGCAAATTACCATACTGTGAAACAGAATAACACAGAGAGCAGAGAACACAGATAAAGAAGGCTCTGCCCCAGAAAAGAAGAGGAGGGCAAGAAAGCAAAGCAGAATATTCCAGTTACCATTTACAGGAAGAAATAGGGCAGCAAAATAGAAAGTCTTTCATAGAAGTGTAGGATAAAGAAATGGGAGAGATGAAATATACTCCCTTCTAAATAAAGTTTTTATGTGTGTAATGGATTCAGTGAGATTGACTGCTCTTTAAAAAGTCTGTTACCAAGAAGAACAAATTTAGTAGGCAATTAAGAGGAAAAGGACATTAAAAAGCACATATTGATTAAAGCAAAAGTTAAAATTTAGGATATTTATTGTCTAAAAATCAGCAAACAAAGTTGACCTAGATACAGTGATATTACTGGAATTTGTTAAAACATTCATTGACTGGTTTTTGCTATTTTTGTATAATATTTGTGTTGCAATTTTTCTTTAGTAATTATGACTAGGATCAGGTCAGTTCAGTTAAGTCACTCAGTCACGTCCGATTCTTTCTGACCCCATGGACTGCAGCACACCAGGCCTCCCTGTACATCACCAACTCCCGGAGTTTACTAAAACTCATGCCCGTTGAGTCAGTGATGCCATCCAACCATCTCATCCTCTGCCATCCCCTTCTCCTGCCTTCAATCTTTCCCAGCATCAGGGTCTTTTCCAGTCAATCAGTTCTTTGCATCAGGTGGCCAAAGTATTGGAGTTTAAGCTTCAACATCAGTCCTTCCAATGCATTTTCAGGACTGATTTCCTTTAGGATGGACTGGTTGGATCTCCTTGCAGTCCAAGGGACTCTCTCAAGAGTCTTCTCCAATACCACAGTTCAAAAGCATCAATTCTTCAGTGCTCAGCTTTCTTTATAGTCCAACTCTCACATCCATGCACGACTACTGGAAAAACCATAGCTTTGACTAGATGGACATTTGCTGGCAAAGTAACATCTCTGCTTTTTAATATGCTGTCTAAAAAAAAATGCTGTCTAGATTGGTCATAACTTTTCTTCTAAGGAGCAAGTGTCTTAATTTCATGGCTACAGTCACCATCTGCAGTGATTTTGGAGCCCAAAAAAATAAAGTTTGTCACTGTTTCTACTGTTTCCCCATCTATTTGCCATGAAGTGATAGGACTGGATGCCATGATCTTAGTTTTCTGAATGTTGAGTTTTAAGCCAACGTTTTCACTCTCCTCTTTCACTTTCATCAGAAGGCTCTTTGGTTCTTCTTCACTTTCTCCCATAAGGGTGGTGTCATCTGCATATCTGAGGTTACTGATATTTCTCCCAGAAATCTTGAGTCCAGCTTGTGCTTCATCCAGCCCAGCATTTAGCATAACGTATTCTGCATATAAGTTAAATAAGCAGGGTGACAATTTACAGCCTTGATGTACTCCTTTCCCTATTTGGAACCAGTCTGTTGTTCCATGTCCAGTTCTAACTGTTGCTTCTTGACCTGCATACAGATTTCTCAAGAGGCAGGTTAGGTTGTCTGGTATTCCCATCTCTTTAAGAATTTTCCAGAGTTTGTTAATCATCAGAAATTTTGACTTAAAAATTAGTTGATGAAATTAGTTACTTCATGTTATCATGATACAGTTTGGATAAAAACATTTTGTAAGAACAAATAGCAGTATTAGGTGAAATTTTTATTTTGAGGCACATAGGAAAATCTAAAGAAAAAAAGATATTGAAGTGCTTTTCCATATTGCATTGAAAGACATCATCATTTATGTTATTATTAATGTATTCAATTCAATTAATTCTATTCAATTCAATATTATTCAATTAAGATGTGTAAAGAGTATACAAAGGACTGAGATTAGTTCTGGGGTCAGAAGGAGGTGGAGATGATGATAATAATAATAAAAATAACAGCCACAGTCCAATTTCATTTGCCACCATGTTATGAAATATGTGTAAAATATCTTTTATTTCTCACAACAGATTAATAAGTAGATGCACTTATTTATAACCTTAGTTTCTCAGATACGGATATTGAAGTGCTGATAATTGAAAGAACCTGCTGCAAGTCACAGTCTGGTAAAACCTAGAATAGGGTTTTCACCCAGGCAGCCTCAAGATAATATTTGTTGAAGGCCTATTAATAATAAAACATTGAGATGGTATTTACCTACATTAGTTATCTCCATGGTTCTTAACCTGGGTTGCCTATCAACCTCACCTAGGAAGCATTTTAAAACCTTGAAACTCAGGACCCACACCAGGCTAATTAAATCAGAATCTCTAAAGCCATGAGGGGGACTTGGCATCAGCATTTCTTAAACATCAACTTGTGTAAATATAATATAAATACCAGTATTTTTAAAAGCTCCCCAGGATCACTTCTTAACCTTTTGGCTAAGATCAGGTGTAAAAGCATCCCAGGAGGTTTTACCGTGCAGGCAGGTTTTTTTAAATCACTGTGCATTTACTGTTCAGTACAAAATCTATCCATTTGTATTATTCCTCCTTTATTTATGAGGATTCTGAGAATCCGTGGTAATAACTGACTTGCTCCATCAAGGTCACTTACTTGGTAAACGGCTGGAATGAGATGGAAATGCTGTGCCCGTCTGGCTCAAGAGCCCACATTCTTCCCGATGCCTCTGTGTCTAGCCATTTAACCAGGGCAATAAATTCACTTGTTCCTGTTATTTAGTCTTTATTATAGACTTTAGTTTTAGCCACCATCTCATCTTATAATATTCACCATTCAATATGCAACAGAAGGAGCCAGTTAATAGCATCTCTGAGCAGAGCATCTTGCTAATTGCTTTGGGAAAGCACAGGGAGACCTCTGCACAGGTTCCCTCTGCAGAGATGGATATCTTTCTGCAAGAATTCAAACCCTGCATTCCAGCACCTGACCTACCGAGTCCCACACATCATTTGGGAATATTTATAATTTTCATCTAACTATTAGCAGAGGGTTGTGAACCTGAAAATTTAGAAAACTACTGCCTTGTTTGGTATATAAAGGATGTGATTCCAGAAGCATTGGTACTTTCTCTTGACTTAATTCTGTGAAAGCAAAACCATACCCTTTAATGGATGTTTCTGAAATTGACAAACCATCAAAAACCATTTACAGATAATTCTAGAGAAAGCTGGTGTGTGTGTATTTGTGTGTGTGCACATTTAATGAAATGCAGGGTGTGAATATAAAAAAATAAAACAAATTTTATTAGTGGTTCAGAAACCAGATCTACACAAGGGTTTTCTTGTTCTTAGCAATAAAGCATTACTGAGAAAAATGACTGACTGGACAATTTTGAAGAATTATATTTATTTGCATATATAAAAATTCATACATATATATATGTATGGATTTATTTATGCACATATCCATATTGACATATTTTATAGAAAATTGATTTTATTTTTCTATAATAGTTCTTCTGACAGAATCCATGATTTTAAAATATACTAATAATTTTTATATGGATATCAACTTAAATGAGATAAAACTCTATAATGTTGCATATATTAATATATGGAACACAATATGGATAATATTTGCATAATTATAGATCATATGTATATTTTCTGATATATTTATACATGAAATTGCAAATATATCTGAAAGCTATATTTGCACATTATTGGTGTGATATGCATTTATATATATAAACATGTGCCTCATGGACTCTGAAATTTGGGTAGGACAGATGTGTTCTCATCTCTGATTGATGATCAGAATCACTTATAGAGCTTTTTAATAACCTGAGTCTCACCAGCCCTGACCATGATTCACTAAGTCCACAGTGACCCTAGCATCTGTGTTTTCAGAAGGCTCCGTGAAATAATCAGTCTGCTTTGCTTGAAGCCTGGGCACAGACAAAGATAAGGAAGGAAGGAAGGGCGTCCAGACAATAAGCGTCTGTAGAGTCTAGGAGACTCCTAGGAGCGTGCTTGTTTATATTGAACCTGGTGAGCCCATACTGTGTGAATCCTTTTACTTCATTTTACACAAACAAATCATCTGCTGGGGTCCAGCCCCGGTGGATCCAGGGAATTCGAAGGTGGGGACGGCGTCGGCGTCTTTGGAAATAACTTATTTAATTACAGGTAGAGAGGTATTAGAAGATTAGCAGAGAAAAAGAGGCCGAATAACTTGGTTCACATGGGATACCAATCACCACCTACATAGGCCGCAGGCGTCTTCCCGTTCTCCCGAAGGAGAGGAGGCACTGAGCCCCCCCCCCCACGCCCGATCTTAGAAGCCCAGGCAAAATTAATAGGCTTGATGGGTACCCATGTACCAGATGGGAATTTGGCCAGAAAATAGTAAGAGAGAGAAAGGGGCTGAATAACTTGGTTTACATGGGATACCAATAAAATTCCAAGACAAGGAATTTGCACCGTCTACGTTGGGCCGCCGGCGCCACTTGAATATCGGAAGGTGCCCCTCCTTGGGCTCCTTCTCGCGTGGACTTGAAAACCGGGGCAAATAAGTAGACTTGGAGGGCACCCACGCTCCAGATGGGAATTCAGCCAGAAAAACGGGGAGCAGAAAAGGACGACACGAGGGAATCAGTCTTTCCAGAAACTGATCCGATTTCTTTATTTTGGGGTTTGCTTATATATCTTTTGTTACGCATAGGGATGAAAACAGAGTCACGCGGGGGTCAGCAGTCCTGACCTTTATCAAAATCAGGTGCCTTACATAAATGAATAAAAAGAAGGTCTTAGGGATATTACATCATCTTCTGGCCATGAGTGAGACCTGCTGACATTCTATGATCCTTTCTTTCTGATAACCAAAAACCTTATTTCTTCCAAGGGTGTTTTTTCTTAAACCAGGCACCACCCTCCAGAGAAAGTTGCATTCCTATAAGGTGAGGGTGTAGTGAGTTACAATCAAGAAAGGAATTTATTTAACCCAAGGTTAACATGATTAATCTTAAAGGTTAATGCTTATCTCTCCTATATGCTTAAAGATTAATACTTATTTCTCCTATATGTTAGTTATATTCATTATAAGGGCAGGGAACATGGAAATTTAGCAGCAAACATCAGCCCAACAAATGAATATCCTTTCATCAATGCTCCCTTTAAGATCTATTTAGTCTTAAGATAGCGATAAAGTTACATTTTTACATAACAAGGACACAGTGATCTATTACAAAAGAGAAAATCCATTAACTCAAAAAGTCTAGTATTGCTAACATCTAAAACTACTATATTTGCTTTTCTATATTCCAAATACATTGATTAATATATTCCTAGGTGCCTAAGGATATGGAGGCCTGGCGGCAATCATTGACTCAATGAGAAGAAAAAGCCCTATGCTAATTAAGACTCTCAAAATACTCCAAAACTCTCTGTGCTGTTTGTGGTTAAGAGGTAGTAAACAATCATGTGGCAGGAGTATGGATAATCCTGTCACACAAGCTAGTCTGTCAGCAGAGAGGTTTGACCTGAGACATCCTTGTCCCACTCAGGGTAGGGAATTAGCAGCAATTATTGGCACAACAAATGAAAAACCCTTCACCAATATAATTCCTAACCAACCCACTATACTATTAATTTCTAACTCCCCCAAAGAATTTGCCTTTAGTAAGTCTAAAACACCTCATGCCTCTCAGATTGGGAGGCTGTAAACAATCACATGTGGCCGGATGAACCTATACAGGCGGGCTAGGTAACCTTCAGAGGAGTCCGTAAGCTGAAACACTCTTATCACGCCCAGGAATTTTTATTGCCTTGGAGCTGCACGTTTACTCCTTCTCCGAGAGAAATGGTTATGGGGGAGAGCCCCCCGTAAAGTCAGAGGTGTAGGTGAGAGCATAAAACAGACTCTGGTTTTGGGGTTAGATGCTTGGGAACAAGGGGTTTCCTGAGGCTTGATCACGCCTTTGCGTATGCCAAGCCTCCTTCCTCATGACCTTTGCCATGGGTGGAGTTCCTCACGCTGGCCCCCAATAATCATCAATAGTAATAATTCATGTCAGAAAAGGGCATCTTTTAACTCTGCCTGTTTTGAAACTCCTACGTACCTGGCCTAATAGAGGAAATCTTGCAGAGAGAAGAGCTACTTCCGTGTTACTGTCCACTAGTCAGCGCACTATTTATTAAACCTCATTTTCCCACTGAAGAAAGAAAATCCACCTTCAAGGAATGAAAGAGAGATTCATTTTCTGACCCCTTGTGTAATGTAAAGGGAAGAGACAGCTGATCTCCTTGGAGAGGGAGGTGTTAGGAAGGCCAGAGGCAGTTGTCTCAGAAATATAATAGAAAGGTGCTCTAGGGACAGAACATAATTTAAAATAGGTGAATTTAAAGAGAGGGATTTCTCTTTCCCTCTTCACTGTTTTTCTTCTCTTAAGCATATGTAGTTCTTCAGCTAAGTGGTACCTTGTCATTAAATATAAAGCTCACGAAGCCCCTCCCAAAACTCATCCCAGAACCTGAATGGACCATTTCCTCCTTTATGCCCTCACACTGACCTCTGTCTATACTTATCTTGCATATAATCCTTTGTCAATTATTTCTTCTTTTAAACTGTAAGTTTATTGGTAACAACATAAGTTAATTATTTTTGTGGGTGCTCAATAAAAGTTTGTTAATGATGAATGAACATGCTAATGAGCAAATGAACTAGAAACCCTTTGAGACCTGCACATTGCTCCGTCAGCCAATGGAGTTTTGTATCTGTTTCTCCTGAACTTTGTGATTTAGTATCTACATCACAGGTGATCTAGTATAAGCCTGAAAAATAGCCTCCAAATTAAAAAGCAGAAACCTTAAGGCATGCTTAGTACCTGAGTATAATCACAAAACAATGGCCTTCCTTAGTCTGGGAAAAGAATAAGACCTCAAGCCTCAGAAACTGTGAAATTGATCTAGATGTTATTGTGCCTTCCTAGCATGGAATGAAGAGGTGATGGGAAGAGCGTGGACAGAGGCCCTGTGGCCACATTGGCAGTCTATGAGTGATCAGGGTCTGGCCTTTCATATCTTCTAGGAAAGCACATTGACAATAGGCAGAAAATTCTTAGCTGAAACTCATCAGCTGACAGCATGGTCAGTCAAATTGTGAATTTCCACTGAATCGCAATGAAGTATTAAGACAACATCTCCAACATCTCTTGCATAATGAGATTCTGTGCTTGACTAGTAGGTCAGCCATCTGATTTACCAGTCAGATTTCAGTTTACACATTCAGTCTTCAATAAGAACCCTGGGCTCATCTATGACACTTCCCTTTCTTCCTTTGTGCTAATCACATCCATCAGCTTTCATCAGGGATCCAAACAGTGAAATTAAATTGATGAGAAGCTCCAACTTTAGAGCACTCTGTGAACCAGACTCATGTCTTTCTTTTCCCCCTCCCAATTTTACATGAATGGATACAAGTGTAGTTTCTGGATAGGAAACTGTGCCTCAAGCAGCATTATCTGTGTGCTTCTGTACAATTGTTAGTGTCTTGTGCAATTTCCAAGGCCAAGCTACAAACTAACCAGCCCCCTCTTCCTCATTTAAATCACTCATATAGTACTAGGATCCTCTTAGAATGCCATGTTGGGAAGTTGCTTTCAGATACTTTAACTGAGCAACAAATCTATAGAGAAGAATGAATAGTTTTAAAAAATGAAACCCTTTGAACTTGAATTGTACTTTTTATCTCACAATCACTGAGCCCCAGACACACTAACTCACTTATTCTTCACATGTCTCAGAGAGGTAAGCATATAGAAGATGGAAAAGATGCAATGAAAAAGCTTCTGCCAATGAAAAGCTACAACAGAAAATGTAAAAATCATTTGAGGTTCCTAGAGGCTTGGAAATCCTGTTTCTAGCAAAACTCTTGACTTTCTGCCTGTTCCCAATCTCTGCCCATTTAAATAATTCTGCTATTTAAAAAAATTATTTTATATTGGAGTACAGTTGATAAACAGTTTTGTGTTAATTTCAGGTGTATAGCAAAGTGTTTCAATAGATACATACATATGTATCTATTTTTTGAATTATTTCTCCATTTAGGTTATTACAGAAATTGATTAGAGTTCCCTGTACTATATAATAGGTCCTTGTTGGTTATCTATTTCAGATATAGCAGTGTGTACATGTCAATCCCAAACTCCCAGTCTTTCCGTCCCCATACCTTTCCCCTCTGGTAACCATAGGTTTGTTCTCTAAGTCTGTGAATCTGTTCCTGTTTTGTAAATAAGCTCATTTGTA
The DNA here is from genome assembly GCF_014754425.2 of Oryx dammah. NCBI lineage: Eukaryota > Metazoa > Chordata > Mammalia > Artiodactyla > Bovidae > Oryx > Oryx dammah. The sequence continues at coordinate 12,335,405 of NW_024070210.1, read as the reverse complement.
TCATTTTCTTTTAGATTGCACATACAAGTGATATCATATGATATCTGTCTTTTTCTGTCTGACATACTTAGTATCATAATCTCCAGGTCCTTCCATGTTGCTGAAAATGGGATTATTTTGTTCTTTTTAATGGTAAAGAAATACGTAGAAGAGAAACATGATGGGAGACTTTTAAGCTGGTCCAGTTTGGACAGAAAGCTGAGGTTTCAGCAATGCTCAAAGAAGATAGCTTTGACACAGTTCCTTAGAACAGGCCTCTAAGGAGTCCAGCCTCCTCAGAATTCTGGAAGCATCTGGCTTCTTCCAAGTCACTAGAAGCAGTTGTGCATTCCTTGATCTCACACTCTAATAATTTCTCTATATTAAAGTGTGTGGTCCACATGCTGGGTCTTTGCAGCTTCAAGGATTGATCTCATTAACTTGTCTAGTTTTAGCCAAGCAAAAACCTTGACTCTTATCTACTAATATGTCACCCTTATAATATTCAGTCTCATGGAAATCTGAGCTCCCCAGTCCTCTACCTGCCTCCCAAAGACAACTTGTTTTGCTGCTGAAAAATAATCTCAATACATTTTCATTGTGTGGGCTTCCTAGGTGGCTCCACAGCAAAGAATATGCCTGCCAGTGAAGGAGGTGCGGGAGATGTGGGTTCTATCCCTGGATTTGGAAGCTCCCCAGGAGAAGGGAAAGGCAACTCACTGCAGTATTCTTGCTGGAGAAATTCCACTGACAGAGAAGCCCTGTGGGCCACAGTCCATGGGGTCACAAGGAGTCGGGCATGACTGAGTGACTGAGCATGCACATACACTTTCATTGCTGACATTGGCTTGTCCACAGTTCCCCAGGAATGGTCCCATTATACATAAACTCTTCCTCAAGGTAGGTACCTTTGTCCTACCTGGAAGTAACCAAAAAAAAAGGTGGGGGGGCGGAAAGCAAGCAAAAATGTCCAACATATTGTAACATCTTTCATGGAATGAATATAATGGAGTCAGTGATCATTTGGGGAAGTGACTGCATATTCACCCCTGAGCCTCACATAAGCATACAAGAGAGCAATGAGTGTGGCTCGGCCTCCAGAGGTCCACAGAGGACATGTGAGGGGGCAAGGGACCAGCTCGTAGATGAGAAAATAGTGTAGATCAGTTTCAGCTCCAGAACTAAAAAGCCATGCAATGATTCATGAAACAAATATTTATTGAGCATCTATTCTTTGAAATGTGCTGTATTCAGTGCTATGACAGATGCAGATACCTTTATCATATCTGACCACTTATATTAGCTTTCTAGGGCCAGGGTAGCAAATTAAAACAGTGGCTTAAAATGACAGATATTTATTTCCTCCTTGTTTTGGAGACCGGATGTCCAAAATTCAAAGTAGTGGCAAGGTCACGGTCTCTCTGAAACCTGTAGAGGAGAATCCCTCCTTGCCTCTTCCTAGTTTCTGGCGGCTGCTGGCATTGCTTGTGTTGCTTGGCTTGCAAATGCATCACTCCAGTCTATGCCTGTGTCATCACGTGTCCTGCTTGGTGTGTGTATGTGTGTGTGCTTACAAAACCCTATGGGAAGGCCAGTCACTGTATTTGGGGCCCACGCTAATCCAGTATGACTTCATCCTAACTACATCTGCAAAGACCTTGTTTGCAAATAAGGTTGCATTCTCAGATCCCAGTTGGACGTGGATTTTAGGGAGATACTATTTAGCCCAATATACCCGAGAAAGGTCTTATCTTTAGGGGGCTTACTTTATGAGGTTCATACATGGTATGTCATGGTTGTTCAGAGAAGGAGGGACAGTGTCCATGTAGAGGTTCTAGAATGGGTGCAGGTCTGACCACTGCTATATTTTCTTAGAACTATGATATCCAAAATATCATTTTAGATTACAGTCCGCTATGTGCCAAGTCCTGTCCTAGGCCTTTTTTTCCCTTTTAATCTTATCCTTCCAATAGCCTTTGTAGTGAATATTCTTTCCATTTTATAGATGAGAAATTAGTTCAGAAAGTTTAAGTAACTTACAGGAGTTAAGTTAGGAGCTGGGACTCAACCCAAAATCTTTGAAGTCTGTTCTTCAGATGAACTTATACATTTCTTGTGGAAAAAGCACCACTTGCATCTCAGTCAACTTTAGATTTAGACCTCGTTCAACACATTTGTCATGACCTTCTTTGAAGCTGGGAAACTGGCCATTCCGGGTGTGTACACAGTATCTCAGCTTGCCAGGTCCATTCATTCTCATATGGTATCTCTCAGGGAGAAGAAAACCACAGAAATATCAGAGTTTATTATTTTCATTAACCTCCAGGCCCTTTGACGATTGAAGTTCCTGTCTTGAACTTACCTGTGTTTATGTAACCACATTCCTATATTCTCCTTGTCTTCTTTTGTGTCTCATTTATGGACAGGACAGAGATTGTTACTGAACACAATTTCAGGGTAAACATGAAACTCTCAAGTCCCCCACTGGATTGTATAGGTTGCAGTATTTGTGATGTCCTGCTAGCAATTTTCAGGCATCGGTTAGATGCAGGAATTCACAGGCAGCGCCAATAGGTATCCAGGCACCAGTGTCCCACGGAACCTCTTTGCAGTCTTACGCCATGATTTAAGAAGCGGCTCTTGCAAGGCCAGATCCCACCTGTAGACCTGTTTTGTTCAGTCCAGTGTTCTAAAATAAATCTGGGGTTCAAACTACTCTACGGAGGACAGGCACTCTCCAGGTTCTCTTGAGCCTCATGGCTCCTCCTCATCTTCCCCTGGCCTGAGCTGTAGATTGATGTTAGTCCCCTAGGCCCTGGAAGCAGTCTGTTTGCCATTCTTAGTACAGTGGTAGTCACCGTGTCACCTCTGGACAGGCAGCATAAGCATCGACGTCACAGGGGAACTTGGTAGAAATGCAAATTCTCTCAACCTCCACAGTTCAGTTCAGTTCAGTCGCTCAGTCGTGTCCGACTCTTCGCAACCCCATGAATTGCAGCATGCCAGGCCTCCCTGTCCATCACCAACTTCTGGAATTCACTCACACTCACACTCACGTCCATTGAGTCCGTGATGCCATCCAGCCATCTCATCCTCGGTCGTCCCCTTCTCCTCCTGCCCCCAATCCCTCCCAGCATCAGAGTCTTTGCCAATGAGTCAACTCTTTGTATGAGGTGTCCGAAGTACTGGAGCTTCAGCTTTAGCATCATTCCTTCCAAAGAAATCCCAGGGCTGATCTCCTTCAGAATGGACTGGTTGGATCTCCTTGCAGTCCAAGGGACTCTCAAGATCTTCTCCAACACCACAGTTCAAAAGCATCAATTCTTCGGCACTCAGCCTTCTTCACAGTCCAACTCTCACATCCATACATGACCACAGGAAAAACCATAGCCTTGACTAGACGGACCTTAGTCGGCAAAGTAATGTCTCTGATTTTGAATATACTATCTAGGTTGGTCATAACTTTTCTTCCAAGGAGTACTGACTCTGAAATTTGGCAGTGAGTGGGGAGGAGGAGGACCAATTTGTTTTAACAAACCTTCCAGACTATTCTGCTGTGTGCTGTACTTTGAGAACCACTGACTTTGAGATAAACTACAATTTCTCGCAGGAAAGCTTCCTTTCTTGGAAAAGAATGGCATCTGTTCCCTTTTTAATGATGGACTTTTCTGTAATGCTTCACAGAGGTTCCTCATCCACTGTTTTCTCCTGTGACCCTTACAACAGTGGTTCCAGGGAGGTGCTGATCTTTCAGCTCTCTTCAGAGAGGTACCGGCTTGTTCAAGAGGGTTCCTACCAGCACCCTGGATCTCAAAACCAGGGCATGTTTTCCTCCATACTGCCCCGCTTAAAAGAGACCATTCTGTATATTTGTGAATAAGTACAAATGATTTTTGTTTTCTTGATGGGATTGAAGGGAAAACTATAAATATTATTACTCTTGTGATAATCACACCATTTAAAATTTTTTTTCATTCATGTATTTCTCACTTAGTCAACAGTTAAAAATACCAACTCTACTGCAAGCACTTTGCTAGGTGATTTTTAAACTCAACAATGTGCAAAGCACATGCATATTCATGAGAAGAATCTGTCTTTCTAACTCCTAAGAGATAAGCAACAATTTATTTTACAGCTGTAAAAAGCACAAAATTGGGGTCAAAAAATGCATATCATCTATCAAACAGTACTAACTTAAAGAGAGGTTATATTTAATGGTATGAATGAGCAAAAGTAAAGTTAATCATATTTTGGGTCTTAATTGTACATACTATCTTATACCAGGCCCAGAAAGGAAGTCCCCTCACCCTCCTTAATTGGTCAGATGAAAGCATTTGGCAGAAATGCCTTATTCACTTTTCAAAAATGTATTTATTAGCTATTTGCCTCTGTTTTAAACTTAGAAGTCAAACTAAAAGATTTTCAGAGTGAACTTAAATGGTCTTTTTAGTCATTCATTCATTTACTCATGCACTCACTCATGTAATAGTTACCTATTGAATGCCACTATGTGCCACGTGCTGTGCTAGGCATTGATGATGTAGTTATGAACAAGATAGGTTCAGAGCCACATAAAGTTTTCTGTACAGAAAAATAGCCGGCAATTAATTCAATACATTAACTGCATTTAATAATTACTAGTTATATATTCGGATGACTGAGCAACTTCACTTTCACTTTCCACTTTCATGCACTGGAGAAGGAAATGGCAACCCACTCCAGTGTTCTTGCCTGGAGAATCCCAGGGACGGCGGAGCCTGGTGGGCTGCCGTCTATGGGGTTGCACAGAGTCAGACACGACTAAAGCGACTTAACAGCAGTAGCAGCAGCAGTTATATAAATATCAAATTAAATAAATGTTTATAATGCAAGAGAAAAATACAGTAGGTACTAAGGATCACTAATTTGGATCCCTCACCTGCTTTAGGGATTGTGGGAGGATTTAGATACTAGAAAAAAAGTAAATCATGTTAGATGCTTTATTTTATGTGTTTGGGGAATAGAGACCATGCTCCATAATATTGGAGCTGTAAAACCACTGACAGGAAGAATCAGGAGACACATTGGAGGTTATGTTATTTATCCCACTTTTCTCCAATGTAGTTAGGGGCTTCCCTTGTGGCTCAGCTGATAAAGAATCTGCCTGCAATGCAGGAGACCTGGGTTTGATCCCTGGGTTGGGAAGATCTGCTGGAGAAGGAAAAAAGCTACCCACTCCGGTATCCTGGCTTGGAGAGTTCCATGGATTGTACAGTCCATGGCGTCGCAAAGAGTCAGACGTGACTGAGCCACTTTCACTTTCTCCAATTAATGAGGAGCCTTAGGACCTTGAAAATGTGAAATGAATTATCTGGTCATAGTCAATGATTAGAAGATATGTAAGTGGACACGAGCTCAGGCCTCCTTACTTCCAGGCCAGTGATGAGGACATGCCTCTCCAGCAGACAAGTGAAATTGTCGTATGATAAATGATATCTCAAAAGAGTGAGGGTCAAATGATATCTCAAAAGACCGAGGGTCGAAAGGAACGCAAGACTTGGGAATAGTGAAATGAGGCAGTTCAGTGGAGAAAAAGAAGGCAGGACTGGAAGGGAGCTGGAGACCCAGTGGAACAAGAGCTTGTGAACCCTGTCACCCCTGTCACTCTCATTTACTAATTCACATGTCCTGTTCATTCTGCTCTGTCTCAAAAGAAGCTGCTGCAACTGGGGTGCAGTGCAATAAAGTGCATCAGGAGCCGTGTTCTCCAGTTTGCGTGGAAAAGTGGGCTCAGGGCTTCCTACCTGGGCAATCATCTCACTTTCCATACATAATCATCTAAAGCTGTGGGATAGAACTTGCTGCTTTGTATGCCAGGCTCTGTTCCGGTGTAACTTTGATCCCTGCATGTGGGAAATGGTGAGGGCAGCTCTGAGAACTGTCCTGTGTACAACATGTGTGAAATTCATTGTGTCTACCACATGCTGGAAAGACCTCCTTGTGGCCCAAAGGCAAGACCAGGTGCAAACTGGATCCACTGTGGCTGGAGGAAAGTGTAGAGAAGTAGAAAATAGAAAGAAAATGGACACAAAAATCTTCCTTTTCTGTCATCGCCTCAATTTTATTCAGATCTTCACTCAGATAACTAGACTGCATGACTGGGCTCTTAAAACTTTTGTGGAGAGTTGCAGCTGAAGAATAGGACTTCATGGTTTTAATTATACTAATTAGTATAAAATAGCCACAGTGCATCCAGTGTGCATCTGGTCTCTAGGCACTGCTTTTCAATATTTCTTCATAACTATCGTTTTCATTTGACTGCGGCTATACAGAGACCTTTTGGAATGGGTACTGTTGTTTCTAGACTTAAGAAAATGAGCCACAGAGATGTTGTACAGTGTGTGCATAGCTACTGGTTACTAGTTTTATATGCTTCCCCCCACTCAGTTCAGTTCAGTTGCTCAGTCGTGTCTGACTCTTTGCGACCCTGTGGACTGCAGCACGCCAGGCCTCCCTGTCCATCTCCAACTCCCGGAGTTTACTCAAACTCCCGTTCATTGAGTCAGTGATGTCATCCAACCATCCCATCATCTGTCATCCCCTTCTTCTCCCGCCTTCAATCTTTTCCCAGCATCAGGGTCTTTTCAAATGAGTCAGCTCTTCACATCAGGTGGCCAAAGTATTGGAGTTTCAGCTTCAGCATCAGTCCTTCCAATGAACATTCAGGACTGATCTCCTTTAGCATGGACTGGTTGAATCTCCTTGCAGTCCAAGGGATTATCAAGAGTAAGGAAAGCTGTAAGAATAGGAGGTAAAGGTAAAGAGAAATTAGAAAGGAAAAAAAAAAAAAAACTATTGGAAATGAAAGACAAGTAGGTTTTGAGTTGCTGCTGCTGCTACTGCTGCTAAGTCACTTCAGTCGTGTCCAAATCTGTGCGACCCTATAGACGGCAGCCCACCAGGCTCCACTGTCCCTGGGATTCTCCAGGCAAGAACACTGGAGTGGGTTGCGATTTCCTTCTCCAATGCATGAAAGTGAAAAGTGAAAGTGAAGTCGCTCAGTCATGCCTGACTCTTCGTGACCCCATGGACTGCAGCCTACCAGGCTCCTCCGTCCATGGGATTTTCCAGGCAAGAGTACTGGAGTGGGGTGCCATTGCCTTCTATCTCTAATGAAAGGTAGGGGGCAATGGATTTAAGCTAAGAGCACACAGTGTGATTAAATTTTGAAAGAAATGTACTGAGATTTTAAAATGTATGAAGGGCTTATGGCAACGAAGCACTAGAAAGAAAATACGAGGCAAGAACAAAGAGTGAAGATACAGCAAAGCTATGACATGCGTGCATGGTTTGTTTAAGCTTGAAAACTGTCTAAGTTTACCGACTTTCTAAGCTTCGTCTTTCATGAGGGATGAAAGAAAGGCTGCCACTTTTGTTAGTTTGTTTGCTCTCTTTCCTCTTGCATCTGCCCTGGAAAATCTCTATGCGTGTGCTTGTGTGTGCCTGCACGCGCACACACACAGAGTGGGCGCTGGGAGCAGTTGCTGGGTGGGAGAGAGAAATGGGGCAGATTTGGTGCATCAGGGGGCCTGAGTCCATGTGATGATCAAGTTCATAGCAATTTCCCCAGGAGACTGTATCACATTCCAGTGAACAGGAGTACCGCAGAAGGTTGCCATGGCAACAAAAGGCCTGAAACATTGACTCTGACTAGCAACAGGCCAGTGAAACAGCCTAACTAGGATTTATGGCACATTATAGTGTGAAAAGCAGGAGAAAATTACTGTAAAGGCAGAAATTATAGCACAACAGAACATATAAACTCCCAAATCTGTCTTCCTAATTAAAACAGCCTGCTCAGGGGTAGAGCGCATAGTAAGGTTGTTATCTTAAATGGAGATGTGCTGTCAGTGCTTCGTTACAAAGTTTATTGTTCTCAAGACTGCCTCTGTATATATTTAGAGAGGGAGAGGAAGGAATAGATAGTCAGGGGAGGGAACAAAGCAAGAATCCTGGTCAGTAGCATCTCTTCAGCCGACTTCTTATTACGGTAAGCTTGTTTTAGATAATGGTCTCTGAACCCAGAAGAGATTCCAGAATATACCTAGAGTGCTCTGTATATAAATAAGTCATCACTTTCAGGCACGAAAGCTGGGAGAAGGATATATACTTAATCTCACTGGAATCCACCAGAAAGGGAGAAGAGAAAAGGGGAAACCAATCAGTGAGGTTTATTATTGAGAATAAAGAATTGTGGATTTCCTGACCTCCAATGACTCAAATATCTTAATATCTATGACAGAAATCATTCAAAGTAACTTAGAAATGTTACATTAAGTTCATAAGAACATTCTGCATTCTACATTTCTGATTGAAAGAAACAGTATTCCTTCTGGACACAGGGTATGCCCAATTGGCCAAATGCTTCTCTTTATTATGGAAAGAAGGACATCTAGGCAGGTTTCACTTTGGTAAGTGGCAGATTTAAAGATGCAGAGGAACAAGGCCAAATTCCAAAGTCATTAGTCAATAGACAAGTGGTTCCTAATTCACCACACCATCGACAGAACAAACATATGGATACCAAGGGGGAAAGGCGTGTGTGGGAGGAATTGGGAGATTGGGATTGACCCATATACACCATTGACACTGTGTACAAAACAGGTAACTGAGGAGAACACACTGGATAGCAGAGGAAATTCTATTTAACGCTCTTTGGTGACCTAATGGGAAGGAAGTCCAAAAGGAAGGGAACACATGTATATGTACGGCTGATTAATTTTGCTCTGCAGTAACGACACAACGTTGTGAAACAACTATACTCCAATCAAAATTAATTTAGAAAAGAAACACTCAAGAAAAATCCAACAATGCAAGTTCAGCACAATTCAGATTTACCTTTGTGTAAAATATGATGCAGACCAGGTCCCAGAGACCTGGGAGGGGCCCTCTCTGGGGTACAAATTGCTATTCAGTAGATAAGGCTCAAAAATCATTTCTCTTAGATTCTAAGGGGATCTAGAAAGGAATTAAGGATATTGGGAAAGGAAAAGTAAAGGAGAATAAGTTAGAAGTTGCCCAGAGCTAAAGAGTACCAAGCAAGGGAATTCTAAGAAATTGCAAACAGCTTGGCCAAATTCAGCCCATAAATGTGTTTTGTTTGACCAGCAGAGTGTTTTATTTTAAAAATAAGTATCTTAAGACCCATAGAGGAGTGAGTAAATCTCTAATATGCAATAGTCTCTACCTTTCCTTCAGGTCTTAGTTACCCATCTGCTCCCAAGCATTAGGGTATGTAATGCTGAAAAATCTTCTTCACTATTCATATTTTATGTGGAATCCTTTGCCTTCTTGTAACTCTTTTTTGTTTGTTTGTTTTATGTAGACCATTTATAAAGTCTTTATTGCATTCATTACAATATTGCTTCATTTTTATGTTTTGGGTTATTTGGCCATGAGACATGACGAATCTTAGTTTCCCAGCCAGGAATTGAACCCCCACCCCCTGCATTGGAAAGTGAAGTCTTAACCACTGGACCTCCAGGGAAGTCCCTGCTGCTGCTAAGTCGCTTCAGTTGTGTCCGACTCTGTGCGACCCCATAGACGGCAGCCCATCAGGCTCCCCCGTCCCTGGGATTCTCCAGGCAAGAACACTGGAGTGGGTTGCCATTTCCTTCTCCAATGCATGAAAATGAAAAGTGAAAGGGAAGTCGCTCAGTTGTGTCCGACTCTTAGCGACGCCGTGGACTGCAGCCCACCAGGCTTCTCCATCCATGGGATTTTCCAGGCAAGAGTACTGGAGTAGGGTGCCATCACTGTCCCACCTTCTTACAATTCTTAGTAAAAGCTTTGGATCTCTCAGTCTCTGATTCAGAACCTTGTTTCTCAACCTGGAGCCCAATCTAGGAGAGGTAGGACTCGGTTATAATGTAGTGTTCATCATGTATTTAGTATTCGTCATTTATTCGATCAGCCATTCAACAAGCATCTATTGAACAGCTACTAAAATTTCATAAAAGCTGGAAAGATACTCATGAGCATGATCAATGCAATCCTTGCCAAGTGGGGGAAGATTGGCACTAAACTGTCATGAATAATTAGTTAACAAATATGTTAAATATACAAAAGAAGGTACAGAATGTTTTGAAAATGAAAATAAGTATTCATTTAACCCTATCTCTATTTTCCTATAACCACAGTTGCCTAAGTAGCCCTACCTGACATTATAGGCTTATGAGGTTATAGAACCCACATTTCCATAGTTTATGTCAATGTTATACACAAGATCATAAGAGTTAGACATTTTTTTCTATTTTAAATATACATCCTGGAAGATATTTAGAATATATATAAATAAATGTTCATATCTGTGTATTTTCATGTTATTCACTTATTTATCCTAAAGTTGTTGTTTAGGAAGGAATTATTCTAGAGGATTCTTAGCAGTTTTGATGAGGTAGTGCAAGGATTTTGGTAGCAAAGTAAACATATGCAGTGAAGCCATATGTTATTAAAGCATTATTTATGCTTTATTTATAAGTATTTGCTATCGATAACAGCTCCCCAAAGCAAGATTCACTGGTATGGCTATAGCATATGGGACTTTGCCATAGATTAATGCCATGATATTTTCTTTAATGAAGGTAGAAATGATTGCTTTATTTTAATAAAGGGGCCTTTATATTCCCCCTGAGTTTGAGCCTCGAATGTAGACGATCAAGGATGCTATATCACAGCTGTCTCTATTCTAATAATGACCCGCCCTGGGATTTCATAATTTCTGCCTGAAATCCATTGTTTCCTCACAGGAGGTACTGAGCAAATTTGTAGGGAGATACTTCAATCTCAAAAGAGAACTTTCGTTATTATTATTATTTTTATTTTTTACTTTCACATTTGACTATTTGACTTTCGATCTCCCACTCTTCACATTTCTTTGCTTTCAGGTTTGTGTCTGGTTTCTTAACCTTTCAGGACACTTAATAAATGTCAGTATTAGGTATTAGTAGATATTATATGAGTATTATGTATGATTTACTCTCTCTGCCCCCTCCTTTAAAAACAATAACCCCTTGTTCTGCTTCCTCTTCCTTATACATTTTTCATTGGTTTGCAGAAAAGACACAGTAATGGTGGAAGCAGTGATGAGTGATGTCTTTAAAACTAATAATAAAAGTGCAGAACTAACTGTGGGAGTTCAAATCCCAGTGCTGTCACTTTGTAGCCATGCCTTGGGCAAGTTGTTCAACTTCTCTGTGCCCCAGAGAGCGCCTAGAAACTGGAAATGCGTGCCTCCCCGGGAGCAGTGGCCTGCTCCAGCGTCTCTGTGTGTGCGTGTGTTAGTCGCTCAGCTGTGTCTGACTTTGCAACCCCATGGACTGCAGCTCACCAGGCTCTTCTGTCCGTGGAATTCTCTAGGCAAGAACCCTGAAGTGGGTTGCCATTCCCTTCCCAACGCAGGGACCTCCTGCATTGCAGGCAGATTCTTGACTGTCTGAGCCACCAGCGTGTAGAATGTCAGTCACTATTATTATTATTATTGTAGGCGTACACACTTTAATCCATGTTTCTGACATACGTTGGAAGGAAATCATATTCAGAGAGTTCTTATCTTCTCATACATGAACTAGAAATAGAATTCAAGATTTGCCACCGGTGAGCTGAAATTAAGCCAGGCCTCTTTAGGTCGTCAAGAATGTATGAGGTATCATGTAAGAATGTATCATCTCTTTCTCAGCGTCTTTCCAGAGACCCTGTGTGGTCACGCCTGGGTCTGGGACTCTAATATTGTGGGTCCAGTAAGGAATATGTTCCTGGCACACAGGGAGTGCCTACAGAACGTTTGCTGAGCTGCGCTGAATGCTGTTACTCTGTGGATGTGATGCAGTCTAACATGTTCAGAGGAGCAGTGCTAATTTCTCTCTTGTTGCTCACTGCCACAGTCATCCGATTTTACAGTAATGACCCTTATTCAGTCACATTAGATGCTTCAGAGTCCAACCTAAGTTTTCTAGGATGCAACAAAACCAGCTGAATTCTTACATAACTTGAAGGATGACATCACTCTGGTTAGTTCTGATAATAACACGGTTTGCCTGTTTCCTAACTTCTTGTGATTTAATATTTTTGTTGCCCTGTGAGTTTATAGCCGGGTGAACACATGTGAAAACAGGAAGCGACGTATAATATTTTGAGTTATTATCCTGTATTCTTTATTCGAACTTAACCTAAAGCACCTGCAGTCACTCAGTTACATATTCTTAAAATTAATTTAGACTAGTATGTTCATCAAAGACAGGAGAAAACGTTGGCCTTGAAGTCACTCTGAACACAGCCCTAGAAACCCATTTCCCTTCTTGTCCATCCCTCCTTTCTCTGACATCCTCCTCCATCTCCCTAGCCTTTCTTTCCTCTCAAGAGCATGTCTCTCCTCTGTCTGCCTCCTCTTCATTGTCCATCTTGCTATCTGCTCATCCCCCACTCCCTTTTTCATCTTTTGTTCTCTTCCTGGGACTTTTTTTGTCTTTCCCATTAGCTACACTCTTGATGAAAACTTCCTTTGCTCTTATACGTGTCTGTGCCTCATGACGTCGTTGTATGATTAAGACTGTGTGTGCTCAATTGTGTCTGACTCTTTGCAGCCCCATGGACTGTAGCCCGCCAGGCTCCTCTGCCCAGGGAATTTTCCAGATAAGAACACTCAAGTGAGCTGCCATGTCCTTTTCCAAGGGATCTTTCTGACCCAGGGATCGAACCTGCATTCTCTTGCATCTTCTGCACCGGCAGGTGGATTCTTCACCACTGCACCACTTGGGAAACCCCATGACATTATTAAACTAAAATAAATCCACCGTTGTGCCCTTTTATTAAAAAACACCCCTAACTCCCACTGAGTCGCCAGAAATCTGTGTCTGGATTGCAAATTCTGTACACCTTTCTAGCCAGGTAATTAGATAATATCATGTGTACACAGGTGCCCCCTTTTCTTATGAATCCGAGTAGGAGTATAGATTGTTAACACCTTCAATCAAGTAAACTGTTTGCAGTCTTCTCAAAGTTAATTAATATGTAAATACTTGCTAAGTGAAGGTAACACATTTTCCAATTAACATATCAGGAAGAGCTCAGGGCAACAGACTATATATATATTTAAATATATATATATATACACACACCCACACCCATACACACATCTTCAAAAGCTCCTCTCTATTTGCCTGGAGTAAATTTGAAGTAAAAAAATGCAAACTCTAAACTGTGTAAAGACTTGTATGACAGCATTAATGCAGTGAACTGGAATGTATCCATCCCAACCCTGTTGTCCATTCCCCAGACCTTTATAATGAGTTAGTTCTCCAGCTTCAACTCCACATTTGGTATTATGGCCCTTTTGCTACTTTGCTGGCTTTTAACATTTTGAAGTCAGAAGGGTCTTGTGTTAGTCATGGACATTTTCTATCCTTTTTTTAAAACTAGTTGTAACCATAGCGCTTCTGCCTTTCCCCATTTTTAAAATTCTGTCTTTAGGTGAAGAGGGATAGATTACCTGTATATGAGTCATGAATTTTAATCCTACAAAATGGCCATTTTCATGCTCTCTTTAGATTTCTCTGAGTTTTGTTTACCTTTTCTGCTCTCATTGACTCTTTATTCTGTTGCTACAATGAAAATGGTTAAGGAAAGGGTACTTTCAATATTAAATGTCCAACATAATTTTCATAATTATTCCTTATTAGCATGAAATATAATGCTTGTTTGAACTGCACAGAAACACACACACATACACACTTGGCCTAAATCAACCACACATGTTCATTTATTTTATCTTCTCATTAATTGGACCCTCCAGCCTCCTAATGTTGCTTTCTTTTTAACATTAAGGTGTTCTTCCTTACATCAAAGTTCCCCAAATTACATGAAGAACTCAGTCTTCGATGTATCATGCATGTATCATCATATCTCATTTATGCATCATTATGTAGGGGCTTCTTTAGTATGTTTGTTTAAAATGTAGTCAGTTGATTAATCTAGTCAATAAACCATCCCAATTGGTCTGTTTTGTTTTTTTTTTTTCCCCAGAGCTACTAGAAATCTTAAAGCTTGGTCTCTTCCAGGAATGGTAAAAAATATTCAGAGGGAGAGTATCAGGTAATACCTAAAAGCATAGGCTTCTAGTTTGGATTCTAGAATTACCTGCTGTGTCGGACACAACACAGAACACAGCACAACACAGAACTCTGGACCAAGTTCCCAACCTCTCTGATCTTCACCTTTGTCATCCGTAAAGTGGAGGGTAAATGGTCCTTATATCTCAGGTAAGAATCAAAGTACTTGATTTGCAAACAGCTTGATCCGTTAGGATAGACATGCTATTCAAGTGGTCATTCGTGTACGCATTCACGTATTCTCTCGTTCACTTAGTCCCAAGTCAATTAGCTAGTAGACAGCAGAGGAAGAATTAGAATCCGGGCAGTTGGATCTAAGTCTAGTGCTCTTTTCTAGTTTGTTCTACTGTCCGCAAATCCACTCAACAAACTAAGAATTGTTCAGTTCAGTTCAGTTCAGTCGCTTAGTCGTGTCTGACTCTTTGCGACCCCATGAATCACAGCACGCCAGGCCTCCCTGTCCATCACCAACTCCTGGAGTTTATCCAAACTCATGTCCATCGAGTGGGTAATTCCATCCAGCCATCTCATCCTCTGTCGTCCCCTTCTCCTCCTGCCCCCAATCCCTCCCAGCATCAGAGCCTTTTCCAATGAGTCAACTCTTCGCATGAGGTGGCCAGAGGTACTGGAGTTTGGGCAGTAGCAAATGTGCTCCAAACCCTGTGCTAGATGCTGGAGATAAAAATGTGAGTAAGACACAGTCCAGGCCTTCAGAAGTTCCTGGTCTGTTTAGGGGCAACAGATAAACTGGTTGTTTTGCATGTGTTGTGAGGAGTGTATAAGAAGAATGAACCAGGTGCCATGGTGATATCAGAGAGCATGTGATTCATTTTGTCTGTGGCTTAAACATTCTGCTGCCATTATAAGCTGAAGCCTGATAATATGAAGATTTTCCTTGTGGTGAAATGATTAATCTGTAAGCCCTGGAGGAGGCTAGTTTTCACAGAAGCAGAAAAAGAGTGAAATATAAAGAGTGCTGGATTGAAAATCAGGGCACCACATGTCTAGTTGTAGGTCTGATGCTTTCTAGCTGCTTGGCCTTAGAAAAATCATCACCTTTATACGTTCCTAAAAATTTCTTTACCAGAAGATAAAGGGCTTGAAAGGGAGATACTAGATCTTAGGTAGTAAGCAGGTTTTGCTCACCAATACTTAGGGATTTGTGGGGACACTTTGCCAAACTGTGAAATATTTGAGGCCATGTCTGTGCTTGGACGTGTAGAGTACCGTGGTCAAAGAAGCTTGTCTGCCATAGGCATGAGAAGAAGGTTCTGAGATATAAGGGAAAATGTGATTTTTGAGAGTGAGAGTGAATAGAAAAGCTAGAACCATGTTTCTTCTGCAAAGGCCATTGCCATTAATTAAAGTAAGAGGAAAGAAAGTAAAAGTGAAGTCACTCAAGTCATGTCCAACTCTTTGCGACCCCATGGACTGTAGCCTACCAGGCTCCTTGGACCATGGGATTTTCCAGGCATGAATACTGGAGTGGGCTGCTGTTTCCTTCTCCAGGAGATCTTCCTGATCCAGGGGTCAAACCCAGGTCTCCCAAATTGTAGACAGACGCTTTACCATCTGAGCTACCAGGGAAGCCTAAAGTAAGAGGAGGTTTGTACAAACAGAATGCACAGCAAGCTGACTAGTCAAACCAAAAGAACTCTGGTTGAAGGTGTGTCTTTAAGCAGTGGTAGGGCCAAGTAAATCAAATGTTAGGAGATTTTTTAAGTAATCTGGTCATTTTGTAAGTTATCAAATTCACTTGACTGCCCTTGACCATAATGCTTCAGTTCTTCCTATTTGGCAAAGTAGTCATTATAATGTGTGTGTGTGTGTCAGCTATTGGGTAGATTTATTTATCATATCACTTCCACGATGACTACTTTCCACTACTCTTTGGCTTGTTATCCATATGATAAATGGCATCACTGATTCAATGGACATGAGTTTGAGCAAGCTCCAGAAGATGCTGAAGGACAGGGAAGCCTGGCATGCTGTAGTCCATAGGGTCGCAAAGAGTTGGACACAGCTGAATGATTGAACAATGAAAAACAACCACGTGATAAAATCTTTGTAACTTCTTACGAATCGCTGGAAGTCACATCCCTGGAAATCTGGAAAGTGATTTTCCCTGTTGGCTGATGGATGCCTCCCACGATTGGAGGCTGCAGAAGGAAATCCCCTGGTCTTAGAAGTGCTCCTCCTCCCTCCCATTCAGACTCTTTGGTTATGTTCTTTATCAGATGTGGGATGACATGACTTTTCTCATAGTTGCTGCCATCACAGTTTCAGATTGTCTGCTGCCTGGCATAGTTAATGATGCTATAATATATATGATAGGAGAGAATCCCATGGACAGAGGAGCCTGGTGGGCTGCTGTCCATGGGGTCGCACAGAGTCAGACACAACTGAAGAGACTTAGCATGCATGCATGCATTGGAGAAGGAAATAGCAACCCACTCTGGTATTCTTGCCTGGAGAATCCCAGGGACAGAGGAGCCTGGTGGGCTGCCATCTATGAGATCGCACTGAGTTGGACACTATGAAGTGACTTAGCAGCAGCAGCAGCTACAGTGAGACCCTGAGATGTCTGGACTCAGAGGCCTCCAAACAAGATCCAAGTTCAGGTAATATTCTACTGCAGAAGCTTGCCTGCTATCTTATAGCCTATTCTTCTTTCCCCAAGGATAGAGATACGTCTGTAGAGGAGGTACAACAGATCTGGTCTAGTTGGCTTCAGGGAATCTACTTACAAATCTCCTTTTTTCTAGATCTTATCAGTAAAGAAATGAGTTGTACGGATAAACTCAATGACCCTTTTGGAATGCATAGGGTTGATAATGCCAGTATTGGGGTTTCTGGTCTTGGACTCACATCATGAGAGTAGGGTTTATCACACAATAGGCAAGCTGACCCAACAGCCCTGCGGTTCTCGAGTAGAGGCACCCTATCACCTAATAGCACCTACTATTGCCACTTACCCTTTCTCCCTCTGTCTTTTCAACACCCATAAAATATTTAAGGAAGAAAGTGAAGATGATAGTGAGATGCCATTCTCAAGACCTGTCTTTTATCCCTTCTGCTAGAAGGCCTCTCCCACTTCTGTCTCCACCATTATCTATGTTTTAGGGATGCCATTTAGATTTTCCAGACCAATACATGAAATACATAATCTAATTGTGCTTCCTCAAGAGAGCTATGTGAGACACCTTGAGTAAGGGTTAACTCTCTGTTCTTACAAATAAAGTTTTATAAAACTCTCCGTTTAATAAAGTTGTTTTGATAAAACCATGCAGATTTCTTTACAGACTATCTGTGGCCTATATCACCCTACAGTGCCAGAGCTGAGTACAGATACCTCATAGACTGTAAAGCCTAAGATGTTACAATTTGGGCTTCTAAAAAAATTGTTTGTCACCTCCCCGTTCTTTAGGGTAGAGTGTGCATGCTGAACTGACATATGTGTAACATACCAAAAGTTTATTTCCGGCAGGAAGGTAACACATTTGAAATAGCCTTTGGTAGAAAATGGAGATTTTCTGCTCACCATGCTGTGGGTGGCAAGGGTCCCGCTTATTTCTTTTCTTGGCCATGCTCTCCTTGGAGGTTAAAGGATTGAAGTTTGAGTAAGAAATGCAG
The DNA here is from genome assembly GCF_014754425.2 of Oryx dammah. Lineage (NCBI taxonomy): Eukaryota > Metazoa > Chordata > Mammalia > Artiodactyla > Bovidae > Oryx > Oryx dammah. The sequence continues at coordinate 12,317,649 of NW_024070210.1, read as the reverse complement.
AATAAGACCATATGTTAGGCGGGGTAGTAGAGGGTAGAGCAGGTCAGCTCCTACGGCTTGATGACTTCATCATCATAGCATTATGCCATCTGGGCTCTTAATGTACTTCACCTTAATATTTTCTGACAGGAACCCACTTCCTTTTCTTAAAATTTCCTACTAAAGTTTGTGTTTCAAAAGGAATGCCCCATTTTTCAGTTTACCTGCATGTCTTTTTCCTGTTTTCTTTTAGATCTTAGATCTTGTAGCCCCAAATGTGAGATTCATTTTGTAACTTTAAATTCTGAATATTTGTATAAAAGTCCAACTTCCCTTTCTCCCTCAATCAAGAAACTGTAACACATCTGTCAGTAAAAAAAAGACTTTGAGATTATTTTCTTATTTTACTCATGTGTGTGTGCACCTATGTGTATCATCCTTTGACATGTTGTCACATGTATATGTTCATGTAAACATCACACTCAAGATACACAACCGTGGGCTTCTGTTTTAACTGGTTTGTCCATTTTCTGTCTACTCTGAAGTGGCCACCACCCTATCTCCTGAGATGTGACCACTCAAAATGTGGTTCACAGGACACTTGGGAGTGTGTTAGAAACAGAGAACCAGAGGGCTGATCCCTGACATAATGAATCAGAATCTGCATTTAACAGATCTGTGGATCCATGCTCATGCTAACATCTGAGAGCTCTGTTCTAAGAAATCTCTACATTTCTTAGTTCATTGGCTTGATATGATCAGTTGGGTAAAAGAGGGGGGCATATCGAACCATTGTGAAACTTAGAAGGTAAGTAGGCAGGGTCCTTAAGACTGAAAAATTAAATCTGAAGTAAAATTCGAGTATCTGTATTTCTGAATGATTCCAGAGGCAATCCTGATGTATATGATATATGAAAAGGGTATATGATGCAAGGGTTCTCAGCATCATTTTCTATTTTTTTTTTTTTAATCCCCCTGGCTACCACCTCTTGCTTCAAGGCCAACAAAGATTATTTAATGTTGTTGATCAGCTTTTCACCATCCTGTCCATTCTTGAGGCAGTTTATTTCATATGTGAGTAAAGTGAGGACCCTTTTTAAGGACACATACATATAATCATGCATCCTGATGACTGACTTAAAATATTTATTATAATGTTTCCTAAATATATACAAACAGAAGATCAAGCACAACTGCTGGAAGCTTCTAGTTCTTCTAAGACTGGAAAATCATTGGAAATGTACAAATGAAATGTAAACAATACAATTGAAATTAAAAACATTAATTTAATATGGCAGATAACATTTTCCTGATAATAAATCTCTGCTTGCAATATGAATATAGCATGATTACTATTGTCTAGATTGTTTGGAATTTGGTACATCTGTACTGCTGTGTGACTTGTGATATCTTATTTTCCTTACCCTTTTTCTCTGTTTGAATCTTTATAAAACGTTCATCTCGCAGTGTGCCATTTGGTCTTCTCCCTCCACAAATGCATTCAATACTTGTGCATTTAGCCTACCTCTCTTCCAGGTAAATTCATCAATTAAAGTAGTAATTCTTATTGTCAGTGTAATTACAAGCATAAACACAAAGGATAACATTACATGACAGCCCTTGGTTGGCAACTGTATGACACTACACACTTGGAAGATGGACATGCAAAATATGTGTTACCATTTTTAAAAGAAAACAACAAATTAGAAAAAAATATTGAGGACACTTTGGACATCTACGCATAGTGGCTTAATATTTTCAGCTCATTCTGCAGTGGGAGGCAGGAAGAGTGGAACTCACACATGTGGCCTTGGAGGGAGAAAAGTCTAGGATCTACTTTTGGCAGTTCCATTTACTAGATGCGTCTCCTGGGATAAGTTTCTTAGCATCTCTGTATCTTGGCTTCCTTATGTATATAATGGGGATGATCATTACCTAGTTCATAAGCCAAGGAATAGGTAGGATATTCAAGGAAAGCTCTTAGCCTGGTCTTAGCACATGAGAAGGACTCGACTATCAGTCGTTATCTTAAATAGAATAAATAATTACTGCTGTTTTATTATAGATCTAGACATTGATTAATGTGACACGTGTCTCTTTATGTTATTTGCTTCATTGTATTCTCAAGATCTGTTCTCTCCTTTCTTCAGTGACTTCTTGATTGTGGCAGAGGTGAAAGGCTCATTAAAATGCTGGAGCATTGAGTTGGCCAAAAAGTTTGTTTGGGTTTTTCCATAACATCTTACAGAAAAACCTGCACAAATTTTTTGACCAGCCCGACATTTCGCACTGGACTCAAAGCACCACTGTTGCTCCGATTGTTCCTGCTCCACTGTTCTTGCTGTAGCTGCTGAATCTTTCTGCTTTACAGCTTCATTTATTTTCCACTGGAGCCAATCTAGTGGGGGATTCTCTCCCAACGGTGATGTCCTAGGGCAGGACACTGCTAAGATATTATTGCTTTCGTTAATTGTCCTTTTAATTTTCATTAATGAAGCTTGCATAACTTGAATGAAGGTAAAAAAGATATCTCAAAAAAAAGAAGTACAGTATCTTATTTTGCCATCACATCTTCCTTGTTTCATGCAGTAGGGATTAAAAAATTGAATCCCAAAACTTGAAAATGTAGGCTTTGGGTTCCCTGAAGAGGTATGATGGATTTTTTGATTGGCAACCCCATTTTTGTGTGTGAGCTTATTTCTAGTTTCTATCAGCGTAGAGATTGTACTAATACAAGTAGATCAGGATGTCTAATAGAGGTGTGTGTGTGTTAGTTGCTCAGTCATGTCTGACTCTTTGTGATCCCATGGACTATAGTCCACCAGTCTCCCCTATCCATGGGATTTTCCAGGCAAGAATACTGAAGTGGGTTGCCATTTGAGAAGGTAAATGAAGGAAAGGAAGAAGTAGGGCAGGGAAAGAAGAAGAATCTAAACAAAACATGTTTATAACAATTTCACTAATAAAAAGAGGTAAACCATGAGCTAAACCAAGACTTAAAAGAAACCCTAAAAACCTTCATTTGGTTTATATTTGTACATCTCTGATGTATGCATCCAATGCAATAATATCCTGGGATGTACAACCAATGTACTGGCTGTTATTGTTAGACTGTCTACCACTGTCTTACAGTAGAGAAGCGCTGACCTCAGCATTTCCAGCTCATTATAGGTCTGCAATTACCTTTCACATTCCTTGAGTGTTCTTTGTCATTTTAGATTAGATATGCAACAGCAGAAACAATTTGACCTGGACGTATTGGCTTGCTGTATGAGGCAGCTGTTAAAACAACCATCAGAGGTGGTTTTATTCTTGTGAAGGGTTAAGTAATTTGAGGGGCTAAAACTATGAGCAATAAATAACCATCCACACTCACCAAAGGAAGTACTCCTTAGATAAGAGAATAGAGCTGGAATTGATGCGGACATTAGTCTGATAAAACGTCACGTCAACTGAGATTTATCTCCAGATGATTTAGTTGGCAAAGTGTCTGCACCAAAACCTGCCCTTGAGCATAGAGGTCAATAAGAATGAGCTAACAGAAACCACTCTTCTGAAAATGCAATCAGAAGCCTGTGTTCTTAAGACAATAGTTCAACAGCCATTACCAAAGTACCATGGTGAGAGTAGAAACAAAATGGCCAACCACGCTCAAGACTGAACTACAAGTCCTTGTAAATGCAGAGTCCAAAGTTCAGTTCAGTCACTCAGTCGTGTCCGACTCTGCAGCTCCATGGACTGCAAAACACCAGGCCTCCCTTCCATCACCAACTCCCAGAGCTTGCTCAAACTCATGTGCATCGAGTCGGTGATGCCATCCAACCATCTCATCCTCTGTCATCCCCTTCTCCTCCCACCTTCAATCTTTCCCAGCATCAGGGTCTTTTCCAATGAGTCAGTTCTTTGCATCAAGTGGTCAAAGTATTGGAGTTTCAGCTTCAGCATCAGTCCTTCTAATGAATATTCAGGGCTGATTTCCTTTAGGATTGGCTGGTTGGATTTCCTTGCAGTCCAAGGGACTCTCAAGAGTCTTCTCCAACACTACAGTTCAAAAGCATCAATTCTTCAGTGCTCAGCTTTCTTTATAATCCAACTCTCACATCCATATATGACTACTGGAAAAACCATAGCTTTGACTAGACGGACCTTTGTCAGCAAAGTAATGTCTCTGCTTTTTAATATGCTGTCTAGGTTGGTCATAACTTTTCTTCCAAGGAGCAAGCATCTATTAAATTTCATGGCTGCAGTCACCATCTGCAGTGATTTTGGAGCCCAGGAAAACAAAGTCTGTCATGGTTTCCCCATCTATTTGCCATTAAGTGATGGGACCAGATGCCATGGTCTTAGTTTTTTGAATATTGAGTTTTAAGCCAACTTTTTCACTCTCCTCTTTCACTTTCATCAAGAGGTCTTTAGTTCTTCTTTGTTTTCTGGCCCTAAGGGGGGTGTCATCTGTGTATCTGAGGTTATTGATAATTCTCCCAGCAATCTTGATTCTAGCTTGTACTTCATCCAGCCCAGTGTTTCTAGTGATGTACCCTGCATATAAGTTAAATAAGCAGGGTGACAATATACAGCCTTAACATACTCCTTTCCCAGTTTGGAGCTAGTATGTTGTTCCATGTCCAGTTCTAACTGTTGCTTCTTGACCTGCAAAGTTAAGAGGGTAAATAGCATGTGACATCAAACTGAGGTCAAGTGACTGAGGATCTGCCACTGTGAGGTCAGTTGCTGAGGATTCATACCTGGCCTATTTCACAGTGCCTCAGGGCAGGTAGGCCTCTCAGTCCACAGGTATGAACTGTGGATAAGAAGAAGATGGAAGTGTAAAGTATTTTAGGAGACTGTCACCAGAAGGGTGGGCACAGTAGAAACCTGATTTCTTTGCCTTTATATACTGTGGGATAGAATGGCATTGTGGAAAGCTTTGAAGATGAATACACTCAGATTAAAATTCTAGTCTACCCATTCTGTGGGTAAGGTATTTAGCTTTCTGGGCTCCTGTGTTATCTGTAAAGTAGATATAAGAATACACAGGGTTGGGATTTCCAGCTGTTAAGACTCAGAACTTCCACTGCAGGGCACATGGGGTCAATTCTTGGTTTGGAAACTAAGATTCTGCATGCTACATGGTGTGACCAAAAAATAAAAATTTTTAAAAATCATAAAAAAGAATGCACAGGATTAATTTGTGAGGATTAAATGAATATATTTGAAGTACCAGTACAGTACGAGACAGTCTGAAATCTTTATTAATGTCTTGGAAAAGAGTCTTTAGTTGTGTGTCTTGGGTCTTTGCCCCTCTCCATTTATAATTCTCTTGAAGATACATGGTCAGGGTAAAGAGCTGGTACAATAGCTCATTTGGTCAATAACAGACTTAAGATTCAAAAGAATCTCAACAAGAAGGGAGAATGATCTTAAAATGAAATGTATAAATTATAGAAGGATTATATAAAATCCTGACCTTAGAATTTAAAAATGTCATGGCCTTAATTCTGAGTGAAAGAGACCTCATTCAAATAGATGACTAGTGTGTTAACAATGTAAAATCCTAGAAAAATTCTTTTAAAGTTGCCTATGTCCTGTGTGCCTTCTAATGCCACATTTTAAGAGAATGTTGACAAATTAGGCATGTCGATGGTGGCACACTATGCTGGGTATCAATCCCGGCTCTACCACTGGGAGTTCTTGAAGGAGTCTGTGACCTCAGTGATAAATGGGTATGGAGGCCTTCCACTTGGTGTGAGCTAAGGATTAAGTTGCATCATGCAAGTAAAGGGTTTAGTACAGTACCTGGCTCGTAACTGGGAGATATTATTATTCACAGGAAAGAATGGTGAGAATGGTGGCAGTCAAAAAAAAAAAGAAAAAAAGGGAATTAAAGAAAGTTCAGAAATACTCTGCCTGTAAAAGAAAAGCTTAAGTAGGGCTATGATGGTTGTCATCAACCATTTGAATGTTAGGTAGAAAAGAGGCTCTTATTAATCAACCTAATACTAAAAGGCAGCACCAGGACCAACAGATAGGAGTTATGGACCAGCAGATAGGAGTTACAGAGACCAACAGAGAGAGAGAAAGCTCTGTTTGGTCTCCATAACAGAAATGAGTTTCCATTTGGGAGTGTCTTAATCATTAGAATAAACTTCTTGAGGAGGGAGCAAGCTCTCTATTATTAGGGAAAGCAGTTGTAGTAATAGGAGTAACTGAGACTAAAATAGCTCTTAAGGTGTTCCAGTTACTGTTTTAAGGATTCTATGCTCTTTTTTTTATCCTCATAATATCCATGTGAGTAGGTAGAATTATTATCCTTTCCATTTTACAGATGAAGAAGCTGAAGCACAGAATTTCAATAAATTTCCAAGAAAATGTAATTTAGATATGGCAGAGCTGAGCTGAGGGCCCAGGCCGCCCAACTCTTGAATTCATTCTCTTCACTGCTCTGGGAAGAAAAACATAGAGAAGGGCCAAGTGATTGCACGTCCCTTGAAGATTGGAAAGGGCATTGCCACACTGGATGCAAGATTTGACTCTGTGGCCTCTGCAGGCCTCATTAGGTGTCTGTATTTTACAAGACCGAAATGCAAGCAAAAAAGACACAGGAGCTATACAATATGTTCTTATTAATTATGTTTCATATAGAGTTATCAGTAGTGTATATGGGTCGATCCCAATCTCCCAAGTATATATCACAGGGAACTCTGCTTAATGCACCATGGTGACCTGAATGGGAAAGAAAGCCAGAAGGGAGAGGGGATATGTGTATGTATGCCTAATCCATTTTGCTGTACGCTGAAAATTAACACAGCATCTCAAAGCAACTATATTCCAATAAAAATGCATTAAAAGAAAAAGACAGTGGCAAAAGATGATACAAAATGTAAACACAGATTGTCATGGGTTGATCTCAACACAAAAAGCTCAAGGTATCCATTGAGAACTTATTTACTTCTACCTTACACTTGTTAATAAAAGAATGAACATCTCATTGTCTTGTTCTAGGCAAAACAGAATAGATTTGAATTAGGGATTGGTAGGCACCCCACTCCAGCACTCTTGCCTGGAAAATCCCATGGACGGAGGAGCCTGGTGGGCCGCAGTCCACGGGGTCACTAAGAGTCGGACACGACTAAGCGACTTCACTTTCACTTTTCACTTTCATGCATTGGAGAAGGAAATGGCAACCCACTCCAGAGTTCTTGCCTGGAGAATCCCAGGGACAGGGGAGCCTGGTGGGCTGCCGTCTATGGGGTTGCACAGAGTCGGACACGACTGAAGTGACTTAGCAGCAGCAGCAGTTGACTAGAATCAGCAAAAAAAAGAAAGAAAGAGAGAGAGAGAAACTAGTGAGATTCTGTAGAAGAGAAAGGAAATATTAGTTCATTGAGCAGATATTGACTGAGCACCTACTCTGTGCTGGGATCAGAACATCTACACAGAAGAAAATAAAAACCAATCACTGCAGTCTCCATGCACTTAACTCTTGTAGGCTTTAGGCTTTTCTTACACTATCATATGCAGTGAGATTTTTCAAGTCTTTAGGAAAATCATAAATTATACTGTTTTGGAAAGGAGGCACACATGATATTTTTAAATGATTTTAGTCTGAACTGACTAATTTTACTTTCAGTTCAGGTGCTAAAAGCATATTCTTCAATTCATCTCAGACCAGCTCACCTTTTAGGTCTTACTGCATTAACTGCTTTTAATGTACTGCAGTGGGAAAATCTTTGGTCTACAAATTTGGAGTTCTGCTATGCATGTAATTTTTGGCAAACTTTCTACTCTGAACCTCCGCTTTCACATCTGTAAAGTGTTGGAGGGTTGACCAAACTATCTGTGTTTCACTTAGGCTTAAAAGTTTCATATTTATTGAATTTTTATAATTATGCTTATTTCCACCATGAAGATGCCAGATGGCAAACAGCCCTGTCAGTGTGCACAGGACCCAAATTGATTCTGAGAATATGGGGCACTAGTGATTCCTAAGGTTGAAGGAGCTGAAGTGAGCAGAGGCCTCTAGAATCTAGTTCTATTTCTGTAGGCTATAAAAGGCAGGCCTACCTCCATATTAGGAGACATCTGTTAGCTTTTCATATTAGATTTTAAAATTGCCTAACAAAACCTCCTGAGGCTATGTTGTGCTTATAGTACTTTCATGTTATGAGGATGAGGCAGGTACAGTATGGCATACAAGGCTTAATTGGCCCCTCTCACCTTTAATTTCTCTAAATCTTCTGAAGAATTAAAGAGAAAAATGTTATCTTTGGGTCTATTGTTTTAAAATAGAGTTTATCCTCTATGTGAGTTTAGATGGCTTGAATGAATGAGAAGGATAGTCATCATATTCAGCTAAGTTTCTAGAATAGCTCTGCTTTAGTAATAAGTTTCCTGGATATTACTGCTTTGTCATCAGACTTCACCATGTAGACCTCATATGCCTCTCTGTGTTGATCTTGCTATTGTTGTTACAGTTATATATGCAGAAAGTTTGCAGTTTTCATGATGTTTTAATAGAGACAATCCAAGGACTTTCCTGGCATCCCAGTGGTTAAGAATCTGAGCTTCCACTGCAGGGGGCGCAGATTCCATCCCTGGTCGGGGAACTAAGATTCTATATACCGCATGGTGTGGCAAAGATTAAATAAATAAAACCATCCCATCTGCTTCTTTTAATTTGATTAGTGATAGCATTTTTATCGTCACTGTCTTGACTTGCTTTTCATTTCATCTGTCTTTTTAAAAAACCTCTTTTTAAGAGTTAGAAGGCTAAAGATAATTTAAAGGGGTATTGAGGGAGATTCCTCATTCACATCAGTGCTTTAGAACCAAATGAGGATCTTGTTTATGGTTGGAATAGATTAACAAATTCTCAGAGGAGATTTTGGTTCAAAAGATTAAACTTTAAAATTAGAGAAAATTATCCAAACCTGAGTAAGAAAGCTAGAGGGATGACTTTCTAGATTGAGTGTAAACTGTTTTACAGACTGAAAGTCTGTGTCCTCTCAAAACTCATATGTTGAAATCTAAGATGGGGAAACAGTGGAAACAGTGTCAGACTTTATTTTGGGGGGTTCCAAAATCACTGCAGATGGTGACTGCAGCCATGAAATTAAAAGACGCTTACTCCTTGGAAGAAGAGTTATGATCAACCTAGATAGCATATTCAAAAGCAGAGACATCACTTTGCCGACTAAGGTCCATCTAGTCAAGGCTATGGTTTTTCCAGTGGTCATGTATGGATGTGAGAGTTGGACTGTGAAGAAGGCTGAGTGCTGAAGAATTGATGCTTTTGAACTGTGGTGTTGGAGAAGACTCTTAAGAGTCCCTTGGACTGCAAGGAGATCCAACCAGTCCATTCTGAAGGAGATCAACCCTGGGATTTCTTTGGAAGGAATGCTGAAGCTGAAACTCCAGTACTTTGGCCACCTCATGTGAAGAGTTGACTCACTGGAAAAGACTCTGATGCTGGGAGGGATTGGGGGCAGGAGGAAAAGGGGACGACCTAGGATGAGATGGCTGGATGGCATCACGGACTCGATGGACGTGAGTCTGAGTGAACTCCAGGAGTTCGTCATAGACAGGGAGGCCTGGCATGCCACGATTCATGGGATCGCAAATAGTCGGACACGACTGAGTGACTAAACTTAACTGAACTGAAAGTTATCTTGGCTTCCTTGAAGACTTGTGGTGTGGCTTTTCGGTCATAACCAGGGATAAGATGTCCTTCATCCAATGTAACGCTCTGCTATGGTGTGCAGCAAACAGCCTATCTTAGGCTGGGAGATGGGACTTGTTGGTAAAATAGTGTGTAAGGAATTTGCCATAGAAGCAAAAATAGTCTCTTTTCTTTCCTTTTGACATCTGGTTCTTCTCTGATTCTTGTGTGCTTGTCACGCTCAGTTGTGTCTGACTCTCTGTGACCCTGTGAACTGTAGCCCACCAGGATCCTCTGTCCATGACATTTTCCAGGAAAGATACTGGAGTGGGTTGCCATTTCCTTCCCCAGCAGATCTTTCTGACCCAGGGTTCAAACCTGCATCTCCTGTATCTGCTGCATCCGCTGGTGTAATCTTTACAACTGAGCCATCTGGAAAGCCCGTTATGTGCCCCTTTTTTTGTTTCCCATAACACTTACCATCTTTATCCCAATCTATTGGGAGTACCTGTGAGTGCTGCTTTGCCATCATGATATTTGGGACTAATTAACAATCCCTTAATGAGACTGCATCCCCAAAAAGGAAAATTTCAAATAATGAGAAGATTAGTAATGCCTAGGGCCACTCCTAGAATGGTTAAGTTACTAATTGTGAATCTTAAAGGGGGATTGCATTAGAAACTCTATCCACTTTTCCATCTCAAATCCTTGTGTAGTGAATCACAGGGTAGGAACACCTGTTTTCATTGCCTTATGACCATGCCCGTTGAGCACAAATGCTTTTCTGGTAGACTGCATCTCACAATAAATTGCATTCATAGGAGGTGGTTAGTGTGTGGTGTAGAAAGCATGGTGTAGAAAGACCAATAATCTGGGTGGATGGAATACTTGCTCAGAGAAGACACAAACAAATCACCTTCCTGCTGGCTCTGAAACATCTTCTTTCAATGTAATTAAAGTTGGAATGAAACTAAAGCTTAATCCAAAAAACCTGTTCATTGCTTGACTTCTGAAGGGAAGGCTATAGGTAACAATTTGTTTTAATGGTTCATTCTACTGAGTCACAATTGGACTCCTCTCAAAATTGCTATATCTATACAAGGAAGATGAATTTATTAGAGTGAAAGTTATGTTATTAAAAAACTCAATTGGAATTATCCACATGTTCAAAGAAACAGAATAACTCTTAATGCTTATTAATATTTGAAACACACTCCCACACATACGGAGATGACCATATGGGGTTATGGAAGATCACTAAATAATACACATTAATTTATATTCAAACTAAAGAAAATGCTCATTAAAACAGATATTAATACCTCAAAGTCATGGCTTACAGACTATATGTAGGTGGATACAAGGCTTCCCTGGTGGCTCAGATGGTAGAGAATCTGCTTGCAGTGCAGGAGAGCTAAGTTTGATCTCTGGGTTGGGAAGCTCCCATGGAGAAGGGAATGGCTACCCATTCCAGTATTTTTGCCTGGAGAATTCCATGGACAGAGGAGCCTAGTGGGCTACAGTCCACTGGGTCGTAAACAGGCAGACATGACTGAGTGACTAACACTTTCAAGTGGATACAGCTTTATGACTCTTTTTCTAATCTATATATTAATAGGCTATAAGGATTAGAGAAAGAAGAAAGAAAAGTAAAATAATACATCAGTTCAGTTCAGTCATTGAGTCGTGTCCAGCTTTTTGCAACCCCGTGGACTGCAGGATGCCAGGCATTCCTGTCCATGCGTTCCTGTCCATCACCAACTCCCAGAGATTACTCAAATCCATGTCCATTGAATTGGTGATGCCATCCAACCATCTCATCTTCTGCCATCCCCTTCTCCTCCCTCCTTCAGTCTTTCCCAGCATCAGGGTCTTTTCAAATCAGTCAGTTCTTCGCATCAGGTGGCCAAAGGATTGGAGTTTCAGCTTCAGCATCAGTCCTTCCAATAAATATTCAGGACTGATTTCCTTTAGGATTGGCTAGTTAGATCTCCTTGCAGTCCAAGGGACTCTCAAGGGTCTTCTCCAACACTACTGTTCAAAAGCATCAATTCTTCGGTGCTCAGCTTTCTTTATAGTCCAACTCTCACATCCATATATGACCACTGAAAAAACCATAGCTTTGACTAGATGGACTTTTGTTGGCTTTTGTTACTTTTTAATATGCTAAGTTGGTCATAATTTTCTTCCACGGAGCAAGCGTCTTTTAATTTCATGGCTGCAGTCACCATCTACAGTGATTTTGGAGCCCAAGGAAATAAAGTCTGTCACTGTTTCCACTGTTTCCCATCTATTTGCCATGAAGTGATGGGACCAGATGCCATGATCTTAGTTTTCTGAATGTTGAGAGTTTTAAGCCAAGTTTTCACTCTCCTCTTTCTCTTTCATCAAGAAGCTCTTTAGTTCTTTTTGCTTTCTGCCATAAGGGCGGTGTCTTCTGCGTATCTGAGGTTATTGATATTTCTCCCAACAATCTTGATTTCAGCTTGTGCTTCATCCAGTCCAGCATTTCACATGATGTACTCTGCATATAAATTAAGTGAGCAGGGCAAAAATAATATATAAAGATAATAAAAATAATGGATAGAATTTACAAAGCATCTATTATGTGCCAGACATTGTGCTAAGCAAGCTAATACTTCACGTATTTTTTTATTTAAAGCTCATTTTAATATTCTTAAATATTGGTCTATTATTTTATCCCTCATAGAGTTTTATATAATTTATGTAAGGTCCAAAATTATTAAAAGGAAAATTGAAAAAAGAAAAAAAAGGAAAATTGAGAATTGAACCTAGGTTTCTCTAATTCTTGAGCTAAGACTTTAATCACTAAATTCTTATCACATTCTCAGAGCTTTAGGTAACATCTTTGAATTCATGGTCCAGATTATTCTTGCAGCATCTCTGTCAACAAATGGGTATTCCAAAATACAAGTCCCCCATTATTTTTGTGATTACTTAGGTGGCAATTTGTTTTTGAAAAGAGGCATATAGGCAACTGTCAGAAGCAGAGTCCCTGGCTTTAGATTATTTTTCTTTTTAAAATTTTTTTCCTGATTAATATAATCATGGGAATAATTAAGCTTTAAGAGCTGAATGACTGATTGCTAGAAAGTGACGAACTGTAGTTTATTTATAAGAATACAGCTTTCATGGGAAAATGCAGTATGGTTTTTAAAACATCCCACGTTTTATATGAGACTGTAAATGATGGAGGCTGCATAGCTTAATGGTTAAGCTCACAGACACTTATCACATTGACTTGCATACGAGTCCAAGTTGCTGGAATTTGGGGATTTTTTAAAACCCCTCTATGATTGATTTCTGTAAAGTATAACCAAATTTTTAACCTACTTTTTACGGTTGCTGAGAGCATTCAGAAAACTAAATTATACAAAGTGCTGGCTCAATGCCTGGTGTATGAAAATTATTCAATAAAACTAGTTTGTAATATTTTATTTTACAAGTGACCTCAAACCTCTTATTTGTGTATATTTTAGCTATTAGGAGACAGGTTAGGTTCTTGGAAAATTTCCAGTTTCTGAGTCAGAACCCTGCAGCGATTGCCTGGGGTGTGTCTGTGTTGATAATCTCTTCCGTGTGTATCTTTCTGTCAGTCTTCGAGTCATCATAAGAATCAACTCTTCTTTCTAAAGAGCTTTAGTCCTTTTACATTACCTCTTTTAATTGTCTTAATAATTCTATGAACTCGAGATTATTATCCTCACTTTTTACAAATGAGACTAGAGATCAGAAAAGTAAACAGAAAACCATCCAACTAGTAAACAGATGAGCTATGACACAAATCCAGGTCTTCTGTACCTACACTCCAATTGAATTTTCAAACAGAAGATTTTGAGATCATACAGACCGCGCCTCAATCCACTTTATAGATCAGAATATGTAGGCTCTGATATAGGCACATGAAAGTCTAGGGTCACATGGCAAGTTAGAGGCAAGGCTGTCTCTAGACCAGGGATCCATCACACCCCCGTCATGGGCTGGCACCAGTCTATGGCCTATTAGGAATCAGATCACACAGCAGGAGGTGAGCGGTAGGTGAGCAAGCGACGCTTCATCTGTATTTACAGTCACTCCCCACTGCTCAGATTACCACCTGAGCTCAGCAAAACAAGCTCGGGTTCCCACTGATTGCACACTGTGGTGAGCTGTATAATTTTTTTCATCGTGTACCACAGTGTAATAATAATAGAAATAAAGTGCACAATAAATGTAATGTACTTGAGTCATCCCAAAATCATCATGCCTCCCAATCCATGGAAAAATCGTCTTCCCTGAAACTAGTCCCTGGTGCCAAAAAGACTGGGGACCACTGCTCTCTCTATCCAAACTCTAGAGCCCTTTCATCATTCCTAGGCTGCATGTGTCTTTGCAGTAATTTCTATGCTCTGTGGAGGAAGAACAAAAAGACGAGGCAGAAAGGTGAATGAAGGGTTGGGGGAGAGGGAGGGAAGGATAGAAAAGAACAGACTCACATAGGAAGGTTAGATGAAGAGCAGATATGGAGGGGCAGTCTGTATTGAATACCAGCTCTTTCCACTGTGGAATCCCATCTCTACCTGGCAGGAGAGACAGAAATAACCATCGTCTGTTATATATGCATGCTTGTTCCCATGCCATCACTAAAGTGAGCACGGTGATTGCAGTAGACACAGTTGACAGTAGCGATGACAGCCCCCCGTGACATCCGCACAGCCATATGGCTTCACCATCACGTGTCTAGCAGCCCTCTCACTGGAGATTTGGCGTCCCTTCCATTGGCTTGCATGGCTGGATAGCAGAGCTTGGCCGATTCGCTTCCTTAGGAAGCTGCAATAGAATTCACTCCCATAGAAGCCTTTTCTTGACATTTTGACATTCGCTCAGAGAAAGGCAAGAGGCTGGCCAAGGGCCCATTCATCAGGCCCAGCAGAATCAAACTGTATTTTCTGAGCAGCTGTCGATAGAGTGTGCATGAGATTATTATTGTTTGCCAACGCTCTATTGATCTTGGCTTCGTGAAGCTCAGAGTCTGTTTACAGCCACCGATAAAAATGAACAGCCACTTCTTGTACTGAAGGTTAACATAGTGTGTTTATTTAATTGAGTAGAAATGGCTTTGTGCTTTCCAAATGTCATTGTTAATAAATTTCCAAAGGAATCTGAGTGACTAATATGTCAGGGTTGAGGATAGGATTGTGGCTGTTGGGGTGGGGAGTTTGCTGCTGTTTGAAGTTGCTGGAGGCCAAAGAGATAAAAGGCAAGATATGGATAAGATATTGGAGTAACTTTCCTACCCTTCCCTGGTGGCTCAGAGGTTAAAGCGTCTGCCTCCAATGCAGGAGATCTGGGTTCGATCCCTGGGTCGGGAAGATCCCCTGGAGAAGGGAATGGCAACCCACTCATGGCAACCCATGGAGAATCCCATGGATGGAGGAGCCTGGTAGGCTACAGTCCACAGGGTCGCAAAGAGTCGGACACGACTGAGCGACTTCACCTCACCTCACCTTCCTACCTGGAGAAGTGCTATTAAAAAATCTTTGTTCCATATTGTGTTGTTTGGTTCCAATCATCAGCTGATAGTAAGGATTCTTCCCTAGATGGTTTATTCTTTTGCCTGCTTCTGTTTTTGTTCTTTTGAATTTGCCCCACAATGTTTAAGGTGACATGGAACGTTTTAATTGATTGTGAATTGTGCAGTTTGGCGTTTTCTGCTCTCATTTGATTATTTTTCCCCCTTCCATAAAATATTTGACAAAAATGGCAAGAACTAGG
Source organism: Oryx dammah (assembly GCF_014754425.2). Lineage (NCBI taxonomy): Eukaryota > Metazoa > Chordata > Mammalia > Artiodactyla > Bovidae > Oryx > Oryx dammah. The sequence goes on along the minus strand of NW_024070210.1, from coordinate 12,302,237 downwards.
AATTATGTCATATAGAGGCAGACACTGGCAATCCCATTGACCTGCTTTTTAAGAGATGTGTTTCCTTTGCCTAGAGGGGAAATGCAAACAACCTTTGCCAAAACAACTGGAAGGGCTGAGAAAAGTCTCAGAAAACTGTGAAAATCTGTATGGATCTCCAGGATACTAGATGAAAAGCAGAAACTCCAGCCAGCCAGTGGAATGTTTCAAAGGGAAATATCAAAATAGTTCACTGAAATTAAAAAAAAAAACTTTTCTCAGGCGGTTTGTCCTTTATATAAGATTAACCTCATTGGCAGTTTTTTTTTTTTTTAAGATTAAAAAAAGTATGTCTCTATTTGACTGTGCCGGATCTTAGTTGAGTCACATGGAATCTTTAGTTGCGGTATGCGAGCTCTTAGTTTCACGTATGGAGTCTAGTTCCCTGACCAGGGATCGAACCCAGGACCCCCGGCACAGAATCAACCTCTGGACCACAGGGAAGTCTCCAGAAATTTCTGTTTGAAGTTTCACTCTGCCCACTCTGTCTCGGTCTCCTTAGAGGAGAAACAAACAGGTAAAGCAAACCTAACTTGGTATTCTTGAAACGTACATGTGTATCATATGATTAAATAGCAACAGCAAAAACTGTTGCAGTATCAAAGCAGCCAGTCTATTCAGCGAATTTCTGAGCTCCTCCAAGGAGCCAGCCACTGTGCTGAGTGCTGGAGCTGGAAAGAAAAGTGAGATAAGGCTCTCTACTCAGGGATCCTATGCCTCTGTGTGTGTGTGTGTGTGTGTTGGTGTGATGGATGTCTGTGTAAATACTTACCAGTGTAATAAGTATTATGATAGATGTTCTTTAAAAGTATACTAAGAGTACCTGGCTCTAGTTATGGGGCATTTCTTTCACAGCTTATGATGGGAATACATCTTTGCCACTTCTCTTTTGCCTCCACATGTAACCTTGATTAAAGTCTGATTTCAAATAATCAACCCAGTTTTTGAATATTTGAGCAAGCTCCTTTAAGAGTCAGACAGAAAATGTAAAGTCATCTACCGTTTTGCAGAATTCTACTTCTAACCTTTATTTGGGTAACTCAGATTTTTTTTTTTCTCTTTTCAATATGCACACAAAATCAGCTTGGACACAAGAGTTAGAAGCTTGCTGTTCCTTTTCTCTTAGTGGCAGAAAATATGGGAAATGGGAAGTAAGCAAGACTGAGGGTTAGAATCACAAGATAGATTTTCTTAGTGTGAATTCAATACCTGAGAATCTTCTTAGTTCTGAGTTTAAAACAGATCTATAAAATGCTGTATTAAAAGAAACGCAGAGGGAATTAACAAGGAGGGGGTAATGGGAGTGGGCAGATGTGTTCTTGAAGAGAACACTTTAAATGAAGAACATTCTCTTTATCAATTAATTTTACTTTTTATAGATGGTTGGACTATTAAAGTCTTATGAGAATAGTGGGTTTTAGTGATCTCTAGGAAGATGTTCCTGGTATTAAATTAAATTAGGGCTGTGCATTGCGGAGTCCCCACCAATTGTACTCCCTCTGGCATATGTTTTAAATACTATATGCAACCTAATTAGGGGTGACATGAAATCACAGAATTTGATTCTTTTTCTCTTTTAAAGTTAGGCAAATAGAGATGAGCTCTTTTAGTGACCTGAAATGCCAGATGCTGGGTTTTGTTGTTGTTGTTGTTTGTTTACTTTTTGGAGAATTTTATTTGAGGATAGTGCTGGTCTATCCCTCATAGGTTTGATCCCTCGGTTGGTAAGACAATCTCTTTTTCTACTTAACAGTAGGGCTCCCTTGTCTGCCTCATAATATCTGACAAAGCAACAGGATGGAGTCATGACTTAGGTGTTGCCTCTGAAGTGAGATTTTTCTCTGAATCCTTTGCTCAGTGATCTTGGACAAATTATTTAGCTTTTTAAAGTATTAGTTTCCTCATCTATAAAATTTGAGTAACAGGATTTCTTCATAGAAACTATGTAAAGATAAAATAGAAACTACACAGCATAGTCCCTGGCACATAATACATTTTTATAAGTCTTTATTAGTACTAAACTGAGTAGTTCAATAGATACTACTCCAGAAATTCGTTAGTACTAAACTGAGTAGTTCAATAGATACTACTCCAGAAATTCATGGGCACGAGGTTGGTATTATAAGAGTCATGGATAAAACTCTGGGATGTATGGAGATGCACAGGCCTCTTCACAACAGGTTCTAGTCATTGACTTACAGGTTGATCAGTGCGGATCCATCATCCTCTCTTGAAGAAATAACCAGAAAATACTTACCTTACTTAGAGGGAAAGAACTGAGTGTCTTTTCCTTAAAAGAACAGATAGTTCTTCATCCAAGAACTCCAATGCCACATACAAAAAAAAAAAAGTCTTGTGCTCGGTATCCTTGGAGAGAGTTTTAAAATCTTAATATTAGAAATTAAGACTATAATGACTGGTTTGATCTCCTTGCTGTCCAAAGGACTCTCGAGAGTCTTCTCCAACACCACAGTTCAAAAGCATCAGTTCTTCAATGCTCAGCTTTCTTTATAGTCCAACTCTCACATCCATACATGACTACTGGAAAAACCATAGCTTTGACTAGATGGACCTTTGTTGGCAGAGTAATGCCTCTGCTTTTTAATGTGCTGTCTAGGTGGGTCATGGCTTTTCTTCCAAGGAGCAAGTGTCTTTTAATTTCATGGCTGCAGTCACCATCTGCCGTGATTTTGGAACCCCCAAAAATAAAGGAAGTGAGGTACCAGTTGGTAAATATTTGCTTAAGAGCAGCAGTCTTAGAAAAGAATGCCTGATTCTAGGCTTCTGATGGTAATTTGCAAATGTATACAGTCCTTTGTCAGAAAATTGGTTATAGAACTATTCTTCAGCAAAGACCTGGCCTCTATGATGTTCCATAGATTTTTCTTATGATTCTGTAGTGGGTGTTCATTAAAATTAAAAATGTATAACATAATATAGAGAGAATATTGATTGTTGGCTCTATGTTGACCCTAAATGGAACCATTTAAAATACTGTAAAAGTACAACTGGTCTACATTTAACCAGCGTCATATAACAGTAAAAATAAAAATTGTCTCCAATAACAATATGTGATAGATCCAGATTAAAACTGATATTGACAACCTAGATAAAGCAATAAAAGCCATCAAAATAAACTTGAAAAGAAATTATATATAAAATTCTATATTGGAGTTAAATCAATTTTGCACATACTGGGTGTAGGAGATCTGACTTCACAGACCTTTGTGAAACAAGATCTGAAGGTTTTAATTGTTAAGAAGGTTAAAATAAACCAGTGATGCTAAATGAAAAAAGGAAGAATGAATTTTAAAAAGCTATACAGTTTTGGTTTCTGTTAATAGACTTCTAATTGATTTCTAAATTATGTTGATTCTGCATCAGAAATGTGTCTATCTTATTCCCCCACTTAATTTATCTGCATTGATCTACTGACAGACTTCATCAACATTTACCCGTCAGTGGTTTCTTAAAAAAAAAAAAAGGGTATAGTTGCTTTACAATGTTATATTAGTTTCTGCGGTACAATGAAGTGAATCTGCTATATGTGTACACATATCCCCTCCCTCTATGGGTCTTCCTCCCACCAGCACCCCCAATCCAGCTCATCTAGGTCACCACGGAGCACCAAGCTGGGTTCCCTGTGGTACACAGCAGCTTCCCACTAGCTGTCCATTTTATACGTGGTGGAATACATATGTCCATCCCACCTTCCCAGTTAACCCACCCCCACCTGGCCCCCTGCCTCGTGTCCACATATCTGCTCTCTAGGTCTGCTCTCTATTCCTGCGCTGCAAATAGGTTCATCTGTATCATTTTTCTATGTTCCACATACAAACATTAATATTTGACATTTATTTTTCTCTTTCTGACTTACTTCACTCTGTATCACAGTATCAGGGTCCACCCATGTCTACGAATGACTGAGCCTCATTCCTTCCCATGGCTGAGCAATATTCCATTGTATACATGTACCACAACTTCTTTCTCCATTCATCTGTCAGTTGGCATTTAGGTTGCTTCCATGTCCTGACAGTGCCTTCTTAATGGTATCTGTTCTTCTCTACTCCCCACTCCAAACTGTTCTTTGCATGAAGCTGATGTTACCACTGATGAAAGAGGTCTGGTCATATCATTCCCAGGCAAGTAAGCCACCAATGGTTCTCAGTGATTACGAAATTGACTATTCCCTGAGCGACGGGACCCTTTACTATTGATACAGTTTCTAATCACTATCCACTTTATTTTTGCAGATAGCACCTACCATTTCTGAAGATATGTCTTTAACTCATTTAATCATTTTGGATCACAGTATCCTGAAATTGCATTTATATTCATATTTCTATACTTTTGCTCTGAGTCTTTTTATTTTACATATATTTTCCTATTTAATCTTTTACCAGCCACTGCCACTGATCCAGGGATTTCCCTGGTGGCTCAGATGGTAAAAAAAATCTGCCTGCCATTTAGGAGACCCAGGCTCGATCCAAATATCTTCTCTTCAGTGAAAATGTTCTCATGGCCCTTTGCCCCAGCTCTAGGAGAAACCAATGCCTGTCTCTGTGCTATGCTCATATCTTCATTACAGAATGTAAAATGCTATCTATTATGTCTCGGTTGATTAGGAGTGTCTGTGCTTAATCCCATCTTGTGTTATGGATTAGATTTCATAAATTGTTGTTGTGTTGCATTGTGTTTGTGTACTTACCCTAGTGTTAGTCATTGAGTCCTGTGCGGCTCTTTGTGACCCCGTGGGCTGGAGCTCTCCAGCCTCATCTGTCCACGGATTTCCCCAGGAAGAATACTGGAGTGGATAGTCATTCCCTTCTCCAGGGGACCTTCCCAACCCAGGGATCGAACCAGAGTCTTCTGAATTCCAGGCAGATTCTTTACCATCTGAGCCACTGGAGAACCTCCCTGCCAGTGCAGGAGACATAAGAGACTCGGGTTCAATCCCTAGGTTGGGAAGCTCCCCGAGAGTAGGAAATGGCAACCCACTCTAATATTCTTGCCTGGAGAATCTCCATGGACAGAGGAACCTGGTGGGCTGTACTGTCTCCAGGGTCACAAAGAATTGGACACAACTGGAGAAATTTAGCATGTGCTAATCCTCAGAAAATCATGGCATCTGGTCCCATCACTTCATGGGAAATAAATGGGGAAACAGTGGAAACAGTGTCAGACTTTATTTTGGGGGGCTCCAAAATCACTGCAGATGGTGACTGCAGCCATGAAATTAAAAGACACTTACTCCTTGGAAGAAAAGTTATGACCAACCTAGATAGCATATTCAAAAGCAGAGACATTACTTTGTCAACAAAGGTTCTGTCTAGTCAAGGCTATGGTTTTTCCAGTGGTCAGGTGTGGATGTGAGAGTTGGACTGTGAAGAAAGCTGAGCACTGAAGAATTGATGCTTCTGAACTATGGTGTTGCAGAAGACTCTTGAGAGCCCCTTGGACTGCAAGGAGATCCAACCAGTCCATTCTGAAGGAGATCAGCCCTGGGTGTTCATTGGAAGGAATGATGCTAAAGCTGAAACTCCTGTACTTTGGCCACCTCACATGAAGAGTTGATTCATTGGAAAAGACTCTGATGCTGGGAGGGATTGGGGGCAGGAGGAGAAGGGGACGACAGAGGGTGAGATGGCTGGATGGCATCATGGACGCGATGGATGTGAGTCTGAGTGAACTCCAGGAGTTGGTGATGGACAGGGAGGCCTGGTGTGCTGCGATTCATGGGGTCGCAAAGAGTCGGACACGACTGAGCCACTGAACAGAACTGAACTGAATCCTCAGAAAATCCCAAATCTAAAAGACTAATGTAGAAGGATATTTCATCTCTTCCACCTCACTTTCCAGTGACACACATTATTTAATAGTTCAGGTTAATATAATTAATATTCTAAAGGGTGTTGGAAGATTTGCTTGTCTGTTCTCAGAAGCAAGGTTTGCATGGTGAGATGGAAAGCTCTCTACTGTGAACTTCAAGCCCATAGATTTAAAGATCATCAGGTCCTTCTGTCACGGTTTTGAATGTCAGTCTGCTTTGTCCAGCATGTTTCTGAATCCTTCATGTTTAGCACATTTTACTGAGAGGCAGAAGCAGGCAATCCTGGTGACTGGGTTTTCAAACTATAAGATACTGAAAAGCAATTGTGAGCTGAAGTTGAGAGGATTGCCAGAAGATATGTTTCCTGAATGCCTGAATAATTCTGCTTCAGCCATTCACTTTTATCTTAATTTAGAGGCATATATTTCTTGTAACTGGTGGCTATTCCCCTGGTACCGAAGAAGGCCATCTCCACAATGCAGTGCGAGGTTACAAATTTATAGTGCAGTAAATGAAGGGGTTGCATCTGTCGTCCTTCATAATTCAGAGGAAACAAAGTCAAAGGGAAGAAATGTTGGTATTCTTTGGAATGCCAAGTGTTTAATAATTGAAACATTTTATGGAATTTACAACTTTCCTTGTAAGGAAATTTCAGATTTCTGGATTGTTTCAGTAAAGAAACTGACCATTATAGAGTTGAAAAATGAAATGTTAGTCAATCTTGTCCAACGCTTGTGGCCCCATGGACATCCACCAGGCTCCTCTGTCCATGGAATTCTCCAGGCAAGAACACTGGAGTGTGTGGCCATTTTCTCCTCCAGGGGATCTTCCCTACCTAGGAATCAAACCTGGGTCACCTGCATTGCAAGCAGATTCTTTACCAACTGAGCTATGAGGGAAGCCCTTGGAATTATTGAGGAAATTCCAACTGTCTCATCCTGACCCCAGACCTATGGAAGCAGGATCGCTGAGGATTCACGTGCAAAAATCTGCATTTTATGGTTTTTCCAGTTCATATGTATGCACCCTGGAGGATAAGTATTATCAAACATGACTCAATTCCTGGCCAGATTTGTAGTCAGTAGTACCTAGAAATGATAACATTTTTCTGCAACAAAACCAGTGGCGTATGACACTGTGAAATTCCTGGCACTGGCCATCCAGGCTTTCCATGTGTCCCACTTGGTTCTAGATTAGAAAATAAAGGATGGGATTCTGCCTGGTGGCGGCCATGAACACAGGTGCATAATGTGGAAAAATGAGACTAAGTCTATTAAAAAAAATCAAACTGAAGTCAAAGAAGTTTAATAAAAATGTAAATCCCCTTACAACTGGCTGCACGGCTTCCATCTTTTAATGAGCACCCGTCATCTGGTGACTAATGACCAGGCCTCGGGGAGTGAGCCAGGCAAGCAGAAGGGCCCGTGGCCGGAGACCCTGTTCAGCATTTCGAGATGAACGATCCATCTAACAAATAAAAAGTCATGTCAATGATGCAGGTATACTAGTATAATCTCTTCGCGAGAAACAATGTGCAAATGAGTCACCAAGCAGGAAATGGCAGAGCTTTTTGCCACTGCCTTGGGTCCAGTTTCCCAGAAACTCACTGTGAGATGGAGACTGTGTACAGAAGGTTTGTCAGGGAGCGTGCTGTGAAATAATTCCTGAATGCGAGTAGGGGAAGCAGGTGTGGGGAGACGGATAATTTGGACTGAGATGCGGGTACAAATAAAGCCTTGGCAGTCCCACAGCTGGGGCTTCCCTGGTGGCTCAGTGGGAAAGAATCCCCTGCCAGTTCAGGAGATGTGGGTTCGATCTCTGGGTCAGGAAGATCCCCTGGAGAATGGCCACCCACTGCAATATCCTTGCCTGGGAAATCCCGTGAACAGAGGAGCCTGATGGGCTACAGTCCATGGCGTCGCAAAAGAGGACTTAGCGACTAAACAAGTCCCACAGCTAACTCTGGAGTTAGGTTGGTCCTTGTCAGATGTCCCAAGTTGAGCAGAGGGAGCTGAATCTCTGCATCCTGCATCTTCATCTAGCCAACCAGTCCTTTGCAGGACTGAGGACAGTCCCCAGAGGGACTCAGCTATGAGCTCTCAGCAGCCGATTCTCCCAGCAGCTGGGGGAAGGGGTACATAGTCTTAAAGGAGGAATCCAGGAGCATACCCAGTACAACTCTGTCTGGTTCAAGGCCAAAAATGATGGAGCTCAGAGACACGGCAGGCTTCTGATCTTCCACAGTCTGCTGAATGCCCCTGACAGTCCACTGAAGTGATAATGTTAAGGAAGGAAATGATTAGACGTAATTTGCTGAGGGACCAGGCTTGCATTGGGAGCTGTCAGCAAGTAATGAAGCAAGAATGTCAATCGACAGGTGAATCAAAGTCGGGGCAGAAAGATAGGAGGAGGAAATTTGCTCCCAAAAAAGCAATTGCTTTAATTGAAGCTTGTGACGAGATAAGTGGAGAAAGTTTGCAGCAGCCCGAGATTGCTAGGAAGGGAAAAAAAACCTTTTTTTCTGTGTGGCTGGTGGATTGGGACATGACCAGTGTTTGGGACAGAATCTCACTTGAAAAGTCAAGAGATCAGGCATTAAAGCTACATTCAAGTAATCTCTTAACCTTCAAATAAAAAATTCCTTGTTTTTATATTAGCCCTATTGGTGAATATTTCTTGTTTCTCTTAATAACTGATTGAGCAGTATATAAGAGGCTGAGATACATACATACATATATATATATATATATAATTATCCTATTAAAAAGGAAGAAAGACTGTCCTTGATGATGGTAGTAGGCTGTGGATTTTTCTGCTCAATGCTCAGAATGACCTCTGACCACTACCTCTGTGTGTCCAAAGTGACCTATGACATCACTCAGAGGAGTGCTGCTTTTCTATTGCAGGCAGCTGCTCCAAAAGGGGCCTGTAACCAGGTCAAAGTATTGAGATTATAAGCACATATGGTGTGAAAGGGCTTTTATAATAGAAGGCCATTTCTGTGACTGTGTTTGACACTGATAAAAAATACTTCTTTTTGTCTTTGCTGTTTTCTTTGATAGTTCTCCTCTCTCTATCCCCCTCTCCTTTTCGTCTTTCTCTCTCTCTCGTTGGTAAAAGCCACTTTTTCTTCCTGCTCCTTGAATGCATCCCAGTCTCACTTCAGCAGTCCACAGTGACATCCTGAAAAGAGCAATAGACTTCTAGCTTTTCAGTGTGGTGGTCCAAGGATCTATGTTCTAATTATGAACACTCATGAGCTATTTGTAAATAAGTCATACTCTTCTCCTAGCTGCACATCCCAGTTTGTTTCTATTTGGGGAATGATTTCTTTTTCCTCCCCTCTTCTCCCCCATCTTATAGAGCCCCACAACTTGAATAGCCAAGATCTATTCAAGTGGTCTCCGACTCCTAAGAAAAGGCGCATATACAGTTTTCTTTGACGAGTGACATTTTAGAGCAAAGAGAATTGGAAGCCAGTATAATTTGGTTATAATGTACTCTGTTTCACAACAGTGAGGATGGCAGGTACCACTCTAACCTTTGCTGTTAAACACTGATTGGATTAAGTCCTCTCTGTTCTACTGACTAACTGCTGGAAAATGTATTCTCTGCTTCCCCTTCAGAAATGGCATCAGCCTGATCTTTTATCCACCTCCTAGGAGTTACTGTAATACCTTTTGACTAATCCCCTGATGTCTCTCTTGCACTTCTTTTGTGCATCTTACACACAGTTGCCCAACTAAACTTGCTAAGTAGCAGCCCTGATTGTGTCTCCCTCTTTGTAAAATCTCTCAGTATTTCTCCTCATCATTAAGACAGAATCTATGTTGTTTATTAGTAAAGTAGGCCAAGTCCTTGGGAATCCATCTCCAGCCGACCTGTTGGCTTTCTCTCTTACCTCTTCATCCCGCCCTCTCTCACGTCTCCACTCCGTGTCCTTTGCCTTTCTTGCTCTAACAGTTCTGAGTAGGTTATAGGTTCTTCCCATTCACTGCGGGGTTTTACACCCCAGTGCTTCCGAGCACATGGTTCTCCCGGTCTGGAACCAGCTTCTAGATGGATTGTGACACTTCAAGACCTATCTTCGTCCCAGCTTCATCACTGAATTTTCACTCTGATGAATAGCTCTCACAGAATTTCCCCAGGCTCTTTTAGGAATACTGAGCATTCACTTGTTAATTCTGAAACGTGGTTTCTAAAATAAAGCTTTATCTGAGAACCCATTAAGCCTCTAGTTTTAAACACGCAGAGACTCTCAAAATTGAATTTGCTTCACCTCTGCTGCGGTGCCTCCTCAGACAACCAACACGGACGTGGCGGCCTGATACAGCCTCGTGTTCCCACACCAACCATCTCTAGGACAAGAGGAAAGGAATGACACGGTTACCGGAAAAAATGTGTCAGAAGACTCACTTCAGAGGACAAAACTGGACTCTGAGTGGCTTCTCCTCCACTCACAGAATCCTGAAGTAGGGAGTCTCTGTAGACTTCAGGGCTGATTTGAGCACATGTGGCTTTTGTGATGGGGGAACAGTGGCAACAGTGTCAGTCTTTATTTTGGGGGGCTCCAAAATTACTGCAGATGTGATTGCAGCCATGAAATTAAAAGACACTTACTCCTTGAAAGGAAAGTTATGACCAACCTAGATAGCATATTGAAAAGCAGAGACATTACTTTGTCAACAAATGTCCATCTGGTCAAGGCTACGGTTTTTCCAGTATGGATGAGAGAGTTGGACTGTGAAGAAAGTTGAGGGCTGAAGAACTGATGCTTTTGAACTGTGGTGTTGGAGAAGACTCTTGAGAGTCCCTTGGACTGTAAGGAGATCCAACCAGTCCATCCTAAAGGAGATCAGTCCTGGGTGTTCATTGGAAGGACTGATGCTGAAGCTGAAACTCCAGTACTTTGGCCACCTTATGCAAAGAGTTGACCCATTGGAAAAGGCTCTGATGCTGGAAGGGAATGGGGGCAGGAGGAGAAGGGGACAACAGAGGATGAGATGGCTGGGATGGTATCACCGACTCGATGGACATGAGTTCTGGTGAACTCCGGGAGTTGGTGATGGACAGGGAGGCCTGGTGTGCTGCGATTCATGGGGTTGCAAAGAGTAGGACACGACTGAACGACTGAACTGAACTGGGCTTTTGTGGGCAGCCAAGGGAAAGAGGAAGTCCCTTGACCTGGAAGCTCAGAGAGCTGAGTCCTCACCCAGTCTGCCACGTGTAATCTCTGGGGTCTTGGGGAGGTCATTTGACTTTACTGAATCATACTGTTCTCGTGTGGAAAATGAGGTTTGGGATTTAATCATTTCTTGACCATGTTTAATAAATGTCTATCAGTCCCTTTGGATTTTTGTGGACCCTTCTGCTTCAATGTGCTTCTTCTGGTATTAGCCAGTATGTTTTTTTTTTTTTCCTTTTAGGAAGTGAAGTGAAGTGAAGTGAAGTCGCTCAGTCATGTCTGACTCTTTGCAACCCCATGGACTGTAGCCTACCAGGCTCCTCTGTCCATGGAATTTTCCAGGCAATAGTACTGGAGTGGATTGCCATTTCCTTCTCCAGTGATCTTCCCGACCCAGGGATCGAACCCAGGTCTCCCTCACTGTAGACAAACGCTTTACCGTCTAAGCCACCAGGGAAGTCCTTTTAGGAAGATGATTGTCCATCTATTTCTTTCCTTGGAAAGCCACTCAGTTGCACTATACATGCCAGATTTCTCTTGCAGGATGACTCTGCAGCTACCTCTGTGACTGTTTGGCTTCCTCTTTCCTGCCCTGCTTCCCCTCTTACCTTACTGGTTCCTGTGGGAGTGCATTCTTGTTTATTTTTATTTATTGGGCTGCATTGGAGAAGGAAATGGCAGCGCACTCCAATATTCTTGACTGGCGAATCCCGTGGACGGAAGAGCCTGGCAGGGTACAGTCCATGGAGTCACAGAGTCGGACACGACTTAGCACCACACACACTGGGCTGCCCTGGGTCTTGGTTGCCGCACTAGGGATCTTTCTTTGCAGCATACTCTTTAGTCACGGCGCAAGAGCTCAGTAGTTGAGGCTGCCGGACTTAGTTGCTCAGATGTACACGGGGTCTTAGTTCCCCAACCAGGGATTGAACCTACACCCCCTTTGCAAGGAGGATTTTTCTTAATCACTGGGCCACGAGGGAAGTCCCAGTGTCTCTTAGTAAGTTATTTACATATGAATCATTGTCTCAAGATATCTTTCTTCTTTGGACTCAAATTAAAATTCTGTCTATCTAGCTCCCTTTTTTGAGTTCATTAGTAAACATTTGTCTTGCGTTTGTGAGAGCCCCATTCAGGTTGAAGTAAAGAGACAAAGAATGTGCTTTACCTATTGAATTGTGCTTAATAATGATGGTTTCTGAAGCTGTCCCATTTAAAGAAATAACTAGCAAAAAGCTCTCAGTATTAATATGGATTTTCTGTCACTGATGTTTGTCTCCCTAAGAATAGTGTGGACTAGATTTTTCAAGTGAGCATTTTAAAACATCTGTTACTGTTCCTAGGAGTTTCACAACCAACCAACTAGGTAGAGCAGTAACAAGGGAGAGCTGAGTTTTCTGCCAGTAACTTCTAGTTTTTACTTCAGAAAACTATTTTTAAAATGTATTTCTAATTAAATCTCAATGGAATGTGAAATGAAAACTGGAATTTGAGCCAAGAGTACCTGAGAAAGCATTTCTGGAAAAGACTTTGTGCCAACTGTGTATGTGTAGTGAGAACCAACATGGGTAAGGTAATGAAGATGGGTGTAATTGAACCTCAAAGTGGAAGCCTGATGTTGCCCTTCACTAGTGCTCAGCTGGTCACCCCGGAAGTGCAGTTTCTTGCAATTTGATATCTATTGTAGACTAGGTCTATGCACACAATTTCTACCTTGATGTTTGGCATGAGTCGTGTTCAATATATTGAAACAAGGTATTGAAATAAATAGAATGGCATTTCCCAACTCACTATCATGCTGTTATTTTCTCTGCAAGATGCATTCCGGTTCCTTTTGTGAATCCTCAAATTTGATTCTACAAGCTGCTAAGAAATACAGCACCCTTATGCCACCCACAAACAAGAGTTTTTATACAGTATATTGTATATAGAAAGCATGTGGGCCTGGGTGTGCGCATGTACGCACGTGTGCAGGAATGGTTGAGCTGATTTTGTACCTACAAACTATGCTTATCAGCAATTATATGACCACCCTCTTCACAAATCATTAGATTATAGGTTTCGAGTAGAAATTAAATATCACTAATTGAATATACATTTAATAAAAGTTTTTTATTTATTCTTTCAAAAAACGCAAAGCCTTAAACCATCCACTTTTCTCAACAACCCTTATTCCTCCGCTAGTCTGGTACTAGCGGAGGAATAAATAAAAGTATATATCTATATATTATAGTTGCCCTGGGCATTAAAAATGGAGGATAGAGTCATTCATTTCCAAATGGCCAATTGTGGTGCCCTACAGATCTGATGAACTGCATCCCAGTGACATTGCTTCAGAACCAGACATTAAGCCTTTTTGTTTGTTTGTTTGTATTGAGCTAAGTATTACTCTCAGAAAATCAAAACCAAAAACCTATGTTTAGCTTTCTAGCATATAGTCTCTAGAGACTCTGCCAGCCAGGTATTCATTTGTATGTTTTATTTAAAGAAAAAAAAAAAAAACTCAGTAAAGAAGTTGAAAGTCTCTTTCTAAGTCAACCTTATATCTCAGAAAATTATTTTCTCATTCTATCCAGTCATGCCAGAAGTTAAAAGTTCTTTTCCTTTCTGTTTTTTCCTATTTTGTCTTACTTCTCTTAAAACAGGTTTAGATATGATAAGCCACTTAACAATATATGTGTGAATAGGTATCATTCTGTAACCAATATGCCATTGATTATACCAATATACCATATTCTTTCAAGTCTATTCTGTTCTTTATAAGCCCTCATGATGGTTCAAGAATGATATATTCCATTTTCATAAGGTATGAAAGGAAACCCATATAAATTGTACAAAGCGAGAATTGAGCACTGAAAAGTTCGCTGTTTCTTAGAGAAATGAGCTGTGCTTTTACTGCTCAAAACAGAGCTATCAAAAGTATTATTTGGGTACCAGATAGCAGAGGAATAAGGGTCGTTGAGAAAAATGGATGGTTTAAGGCTTTGCTTTTTTTGAAGTTTGCAGTGTGGTTAGCAAGATGAAATTGACACAAGGAAGCAGTTTGGTATGATAATTAATAACCTGAGGATTAAGTTTAGGCAGAATTTTTATGCAGTTCTAGGTTTGCCCCTTTTTGTATGACTTTGTGAAAGCCATTTACTTTCTATGCCTCAGTTTCCTCATCTGAAAATAGAGATGATGATATCTGCCTAATAGTGTTGTTACTGTTTTTGTAAAGATTGGATAAGAGGATATGTAAAAGGCATACCTGGCAAATATGTGTGCTTCTAAATTGCTAGGTTTTTGTTGTTGTTGTTGTTGTTTGTTTAAATCAGTATTAGTGGTACAAATGAAACGGTGATTTTCTACCATGGTGCACTTACCCATATCTACTTATATTTTTATGTTTGCAGTATTACAATAGCCCAATGATTCAAGTTGCCCCTAGATGTTTTTTTTTTAAAGCAGTGGCATTCAGATTTTATAAATCTATATAACCCCAGAATTTAACCCAATAACCAGTACACAAAAGATTCTTAATAAGCATTTATTATAGTTTAACTGTAACAAAGGGAAAATATGCTTCAAAACAAAGATCCTGATTTTAAAAATGACTGCTTTCAAAGATTTTTCTTTTCTATAAACCAGTATGATTAGTAGGAGTACTAATTATGAGTATTTACAGTAATATATTTATTGAATAAATTAGGCACCATATGGTGTGCTGGCTTAAATGGCTCTAATTCTTTATTAATAGTTATATGGGGCTCTGGAGTAATGTGTTGCTGGATCCATATGCTATCCAGGAGACAAATTTAGTGTATGGTGACCTTGCTACAGGATCAAGTAGCATAAAAGAAGTGAACTGAAGTGGAAGAAATGCTTAGGTTAACGCAACAGATCCGATAATGACCAGTGTGGCAAGGACAGTTCTGTTCCCAAAATAATCAACAGTATGATCAGAACTGAATTAATGTTGTTATGGGCTATCAGTTTCAAAATTTTCCTTGTTAGTAAAATCACCTTTTAGGTAACCTCGGTGGAGGGGGGAGGGCGTGGGGGGATGTATTGAGCAAACAGCAAAGCCCTTTTATAGAAAACCCCATACCTGAGAAGCAAAGAAAAATGGATCTCGCTGTAATAGGTTCTTGTCCTGGGCTTCTGTGTCCAGTTCCAAAAATCCTGAGGGAAATGAACAGCTGTCCAATTGAAGTGTGGAAAGGATATCCCTGGGCTACTGGGAAATCTTAGAAGGGCATCAAAGGAAACCCTATAGATGGAGACTGTGAATATTGTAGAGGGCATATGGAAATCTTCAGCTAAGTCAAAACTTGAAGTGACCTGTTAAATAGTACTTGAGATGGATGCAGTGTTTAAGGAAATGTGGCTTCCTTCTCTTCCAAATCCAGGACACATGTTTTACCAGCCCCTGTGCTATTAGTCTATTTGCTGTTATTTCTCTCATTTTCTCGCCCATACTTTCCTCTTTTCATTGTGGATGAGTGTAACCAATGTCAGGGCTGCGGCCATAGAAGGCGTGTGGTCAAGGGCATTGCAGTGAGGAAGACAGTGATTTGTAAATACTCCGTTAATTAGTTTTTCCACCAATTTAAAGAATCCCTGTATAACAACTAAGAACAAGAAAAGGGCAGCAGCAAGAATGCTAATGCTAATCAAAATAGCTATCACTTAAGGAGCACTCAGGAGGATCTAATCATTAGGCTGTTTGCTTAGATGGTCCCCTCTAATCTTCTTAACAGCCTGTACACTGGACATCATGAGCAGGGTCTTAGGAAAATGGAATAAAGGTTGCTTTAATTTGGTGACACAAAATGAAGCTAAGATTCCTTAAGCAATGTTCATGAGTTTGTGGACATGATTTATCAGAAAGAAGTGCTTCCACTAGGGCTCACGATACTACCGTGCAGGGCGCTGAATCAATCACCTGGCTATTCTGGGCTCTTCTTGACACTAAGTCTAGGGGGAAAAAATAGAGTTTTGCTGTAACCTTGATTATTCAGAGAAACTAGGGTTGTTGCAACAGAGCAGGGACAGGGCAAGGATGGCAATTGGAGAGGATACTCACCAGATGTTATAGGTAGGAAGAAATAGGGATTAAATCTTAATTAATGTTGTAATTTTATTCACAAAAATTGGGCATTTGAGATTTTCTACCCAACATCAACTGAAGGGAAAAAAAAAAAAGACACTAATGTTGGATCTACACACAAAGCCTAATTTGCTGATTTCTTTTCTTCTTCTTTTTTTGGTCCAGTTATTTCAGTGTCTTGTAAACACAGACATACCATTTTGTTTCATCACTGTATCTCTTGTTTGATCATTACAAGTGAGCAGAGGTGTCTCAGACCTTCAGCTGCTCCTTGTGATCAGTTTCTGCAGACTCGCCCTAAAAGGTCTGAATGCCTGCCCTGCACTTCCCAGTAAAGTTTAGTGCTTATGGCAATCCTCCCAGTGGGGAGAGAAGTGAGCAGGTGAAGCCAAAAGCAGCATCTGTGACTTGCCAGGCTCCTCTGGTGTTGTATGCATAATTTCCACTTCAAAGAGTTCAGAGACAGCTGGGGGATAGTCAGTTCATTGCAGCCTGGGCTTATCAACTAGTCAGTGTTAACCCTGGTACAACTGCAGTTGATGTAGAATCATTGACTGTCTCTCTTATGACACCAGAACAGTAGAGACTCTCAGATCATATGCTGTCATTCCTTCATGATGCAAATGTGTAAATTATGAAGTGCCCCTTCGTAATATTAGTTGAGCTCCTTTTATACACCAGAAGAAGGATAAAATCATGCATAGTCGGTAGCTGGAGAAGCTACCTTTTTTGTTTTTTCTATGTCCTCAGTACCTATTTTTAAATTTGATCAATAGTAGGTCTAAATATATATGTGTTGAAAAAATGACTTTTAATTGTCATTAACTGTAATTAACCAGTGTTAACCAAATGGAAGGACTGATGCTGAAGCTGAAACTCCAATCCTTTGGCCACCTGATTCGAAGAACCGACTCATTGGAAAAAGACCCTGATACTGGGAAAGATTGAAGGTGGGAGGAGAAGAGGTCGACAGAGGATGAGATGGTTGGATGGCATCCCAACATGATGGACATGAGTTTGAGCAAGCTCCAGGGGTTGGTAATGGACAGGGAGGCCTCGTGTACTGCAGTCCATGGGGTCACAGAGTGGGACACGACTGAGCAACTGAACTGAGCCAAACGGCTGACTGAATGGATGAACAGAACTTTACAGAGAAGACGATCTTATCTGCGTCTTAGGGAATGAGCAGGGACGGCAAGAGTAGCCTCAATGAGAAATCAAAGAAATTAACCAGTGTTACAGTCCAGAACTAAAACACTTGGAGTCTAGAAGTCTTTCTATTTGAATAGGCTCACTTTCCAAAGTTATAAAGCACTTTAAATTGCTTAATTAAAAAAAATATTTTCCTCATGGTATACTGATGGAGGAATCTATCAGGGCAAGAAAAATGAACCATTATCCTTAAAAAATTCCTAGCAATTTTCAATTGTCAATGTCAACTCCTTCTCATTATGAAGTAAACATTTGAGCTAACTACCCTTCACTCGTCCTAGCTCATCCTGTCTCAGACTAGGACGTTTATTCCTTAGAATGTTTCCCCATTGATCTTGGAGAAGTGAAAAAGATTAACATAAATGAAAATAGAGTGTTTTATGTGAGAGTTATTTTGTTAACCCCATTATCCAGCTGTCAGGATACCAGGACGAGAAGGAAAGAGGAGGAGGAGATGGAAGGAGTTGTTCACATGGGGTTGTGTTGAGAGCAACCTCAGGTCCTTGAGATGGAGAGATGGAAATGAATCCTGTGTTACTGGAGCATGCAAATGCTGTGAAATAGTGGAAGCTGAATCAATATACTGCATTTACATACAGCAGGGAAAAGGAAGAAAAGGATTTTCAGAGTTTATTCATCCAACTCCTCTGAAAAATACCTGTGTGAACCACTTGGTGAACTGAGAGTGTCAATTCCTTTGGGTTTGACTGTTTGCTGTCACACCTTGGGAGACAGTGTTGCCCTAAAGTTGAGTTCAGTTCAGTCACTAAGTCGTGTCTGACTCTTTGCGACCCCATGGACTGCAGCACGCCAGGCCTCCCTGTCCATCACCAGCTCCCAGAGTCTGCTCAAATTCATTTCCATTGAGTCGGTGATGCCATCGAACCATCTCATCCTCTGTCATCCCCTTCTCCTTCCACCTTCAGTCTTTCCCAGGATCAGGGCCTTTTCCAGTGAGTTAGTTCTTTGTATCAGGTGGCCAAAGTATTGGAGCTTCAGCTTCAGCATCAGTCCTTCCAATGAATATTCAGGACTGATTTCCTTTAGGATGGACTGGGTTGCCCTAAAGAGTCCTATCCAAAAAGAAATGTCTCTCCTTTTCCTTTTGAGTGACTCACTATTGGCACTCCATTGGGTGAAGAATAAACTGATAAAAACTTCTGTTACAGGAGCCACAGACTAACAATGGCCATTCCACTGCTTTGGACTTGCGGTGTACCTCCCTTTGGATAAGTTCAATGTGACTTTGTGTATTTATTTTATTTTTATTTAACACTACACACATTTAATTCCTTTTCACTTTGAAGGAACATAAACGTGCAGTTAACCAAAAAAACTGAGCCATCTCTTTCTATTTGTTGATTACCATATTTTTTTATTGAAGGATAATTGCTTTACAATATTGTTTTGGTTTCTGCCATACATCAACATCAATCAGCCAGAGATATACGTATGTCCCCTCCCTCCCAAACGCCCTTCCCATCTCCCTCCCAGACCGTCCTACCAGGTATCTCAGAGCACTGGGTTAAGCTCCCTGTATCCCACTGCAGATTTCCATTCGCTATTTTATGTATGAATTTGTGTATATTAATGAATTATTCTAGTAACATATAACACAAAGTAGAGAGAAGTCACTATCACTTTTTCCATTTAAAAAATGGATCAAATAAAGATTTACATATGATGGGGATTGTGAAAATAAGCATGACATTATGTGTTCTGGATTTAATGGAAGTAGCATGGATAAATGGCAGTGATTAAGGACTCTGATGCTGGGAGGGATTGGGGGCAGGAGGAGAAGGGGACGACAGAGGATGAGATGGCTGGATGGCATCACGGACTCGATGGACGTGAGTCTGAGTGAACTCTGGGAGTTGGTGATGGACAGGGAGGCCTGGCGTGCTGTGATTCATGGGATCGCAAAGAATCAGACACGACTGAGCGACTGAACTGAACTGAAGTGATACTTTAATAGGATTTTTTTTTTAATTACCATCTTATTTTTTAAGAATAGATTCTTTTTTAAAAAAGATTTTATTTTTTTGATGTTGACCATTTTTTAAGTCTTTATTGAATCTGTAACAATACTGTTTCTGTTTTATGTTTCTGGGTTTTTGGTCTCGAGGCATGAGGGATCTTTTTTAACTCCCATATCATGAATCAAACTCACACCACCTATATTGGAAGGAGAAGTCTTAGCCACTGGACCACCAGGAAAGTCCCAGGTTTTCTTGAAAATGTACTCATTTGTTGAGTTGTTACCTTTTGCTGTAAGGTCAAAAAAGTGTCTCTCAAGAGGCTACCCTTGACTTGAAAGAGAAGGAGCCACCCAATGCAGATCTGGGGAAAGAGGAGAAAGCACATGAAGAGGCCTTCAAAGCCATGATGCCATTTGCCTTTTGGAAGGAAAACTAGAATAAACCCCAGTGTCTGGGATATGTAAAGGGGAATATGATCCCAGGTGAAGTAGGAGAAGATGGCAAAAGCCAGATTATGGAGGGTCTTTGGAACCATTTTAAGAGTTTGATTTTATTCTAAGGCAATTGGAATCTATATAAGAATTTTAATGATAGAGTCTGCTCATGAAATTGCTCATGACTCTTTGCAACCGACTCTTTGTGACCCCACAGACTATACGGTCCATGGAATTCTCCAGGCCAGGATACTGGAGTGGGTAGCCATTCCCTTCTCTAGGGGATCTTCCCATTCCAGGGATCAAACCCAGGTCTCTCACGTTGCAGGCAGATTCTTTACTAGCTGAGCCACAAGAGGTAGAGACTGAAGGCCAATGCCCGACGGTGAATAATCCTACTGATGTCCCTATTATTAGGAACTAGAAATCTTAAAGCTCTAATTGTTGATTCAGCATTATTAAAGAAAGTTTACTATGTGCTTTGAAATGTTCTAGAGTTTTAGCAAGAAAAGACAAGTTTCTGCCTTTTTTGAGCTTTGGGAGAGACAGACAAGGACCATGAATAAAATACAAGGGTTTTATATGATGAAAGATAGGGAGGAATAGTAGGAATTTTGCTGGGTTGGAGACCTCTGGGGCTCCTTCAGTAACTATGAGTTTTTCTTGTTATTGTTGATGTGAATATATGTGTGTATGTGTGTGTGTGTATTTTTTTTTTTTTTTTAGCCCCTGATGGGTCAAAAATGTCTTCCTTATTTTACCTGTTTTTATTTCCATCCGTGGCATTTATCCTGTTATCTTTCTATGTAGTACACAGCTTTTTTTTTTTTAATTTATTTGGCTGTGTTGTACCTTAGTTGCAACATACAAACTCTTAGTTGTAGCATGTGGGATCTAAGTTCCTGACCAGCAGTCAAACCCAGGCCCCCTACCTTGAGAGCACAGGATCTTGGCCACTGGTCTACCAGGGAAGTCCCCACATGCATTTTTTGAAAGCCTTGTTCCAAAAAAACTTTTTATCTCCTCAAACAGTAATTAATTTATGCTTATGCTTTCTTTTCTAGAGACTCTCATTTTCCAAATCTTCCACATTTGTTCTATTTATCCTTCCTTGTCATTATTTTTGCTCCTTTTCTTTAACCATGTAAATACAGAAACTTATTCTGGAAAGAGAGTAGTGACTCTGATAGATTTCAGGCAGACTGTGGCAGAGGGATTATTTTGTAGTTCTTGCAAGGCACCCACTCATCTTCCCTCCTTCCTTCTCTTCCTATTTCTTTCTTCTTTTCTTCCCTTCTCCCTCCTTTCTCCCCTCCTTTCTTCTCTTCCTTCCTTCCTTTTCCTGCCCTTCTCTTCCCTTGACTTCTTTTCCTTTTCTTTCCTCATTCCAAAATACTAAGTAAATATTTTTCTCTACCTTTCTCTAATTTAAAATACTCTATAAGGCAACATCTTCATAGTGAATTCTTTTCCTGTCAAGAAACAATAAGGCAATATCAAGATCTTTCTGAAGATTCTTTTCAACAAAGATGTCTTAGCCCTGGCTTTCCCTACCTGTGAAGTCTAACCCTAGGTCTTATCTGTTGCATCAGGATTAAGTTCCACTGGGAGAGACAATCTTAGCCATTGTGGAAAATTAATAGTGAGGAAATGGTTTTGCTTGTCCACCAGAGCGCAGAAGAAACGTTTTTAGCCTGCCTCCTTCCCACCACTTCTGGGATTCGTTGTAAGAAGAAAGGAGTTGTGTTTGTCTATTTCAGTGATTGAAGGAATATTTTTAAATGGATGATTTTTGTTAGTAGGATTTTCCTAGAAGATGGACTCTAGACCAAAAATATCCTTGAGAATATAGCCCTGAAGGATATTTCTGCCAAATGTGTTAAAGTATTCTCAGGGAAAATTTTTCCTAGTTCCCAAAATGGCTACTGATTTTCTCAGTGAAGAGGTAGCAGCAATTTTGCTGCAAAGGAAGATGACTTTTTTTTTTTTTAATGAAGAAGAAGATGGTGATTAATTTAGATGAATGTATTTGTTCTCCCAGAGTCCAGCATTTCTGTTTAAATAGATTTTTTTCCTTTCTTAGATAGTTCCCTTTTATAACCACCTGGAAAGGACCTACAGGCATTCTGAAAAGTGACTATTCAGCCACTGCTGACACATATCTGGGGGTGAAATTTGTATGATATTTTTGCAGTATCCATTTGGGATAGCTCAAGAAAATGCTTATACTCATTATAACCTGGGATCTTGAACCCAGGTATTTTCACCATCATTCTTGGTTTGATTTTCCAAAGGACCATGGTCCTTTTTCTATATGGCATCCTACAGATTCGAAGATAGCCACCCTGTCCAGCTCCCAAAGGTTTACTATCCTGAGATCATTTAGTTGTTCTTTATACGACAGCACTTTGAAATCTTCTCTTTCATACTTGGTTACTTTCCTTTTAAGTCTGATTTTCAATTTGTTGTTGTTTTTGTTGTTGTTCAATTGCTAAGTCATGTCCAACTCTTTCCGACTTCATGAACTGCAGGCACCAGGCTTCCCTGTCCTTCAATGTCTCCTGGAGTCTGCTCAAACTTATGTCCATTGAGTCAGGGATATTATCCAACTCTCTTATCCTCACTGACTGTTACCCACCAGGTCCATGGACTTCTCCAGGCAAGATTACTGGAGTGGGTAGCCATTCCCTTCTCCAGGAGATCTTCCTGATGCAGGGATCGAACCCAGGTCCCCTGCATTACAGACAGATTATTTATCCATCTGAGCCATCAGAAAGCCCCTGATTTTCAATATCCTACTTAAAATATTATCAACAGAGCTACTTGGAAAGCTGTACAGTCTTCTTAGAGTAGTATCAGATAAGATTGTCTCTCACAGGAGATACTTCCTGTGATTCGGTTCAGTTCAGTTGCTCAGTCATGTCTGACTCTTTGTGACCCCATGAACCACAACACTCCAGGCCTCCCTGTTCATCAGCAACTCCCAGAGCCTACCCAGATTCATGTCCATTGAGTCAGTGATGCCATCCAACCATCTCATCCTGCCCTCAATCTTTCCCAGCATCAGGGTCTTTTCCAGTGAGTCAGCTCTTCACATCAGGTGGCCAAAGTATTGGAATTTCAGCTTCAGTACAAGTTCTTCCAATGTACACCCAGGACTGATCTACTTTAGGAGGGACTGGCTGGATCTCCTTGCAGTCCAAGGGACTCTCAAGAGTCTTCTCCAACACCACATTTCAAAAGCATCAATTCTTTGGTGCTCAGCTTTCTTTATGGTCCAACTCTCACATCCTTACATGACTACTGGAAAAACCATAGCTTTGACTAGATGGACCTTTGTTGGCAAAGTAATGTCTCTGCTTTTGAATATGCTATTATGTTGGTCATAACTTTCCTTCCAAGGAGTAAACATCTTTTAATTTCATGGCTGCAATCACCATCTGCAGTGATTTTGGAGCCCCCCAAAATAAAGTCTGTCACTGTTTCCACTGTTTCCCCATCTATTTGCCATGAAACTTCCTGTGAGACCCTCTACAATTTGGTCTCTATTTCTCCAAATGCATTTTTCTCTCACTGTGTCCCTCATGTCTCCATTCCAGCCATACTAGTTCCCTGGCTGCATGTTGAGCAAATCCAACACATTTCTAATTTTATCCCTTGTCCTTGTTCCCCGTCTTGAACCTTCTTTCCTTTATAGGCATATGGTGACACTTTTCTTGTTCTCAGGCCCCTATTGCCTCTACCTCAGAGGGACCTGCTCTGTCCATCTCTTTTAAAATAGGCACCATCCCAAGCCTATCCTCTTGTCATGCTTTGTTAGTGCTTAGAACTCCCATACATTATATTAGAGATCTATTTGTGTGTGTGTGTTTACTTGCCATCATTATAAGCAAAGCATCTCTACTAAGGCAAGTATATTCACTGTTAATTTTCCCAGCACTCAGAAAGGTACCTAACATATAATAGGAGCTTAATAAATATTGGTGAGTGTATCAACTAGTTTGCTATTTACATGTAGATTACTTTTGGGCAGAAAATATAGACTGAGATTTTTATTACATATTTAACAGTGCATATAGCCACAGGCTAAAGAATTACCTGACTCACGGGTCAACCGAAACAGCATTTGAGCTTTTACATGTTAAAGAGTTGCATATGTGTGTGTTGGTGTGTGAATACACACACATGTTCTTAATGCACACACATATATATGCACGTGTGTGTGTGTGTGTGTATAGCCAAAAAGGTGAGCATGTGATTTGAAGACCTGGAGCCAAGCCCTCTAAATTTTAGAATGTGAAAAAATAACAGAAGTGCACAAAGGAATGAAAGTGAGCCTAACCAGTCTGCTCAGTGCACATGAATTTCCAACGATACAGTTGTTCTCGAACAATTGCAGTCAGTATATCAAAATAAGCGCTTTATTGAGTAGGGTAAAAGGAGTTGCTAGCGAGACTGTAAATTCTCTCTCAGAACAAATGATAACTGAGCCCAGGAGCCCTTTTGTCCTGGGGGAGGGGGCATAAATTCCCTGGAAGTATCTGTCGCGGGGAATCGCTCTGTATTCATCATGTCCGCCTCCTGCATCATTCATGAATGTCATAAGAGCCTAAAGAATTGGTACTTCATAGTGAAGATGATTAAATAGCCATTATATGTGTCTTTCCTGCTGCATCGTGCTTTGAAAGAGATCCCACTGAGATTGTAGCATACCCCTGCCAGGCCCTCTCATTTCTTGCCTCTCAAGGTCTCTGATGTTGGGTTGAAGGAGCTTCTTGCGTTGTCAGCGTTACACCTGTTGAGACTGAACTGTGGACTAGTTCATCCCTTATAAAAGAGATCTTAGGACTGGCAAAGATGCCATCAAGGTCCAAGTGGATCCTTTTCCAGGGAGCAGAGAAACTCTGGTTTGAGCTTAGCTTCTTCAGTGATTGAGCTCTAACGCTTTCAGATATTTTCACATCTCTTCGCTTGCCTTCACTTTCTTGTGGACTAAGAATAATGAACCAGAAAAGGGATCCTTTATACAAGGTTTGTTATTTTATGTATTCAAAACTGAGGTTTCAGATCACTGTGTACCCCGTGAAGCATATGCATGTAGAGTAAATGCTAATACAACGTAGTATATGTGACCTTACATCTGTCTTCTCTATGCACTCATTTCTAGTCACATACACATATACACATAGGTCGTGTAGACACATATACACATAGGTTGCGTATACACATATAGGTCACATATACACATCATCTAGTCGCATGTACACATAGGTGACAAATCAGCTTTCTCTCTTTCTCTCAAGCACACACATGTTAATCCTGCTCCATAGTGATTCTCACTATTCAAACAGTATCTTATACAATGGAGTATAAATTAAAGTTGATCAATAAGCACATTTTTCTTAAGTACCTACTTTAGAGACAGCAGAAAGACGTTAAGAAGGGCCCTGGACTGGAATCAGAAGAGGGGAGGGTTTTTTTTTGTTTGTTTTGTTTTTTTGATTGGAGTAAAATTGCTTTACACTTTTGTATTAATTTCTGCTTCACAACAAAGTGAATGAGCTCTATGTAGACATATATCCCCTCCACTGTGTGCCTCTCTGCGACTACCACCCCACCCTGCTCATATAGGTCATCACAGAGCACTAAACTGAGTTCCCTGAGCTTTATAGCAGGTTCCCACTAGCTGTGTATTCTACACATGGTCAGGGTATATACATCGATGCTAACCTCTTGATGCATCCCACCCTCCCCTTCCCCCAGTGTGTCCACACATCTATCCCAGGAGAAAGGAGTTCTAATTTGGCACTGCCACTCATCAGTTCAGTTCAGTCGCTCAGTCGTGTCTGACTCTTTGCGACCCCATGAACTGCAGCACGCCAGGCCTCCCTGTCCATCACCAACTCCCAGAGTTCACCCAAACCCATGTCCACTGAGTCGGTGATGCCATCCAGCCATCTCATCTTCTGTCGTCCCCTTCTCCTCCTGCCCTCAATCTTTCCCAGAATCAGGGTCTTTTCAAATGAGTCAGCTCTTCACATCAGGCCAAAGTGTTGGAGTTTCTGCTTCAACATCAGTGCTTCCAATGAACAGCCAGGACTGATTTCCTTTAGGATGGACTGGTTGGATCTCCTTGCAGTCCAAGGGACTCTCAAGAGTCTTCTCCAACACCACATTTCAAAAACATCACTTCTTCTGCGCTCAGCTTTCTTTATAGTCCAACTCTCACATCCATACATGACCACTGGAAAAACCATAGCCTCGACTAGAGAGCGCTTAGACCAATTCTATAACGTCTTTGGGCCTCGGTATTTGCATCTGTAAGTCAAGACATCAACTGGTACCTTTCAAATTCCCCTTCCACTGTTACACCACGTGATTTTATGTACCCAGCCTGGGACTCAGCCATCATGAGGACACCAAGAAGCACATGACATCACCACTGCCTGCAAGGAACTCATCATCTGATCATGTCTGTGCACATCTCTGACCCCAGCTGGGCAACAAACTCTGACATCACATGGGTGCTAGCTCACTATTGCCATCTTTGACTGTGGAATAAGAATCGTTCAGAAAATAGTAGTATGATCTCTGACTGGGACATCCACATAGTAAACCCAAAGTGTCTTTGCCTGTTGTCTGTGAGCTTCTCCCCAGAGTTTATGACTTTTAAGAAGAAAGTTCACTTTAAAGTAAAACTTTGGACACATATAGGGATGGAATTGAATGGGTTAATTAGGCAAATTGGATCATCACTGGTTGTGACCAGTCAGAGGACCCCCTTCAAAGAAAGTGTTTTCCCATCTTGCTTAAGAAATCATACCAGTCCTTCCTCTAGGTCAGGAATTGCTTCAATGAAGGTAGACCCTTTGAGCTTTTAATTTGTTCACGGAAAGGAGCCTCTTCACTCCTCGTTATCCAGGCTTCCTCTGGAAGTGGGAGGGCTGATTGAAATGCCAGCCTTGGCACTTTACATTCTGCTGCTCCAGCCATGTGAGTCCGATTCGTTCTTGCTGCTGGTTTAAGAGAGATTAAAAGAAGCAAAGCTGTTCTCTGAGTTTCTTGATCTGTACCATGGCAGCTAAAGTCAGAGGAAATGGGGACAATGAGGAAGTGAATAAATCCTCGAGAGTGATGTGCATGTGATCTCTGGGCAGCAGACCCAGTGTTCACATGGAGGCTGCAAATACTAGGTCATTGCTTTGGAGAATCTTCCAGTGCCCAATAAAACCTACCACCTATGTGACACAACGTGAGGCAAAGGCTGAGGCTGAAAGATAAGGACAGACAGGATATATGGCTGAATAAAGAACTTTCAATTTCCTTTACTTAGTAGATGGGCAAATATCACATCATTCAAAAAAATACCCACACTGAAAAAAAAAAAAAATCTTAGTGCACACGAGCAATGCCACATCTTTTCATATGATTGACTTAATCAGGAGGCTTGATCTAACAGGGAGAAGCACTGTATTAATTTAAATATGGCAGGTGCTATCTAAGTTTATTACAAGAGCTAAAGACCAATTATCTTGTATTTTTCCATAAAATTGCATTTTCTAAAAAGAGGTGGAATGTCTGACTATATCCATCATAACAAATCTTCAAGCTTTGATGGAAGTGACTGCTGTTTATTTGCAGAATGTCATATCTGCACTGTTGAATCAATGCTAAAGTTATCATATTAGAACTAAGAAGAGGGCCTGGGAAATTAGTTTCTACAGACTTGGTGCCTGGCTTTGTGAATAAAAGCGTAAGGCCAGAACAGGTGTGGAAGGTGCTTCACTCCAGGGCATGATGACTAAAGGGCAACATTTTTAAGTAGGAATAGTGAAGCCACCTCCCATGAGATCCAAAGCAAAGAATAAATGCAAACATTGTTTTTATCATGAGAACCTGGGGAATAGGCACACTTCCAAAGAATGGGGAGATGTTAAAGAGAGACTTAAAGGGAGAAAATGCTTAAAATGTATTTAATTTGGTAGGAAAGATGAGAGCCATTGAATAGTTGCAAAGGGCAGTTGTCTTGCTAAAAGTGATGAATGGAGAAAAACAGAAGTCTAAGTTGAGGCTTTGAAGAGGGTAAAGTATATTAAAGGTTAGGAGCTTATATACTTGGAGAAGCAGAGCCAATTATTATATCAAATTATGTGGTCCCCCCCTGCCCAGTTACACCAACAGATAAATTAAAAACCTAAGAGCTCAACAGGAAAGGAATGCTAAGTTACATCCCATCACCTCCTGGAATATTATGCAACCATTTAACTGAAAAGCATAGTAATATAGACAGCAGTTCACATATTATAATAGAAAAAAAGATGCAAATTATGTAAACACTATGATTACAACTGTATGCAAACTATGTTTTCTTATAGATGGAAACCAGAGAGAAAGGCAAATAGTCATATGTTCAAGGTGGTGGTTTAAAGGTGGTTTAGTGGCTAAGTCGTGAATGACTCTTGTGACCCCATGGACTATAGCCCAACAGGCTCCTCTGTCCATGGGATTCTCCAGGCAAGAATATTGGAGTGGGCTGCTATTTCCTTCTCCAGGGAATCTTCCCAACCCAGGAATTGAACCAGGGTCTCCTGTATTTCAGGCAGATCTTTACTGACTGAACTATAAGGGAAGTCCATGTTCAGTGGTATCCTTTATCAAATCAATTTGCATAATCTTTCAGGCCTTCCAAATGCCAAATAATATGCACTTCAGTGCAGTTCAGTTGCTTATTCGTGTCTGACTCTTTGCGACCCCATGAATCACAGCACACCAGGCCTCCCTGTCCATCACCAGCTCCCGAAGTTTACCCAAACTCACGTCCATTGAGTCCGTGATGCCATCCAGCCATCTCATCCTCTGTTGTCCCCTTCTCCTCCTGCCCCCAATCCCTCCCAGCATCAGGGTCTTTTCCAATGAGTTAGCTCTTCGCATCAGGTGGCCGAAGTATTGGCGTTTCAGCTTCAGTATCAGTCCTTCCAATGAACACCCAGAACTGATCTCCTTTAGGATGGACTGGTTGGATCTCCTTGCAGTCCAAGGGACTCTCAAGAGTCTTCTCCAACACCACAGTTCAAAAGCATCAATTCTTCAGCGCTCAGCTTTCTTCACAGTCCAACTCTCACATCCTTACATGACCACTGGAAAACCCATAGCCTTGACTAGATGGAACCTTTGTTGGCAAAGTAATGTCTCTACTTTTGAATATACTATCTGGGTTGGTCATAACTTTTATTCCAAAGAGTAAGTGTCTTTTAATTTCATGGCTGCAGTCACCATCTGCAGTGATTTTGGAGCCCAAAAAAAAAGTCTGACACTATTTCCCCATATGTACTTAGGAGATTGTTAAGCAGTGTCTGGGTGCATTTTCATTGAGTTAGACAAGGCTGTGGTCCTAGTATGATTAGATTTACTAGTTTTCTGTGAGTATGATTTCAGTGTGTCTGCCCTCTGATGCCCTCTTGCAACACCTACCATCTTTCTTGGGTTTCTCTTACCTTGGGTGTGGGGTATCTCTTCACAGCTGCTCCAGCAAAGCGCAGCTGCTGCTCCTTACCTTGGATGACAGGTATCTCCTCACCACCACCCTTTCTGACCTTCAACGTGGGATGGCTCCTCTAGGCCCTCCTGCGCCCACGCAGCCACCACTCCTTGGATGTGGGGTTTCTCCTCCTGGCCTCCGTCCCTGGCCTCGGGCACCACCCCTGGCCTCGGACGCAGGGTGGCTCCTCTCGGCCGCCGCCCCGACCTCAGACGTGGGGTAGCTCCCCTCGGCTGCCCAAGCCATGCCTGTGGGGCAACCCAAGATGGGCAGGTCATGGTGGAGAGATCTGACAGAATGTGGTCCACTGGAGAACGGAATGGCAAACCACTTCCGTATTCTTGCCTTGAGAACACCATGAACAGTATGAAAGGCAAAATGATAGGATACTGAAAGAGGAACTCCGCAGGTCAGTAGGTGCCCAATATGCTACTGGAGATCAGTGGAGAAATAACTCTAGAAAGAATGAAGAGATGGAGCCAAAGCAAGAACAATACCCAGTTGTGTATGTGACTGGTGATAGAAGCAAGGTCCGATGCTGTAAATAGCGATATTGCATAGGAACCTGGAATATCAGGTCCATGAATCAAGGCAAATTGGAAGTGGTCAAACAAGAGATGGCAAGAGTGAACATCGACATTCTAGGAATCAGTGAACTAAATGGACTGGAATGGGTGAATTTAACTCAGATGACCATTATATCTACTACTGCAGGCAGGAATCCCTCAGAAGAAATGGAGTAGCCATCATGGTCAACAAAAGAGTCCAAAATGCAGTACTTGGATGCAATCTCAAAAATGACAGAATGATCTCTGTTCATCTCCAAGGCAAACCATTCAATATCACAGTTATCCAAGTCTATGCCCCATCCAGTAATGCTGAAGAAGCTGAGGTTGAACGGTTCTATGAAGACCTACAAGACCTTTTAGAACTAACACCTAAAAAAGATGTCCTTTTCATGATAGGGGACTGGAATGCAAAAGTAAGAAGTCAAGAAACACCTGCAGTAACAGGCAAATTTGGCCTTGGGATGCAGAATGAAGCAGGGCAAAGACTAATAGAGTTTTGCCAAGAAAATGCCCTACTCATAGCAAACACCCTCTTCCAACAACACAAGAGAAGACACTACACATGGACCTCACCAGATGGTCAACACCGAAATCAGACTGATTATATTCTTTGCAGCCAAAGATGGAGAAGCTCTATAGAGTCAGCAAAAACAAGACCAGGAGCTGACTGTCACTCAGATCATGAACTCCTTATCACCAAATTCAGATTTAAATTGAAGAAAACAGGGAAAACCGCCAGACCATTCAGGTATGACCTCAATCAAATCCCTTATGATTATACAGTGGAAGTGAGAAATAGATTTAAGGGCCTAGATCTGATAGATAGAGTACCTGATGAACTATGGAATGAGGTTCATGACATTCTACAGGAGACAGGGATCAAGACCATCCCCATGGAAAAGAAATGCAAAAAAGCAAAATGACTGTCTGAGGATGCCTTACAAATAGCTGTGAAAAGAAGAGAGGTGAAAAGCAAAGGAGAAAAGGAAAGATATAAGCATCTGAATGCAGAGTTCCAAAGAATAGCAAGAAGAGATAAGAAAGCCTTCTTCAGCGATCAATGCAAAGAAATAGAGGAAAACAACAGAATGGGAAAGACTAGAGATGTCTTCAAGAAATTAGAGATACCAAGGGAACATGTCATGCAAAGATGGGCTCGATAAAGGACAGAAATGGTCTGGACCTAACAGAAGCAGAAGATATTAAGAAGAGGTGGCAAGAATACACAGAAGAACTATACAAAAAAGATCTTCACGACCTGGATAATCACAATGGTGTGATCACTCATCTAGAGCCAGACATCCTGGAATGTGAAGTCAAGTGGGCCTTAGAAAGCATCACTACGAACAAAGCTAGTGGAGGTGATGGCATTCCAGTTGAGCTATTTCAAATCCTGAAAGATGATGCTGTCAAAGTGCTGCACTCAATATGCCAGCACATTTGGAAAACTCAGCAGTGGCCACAGGACTGGAAATGGTCAGTTTTCATTCCAATCCCAAAGAAAGGCAATGCCAAAGAATGCTCAAACTACCGCACAATTGCACTCATCTCACATGCTAGTAAAGGAATGCTCAAAATTCTCCACGCCAGGCTTCAGCAATACGTGAACTGTGAACTTCCTGATGTTCAAGCTGGTTTTAGAAAAGGCAGAGGAACCAGAGATCAAATTGCCAACATCCGCTGGATCATGGAAAAAGCAAGAGAGTTCCAGAAAAACATCCATTTCTGCTTTATTGACTATTGCAAAGCCTTTGACTGTGTGGATCACAATAAACTGTGGAAAATTCTGAAAGAGATGGGAATACCAGACCACCTGACCTGCCTCTTGAGAAATCTGTATGCAGGTCAGGAAGCAACAGTTAGAACTGGACATGGAACAACAGACTGGTTCCAAATAGGAAAAGGAGTGTGTCAAGGCTGTATATTGTCACCCTGCTCATTTAACTTCTATGCAGAGTACATCATGAGAAACACTGGACTGGAAGAAACACAAGCTGGAATCAAGATTGCTGGGAGAAATATCAATAACTTCAGATATGCAGATGACACCACCCTCATGGCAGAAAGTGAAGAGGAGCTAAAAAGCCTCTTGATGAAAGTGAAAGGGGAGAGTGAAAAAGTTGGCTTAAAGCTCAACATTCCGAAAACGAAGATCATGGCATCCGGTCCCATCACTTCATGGGAAATAGATGGGGAAACAGTGGAAACAGTGTCAGACTTTATTTTTTGGGGCTCCAAAATCACTGCAGTTGGTGACTGCAGCCATGAAATTAAAAGACGCTTACTCCTTGGAAGAAGAGTTATGATCAACCTAGATAGCATATTCAAAAGGAGAGACATTACTTTGCCGACTAAGGTCCGTCTAGTCAAGGCTATGGTTTTTCCTGTGGTCATGTATGGATGTGAGAGTTGGACTGTGAAGAAGGCTGAGTGCTGAAGAATTGATGCTTTTGAACTGTGGTGTTGGAGAAGACTCTTGAGAGTCCCTTGGACTGCAAGGAGATCAAACCAGTCCATTCTGAGGAGATCAGCCCTGGGATTTCTTTGGAAGGAATGATGCTAAGGCTGAAACTCCAGTACTTTGGCCACGTCATGCGAAGAGTTGACTCATTGGAAAAGACTTTGATGCTGGGAGGGATTGGGGGCAGAAGGAGAAGGGGACGACAGAGGATGAGATGGCTGGATGGCATCACTGAGTCAATGGGCGTGAGTCTGAGTGAACTGTAGGAGTTGGTGATGGACAGAGAGGCCTGGCGTGCTGCGATTCATGGGGTCACAGAGTCACACATGACTGAGCGACTGAACTGAACTGAACTGGGTGCATTTTATGACACAATAGGATTGTCTCAGTTGGGGCTTAAAATTAAGGCACTGATCCTTTATCGTAGTGGAGTTCCAACAGAACCATTAAACCAATACGAAAGACTCAGTCACCCCCAAATTAAGCTTACCACTTTCATGCACTAAAATTATGCTTCCTTTTTTTTTTTTTCCCCGATAATTTCATGTGCCAAAATTTGAAAACTCTGAATCAGCCTCCATGCCTTCCTTTCTTCTTCCTCCAGTGCCACGTGGCTCACCAGGTCCTTTGTTCTTCGTGTCTGCAGTGCGCCCTCTCACTTCTCCCCCATGAGTCTCTGCGTCCTGCATGTGGTGGTGCCTCCTAGATCCTCGTGCACACGCTTTTGTCTCTTTCCATCTTCCACGCGGCAGCCTGTTGTTTTCCACAGTCACAGACTAGATCATGCTTCCCCACTGACCAAAACAGTCACTTCAGACTTTCTAAACACTACAATTTTTAGAGATTAAAGAAATTTAATTAAAGAAAATTAAAGCTCTAAAAACTTTTTTTTTTTTAATTCTGTGTTGGAGTGACTTTAACATATTTACTAAGTAATAGTGTTTCAGAAAATGAAAACCAAATGTTTGGTGGAAAGTACTTTATTGTAGGTATAATGCTTGAAGTATTTCTGTTACTAAAAAAGAGAAAACTAAGGTAAACACCTTAGTCGACAAGCTAGTATCTCATTAGGCTAAAATATTTACCTTGGGCGTATCTGTTTTTTGTTTTGTTTCAGATTCCACGTATTAGTGAGATCATCAAGTTGTACACCTGAAATTAATATAATATTATATGTCAACTCAATAAAACTGGAAAAAATACTATCAAATAACAGTAAAATGAGAAGAATGAGTCTTGGGCTGCAGAACTGTTTATCTGATTTTAAATGGGGGAAAGGTCATTCTACTTGGAGGCCACAAGTAAAACTGTGGAAGAGCACAGTGTAGTTTGGAAACAGAAAGAGGACCATCTCTTTGGTGGGGGATATGGGCTGAAGAGCTGAGGACGGCAGAGATAGGTCTGGAAAACAAGCTAGTAAGAGCAGAGGGAATCGCTCTTCAAGCCCTTTGCCCATATTTTAACTGGGCTGTGTGTTGTTGAGTTGTAGGAATGCTTTATACATTTTGGATATTGATCCCATATCAGATATATGTTTTGCAAATATTTACTCCCATTTTGTAGGTTACCTTTTCAATCTGTTGATAGTGTCCTTTAACATTTAAAATTTTGAAGTCCAACTTACCTATTTTTTTCTTTTGTTGCCTGTACTTTTGGCGTTCTACCCAAAAACTCCTTTCTAAATTCAAGGTTATGGGTTTTTTCCTTAGTGTTTTATTGTAGGAATTTTAGAGTTTTAGCTCTTACTGTTAGGTCTTTGATTCGATTTGAATTAACTTTTGTTTATGGTATAAAGTAAACACCCACTTCTTTTTTTGCATTTGGATATTTAGTTTTCCCAGCATCATTTAATGAAAAGATTGTCATTTCTCTTTGAGTGATCTTTGTACCCTTGTCAAAAATCGTTTAATCATCTGTGCAAGGGAGGCAAGCTATTGATATTTATGTATTTATTTGTGTTGGATAAACTTATCAATTGATCTCATAATTTTTAAGTTTTTAGAAGCATTATTTTTGTTGTTCAGTCAGTCATGTCTGATTCTCTGTGACCCCATGGATTGCAGCACACCAGGCTTCCTTGTCTTTCACCATCTCCCGGAGTTTACTCAGACTCATGCCCATTGAGTTGGTGATGCCATCCAACCATATCATCCTCTGTCATCCCCTTCTCCTCCTGCTTTCAGTCTTTCCCAGCATCAGGGTCTTCACTGAGTCAGCTCTTTGCATCAGGTGGCCAAAGTATTGGAGTTTCAGCTTCAGCATCAGTCCTTCCAATGAATATTCAGGGTTGATTTCCTTAAGAATTGACTGGTTCAATATCTTCTAAGCATTATTTGGAATATATTAAATCATATCTTTTAAAAATTATTACATTCTTTCCCAATATTTTACAACTTTATTTAGTGAGGACTTATACATTTTTGTTGTGATAATAAACATCACTATCTTCCTGATTTTAATGGAGAAAACTATATAATTTTTTACAGTCTGTTTTTGATCAGTTTCAGTTCAGTTGCTCAGTCATGTCCAACTCTTTGCAGCCCCATGGATTGTAGCACACCAGGCTTCCCTGTCGATCACAAACTCTCAGAGCCTACTCAAACTCATGTTCATCACGTCAGTGATGCCAAACAACCAGCTCATCCTGTCATCCCCTACTACTCCTGCCTTCAGTCTTTCTCAGTTTCAGGGTTTTTTCCAATGAGGCAGTTCTTTGCATCAGGTGGCCAAAGTATTGGAGTTTCAGCGATCATCTCTATAATATTTAGAACACCTTTTGCAATCCCTATTTTAGTTAGAATTTTTGAAGAAATGACTCCTGAAGTTTTTCAAGCCTTTTTGAAAATCAGGGATAAAATTATAATTCTACTTTAATAGGATGACATAATGAATTTTGCTGATAGATATCTTTTGTTGAAGTACATTATTTCTCATATTCTTTGAATGGTATATTATTCTTAATTCACCACTGAAGTTTATTCAGAAAAAATTTTAATCAATATTCATAAGTGAAATTAGTCTAAAATGTTTTGTTCTGTTTTTATGCTGTATATTTAGCAGATGTCAATATTAAAATTTTGTTATGTTTGTAAATTGATTGAGGGAGATATTTAACTTTGCTTGTGATCTGGTATCATTTAAGTAATTTGGGGATTAGCTTTTTTTTGAAAGTTAGATAAAACTTATCTATAAAACCATCCAGACCTTCACCTTTTAAATAGTAGGACTTGAATCACGTTTCCAAAGGTTTCTGTGGTCATTTAGTGTACTGAGTGTTTCTAATTTTTCTTAGAAATCTTTGGCAAGTTATTTTTCCTAGAAATGATTAATTTCCTCTGGTTTTAAAGTCTTTCTTTAAAGTTGTTCAAAATAGTCTTTTGTATTTTTAACATTTTCTAGAGCTGTGATTATATTCCCTTTGTAATTTATGCTATTTTATCTTTTTCTCTTTGAGTTTTTCTTGTTTCTAGTGTTTCAGGGGCTTCTATACTTTCTTTGACATTTTAAAGTGCAAGCTTTGGGCTTTTTAACTGTTATTTTTAAAATACATTGGGCAAATTTCAACTTTTATTAATCATCACACCTGAGCTATTAGTTTTATTTGGTTTTGTAATAGTGCCTTAAGTTAAAAGTTCAATTAATTTCTGTTCATTTCCTTATTATTATCTAAGACATTTTCTTCTGAGTAAAGCTTTATTGTAGCTTATAGGACTTGATATAAAGCAGTCCCTTTTATTGGAGAAGGCAATGGCACCCCACTCCAGAACTCTTGCCTGGAAAATCCCATGGACGGAGGAGCCTGGTAGGCTGCAGTTCATGGGGTCGCTAAGAGTCAGACACGACTGAGCGACTTCACTTTCATGCATTGGAGAAGGAAATGGCAACCCACTCCAGTGTTCCTGCCTGGAGAATCCCTGGGACAGGGGAACCTGGTGGGCTGGCGTCTATGGGGTCACAGAGTCGGACATGACTGAAGCGACTTAGCAGCAGCAGCAGTCTCTTTTATTAATATTCTAATATTCTATTCATTGGAGTTTTTGAGTTATACAACCTAATTATGGAAATCATTAAAGATTTCTTTGTCAACAAGAATATGATCAGTTTTACAAGTGTTCCAACTTAAAATGTATGTGAGTTACTGAATGGGCTCCTTTGATAGGTGATATTTAGAATCCTTGGTAATGTATCAGCTTCTCATCTTGACCATTCTTTGCCAATTCATTTATAAGTCTTTTATTGTGCCCCTACATGTTCCTGGCACTGAGATAGTTACCAAAAGTTCTTTACTATCCAGGACTTTTCTAGTTGTAAAAGAAGCAAAATTTGAACTGTGGTTTGTGGTTCAGTTGCTAAGTCCTATTTGACTCTTTTCGACCCCAAAGGCTGTAACCTGCCAGGCTCCTCTGTCCATGGGATTTCCCAGACAAGAATACTGGAGTGGGTTGCCATTTCCTTCTCCAAGGGATATTCCCAACCCAGGTATCAAACCCGGGTCTTCTACATTACAGGAGGTCTACTGCATTGCAGGCAGATTCTTTACCAACTGAGCCACCAAGTTTGAACTCGCTTAGACTCAAGAAGCTAGCAGCTGAGAGTTTCATATAAGAAACACCAAGGCACAGCTTCACAAATATGGACCATCAAAATCAAGTGCTCAAACAATACGACTTTCTTTCTTTGTCTAATTCCCGACTCAACGGTTGCCTTCACTTTTTGAGCCAGTGTTTCTTTTCTCACAACCTCTTTCCCATTGTTGGAAATGTGGCCGTGGCAGCTGTGTGCTTCTTATGGCATAACTTCATCATCAAGGAGGGACTGAAGGGTGCTTCTCTGGATCCAGGTTCCAAAAAAAAAAATGCAGTGATAGACTCTGATTGGTCTAACTCGTGTTAATTTACCATACCGTAGCTAATCAGCTGTATCTAAAAGGCAGAACCTGTTAAGGGCTTGACACTTACCATTCAAATCATATGACTGGTATGGGAGCAAATAGTTATGTCCATGTGAAAGGGCTTAATTTTTAAGATGAATGAGGAAGATGTGCTAGGCATAAAGAAAAATGAAAGTCTCCTACAGGTACAATAATGTTGGTGAATCCCTTCACTTTTAGATGGTTACCATAAGTGGGCAGGGATGGTATTATCACTTTCTTAATCACTGGGCAACTAGGCACAATCTTAAGTGATCATGATAGATACATGATCTTAAGTGATTGTGATAGATATAGAGAAGGGATTTTAATAACTGAAATTTCTTTCTTTTGCCTAACTCTGACATCAGTTCTGTGATTGAGATATATCTCATGGACACTTGAGTCATTACTTTTAAAAACATTAGCCAACTTTTTTGAGAAAACAATGTTTTATGAATTAGAACTATAAATACCCCGAAGTCATCTGTGTATAGTCCCTGACCCCTTGAAAGTAGGAAGTACATAATCAAGAATTTAAATCAAAGCACTGGAAACAAACAATCACTCTTCATCTGTATTTCTTTCTCACAGAATATTCAGTACCTAGAATCCCTTGGCTGTTCTTATTAGAGAACATTCAAAGCTGTGGAATAAAAGAAGGAAAAGGAGGCAGATACATGCACTCCGAACTCCCCTTTTATTCTAACTACATCCCATGAGATGTCATCAGAAGGAATGAGTTTCCAAAAAACTGCTATGGAAAAGGCTGATGAGTTATTATAAAATGATCATTTTTATTTTTCTTTTCATTCATTTATATTTTGCCTAAGGACAAATGTATATAAAATCTTTGTACTTAGTGCTCTGTAAAATAGAATGATAACATTGCTATTGTTAGATATGTTACTTTGCTTTTCTAGGGTGTTTTCTTGTTAAATCTAAGAAGTATTTCCATATATATAAGTATACATATGAAATATAGGTACTAAAAACAGTTTTCAGTGTAATTTAGGAATTGAAGGGTAACGTAAAGCAGTATGACTAAAAGTGGGTGTGATTTTCCTATCAGAGCCTGCCAAAAATTCACCAAAGAAAAATCATTCAAATGTCTTCACAGTTAGATTTCTTTTATAAATTGGAAGCTATTCCATCATAGGGGATGTTGTGAACCCTAATTGATGAGTATTTATAAAATATTTCTACACTGAGATGAAATGACAAAAAGCTGAGATGGATTCATGGGCAGATGCATGAATGACAGTGTGAAGATATGAAAGTATAGATGAGCCAAGTT
This sequence comes from Oryx dammah, assembly GCF_014754425.2. Taxonomy (NCBI): domain Eukaryota; kingdom Metazoa; phylum Chordata; class Mammalia; order Artiodactyla; family Bovidae; genus Oryx; species Oryx dammah. The sequence continues at coordinate 12,263,692 of NW_024070210.1, read as the reverse complement.
TTATTGATTAACTGAGCATCATTTATTTCCTGAGCATTCAGTGTTGATAGAAAGAAAAATTAAACAACCCTGTCCTTCAGGACCTCATGGTACAGAGGAGTCTGGATTTTCTTTTTGTTTTACAATAAAACAATATTTATTTTCTTAAACCTAAATGCTGTGCAATTTCCTACTACTTATTTTGTTTTGCTATATGAGATACTAGCTTGGTTATAAAGTTAAATTAAGTTGGCTGTAGTTAATTTCTGAAATAAGGCTCATTATAGAGTCCACCCTTCATAATTTAGAGTTTTATGAGCATGGTATGTAATTAATCAGGAGTAGGTTACTGTCTGACCTTTTTATATACTTGATAGAGAACAACTTCATATTACCATTGTTATGTAACTCAGAGAAAATGATCAGAACAGTCAGCCCTCTACTGCCATTTCCATTGTGTGGGAATTGAGTTTCTGTCTTGCTTACTGTGTATTTTTTTGCTACATGTTAGCAAACATTGTCTTTCTTCTCTCTCTCATTATCTCTATCCCCATGCAGTTACATAGGTAAATTTAAGGGAGATATATTCGTTGTTAGATAGATCTGGATTAAATTCCTGATTTCTTTAGATTTGGGGAAAGTTTTTTTTAACCTCATTCTTTATATAGCATTTCTCATCTTTAAAACTGGAATAGTGACCCTTAGGGGCTGAATTATGTCCCCTCAAAAGTTATATATTTAAGTCATACCCCCTCCCCCCCATCATAACCCCTCAGAATTTAACTGTAATTGGAGATAGAGTCTCTAAAGAGGTAATTAAGTGAAAATGAGGTCATTAGGGTGGGCTCTAATCCGACTTCCCTGGTGACTCAGATGGTAAAGCGTCTGTCTATCCCTGGGTTCGATCCCTGGGTCAGGAAGATTCCCTGGAGAAGGAAATGGCACCCCACTCCAGTACCCTTGCCTAGAAAATCCCATGGACAGAGGAGCCTGGTGTCCACGGGGTCGCAAAGAGTCGGACACGACTGAGCAACTTCACTCACTCCACTAATCCGATATAGCCAGTATCCTTATAAGAAGAAGAAAGTAGGACGCCTGAGTAGAGAGAGCAGAGCGCGTGAAGACACAGTGAGGGCCAGGGCCACTCCCATTGTCACGCAGGCCCTAACAAACCAATACAGCAACGGTTCCTAAAGTGAAAAGTATAGGAATCCGAAATAGTGTACTGTATACTATAATGCGTGATAAATGACTCATCCCTACAGTGAGTATAATTATTAATGTTAGGATTAACATGAGTATCATAAATAGCATTGTAAAGCACTACCAAGGGTCTGTGAAAGAAAGAATTACCCCAAAGAAAGAACAATGAGCTTATGGAAATATTTTTAAGCAAAAGGAAATTTAAGTGCATCCCTGGAAGCTTTAGTTTTAGATCAATTTCAACGTATAGAGCAGTGTATACTTTATCTCTAATTGAGGGATATGCTCTGAAACGTTGCCCCTGTGTTTTCTAGCTCCATGCCCGTTGGTTTTGCTCATTCTTTAAGAAAGAGAAATTAACTCATATGGAGAGGGCCCTTACGTGGCCCAGCGTTCAGAAATGGGGCTTGGATCTCCCTGATGATATACTTGACTCAGGCGGTATTGTCAGTTTCTCAGCTGAGCAGTAAATCGAATCATTTCTTTGTCAAAGATGAAGTATGTTCTTTAAAACAGATGAAATTTCTCTCTTAATGTTCAGTCCCTTCAGGTTTGCTTTATTTAAGGTGACTTCCTTGTCGATTTAGGTGTTTATTTCAAAAATTTCAGAGTACACAAAATAGAAATAATAAAGCATCTATGAAATAAATACATTGCAGGGCTATTTCTAAAATCTATATTCCTTACCTTGTATTCCCTTGTGGCTCCTTCTGTAATGCTGAGATTTTGTTTTTCATACTTTTTTTTCATCTGTTATTTACCCTCCCCTTCTCCTCTTGGAGCTCTTGGCCTCCAGGAATTTCTCTACAGAAGTTACATCCCCTGGGTGAGGAAGATGGCCTGTGGAGGGAGACGAGGGCAGAATCAAGATAGGGAGGATCTGGCTCTGTCTCAGTTCCAACATGTGATGCCACATCAAGTCATTTAATCTCTTTGAGCCTTTGTTTACCCTTCTATTAAAGCAGTAATAAAAATATTTACTGTTAGCACTTCAGTGGGTACTGGAGAAAGAGACATCAAATAAGAAACTCCCAAAGAAAGCAATTTGAATACCATTTGAAGTTATGGAATTATAAGGCCCTATTATTATGAACACCCCCCAAAACAGCCAGGAGTGTACATAAGGGGAACCGTGGAACAAACTAAATATGTAAAAGAAACTGAGAAACTTTGCTTTGCCCGTCATCAGTCATTATGAGATCCTTGAGTCTTCATTGCCTCGAAGAGATATTTGTCATTTTCAATGCCTTTCCATTTTAGTTTTATTATCTGTGGGATAATTGATATGAATTAAAGGTAATTTTAACTTAATAGCAATAACAACATCTACTGGCATAATATATTTTGTGTCACTGATAGCCTATTTTCAAAAGGATTTACCAGTTCACAATAAAGAATACAAATGGGAATAAGGTTGATGAAAGAGTAATAAAATAGAAATAAGGAATAGGAACCTGATATAATAAAGGTAGACATACCTCAGTGCCATTCTATTTTAAACTGAGTTCTCAGGCAGCATTCAAAGAGTCCCCGGCAAGGAAACTGACATCTAGTTTCTTATCCTAGCTTACCCACCAGGTGGTTTCCATGCTAAGAATTATATTATCGTTTAATTTATTATTCTACCTGCTTCACTTTTCCACAAGTAAATTATCTTGTTCTCTTTTTAATTTTAATTTATGATGATTGAAACATAGTTGATTTACAATGTTGCCTTAATTTCAGGTATACAGCAAAGTGACGCGGTTACATAGATATGTATATGCTCATGCTTGGTTGCTTCAGTCATGTCTAACTCTTTGCGACCCTATGAACTATAGCCCTCAGGCTCCTCTGTCCATGGAATTTACCCAGGCAAGAACACTGCAGTGGGTTGCCATGCCCTTCTTCAAGGGATCTTCCCAATCCAGGGATCAACCCAAGTCTCCTGCATTGCAGGCGGATTCTTTACCGTTGAGCCACTGGGGAAACCCCATATATGTGAGTGTGTGTGTACTTTTTCAAATTCTTTTCCCATATAAGTTATTATTAAATATAGAGCATAGTTCCTGGTAAGTTCTCTTTAAATGCAACTCTCTCAGGTCTCCCTTTGGAGATGCTTCCAAACTTGTTCCATTTTAACACCAATTGAAAATTATTTCAGAACAGTGAATTCATTGTTTTTAAACATAAAATATAACTGATATAATATATAAATGCTTTTCTGGAGTCCCTGTATCTTTAATTATTTGATGGGGAAAGAAAATAAATTCCAGATAGTCTATTGTATTTTCTAACTAAAACCTGCCTTCTTTGTATACACACCTACATGCAAATGTATACACACGTGTGTAGTGGTTTAGTCACTAAGTTGGGTCCGGCTCTTGTGACCCCATGGGCTGTAGCCCACCAGGCTCCTCTGCCCATAGGACTTTCTAGGTATGTATATATTATTATTTCTAGCGTTAATCTTAAATTGGACCTTGATCCTATTCCTATTGGTAATCCCCTAAATGAGTAATATGCTGTATGGATATGGAGCTGCCAAAATCACCATCATCTCCATCCCAATAAAGAGCTAGCCAGTTATGAAAACTATGAGCCAGACCCATTGTGGGTACTTTTCCGAGAAGTTGTGGGTTAAGTAACATGTAATGCTTGTTGACTATTTGAAGAGGTAGTGTATGTACCTAATCATGGCTAATGGTCACAGAATGGAGATTTCATTACTTAAACAATGTGTTGGTTGGAACTCAGTAAAGCAACTCAGCTGCTTGCCAGCTTGCAAATTCTTCAATGTTAAATGGCCAAAATGCTACCACAGCATTTTTCCCCCCTCAGTTGAATTAATCACTTTTGTTAGCAAGCAGAGAATTTACATGGTCCTGATTATTGATGACTGTAGCATGATCTTAGCAAATTACTGAGCACAGTGAGAAACCAGCAATCAGAAATGCTAGACTCCTTCTAGGGGGTGGAAGGCGTGTGATGTGGAATGCATGGCTTAGAAGTGAAAATCTTTAATGGATTAAGGAGGCTTCTTATGGTTCCTGGGATGGTCCCCAAAAGTTTTTGTAATGTGATCTGTAATCCACATTTAAAAATAACAAAATGAACTTTTTAATTTGAAAATGTAAAACAAAATAATTCTGTTTCCCCTGGGACACTAAGGTATTTTATATGAAAATGACCAGAGAGCATCTATTTGTCTTAAAAACCATGCAAGATAACAAAGCTAACTAAAGAAGAAAAAATGATAATAATAACAGATTACCAGAGTAGAGGGTTGTAACTATTAATTAACTTCCTTTAAAGCCAGCATCAGACCATGGGAGCATCCAGGGTCTTTAGTCACCCTTACGAGCAAATTCAGTACAAGAATACATTTTAATATTTATTTCTACATAGTAAAATAAGCCATATGTTAAGGATCAGTGGCTCAGTGGTAAAGAATCTGCCTGCCAATGCATGAGACACAGGAGACATGGGTTTGATCCCTGGGTTGGGAAGGTCTCCTGGAGGAGAAAATGTCAGCCCACTCCAGTATTCTTGACAGAAAAATCCTATGGACCAAGGAGCCTCAGTCAGTCAGTTGAGTCGCTCAGTTGTGTCCAACTCTTTGCGACCCCATGGACTGCAGCACACCAGGCTTCCCTGTCCATCATCAACTCCTGGAGCTTGCTCAAACTCATGTCCATCGAGTCAGTGATGCCATCCAACCATCTCAACCTCCATCATCCCCTTCTCCTCCTGCCTTCAATCTTTCCCAGCATCAGGGTCTTTTCAAATGAGTCAGTTCTTCACATCAGGTGGCCAAAGTATCATAGCTTCAGCTTCAACATCAGTATTCCCAATGAATATTCAGGGTTGATTTCCTTTAGGATTGAATGGTTTGATCTCCTTGCAGTCCAAAGGACTATCAAGAGTCTTCTCCAACACCACAGTTCAAAAGCATCAATTCTTTGGTACTCAACGTTCTTTATGGTCCAGCTCTCATATCCATAGACTTCCCTGGTGGCTCAGATGGTAAAGCGTCTGCCTACAATGTGGGAGACACGGGTTTGGTCCCTGGGTCGGGAAGATCCTCTGGAGAAGGCAATGGCACCCCACTCCAGTACTCTTGCCTGGAAAATCCCATGGATGGAGGAGCCTGGTAGGCTACAGTCTATGGGGTCGCAAAGAGTTGGACACGACTGAGCAACTTCACTTTCACTTCACTTTCTCACATCCATACATGACTACTGAAAAAACCATAGCTTTGACTACATGGACCTTTGTTGGCAAAGTAATGTCTCTGCTTTTTAATAGGCTCTCTAGGTTGGTCATAGCTTTCCTTCCAAGGAGCAAGGATCTTTTAATTTCATGGCTGCAGACACCATTTGCAGTGATTTTGGAGCCCAAGAAAATAAAGTCTGTCACCGTTTCCATTGTTTCTCCATCTATTTGCCTTGAAGTGATGGGACTGTATGCCATGATCTAGTGTTTTGAATGTTGAGTTTTAAGCCAGCTTTTTCACTCTCCTCTTTGACTTTCATCAAGAGACTCTTTAGTTCCTCTTTGCTTTCTACCATAAGGATGGTGTCATCTCCATATCTGAGGTTATTGATATTTATGGACTGGATGGATATTTATGGGCAGTTCATAGGGTCACGGAGAGCTGGACACAACTGAGCACGCACGCATGCACCCAAGGACTTTGTACCTTTTATGCCCATTTCACCTATAAAGTTAGAATTATCTAACATAGTGACATCCTAAATTCAGAACAACAGAAGCAATAAAAATAACTGAAATAATACATTATATCTACTTAACCTAATATTGTCATCATATATCATTCTTTATTTTAAAAATGTAGTCATGGTGACCTTTCAGCCACAATATATAAGAAGTTGTGTTTTTATCTTTTAAAATACTCTTCCTCTTTGTATTCTATATATTGAGAAGTACTGAACAGGACAGTACTTGAAAATATAAGCAGTGTAGAAAGTTTCTAAAGTTATATGTATAGTCAGAAAGCCAGACTAACCTTGGAAAAAATGTTAGATTTGTGTACTATGGCTTTTTCTTCTTTTTTTTTTTTCTGCTTCATTCTAATGAGAAGATGTGATAAAAATGAAGTGCAGTCAACTTTATATTCTTGGTATAGTATAGAATGATACTAAACTATGATTGGTATATGGTAAAGCCAGGATTTGGGAAGTGGGAGGGTCCAAGTGGAGACTTAAAGAGGGTGTCAATTATTTAAGTCTGATCTTTGGGTCTATACTTCCAAACAATGTTAATCAATGAACTATTCCATAGGACTATTTTTGTGAACATCCAGCTAATGAATTTGAAAAATCTTTTGTAGACTGTAAAGTACCATGTATATGTTGCTGCTGTTATCAGTTTTTTACTTCTTTTTATAGTGACAAAATTATTTCCTGATAGACTATGCATTTATTCCTATAGCAGAATCCACTATATATTTAGGACCGAATAGGGTAAGATTTCATAAATGGCCACAATAATGTCACAGGCTAATTTGCATTTTTGGTGATTCTATACAATAATTACTGAGTAACCTTCAGTTTTCCAAATAAAGAATAATGGGAATGGTGGTGATATTTGTAATCATCTACAGAAAGAAAATGATTTAAGTGTTTCACAGATGGAGAGATATTAAGGGTAAATCATTATATCCACATTTCTAATTTTAAGAAGCTTTGAGGGTATTTGTGGATGATAAGGAGCAAACATTGTTGTGCATGTAGGATTAAACATAAACTTTCCATACCACAATCCTCAAATCTCCAGATGAATGTGGAGGGCTTTTTCAGACCCCTATCCCCTAAAAATTGAGAAATTCATAAAAGGAAAATAATGTTATGCTACATGTAATACACAAACTGAGCATACTGGAGCAACTAGAATAGTGACCTTTCAAAGAGGACAAATTAAATTCTATATGCCTCAGCATACAATGTGGCTTAAAGCTTTAGAAAAGGATAAGACATGACATATACTCCTAATTCTAGCCTCATAGCAGCTTACTCTGTTATTTCTGAACAGGCTGCATAACTCATTTCTTCTTCAAACAACATAATTCAACCCAATATTCTCTGTAAACTAAATGTAGACCCATGCTGGGGAATTTTAGAAAATTCGAGAGATATAGGAATGCTTGTCTCATGTTGCTTTAAAACAGTTTCAAGGATTGGACTATGATCAGTTGGGAAACACACAAGAAACTCTGGTGCCAAATGGCCTCTGAACTTTGAGATGAATGGCATATGGAATTACTCACTATGGGTAACATACATATAGCCGTGAAAACTACAATGATATAGCTGTTTTGGCTACCAAGTCTGCATACTTTTTCCCAAATTCAGATTTTAAAACTTGTTTTTAAAAGTAGACCTTTGAAATGTATGAGATGTAAGTGTTTTCCTTATTTTTCTTCCTCTTTTTTCCTAAATATTTTTAAATTAATATATTCTTACTGACCCTTGGGTTTATAAATTATAAAAGCTAAAACACAAGTAAATTTAAAAACACCATTGAATCCACTAGTCATAGTGAATGCTGCTTGTTATGATCAAAATTCATTCAACTGAATTTTTTTTTCTATGTCTTCTGTATCTTCTTTTTGAAATTTAGTTTGGAAAGGAGTCAGAAACATCTGGTTTACTGGTATTTTGTCACACCTAGCAGGAAAAATAATAGAGTTAATTTTTTAAAGCCCTCTGCAATTAATGTTTATCACCTTTTACATAGCAACATAAGAGTGAAATAGACAAATGCGTTGAGTCAGGTAACTCGGTTTTCTCAGGCTTTCTTTTCTGAGAGGGTGGCTGAAGGTTCCTTTCTTGTGCTGTCCTGGCTGAGAAGCAAGATGAAATAGTTGTTTGTCCCAAGGTAGCAGAGCTCTCAGACATGGCGTGCTATCCGTCCTCTGCCCTCGTTCAGCAGGACCTGGAGACGCGAGGACCGTCTCTCGCTAGCATCTGCTTTGTGATTAACTCATTTCGCCCGCCTCTTTAATTTGGGGTGACGGCGTCTTCTGAGCCCCTGCATCGCATCCTTCTTGGTCTCCGGATCTGGGCACGTGAAGGCCGTCGTGCTGCACGGCTCCCTGTGCAGAGTGTCCGCAGGGTAACTGTAGCTGGCGAGGAGCCCTGCAGGGTCCTCACGCTCCTCTCTCCTTGCTTTCGCAGCTGGTGCCACGTACATCTTCGGGAAGAGCGGAGGCCTCATCCTCTACACCTGGCCGGCCAACGACAGGCCCAGCACACGCTCCGACCGCCTGGCCGTGGGCTTCAGCACAACTGTGAAGGACGGCATTCTGGTGCGCATCGACAGCGCCCCGGGCCTCGGCGACTTCCTCCAGCTTCACATCGTGAGTACCGGGCTGGGCCCGGATTCTCTTGTCTTCCTGCTGGTCTGAGTGAGTGAGCCAAATAACTGCCGTGGAACATTCTAGGCTGGCGCGACACCGGAGCACGCATTTATATCCTTGCCTCCATGTGCTGGAGCCACACTTAAGGGGTGCTTTCTGTTAAGCCTCATTTTACCCCCTTGGATGTGAACCGTGATGCCCAGAGGGTGCTTCGGGAATAGAAAATATAAAACTCATCCTGTCCAGACTCCCTCCCCTACTGTGTGGCTTGGCCGTGAGACGTTTAGCAGACCACTTAGGTGTAAATTGGAGAAGGAAACGGCAACCCAATGCAATCCTCTTGCCTGAAAAATTCCGTGGATGAAGGAGCCTGGTGGGCCACAGTCCACGGGGTCGCAAAGGGTCGAACATGATTGAGCGACTTCGCTTCCACATAGGTGTAAATAAAAGACTGACCAGGTACGGCTCATCTTAACCTGGTGTGAGTGGCAAGGCCATCGTGACTGTCAGTGACCTCCTACGTTTGGCCGTTAGCCAAGGTTTTCTCCAGGGAAGAGGTCCCCAGCCTCCACGCCAGGGACTGGTACATCCCGTCAGATCAGCAGCAGTGTTAGATCAGAAATAAAGTGCACAACGAATGTAGTGCCTTTGAATCACCCTGAAACCACCCCCACCCCACTCCATGGAGAAACTGTCTTCCATAAAACTGGTCCCTGGTGCCAAAAAGGTGAAGGGCCAAATAGAATATTTGGGGCTTTTCGGGTCATGCAGTCTCTGACGTAGCTACTCAACTCTGCCATTGTTACTGTGAAAGCAGCCACAGCCAATCCATCATTAAAGAAATGTGTGTGATTATATTGCAATAAAAATATATTTATAAAAACAGACTGCAGGCTGTGCTTGGGCAACCTCTGCCCAAGCCCGCAGGCTTTCTTGTAGAGATGTGAAGAACAAATGTTAAAAAATGAGGCCACAGTGTGTGGGGCAAACAGAAGCAACGCAATGGCCAGGAGTTGCTGTATGCGTGTGTAGTATATATCCGACGTTTTGCTTGTATATGTAAACCCAATAAGACTGCACCCTCACTCACTGCAGATCATTAAGAACACAGTGCAATTCAAAGAAATTAAAATGATTTGGAGGGAAAAATTACTTCGTTATGAGGATAGAAAATATTTTTATAGCAACAATTAACCCATTTTATCACCTGTGAGTCTGCAGTTAGGAAAGTAGGCTAGAGAAGGATATGATTCTCATCCATAAGTACCCAAAGTGCAGCCACCAAGAGCAAAGAGAAGAATTGCTCTCATTAGTTAGCAATGACAAGGCTAGAAAGAATGGATTTAATTTGGAGCAATAAGAATTCAGTTTAAATAGCAGGGGGGATAAAGCAGTTAAGAAGAAAAGGCAACTGGGGATTATCACCAACCTCCAAAAAGGAGGAAAAGGGACGTTTCTCGGTAATCTTTGAATGTGAGTTTTGCTAACGTGCGCATGTACTGAGGCACGTGGGGTGAGATTTCATTGCTGGGCCCTGGGGTGGTGGTGGCCGGCTGGAACCATACAGCAAGCTCAGCCCGGGAAACAGTGCCCCTCCCCAGCACCTGCTCTTTCAGCAGGCCTTGGAAAGAGAAGCAGCTGGAAGGAAAAGGCTTGAGCTGGAAGCCTGTCTGATCTCAGGGTGAGCCAGAACAAGCCAAGACTCTGCTCAGAAAGGCAGAGAAGCACTGGTTAGAAACAATCAGCTTCAAAATGCAGAAGAGGGGTCTTGAAGAGAACCGTGAACCTTTAACACTTCCTCAGATGCTTCAGGGACCATATGGTACTCTGAGCCTGAGCTCGAGCCTTTTAAAAAGCCACGCCAAGGAGCACAGAGAAAACACAGCCATAGTTAGTACAGTTTATCTTTATTTGGCCTCTAAGAACCACCATAATTTACAAAACTGTGAGATTTATGCTGCATATAACTTAATGACTATTTCATGGCAGCTATAACTGGGCTATTATTACCAGTTCACTTGCATTTTCACAGTGATTTATCTTCTTTTTTTTATTCAGTGTGACTTACTAAGAAAAATATGATTTGGCACAGCCATGAGCATCCTTTTAGAGTCCAATAATGTGCTACCGGTTTATCAATTTCTTCCCATTTGTGTTTTGTAAAGCAGTTCCACTTTAAGGAGAAACATCTTCTTATTTTCTGGTAGTTTACTTGGAATTGGCAGCATTTTCATAAAACAGATATGAGGATCCTGGGAACTTCTAGGGAGAACCAAAGCATTCCATTTTGAGTCTTTTTTAAAAGGAAACATACAAGAAATTTTACATCAGAATGTGTAGAGCTCTCTTGGGCATTGTGAACTTATTCCCATGATGTTCTCGTTGCTTAAACATTCTGGGAAATTCCAACAGATTCTCCTTCAGAACTTGGGTTAGGAAATGCCATCTGGCATTTTTCAAGAAGAGAAAGAGAGACCCTATGATGTGAGGAAGCCACACCATTCTGGAATGGACCTGACATATCCCTGGCTTTCTGGAGCATGGGACCCCTTCATTGGTGTAGTCATTTCAAATCATCTTTTGTTCACTGGTGCAATATCTCTGGTGTCTGCTAGAGACAGAAAGTGTATGTGATGGTACTCCAATAAAAAGGTGCCTGTAAGGACAGGCTGCAGATTGTACATCGGTGACCACTGCCCTAGACTGGCCAAACATCCTCGGATATAAAGAACATGTGACTAAAACCTGATGTCACAGTAGGCAGAGGAAAGGGAAGGTTCCTTACTATAGTGGAGAGAAGGTCAAAGAACTTGACACAATCCAGCGTCTTGCTTTGGACACTGATGTAGCTGCATCAGGAAAATGAAGCCACAGATGCCTACTAGATAATTCTATGTGGTTTTCACTATCTGTCAAACATGGATTTGTTTATTAAACACAGTCAGTTTCCTTGTCCTAGAGAAAATTACTCAGAAAGAAAGGAATGTAAGGGCCATTGCTAAGAGCGGAACGAGTTGGAGAGGAAGCAGAGAATTTCATTCCCCCTCGCAGTGCCCCTTGGAGAAGAGAACCAGTGAAAGCGATGACAGGTGTGAAGAGGACGTGAAGGCAGGGTGAATCCCAGGGGCAAGGAAAAACACAATCAAGTGGGCGTGAGCAAGAGAGGACACATTTGCCCACAGATGGGCTCTGGCCGGGGTCATCTGTGGGCAGAGCTGCATTCTTCGAGTGTGGGTGTTAATTGTGGAAACAACCAGAAGTGCCTTGCTGCTACTCCTGAGTGGTTGTCAAGCTAATACATTGCTCAGAAAAAAAGTATAAACTCTGAAATTAGCATGTGTGTGCACGCACACACACATGCAAGAGAGAGAAAGAGAGACATGAAGGGAGAGATTGAGAACTGGTGTTTCGTAAACTGCTGCGAAAGGCAATTCCTAGGAATTCCTGACTTTTTGAACAGTGGTAACACAGTGTTTGGGAGAAGCCCTTTTTACCCCCGAATTAACCTACCTGAGGGAAGAGAAAATTCTCTCCCAAGAACACTGGGGAATCTGACCCCAGGATGAGCAACCACTCTCTAAAACGAGACTTGCCTGTTGTCAAGACCCCAGTGCAGGAATGTAGAGAACGTCCTCCTACATGCCAGCTCTGAGTCCTACTCCCTCCATGCAAGCTCTGCATTGGGAGGATTTGGGAGAATAGAAGGCAAATAAAGCAAGTGGAAGTGCGGGCTTCCACCAGCCTTGTCTGCCACCTGTGTGGAAGCGGGGCTGTAAGGACTGAAGTGGGCTGCCCATTCATTCTACTTCCTCTAGGCTTCACAGCCTTCTTCACACGCTTGAAGTCTCACCTATCTCTTCCTTTGCTATCCTAAAGTCACCACACCTAAAAAACTCCTTGGGGAAGCAGGTATCTTTTTCAGCTCATATTCCCCTGGAGGCCCTTGAGTCATTGACTAATTAGTCAGTCTTTGTATGTTCCTTCCCCCACCACCTTAAAGTCAACCGCTCTGACAGGGTTTGAGAGCAAGTTTTAGTTAGTTCAGCCCCTCAGTCCTGTCCGACTCTTTGCGACCCCATAGACTGCTGCACGCCAGGCCTCCCTTTCCATCACCAACTCCCAGAGTTTACTCAAACTCATGAGAGCAATAAATCAGCATGACTAATTTGGGGACATAGGACATTTGGGGGAGTGGCAGGAATTCATGGAGAGAGCTTGGTCAGAATGAAGGCTTTGGTGCCCTGGGATAAAAAGAATTGGTACAAAGAAAGGGACACCCACACAGGGCTGGGGAGGCGCTGTAGGCACACCTATTGCTCACGTTATCTATTGTTCTTGCCAAAAGAACAGGGGCTCTTCCTTCTTGGGCTGATTGCTTTTAAACCAGACATATTCCCACTCACCTGGGCCTCATGGTAATTAAATCGGCTTGTTGAACAAGATAAGAATTAGATCATTTAAAAAAAATCTAAGAAGGCCAAGAGATCAAAATAATTTAGACCGTTTGCTTCAAATTAGCTTGCATTTCTTTGTTTTTGGTTCACATGTCCATGATGTACTATTTTCTGTGTCAATTATTAATCATGATATTAATGAAATCATAGATGAGATGTGTCTTAACAAAGGCAAAAATGTCTTTGCTGAAGTGTGCGCTCATGAAATCAAATTCTTTGGAGGGAGAGTCTCATAGGGCAGAGGGATTTTTACAAATCATTGCTTCAAATATAAGTTCCCTCTGTTGAAATCTATTGTTGAGAAATTAATCTGCTCAGTATTTGGAGAGAAGCCATCCGTTGTGAATGACATCTCCCTCTTGACCCTGTGTCTATGGAGCTATGTCTTGTTGCAGTCACCTCCTTTAACAATAGGGACAAAACTGAAAATGACCAGAGAAAGGATCACCATGAGGTGCTTGCCATTGCTATCGTGAAACTCTTGACAGCCTTCTTTCACCACCTGCAAAATAGAAGGATGGGGAGAATCGGGCAACAATCAGCTTCTCTTTACGTAGTTAATGCAGGGTGTAAAAAAGGCATCCTATTAATTTTCTTCTTTCTGTGTGTAATTTACAGTAAATCCTCTTGGATTCATTTTTTAATTATGAGCCTTTCAGGAACAGTGAAAATTTATGTGTCAGGGCACCTATTTTGTTTGACAAGAATCTATAACCTTCCCCAACTGTTTCCTTCCTGACTTACAATGTAGACACTTACATAAAACAAAGGAGTAGACAAAAGGTTATGTTCACATCGACCCCCTTTTCGTAAGGGCATAGTGTTCTCTTTCCAACACCCCCGCCAAAAAAAAAAAAAAAAAAAAGACTGATGGTATTCTCTTATTGTCAAGTTTGGGAAATCAGATATTTATTAAGTTTGGCTTATATAGTATTGTTTTTCCATAATTTATAGCACTTGAAGGGACTCCTGGAGAAAAAAAGGGAGCAGAGCTGAATTATGATAAATGGTGTGTTGCTCACATCTATTGCATCTATAAATTGCTGGCTCAGATGTTTCACTTGGCTGTCTGTGTGTGAGATACTCGCAGTAAACCAGCAACCTCTGGGTTGGTCCTCAGTGAAGTTAGGTGGCTGTTAGCTTACGTTCATCTCTGGATTTGGCCAGTGGCAGAAGTGGATTGGGTTCAGGCACGGCGCGTAGGGGAATCTGCAGAGGAGTCCAGAGGAGTGTTGGCATTCAAGACTGGTAACAGAAGTCAAGAGAAAAAGAACAGGGAAACAACAAAAGTAACCACCAGATGCAATTGCACTTCCCACAGAGTGCTGCGCACTGCAGGCTGGCTCTGTTTTTCCTTTAGCTGCTATTTGTTCTTAGTGAAAAAGGCCTCTTCGGGTTTTCTAGGCTTAGGAGCTTTTCCAGATCATTAGCCACTTCTGTGGAGAGGGCCTGCTGGGGCCCCTCTCTGCAGCTCCCAGCTTAGCTGTTCCATCCCGGCAGAGTTGGAGGAGAAGGTGGGAGAAGGGAGTGGTGGGGGGTTTTGATGGAGTGACTGCTTATGTAAGCTGAACCAGAGGCAGCACCTGCATGCAAGCCGTGTGTGTTTGCTCAGATCTTTGCTATTCCCAAGATATTTTGATCTAAATCTGTTGACTTCGATTCCACGCGTAGTATTGAAAGGCAGAATGCCATAGTAGAAAAATGTGCTTAATTTGTGGTTGGAAGACTTGGATTTGAGTCTCATTTCTGTCCGTATCCAGTGAGCTACTTGGCTTTCAGCAAGTCACTCCACTGCTTTGAGCCTCTCCTTTCTCTTCTTTAAAATGGGCAACAAAAAAGATTACCTCATATAATTTTCCTGGGGCTTAGACGAAATAAAGTTTTCAGAAGTTGTTATTGGTGAAGGACTGCATGAAAAGAGAAGGATAGTTTTCTTGATGAAATATCTAGCAGGTGATGACTTCATTGGAGGGAAAAAAAAATAGTGAAAGGAAGTGTTTTATCATGAAAAGCAGAATTTCATTTTAAGTGTTTTTGAAGTCGCCTGAGACAGTTTCTGCAAGCAAATTCCTATTTTATCTGATCAAAAGCAAAATTTTGAATTAATCACATCTACAGTGGAGACTTTGGAGGGTCCTGTTGGCATACAGTGAAGAGCCCAGTTCCGGCTGAGCGAGTCCTGGTTGAGTCAATAGACTGAGTAGACCCCTGCAGCATCCTCAGTGTCTCACTGTAGGTCATGATGTCCCTACAGTGTCACGAGGCAATGCACTGTGCTTCCACTGTCCTTAATGTTCCAAAGGGCTCTATACTCATCTGTGAAATCATGGTCCATCCTGCCCCAAAGTTCCTTCTTCAGTTGTATGAAGCACAGCTCAGCTTGCAAAAAGAAGAATATGGAGGAGGAGGTGGTGGTCGTGATCCCAGGGGTGGAGCAGTGTGAGGGAGGAGGAGAAGGGAAGGAGGGAGGAGGAGAAGACAACAGTAACAACAAGCAGGACCATCAAGGGAGCCAAATCTTCCCAGATGAGAATGGTGTGAAAGTGGTTTGAGACCCACCATGGGCATCAGATAAAGACCTAGAGGGCTTGGCCCTATTCTTGGGCATCAGTAGGGCCCAGAAAAGGTCATGGCTGGGAAGAACATCCCAGTGTGGGTCCAGCCGGATTGACAGAGATGAGTAGCTGCTGCTATCAAGGAAACTGGAAACATAAAGGTACATATACAGATAAAAGCATTTCAAAGATTTTTGAGTCCTCAAACATAAAAGAAAAATGAATGATAAATTTAGTGTGCAGATGAAATGTATAGTAATATAGCTGGAAAAATTGAGTTTACAATGCATGTGGAGAATATTTTATAGCTGGGAGACAGTTACGAGAAGCGAGGCCAAATGACCATATCTTTCTCATTTATCACTGACACCACTGACACTTTGTTAACTGATGGCAGTCCTATTTCAGAATCATCGATGCATATATATATATATATATATATAATATAAATTTAGAAAAGTCAGAATGAAGAGGGTTTAGCTCCTGAGTGACATTCTTTATATGTGAATTGAGTGTCTTTTATGTACCATGCTAATTGCTATGTTTTGGGAATTCTGTGATCAACCTTGGCTCACATAGAGCTAATGAAAGAACATGGTAATTAAAATATGAGAAAGTAGGTTTTCTACACATGTAGGAGATAATGTAAATACAACTCTTACTATACAGCTCCTGGCATATAGTGCATTTTCAGTCATGGATAGCTTTGGATATTATTGGTACTTTTTTATTCAATTAACATTTTTTTAAACTCAGAAAACAATGTAATTTCCTAACTAATAGATAGACTTTTAACCAGACCTTTGAGAGTCCAACTTAACTAATATAAAATTCTATGGAAGCATCAAGATATTGCTGATTTAAAGCCAACCTGGTGGCATGTATCATAGATTATTGCAGTTATCAAATACTGAACAAGTTCTGAATAGCAGAGGCTTTTCTGACAGATGAATGCCAAGTGCAGCAAGCAAGCAAACCCTCAGCACCATGCAGTGACTGCTGGGGCTCATGTGACTTAATGACAGCCCTACCTTAACACCATCACTTAGATGAATTATCTCATTGACCCACCGCTTACACTGTTACTAGTCATTACTTCTGGAGTATTGTTCAATGCACCAGGGCAAGAAATAACTCACTGACTCCCTGAAGCTATAGATGATGGATTTTAGCTCCCTGGCTGCATTCAGAAGGCACGGAGCTCAGCATATTGATTGGGGAATTCATTAGCCACCCACCCCATAGCATCATGTGCTTAGATCCTGATGCTGTCACTGGGGCTGTTTCATCTTGTTAGTGTTTCCCTGATAGATGGCAGAGGGAACTGTACAACTGCATTAGCCTCAAAGATGGTACTGACAGCCAGACCTGTCATTTCTCAGCCTGAGATGACACCTTTGGAACCTAGAATCACTTAAAGACATTTAGATAAGCCCTGCTGATCGACCAAACTAACCTTCATCCCAAAGTCAGTTCATACTCAGGATGAGAGGAGATGACCGGCAATTAAAATGTTTCCTATTCTATTCTTGACTCCTTAGTTAACCTCTTTTAATTCAGTTTATTTTTCTACTCCATTGTCTATAAGATGGCAGGTAATTTAATGGCATAGATGACTGTTTCCTACATTTATCTCAGACCGTGTCTTTAGAGTTCACCTTACATGACTCCCATTCCCGTCACTCGCCACAAATACTGACGGACAAAGTACCAGGTACTAGACACTGTGCAAAGACTCTGTTTATTTTATTATGAGCTCACAACTACTCAGTGAGGCAGTCACTATTAATTTCCTCACTTCATAAATGAGGCAGCTAATGTTTAATGAAGCTAGAGAATTTTCCCAAAATTAGCACTGCTAATAAATGGCTGAGCAGGCATTCAGATCCAGTTCTGATTCTTAATTACTATTACGCCCCTAATGAAAGTTTCAGAGTAGAAAGTGTAGCGGTGATCATTTTAATTCAACACATATTTACGAAATGGCAATTTATTTGGAGTTGGTGGAGATGTGAAACATGCAAGGAAGGAAATAAAGACTGTATACACAGCTCTGCTTTAAGGGAAGATGGGCAGTATACCAAGGAAGGTAAGAATACTACTGGTTATAGACACTGAAGAAATGTGCATGGACAGGGTGGATCAGATTTTGGCTGGTGGAATCTGGAGAGGGAGCATGCCAGATGAAGATACTAGCATGAGTGTAACCTCAAAGGAAGAGAATGCAAGCTGTATTCTCAAATTAGGTAGACAGTCTGTCCACAATAAATGACTTGAGGCAATGGGCAGACAGTGGAATGGCAGAAAGATCCCATGTTTTAGAGGCAGGTGGTCTATGATTCAAAAATATAGCTTTGCTTCCAGCTAGCTCTATGTCCTTGGGTGAGTTATTTGACATCTCTGGAGGGCATGGCAATCCACTCCAGTATTCTTGCCTGGAGAATCCCATGGACAGAAGAGCCTGGCGGGCTACAGTCCATAGGATCACAAAGAATCAGACATGACTTAACACACACACACACACATAAAATAATAATGCTACATGGCAAATCTGTGTAAAGATTTCTAATAATGTGTAAAAATGTTTCATGAGTCTTTTCTGGTCCACAGTAGATGATAAACTAATGAAAGAAATGTTTTAAGTGTATTATTATTTTTTTCTTTCCAGGTATTTTAGGCCCGTCGTGGGGAGAACCTGTAATGGGGAGAATTTGAATGCCATATTGACAGATTGGTTCTGAAAGCAGCGAGAAACCCTTTTGAAAGTTTTTCAGTAGAAGACAAAATCCCCAAGGCTTAATTTTTGGGAAGGTTATTTTGGCTCTGTTGAAATAATATTTTTCAGTGGGTTTTAGGAAAATCAATACCTGGAGATTGTTCAAGTGGTCTAGGAAAAAGTTTTAAAAGATTTATTCTATGATGATGATCATATGAAGGGAATGAGGGTGAAACAAAAGAACATTTCCCAGATAGAATCAATGGGTATCGCTAGCTGGTTGGATGAAAAAAAAAAAGGGTGGGGGGAGCGAGAAGTAAGGAATCTCTATACTGGGAACACTGTTATTTCAACAACAGTAAAAGAGGGGGACATATTAAACAATAGATTTTAGGATAAAATCATAGTTTGACTTTGGTTTTCAAGTATAAGGCATCTAGGAGCCCATCTGCAGAGCTTCCCAATAGGAAGCATGTGATCAACTGAGATGAGGGAGAGGACCCAGACAGACGGACTTGCGGGTTCTGTCTGGCAGTGACAGCGGAGACGCTGAGGACTGCTAAGATCTCTAAGATAATAAGTGAGTGGGAACTTGGGAAATATATACCTACCTTTACAAGATGAATAAGGAAAAGGAAGGAAGCTAAGAAAGAAAAGGTTAGGGGTTCAGGGAAGAGCTAGGTAGGGAGATATTATAGAAGGCAAAAAGCTTGGGAGAGGTTTTCAAAGCCAACTAATTCTAGAACTCTTTTCTTTTCCCCCCATATATTTAGTCAAACCTCTGTCATTTGAAATCACTTTGTGGCCATCTTCTTCGCCTTTCTCCTTATTTTTCACAGCATTGAACGTTTGTCACTCTGGCCGTCTCATCAGTCATTTCGTGTTCCTCCTGGTAGTTGTCATAAGCATGACTAACTCAGAGCCAGAAGACAGGGTCTGGTCCTGGCTCTGTCACCAACTGGCAGGCATCTCAACTGGGTGGTAGAGATATAGATAGTGCCAACCTCAGAATGGTAGACAAGGTCACTTGAGAGAATGCTTGTGAATGTGCCCGGTTACCATTGAAATACTTACAAAATGAAATAAGATCATTTTCATAGTAATATTGTTATGCATACCACCTGCTTGGGGCTTCCCCAGTGGCTCAGCAGTAAAGAATTTGCCTGCAGTGCAGAATATATGGGTTCCATCTCTTGGCTGGTAAGACGCCCCGGAAAAGGAAATGGCAACCCACTCCAGGATTCTTGCCTGGGAAATCCCATGGGCTGTAGGGCCACAGTCCATGGGGTCACAGAGAGTGGTACACAACTTAGCAACTAAACACACAGTCTACCCACTTGAGCTCTTGATGCCTAAGAGTTTGTGGCTGGAAACCTATGCATGAAACCTATAAGATGCTAAAATGGTTATGGTTGTAGTTTTCAATAGGAAGGTTAACAACCAGGCAGATGGGGATCAGAGTCAAAATGAGGATTGACCCACTGCCAGATCCCATGGCCTCCTGTCCTCGTCAGAGGGTGTGCATCTCTCAAACCTTGTCTCTAATCCCTTGTAGCATCACTTTAGGGAATGCTGTTTGGATTTAAGGTCATGCTACCGTTCTCTAAATAAGAAATCCCCTGATCCTGGTGATCACCACGTGCAGTGAAACATGGAATCTGATTACCCTGATCATTATCTTAGCTCGGGTGGCTAGCGAAGCATAAAATTATCCAGCCCTTTTTAAAATGCAAGCAGCAGTACTTAGGTTCACTAAACCTTGTTGGAAATGAACTCCACCGGTTGACTTTCTGTGACTGCAAACTAATGTTCTGACCGGATGACATGCATGGTTTTGTAATCCCTTCTGTGTTTACTGTTTTATTTATTGTCCAGACAGCGTGCCTGGCACTTTGTGTATGTCAGCTCATTTACTTCTCGCAACACTGTCAAGTTGGTGAGATTACTTCTATTTTAGCGATTAAGAAACTAAGGCTCAGAGGATTAAATAACCATTGTCCGCAGCATTAGGGGAAGGAAAGAAGAGTAAATGTTGGTATGTTCTATGCTGACATCATGCATAGTGCTTTCAAGAATTACTGATTCAGTACTGAGGTTAGATGTGGTAAATTTGGCAGAATTTACCTGTGATTTTTTTCTTTTTTTCAATCCACGCGGTCAACAATGGTAAACAGAAATGGACGGATGGAGCACAGTATTTTGCCTAAAGCAGAATACCTAATTGGAACTAAGTCACTTTATTTTTTAATTTAAAGAAATTCTTCATTTTACATTGCATTTTATTGCTTCCCAGTATTTTTTTTTTTCATCTCAACAACATAAGGTACCTACTTATCCCCAAACTGCTTTCTTTAATACCCTTATGCAAAATGGGCTTGGAAACCAATCTGAGGTTTTGCACGCAATATGGTGGACCATGAGATTCAAAGGTGACTTTTGTTGTTAAATTTTAACAAAAATTCTCTCCAATGTAGTCTATCTGAACAGAGATTATTGGCTAAATGCCTTCATGTGTTTCAATATATGATAAATACCCTATTATCTAAGTCTTCAAATATTCTTATGTGAAAACTGTAAATGATATCAAATAATATAGAAACACACGTAGTCTCTCTTCAGTCAGTGTTTAATTGCATGTATTTCTAATTAAACACCAAATATGAATGTCTTTGCAGCAACCTTGGGCTGTCACCCACTGGCCTTTTAGTTTCTAATGTCTAGTGGTAGAGTGTAGTTAAAAACTTGAAAGGTAGACCTTTTCCCTGGAAATCATATTTCTTGCAGTAGGAGCAGATTTCCTTCAATTTGCACCTGACTTGATGCCTAATGCCTGAGGTTGGCAGGCTTTTGTGTTTGCTACTTATATCAGCGATGCTAGAGTGGGTTTTGTTGCATGTCTAAACAGCTAAGTTTAATGCAACACTGAAAGAAGAAAATGAGTTTGGGGTGATGTGTTTCCCAGAACATAGTACACAATGGGGGAGGGTCTTGGACTATTCACAAAGCGCAGCTATTAAAAAAAGAGAAGATATGGGGAGGGTGGTGGGAGGGGAGTTCAGGGTTGGGAACTCATGTACACCTGTGATGGATTCATGTCAATGTATGGCAAAACCAATACAGTATTGTAAAGTAAAAAAAAAAAAAATTAAATTAAAAAAAATTAAAAAATAAAATGATCTAAGAAGAAAAAAAAAAAAATCTCCCAGAGGTTTGGTTGGGAAGGTGTACGGGGGCATATAGTGAGATGTATGATATGACAAACTTAGCTTTAGATGAGAGGCAGGTGAGAGAATTTTCAAGTTAAAATTAACCAGACAGGTGAAAATTAGCAAACTAGTGAATAACAGTTTGTTTATTTAATTATTTTGACCACCTCCCACTACACGCCAGGTAAGTTCTAGGTGCTAGGAATATAAGAGTGAAACCAAATAGTCAAACCCGCTGGCCTGGTGGAGCTTACATTCTGGTGGAGCAGTCCTCAGTGGGTACAAGCAGTTGGAACCTAAGTTCTGCAGAGCTTTGTGAAAGCCTGAGGTCATCTATATTTAATTCAGTAAAGCTGAAACTCCAGTACTTTGGCCACCTCATGCAAAGGTTGACTCATTGGAAAAGACTCTGATGCTGGGAGGGATTGGGAGCAGGAGGAGAAGGGGACAACAGAGGATGAGATGGCTGGATGGCATCACCGACTCGATGGACATGAGTTTGGGTAAATTCCGTGAGTTTGTGATAGACAGGGAAGCCTGGCGTGCTGCAGTTCATGGGGTCACAAAGAGACGGACACCACTGAGTGACTGAACTGAACTGAAAGTACTGGGTTGGCCAAAAAGTTCATTCAGGATATTACCAAAAAAAAACCCAAACAAACTTTTTGGCCAACCTGATATTAACAAACAGGCAAATCCCTCCAAACTTTTCTTTCCATCTTTATACTTTTCTCTATTTTCCAAATCTTCAGATGAACCTCCCTTACTTTTACAATCAAAACAGAGCAAAGGACCCTCCTACCAGCTGGGGGCTCTACTGTGACCACCACAAAGGCCACTCTAGTTTGTTTTCAGTACCAAAAGGAAACAAAAAGAATACCATCTTCACCCCCAGTTTCTGTTCCTTATTCTTTGAAATGATTGTGATTGTTTCTATCATTTTGTTTTATAATGGTACAGGATGCCTTTAGAACACCCACCAAAATTTCACAGACAGCAGATTGCTAGAGGTATCCATATAGCACTAACTGAGAAAAAAAGAAAGTTGAAAACCAATCTCAACCAAAGGAAAACCCACTCTCCCCAGAGCAGACCACACCACTGTCCAAGTCTATAGACTGTGAGGTCTGCACTTTGACCCAAAGCTTCCCCTCCCTCACCCCAGGCATTTGCAAGATCAACCCCTGTGTTGACAATATCAGCACAAATGAGATTTTTCCCTTCCCTTAACTGAATGCTCCAGGGAACAGAACGGAACCACATGTTTCCCTTTGATTCACACCCAAACACTGCAAAACACAGAGTGTGCGCTTCCTCCTTCAAGCTGTGTGTGTGCGTTAAACACATGCAAACATTGGACTGAGACGCAGACACAGTAAGTCAGCTCTGGAGAAAAGCATAGAAGTCTTTTTTTTCCCCTTTCTTTAACTCGTCATCTTTTACTTGAGCTAAATCTTTGCCAGTTTCAACGAACGTTCTTTTACAAGGATTCTTCAAAGAACAGTTAAATTTGATCCATCTGAAATTGACTATAACATAACAGTCCCCCTTTTGGAACTGAGAACTTACCATTATCTTTCTGCTTGTAAATTACTATCAATTTTTTAATAAACAGAACCAAGAAATACCCACATTTATATAATTGATGTGAAAGAATATAGAAGGCAACTTGAGCGAGTTTTCCCTGTGTTTCCATGAATTGCTTGTTAAAAGTGAGTGTTTGTATGGAGATTCCTTAAAAAACTAGGAATAAAACTACCATATGACACAGAAATCCCACTACTGGGCATATACCCTGAGAAAACTGTAGTTCAGAAAGACAACATGTGCCCCAGCGTTCACTGCAGCACTTTGTACAGTAGCCAGGACATGAAAGCAACCTAGCTGTTCACCAACAGGTGAATGGATAAAGAAGCTGTGGTCCATATACACAATGGAATATTAGGGGCTTCCCTGGTGGCTCAGAGATTAAAGTGTCTGCCTGCAATGTGGGAGACCTGGGTTCAATCCCTGGGTTGGGAAGATCCCCTGGAGAAGGAAATGGCAACCCACTCCAGTATTCTTGCCTGGAGAATCCCATGGACGGAGGAGCCTGGTAGGCTGCAGTCCATGTGGTCGCAAAGAGTCGGACATTACTTTTATGACCAAGTAATGGAATATTACTTGGCCATAAAAGGAACAAATTTGAGTCAATTGAACTGTGGTGGATTAACCTAGAGCTTATTATACAGAGTGCAGTAAGTCAGAAAGAGAAAAAATATGATATATTAGCACATATATAGAGAAGGCAATGGCACCCCACTGCAGTATTCTTGCCTGGAAAATTCCATGGACAGAGGAGCCTGGTAGGCTGCAGTCCATGGGGTCGAGAAGAGTCGGACACGACTGAGCGACTTCACTTTCACTTTTCACTTTTATGCATTGGAGAAGGAAATGGCAACCCACTCCAGTGTTCCTGCCTGGAGAGTCCCAGGGACGGGGAAATCTGGTGGGCTTCCATCTATGGGGTCACACAGAGCTGGACACGACTGAAGCGACTTAGCAGCAGCAGCAGCAGCACATATATATGGAATCTAGAAAAATGGTACTGATGAGCCTATTTGCAGGGCAGGCATGGAGACGCAGATGTAGGAAAAGGACTTGTGGACACAGTGTGGGAAGGAGAAGGTGCGTCAAATTGAGAGAGTAGCGTTGAAATGTATACTCTACCATGCGGAAAGTAGCTAGCTAGTGGGAGGTTGGTATATAACACAAGGACCTCAGCCTGGTGCTCTGTGATGGTCTAGATGGGCGAGATGGGGCAGGCAGGATTAGAAGTGAGGTTGAAGAGGGAGAGGATATATATGTGTACATCTAGCTGATTGACATGGTTGGCCGAAACCAACACGACAATGTAAAGCCATTATCTTCTAGTTGAAAAAAGTGAGTGTTTGGTATAATAAGCAGTATATTAACAAAAGATTGTCCTAGGGTGTAAACCCCAAGTCAGGCAGGAAGACCAAACTTCTCTTTGTGGCATGAAGATTGAGCTCTTGTGTCTCTCTCCAGGAGAATAATTGATGTTGCCAAATAGCGAGAGCTAAGGCTCAATGCTGTGCATGTGGTTGTATCTGACATGAGCGATTCAGGTTTTGTGTGGCATCTCAATGCTACAGAAACCAAAATCAAAGGACTGAGACAAAATACTTCATTTCACACAGTAGGACAAGTGAGTGTGTGTGTGTGTGTGTGTGTGTGTGTGTGTGTGTTTTAAAGCCTAAACAGAACAATACTGTTCTGTGAACTCCAATTCACCTGCTGGCCCCCTAGAGTCACCCTGTAACCTTGAACTTCGAGTTGCTAGATTTGGGAAACATAGCCTTGTTTTTCACCCAGCAATTTCTGGAAACAAACTCTTGTGAAGTCACTGTGGGTGTCCATAAGAATCCATGGTTCTACCCCGGTGTCCATAAGAATCCATGGTTCTACCCCCTTCTGCCTTAAGGGTAGTTGAAGATTTGATTCCCTTTGAGAGGGACCTTCTGCCATTCACAGTGACCACCAGCGAGGCAGGAGGTCAGGAGCCAGGTCAGCACACGGGATTCCTGAGTGTATGCAGGGCAGCCTCGTGGGGGCATCTAAAATGCAGCTGTTACAGCTGCGCTGGCACCTCCTTCCGTCCTGGGTTCGCCGGACCAACGAGCAAAAATGAAGTCTTTTCTTCCTTTGATCTCCTCGGTGTTGGGCAGCCCTGTGCAAACCAGCCCGCTTCCTCTGCTTAGTTCCAGCTTCCTTCCTGTTCCTGGTTCCTAATCCCAGAAACCAGAGTCTCCCTTTGTCTTCAGTGTGAGAGGTTTAGAGAATGCGACCAGCTAGTGTCCCTTAGATCTCATCTAATACACAAATATGTTTTAATTCTCAGATAATTCATAGGCAATTTGGGATTACCAGTTTTTTTTAAAAAAAAAGAAAAAAAAAACTTCAGAAGGTTCAGCTGCATGGGGCCAGTGTTCTTATGTGGCCTGCGTCAAGTGGGGACAAGCAACCGTGGCCAGTTCTCTGACATGTCCAGCCACCCCGTCTCCATGCCCTTGTCACACATATCA
This sequence comes from Oryx dammah, assembly GCF_014754425.2. Lineage (NCBI taxonomy): Eukaryota > Metazoa > Chordata > Mammalia > Artiodactyla > Bovidae > Oryx > Oryx dammah. The sequence continues at coordinate 12,238,134 of NW_024070210.1, read as the reverse complement.
CTCAGCTTCCTCATCCATTCCCCAACCCGGCCCACTCCTGTGGACCCCTGATCTTGTGACTCTCCTCACACAGAAGTTGCATCAATAGTTTTGGGTCATACCTTTAGATTTAGTTAACGGTGAAGCATTGTTGGCCTGAGTATTATGTGTCAATGGTGCTCTCAAACGTTTTCATAGGCACAGCTTTTTAAAATATTTAGTTTAGAAGAGCTTTGAAGTTGACTTTTACATTACTGTCCTGTTCAGTTCAGTTCAGTCGCTCAGTCGTGTCCGACTCTTTGCGACCCCATGAATCGCAGCACGTCAGGCCTCCCTGTCCATCACCAATTCCCGGAGTTCACCCAGACTCACGTCCACTGAGTCAGTGATGCCATCCAGCCATCTCATCCTCTGTCGTCCCCTTTTCTTCCTGCCCCCAATCCCTCCCAGCATCAGAGTCTTTTCCAATGAGTCACCTCTTCTCATGAGGTGAAGGGTACATATTTGCCTACTCTAAAATATTCAGGGCTCCCATATACTCATATAGTTCATGTCTAAATCTGTTCTTCAGCATAACACATTCAGTGATTTTAACACAGTGGTTCAACTTAACTTGTGCTCTTTGAAGAACCTTCACATTGAACACAGAATGGTAATCTGTCAATGAAGAGTTTATTAATTTTCCTGGGCAAAGTTGTGTATTATTTCGAAGATGTGACATTATATACAATATGCAGAAAATAACTCATTTCCCTATGTTTTAATTCATAATTTTACAATATCAGCATGTCAGGCTATTCATTTTGACTATTCACGTCACACAAACTATCTTCATACAGACCTTTGATTAGCTGCCTTCTCTGAAGGGGGCCGCCTTTCAGGGGGGCATGTCTGAGAGCTCTGAAATCTGACAGAAGAGGTGGCTTCCGACTGAGAAGCATACTTGTTAGTCCCATCTCTTCCTCAGAGGCTTCGCCTGTCTGTATCGAAATGCTTGGCATGCTTCTTCTGGGATTACTTTTCGCGTCCCCTTCCTCACAGAGTCAAGAACTTCTTTTTCCCTTGCTCCTGACAGTTTTACCTAAACATTTTCTTCCATTGCTTCAGGCCATTACTCTGTCATATCATCTCTGAGACTATGAATAATCCTTTCCCTTCAATTACATTGTTACCTTCAAGGTATTTATAGGCTGTGATCTTGTCCCCTGGAGTCCTTGCTTTGTCAGACTTTTTAAATTTAGCTCTTGCCACTCCTTTTCATATGTTTTATCTTCCAACCTTTATAGCATTCCTTTTTCTTTTTTTTTTTTTTTTGTTTGGAGTCTATCTTTGTAGCTTCTATGATATTTCAATATTCTCCCCCAAACTAGAGAGGGCAGAATAACATGCCATATCCCAGATTATTATTGTGAACATTTGATTTGGGGGAGAGAAAGCAAATGGGGGGAGGATTGCTTTAAAATTGAACTTAATTTATTTTGTGACTCAGAAAAATAGACCAAATGATAGAGAAATCTATCAGGGCAACGGGTTTCCATATATTTTAACCTATTATTAGAATAATCCTAGACGCTTAAGGGGAAATGATGAGCTTTCTTTGAGAAAATGTTTTGCTCCCAATAGATATTTGTAGCTGTCCTTTAAAGTAAGATATTCTTTAAAAATCCAGGCTTCAATATGGTTGTGTAATAAGATTTTTTTCCCCTTAATACAGGAGTTTTTAAACCAACATTATCATTTATAATAATAATATTATTATGAATATTATAATTCCTATCTCTGCAGTTTAAATTGAAACGGCATTACACATTTAATTTTAGCAAGAAAAATCAAATTGCAACATGAACCACCTTGGTTCTAGCTCTAAGTTCTAGTTCATTTCTGCTAGCATTGGTTAATGTTTCATCAACATGGCAAATTGGGTATAGCCTCCGGGGGGGGGGAGCTGCAAAGAGCAAAAGCAGATTAGCTCTCTAGTACCATGGTCTCCAGACAGTTTTGGTTGTCTCACATACTAGACAAAAAAATAACTGTGCACCACTTAAAAGTATGTTTATATTTAATGTAATGTGCACATATTCTAGTGTGTTGTTTCTATTACAAAACACGCAGAAATATCAGAATCTTTTAAAGATGAAGATTTGATACGTAGATGTTCCAGTATTTCCTCCCATAACCCTAGTGAACCAAACCTGCTATCTCCCGAGGATGCTTATCCCACTGTGGAGACCACAGCCCTGGTGGGCTCTCCATGCCGCAGAGTGAGTTTCAGTTCCCAGCAGGTCCCAGTAGGAAGCCTAGAACAAACAGTGACGGGCTGGAGAGCACCTGTCATTGCAAACCCTCATTGTGGAGATGAACATATGGAGACCTGGAGACGTAGCTACCTTTGGTCACCAAGCTGCTTAATGAGAAGGCTGGACATAAAATGCAAGCCTCATAATTGCCAGAGTTCAGTGTGTAAGGGAAAGACCAGCTTTTCTTTTGAGTTTTGGGAAAGTGGGGACTGAGCTCCAGAACAATGGAGAAGGAAAGGGTGAGATAATAGGTTTAGTTAATGGGGAGGCACTGCTGCCTGAGTGACCTCTGCTCGCTCCTGCTTCCTACTAAGGCCTCTTCAAAGCTTTTCTGTCTTTCTGTCTCTCTTTCCAACTTGAAAGCCAAAGCTTTTGATTTCTTAGCAGACCCCTTTAAAAAGAGCACACTCGGGAGCCAGACATACTGAGTCCAGATTCTAACTCTGTTACTTAACAGTGTCACTTAATAGCTCTATGACTTCAACCAAGTGACCTAACTTCACTATGTCTGTTTCCTCATCTGTTGAAACGATGATAAAGTTCCACGTGGGCTGATGTGAGTATTAAATTAAGTGAGACGTGTAAAGCCATTGCACGTTGCCTGGCCCCATCCTAAGGATCCGTTAGCTGTTGTTATAGCTATCATCTTGTTAAATCATTCCTTCTAAAGACATGAAGCCCTTTGCCCTATATTGTTACATTTCATTTTGTAGCATGCATCTTCCTCCCCATTTCACAGACATGTACAGTGAGACCTATATGTGTGCTTATGGCCAAAGCCAATCCTGAATTCAAGGACGGACTCCCAACCTGGCATTCTATACCAAACTGCATTTCCTTTCAAGGTGAAAACAATGACTCAAACCCGTTTTAGCAGAGCAGGGGCACAGACTCCACAGTCTCCTTTTCTTCTCATTATCCAGGCATCTCCAGTCTGTGTAGGGGGAGGGATGCTGTCCCCCAGAAGTCTGCCCGGCTTGAGGATAAGGGCAGAGGCAGGGTTGAGGGTTAAAGGGGTATCAGATCACCAATCTGAAGTCTCCCGCTGTGTGAGAGCCAGTGCTACAACCTTAATCGCTTCTTCACCTAACAAGCTTTCTCCTCCCTCTTGGAGTGTTTCTATTTTCTCCCGCTTTCAGTATCAGGGAGTGTTATTAAATGATAAGGGGGCTTGCTGTCTGGTTGTATATTGTGGGAGGCTGAGAAACAATGAGTGTTGTGACACTTAGAGGGCGTGTGCATGCTGATTAGGGGAACCCTGTATGGGAGAGCAGGTCACGCGGCAGGGCTGCATCTGAGATGCCACCGCCCTTCCCTGGAGGGTTATTAATGGGCCTTCACACCTGGGAGGACAGGTTACGCTGTCTGGGCAAGGCGATAATTACAGACGCATCACTTGTCACAAGCAGGGCCCTGGCACCAGGGGTTGGCAACTCTGTTCTGTGTATGAGGCAGGCTCCAGGCTCCAGAGACAAAAGAAAAGTGGAGCTTGTTATAGTGACATTGCATATAAAAGGCCATCTCACTTTGTTACCCACGGGCATTGATTGGCAATCGGTACTGAATAGCGTGACGTTGGGATCCAGGAGCAGAAAACCTGAGTTTTATGCCTAGTTTTGCTGCCAGAGAGCCACTGGGCTTGAGGAAGAGCCACTTATCTTGTGATAATCAGTTTGTTGATATGAGAAAATGGGGATGATATTTGCCCTACTTACCTCAAGGAGATACAACTCAAAGACCAAGGGTGTGTATGTGTTTTGGAGAAAAAGGAAGCATAAAATGGAGAGATAAGAAAGTCTTCCTCAGTGATCAATGCAAAGAAATAAAAGAAAGCAATGGAATGGAAAATAATAGAAATCTCTTCAAGAAAATTAGAGATACCAAGGGAATATTTCATGCAAAGATGCGCTCAATAAAGGACAGAAACGGTATGGACCCAACAAAAGCAGAAGATATTAAGAAAAGGTGAACTATACAAAAGAAGAACTATACAAAAAAGATCTTCATGACCCAGATAACCAACAAAAGCAGAAGATATTAAGAAAAGGTGAACTATACAAAAGCAGAAGAACTATACAAAAAAGATCTTCATGACCCAGATAACCACGATGGTGTGATCACTCACCTAGAGCCAGACATCCTGGAATGTGAAGTCAAGTGGGCCTTAGGAAGCATCACTATGAACAAAGCTAGTGGCGGTGATGGAATTCTAGTTAAGCTATTTCAAGTTCTAAAAGATGATGCTGTGAAAGTGCTGCAGTCAATATGCCAGCAAATTTGGAAAACTCAGCAGTGGCCATAGGACTGGAAAAGGTCAGTTTTCATTCCAATCCCAAAGAAAGGCAATGCCAAAGAATGCTCAAACTACCACACAGTTGCACTCATCTCACACGCTAGTAAAGTAATGCTCAAAATTCTCCAAGCCAGGCTTCAGCAATATGTGAACCAACCATGAACTTCCAGATGTTCAAGCTGGTTTTAGAAAAGGCAGAGGAACCAGGGATCAAATTGCCAGCATCCACTGGATCATCAAAAAAGCAACAGTTCCAGAAAAACATCTACTTCTGATTTATTGACTACGCCAAAGCCTTTGACTGTGTGGATCACAACAAAGTGGGGAAAATTCTTCAAGAGATGAGAATACCAGACCACCTTACCTGCCTCCTGACAAATCTGTATGCTGGCCAAGAAGCAACAATTAGAACAGGACATGGAACAATATACTGGTTCCAAATCGTGAAAGGAGTATATCAAGCAGTATATTGTCACCCTGCTTATTTAAATTATATACAGAGTACATCTTGTGAAATTCCGGGCTGGATGAAGCACAAGCTGGAATCAAGATTGCCAGGAGAAATACCAGTAACCTCAGTTATGTAAATGACACCACCCTTATGGCAGAAAGTGAAGAGGAACTAAAGAGCCTCTTGATATAGAAGTCAAAGACGAGTGAAAAAGCTAGCTTAAAACTCAACATTCAGAAAACTAAGATCATGGCATCCAGTCCCATCACTTCATGGCAAACAGATGGGGAAAATGGAAACAGTGAGAGACTTTATTTTCTTGAGCTCCAAAATCACTGTAGGTGGTTGATTGCAGCCATGAAATGCAAAGACGCTTGCTCCTTGAAAGAAAAGCTATGACCAACGTAGACAGGATATTAAAAAGCAAAGACATTACTTTTCTGACAAAGTTTCATCTAGTCAAAGCTGTGGTTTTTTTCCAGTAGTCATGTATGTATGTGAGAGTTGGAACATAAAGAAAGCTGAGTGCCTAAGAATTGATGCTTTAGAACTATGGTGTTGGAAAAGACTCTTGAGAGTCCCTTGGACTACAAGAAGATCAAACCATTCAATTCTAAAGGAAATCAGTCCTAGATGTACATTGGAAGGACTGATGTTGAAATTGAAGCTCCAATACTTTGGCCACCTGATGCGAAGAACTGACTCATTGGAAAAGACCCTGATGCTGGGGAAGATTGAAGACAGGAGGAGAAGGGGATGACAGAGGATGAGATGGTTGGATGGCATCACCGACTCAGTGAACATGAGTTTGAGTAAAGTCCGAGAGTTGGTGATGGACAGGGAGGCCTGGCCTGCCACAGTCCATGGGGTGGCAAAAAGTCGGAGACGACTGAGCGACTGAACTGACTGAAAGTGAATTGAAGATGTTTTCAGAAAGAGGGAAGGGAGCAGCACAAAGGCAGAGATTGCCAATGCATGGGAGAAAAGTTGAACAAAATTCATCAGCCTGGGGCAGGAGAAGCCTGGGAAGGGTGGGAGAATAATCAATGTAGAGAGTTTAATTTTGAATGGTGTTCCTGTGGAGCAAAGAAGTGCATAGGGCCTGAGTAATTGCACCCAAACTCTGAGAAGATGAGGAGAGTCAAGGAAATTCACATCTGATATCCGTAAGTTTCCTAGTGAAAAAAAAAAAAAAGATAATTAAGGTCATCTGCTGCAAGCAACAGGGGCAAAGGTAGATTGAGAGACTCAAAGAAAGTCCAAAACCTTTGGAGTAACCTCTTTGGGCATTGTCAGTTGAAGTCAACAAGGCATGTTTCCAACAATGTCTTGATCTCAGAGTTAGAACGACTTGCGTTTTGAGCCTCCCTTTATCATTTCCTCCTGGATTGTCCTAAGTAGTCACCTATCACTTTCCCTACCTGTACTTTAATGTTATAACATATACTTTCCACACTTGTTATGAAATTTACATGTGACCGCATATGTAATGTGCACAACATCATGCTTGACACAGAAAAGCTCCTCATTATTTCAGGAAAGTCAACATGATGGGAGAGAATGCATTCAACCTCCAGGTAGCTATGTACAACTGTCCCCTTTGGAAGCTGGGTTGTATTGGCCTATCTGGTTGTTCCAGGATGAATAATATTCTTTATAGGTGTGCACAAGCCTTCTTTTCAGAGGGTGGTTTTCAGCTCCAGGTCTGTTCATGCCTCACCTTGCTCCATTGACACGTTTCTCCTGGCTTGTGGCGTTACGTTATAGACTACATAGAGGAAGCAGGTCTCTGATGGAGAGCCATTTAAGGCATATCCTGGGCTCCTTACTTGGTGCCACTGGCTCATCAGTCCAATCAGGTGAGCCTCAAGCCACAGCACTCTTGTCTGAGAAGGAAAAAACACTGGGTGAGTTTTGGCTTCCCTGGTAGCTCAGTTGGTAAAGAATCCACCTGCAAGGTAAAGATCAACCTGAGTTCGAGCCTGGGTTGGGAAGATCCCCTGGAGGAGGGAAAGGCTACCCACCCCAGTATTCTGGCCTAGAGAATTCCATGGACTGTGTAGTCCATGGGGTCATGAAGAGTTGGACACAACTGAGCGACTTTCACAAAGGCTAGGTAATTTAGCGTCTGTGTTGGAATTGAACCCCCAACCATAGGCACATGGCTCATTTTCCTCAAAGGATAAGCCATGAACAAATGAGAAGGGCCCCCTCTTAGAGTTCCCTTTTTCTAAAGCTCTTTTAAGATTTCCTGTTTATTCCATTTTAAGTGATTAACATAGATAGTCATCAGTATGAATATTCTCTCCAGCTGGAGTGTAGGTAAAAGTTAACCTGGGGAAGGAAGAAGACCCTTTGTAAGATGAGATTAGACACCCTTTTCAATATCTAATAATTTCCCATTCACGAGAAAGCCCAAGGAAGGCACAACCCAAAACAAATTCTTCACAGGAGAAGGAAAAAAAAAAATAGAGTAGCTATTTTCTTATAAAAATGCCTGCTATTTATAAAGCATCAACTGAATCTAGGGGTGTATATGTATATGAGCATATAGCTTTGCTTTTATTTTGTTTTTCCCCATAATCCCCTCAGTGAGCTCAAAGGTAGAAACTGTCATCCTCATTTTGCAGTTGAGGATCCAAAATTCGGAGAGGTTAAGTGACTTGCCAAGGTTCCTGCCGCTTGCAAACAGCTGAGACTAGAGTTAGATCCAGGGGCACCTAGAGCCAAAGCCTAGGTTCTTTCTCTTTCCTGGACCTCCTGGATGCCCTGATGCCTCCACAATCTGTTCCTTGAATCACTCAGCTTCCACGATCTTCTATTTATGGGCCCTCCCGTTGTGTCGGCCACCAGAGTGCAAGGAGAAAACCTGAAACCAAGAGGTTGTCTTCTTGGCTTTTCCACTCATGAACTTGAATAGATCCTGCACTACTAACAAAAGAGAAAGGCAAGCACAAGGCTTTGGGGCAACCATTGGAGCTTACTTGGCAAAATGTTGAGAATTCCATGCTGCTACCAGCACCCTCAAAATTTTGCCAAGGAAGCATTGTATAAAACTGTTAAGATATGGTCTTTCTCACCTTAAAAATGTGAGGAGGGGCATGAATCTATCTCCAAGTGCTGATTATTAGCAGGACAGACAAGTGGCAAAATTTTCCATGGAACAGGTAATTTAGAGGCAGAGTAATCTCTTTTCTCTTAAGTAAACTGTACATTCAGTTAGGGAGTGTATTTGAGCACTAAGAAGAATCTCATTCAGCTTCAATATTACTGCTAACAGAATATTACCATTTTGATATCATTTTGAGATTACAGATGTCTCTATGTCTGGACACAGTCAGTTGTCTATAGATGTAACACACTGGCAATTAGAGACCATGATAACTGTGACCCAGGGCAATGATGAGTGAGCATCTCCCTGTCTTCTCGCAGATGAATTCCTGGAGCTTGGACCTACTGAGCTATAGAGCCCACGTTAGGAAAGCACTGCTTTTCTGCTGTTCTTAAACTGGCTTATCTAATTCAGAAAAGAAAGAAAAAATTTAGTTGCATAGTCATGTCCAACTCTTCACCATCCCATGGACTATAGCCCTCCTGGCTCCTCTGTCCATTGAATTCTCCAGGCAAAAGTACTGGAATGAGTTGCCATTTCCTTCCGCAGGGTAATTCCCAACCCAGGGATCGAAGCTGCATTGCAGGCAGATTCTTTACCAACTGAGCTACTAGAAAAGTACTAACTTCAGAAAGAGTATCCAGAATTTTTAGTTCCCAAGATCCCTCTGTACCCAAACTCTAAAAGAATCAATTAAAGTTGCAATTTAATGTTACGTTGAGTTAATATTCAGTTCAGTTCAGTCGCTCAGTCATGTCTGACTCTTTGCGACCCCATGAATCGCAGCACGCCAGGCCTCCCTGTCCATCACCGACTCCCGCCCGGAGTTCACTCAGACTCGCGTCCATCGAGTCAGTGATGCCATCCAGCCATCTCATTCTCTGTAGTCCCCTTCTTCTCCTGCCCCCAATCCCTCCCAGCATCAAAGTCTTTTCTTAGCATGAAGAAAAATAGTCAACTAGAAAAATCACCCTAAATGTAATTTTATGCTTCAGTAAATCAATAAAAAATTTGAATGTTTCAGTAGGTCTTCATTTTCCAATGCTGACTCTCTTTCCAAAGTGATTTTGTAAGATAGTCAGCTTTAATGATAATGTATCATCTTCTGGAATATATTTACTATTGAAACTTTCAAAGCATCTTATTGGTAGAGTGAATTATGTAATGTCTCATGATTATGTTTGGCTTTCTATGGTCAGCAACTCCTGACACATTTCACCAATCATACATGGAAAGTACTATGACATTGTAAATTCTACCGGGTATCACTGAATAATCTCATGTATTTCCTCCCTAAGAGTATACCTTCAGTTTTGAAGATGTGTTGACTGGTAAGTGTTTTGGGTCTTAAATGGTGGTAAGTGAAGAGATGTCAAAAATACGCACTACATGAACACCAAAGTGTTTTCCTTTCCAGGTGAAATGCCAGTGTAAAACAACTCGTTGGTAGTGAACTTGACCAATGGTGACTGCCAGCTGATGAGGAGTGGACAGCAGTTTAGGTAGTGACACAGAGGTCGGTGCTGTGAGGATCTTTAAATTCCAGAACTAAATGGATGATCCACTGGGAGGCAATGTCCAGACAGATCAATACTGTACAAAAAAGATAATTGCTTTTCTTGGTGAATCCTAAAAAACAGATCTGGGGCTTTAGGGAAATTGAGAGAGATTTCTTTTTTTTTTTTTCCTTTTCCAAAAAGTAATTAATGAGTACAACAGACAGTTCGAGGCAAGCGAATAGAATCTGAAAGCTTGAAAGCTGTATATTCAGAATAGGTTTAGGGTTTTACAGAACGGTTTTAGCCCAGGACAGTGCCTACAGAAATGGACAGACTGATGGTGGTGACAATGTCTCCTTGAGAGATGCCTGCCGAAATCTATTAGGCAAGTATCCAAAAACATTTGAGCAAATGAGGTATTTCTTCCAGCAGAATGGTACAGATAGAAAAGAGTCAAATATTTGGATTAAAGTATGAATTTAAGTTGTCCTAAAGCTAGATTACAAATGAAGCCTGAAATACATTCCATCAAGGGATAAGACTGTGGATTTTGCTCCAATCATGATCTATCTTGCCTTCCTGGACTCTAAAAAGTGGCTCCCCTGTCCATCAATAATATATTGGAAAATGGTTTAGGATATAAACCCAGATCTTGATTTCTTGAAATCTCTAATGGAATTTGGCTAGACCGAATATATCCTTCAGTTCAGTTCAGTTCAGTCGCTCAGTCATGTCTGACTCTTTGCAACCCCATGAATCGCAGCACGCCAGGCCTCCCTGTCCATCACCAACTCCCGGAGTTCACTCAGACTCACGTCCATTGAGTCAGTGATGCCATCTAGCCATCTCATCCTCAGTCATCCCCTTCTCCTCCTGCCCCCAATCCCTCCCAGCATCAGTCTTTTCCAATGAGTCAAGTCTTCACATGAGGTGGCCAAAGTACTGGAGTTTCAGCTTTAGCATCATTCCTTCCAAAGAAATCCCAGGGCTGATCTCCTTCAGAATGGACTGGTTGGATCTCCTTGCAGTCCAAGGGACTCTCAAGAGTCTTCTCCAACACCACAGTTCAAAAGCATCAATTCTTCGGTGCTCAGCCTTCGTCACAGTCCAACTCTCACATCCATACATGACCACTGGAAAAACCATAGCCTTGACTAGCCGGACCTTAGTCAGCAAAGTAATGTCTCTGCTTTTGAATATGCTATCTAGGTTGGTCATAACTTTTCTTCCAAGGAGTTAAGGATCTTTTAATTTCATGGCTGCAGTCACCATCTGCATTGATTTTGAAGCCCCCCAAAATAAAGTCTGACACTGTATCGCCAACTATTTCTGATAAAGTGATGGGACCAGATGCCATGGTCTTCGTTTTCTGAATGTTGAGCTTTAAGCAAGCTTGAAATTATAACTCGAGTGTTAACATTGTGTTTGAACAGAATTTTTCACAAGATCTCTATTAGTTAAAAAAGAGTTACTGCTCTTTATTAGTTAAAAAATTACTGCTTTATAGTAAATGACAAAAGCTAATCATGCAAGGGATAGTGTCTAAGTGTCATAATTTGCTTTCCTACCCAGTTTCTTCTGCTGGATTTCATGTTCCTTAAGGACTGGGTCCTGGTCCGACCCATCCTTGTATATACAGTAGGTTCTCCCAATAAATGTTCTTGAATAAATGACTGAAAGTGTAATCTAATGGCAAACTTAACAAGTACGTGTCAAATATATTCTTGATGCTTGACACTAATTCTCCTACCAGTTTTGTTTTGTTTGGAGATTTGAGCCTGAAATGATTTATGTAAAAATATAGATCATTAAAACAAAACCAAGTCCTTTCTTTACAGCATTAAGAGATCTGTGTCCTGACATTAAAAAAAAAAAATCATCACTCTCTTCCTCTAATAGGCTTGGCCATCTTCATTCACCTCCTGTTTCATCTGAGAAATGGTTACATTTATGGGTCAGGAACTCTGAGAGACTATTTCTAGTCTGTCAAAATTTCAAGTAATCTCCTCAAAATTTGAAAACAGGTTATGTACAAAGGACAACCAAAGGGAGAATTGAGTTTCAATTTCATCAAACATGATCATCCTCTAAAAGCATCTTTCCTAGAGACCTCGCATGAAGGAAGGTCAGAGAACATCAGAGATCTTTAAACCAAAAGGCTAATCTTTGAAAGAAGTACATAGAAAAGAGTCAAATATTTAGCAAAATGAGGGATTGAAGTTGTCACTTTGGAGAAGGACAATTTAAAATGTAATCTAAAATACACTTCACCTACAAATAATTTCTTAAGACTTTTTGGTTTTACAGAAAAGTTACAAAGATTTCACACAGAGTTCCTTTATACCCTTCTCCCAGCTTCCCCTAATGTTAACGTACAGGATATCTTTAGTGAAATGAAGAAATTAACATTTGTACAATACTTTAAACTTCAGACTCTACTCAGCTTTCCTGATTTTTCAACTAATATTCTTTTTATGTTCCAGGATCCAATCTAGGATACCAGATTTCATTTACTCTTCTGGTCCCCTTAGTCTTCCCATCTGTTCAGTCCAGTTCAGTTCAGTTCAGTCGCTCAGTCGTGTCTGACTCTTTGCAACCCCATGAATCATAGCACGCCAGGCCTCCCTGTCCATCACCAACTCCCAGAGTTCACTCAGACTCACGTCCGTTGAGTCAGTGATGCCATCCAGCCATCTCATCCTCTGTCATCCCCTTCTCTTCCTGCCCCCAATCCCTCCCAGCATCAGAGTCTTTTCCAATGAGTCAACTCTTCGCATGAGGTGGCCAAAGTACTGGAGTTTCAGCTTTAGCATCATTTCTTCCAAAGAAATCCCAGGGCTGATCTCCTTCAGAATGGACTGGTTGGATCTCCTTGCAGTCCAAGGGACTCTCAAGAGTCTTCTCCAACACCACAGTTCAAAAGCATCAATTCTTCAGCACTCAGCTTTCTTCACAGTCCAACTCTCATATCCATACATGACCACAGGAAAAACCATAGCCTTGACTAGACGGACCTTAGTCGGCAAAGTAATGTCTCTGCTTTTGAATATGCTGTCTAGGTTGGTCATAACTTTTCTTCCAGTCTGTAACAGCCCACAAATAGTTCTTAATTGAAAGAATTATCTAAAACTGTATTTTTTAAGATTCATATCATCCTTCCTACCTTTTTTCTCTACTGAACTTGGGCATTAGCTACTTTCTTGGCTGTTAATTCTAATTTCTGCACTTAGTATTTTACCATTTGCACATGACTGTAAAAAGTATTAACACAGTCATGTGTTGAAGTGTGTATCACAATCAGATCCATAGAGACTACAAAAGCACTCTTCTAGTTCCACCAAACTACATGCTCATTAATCATTAGGACTTAGTTTAGAATGGTTGTTGAGACCCTAGAGCTGGATTGTTTGGATTTAAATCCTCACTGTAGTTGTATGACATTAAACAGGTCACTTAATCTGTTTCTTCCTCATTCTTTGCATTTATAAAATGAGGGTCATAGTAGATTAAAATGAATAATTGTTCAAAAGGCACTTAGAACAGTTAATTGGCAGATGGTAAGTACTATATATTAGCTCTTATTATAGTTATTATAAACCATAAAAAAGTGAGTAAAGAGAACCAATGTGAGGAAGTAGAGTGATGCCTGGATTCTGCATCAGAATGCCTGAGTTAACATCTTGGCTCCATACTTTCTAGATGGGAATATTCTTTGTATTGGGTAATTCAGAGATCATAATACCTGCTCTTTGTTTTTCAAGGAATTACTTTAAGAATCAGATTAGCTAAGCCATGAGAAAGGGCTTATAAAGTATAAAATGCAAACCCAAGCAATAATAATATGCTAGTATTTGGCAGTGGGAAGAGGGGGTTTGAGGTCAGAAGAGAAGAACCAAGTGGGTGTCATCACAGAGTCTGGTCTTGACAGTGGCAGAAGCTTTGTGGATTTGTTACTGAGTCCAAACTCACTCTGTTCCCTGAAAGCTAGGCCAGTAAATCCCAGATGAGGTATTGAGGCAAGGAAGGGATTTTATCTGGGAGCCAGCTGACTGAGAAGATGGCAGGCTAGTGCCTCAAATAACCATCTTGTCAGGGCCTGAATGCCAGGTTCTTTTATGGATCAGAGATGGGAGTGGGGGGTGAGAAATCAAAGCTAAAAAAACATTTAACTCCTGCAAATGCTCCTAGAATGGCTAACCTCAGGTAGGGGGATGTTACTTTCACTTCCTTACAGTCATTTCAAGGGTAGAGTGAAATTGAATATCTCCTGTCAAATCAACAAAGATGTCACATCTGTCTGTGACTCCGGCCTCCCTAAATGTAAATTTCTGGGCCATTTCTGGGTCAGTAAGCAGCAGATGAGGGGTGCTGGGCACAGCACTATTTGCCCCACAAAAAATTCAAGAATGTCACAGGCCTTCACAGGTGGGTGGGGTCAGGTTATCTCTCTGAGGCAGGCCATCTTGTACACAATAGTAGACCATTATATTTACCACTGTGGGTAAGAATTCCTTATAAGAAATGGAATAGCCATCATAGTCAACAAGAGAGTCCAAAATACAGTATTTGGGTGCAATCTCAAAAATGACAGAATGATCTCAGTTCACTTCCAAGGCAAACCATGCAATATCACAGTTATCCAAGACTATGCCCCAACCACTAATGCCAAAGAAGCTGAAGTTGAACGGTTCTATGAAGACCTACAAGGTCTTCTATAGCTAACACCAAAAAAAGATGTCCTTTTCATCATAGGGGATTGGAATGCAAAAGGACGAAGTCAAGAGATACCTGGAGTAACAAGTTTGGAATACAAAATGAAGCAGGGCAAAAGCTAACAGAGTTTTGCTGAGTGCCAAAGAATGGATACTTTCGAACTGTGGTGTAGGAGAAGACTCTTGAGAGTTCCTTTGGACTGCAAGGAGATCAAACCAGTCAGTCCTAAAGGAAATCAACCCTGAATATTCACTGGAAGGACTGATGCTGAAGCTGAAGCTCCAATGCTTTGGCCACCTGATGTGAAGTGCCAACTCACTGGAAAAGACCCTGGTGCTGGAAGATTGAAGGCAGGAGGAAAAGGGGACAACAAAGGATGTGATGTTTGGATGGCATCACCGACTCAATGGATATAAGTTTGAACAAGCTCTGGGAGTTGGTGAAGAACAGGGAAGCCTGGCGTGCTGCAGTCCATGGGGTTGCCAACTGAATGACTAAGCAACAAAAGCTTAAGGGTTAAAATCACAAAATATAAGGGTTAAAATCACAGACGCAGATCCAGTGTGAATTCAGAATTAACCCTTCCTGGTTACAGGTTTATGGGAATGCACTGTGTTAGTCCCAAACACTGGGTTCTTCAGTTATATTTGTCCATCTGCTGGACCAGACAGTATAGGTGTGGAAGACAAAGCTACCTGGAAAACAGAATACAGGCATTACCCTTGTAGAGGCTTCCCTGGTGGCTCAGATGGTAAAGCCTGCAATGCGAGAAACCCGGGTTCGATCCCTGGGTAGGAAGATCCCCTGGAGAAGGAAATGGCAACCCACTCCAGTACTCTTGAATGGAAAATTCCATGGATGGAGGAGCCTGGTAGGCTACAGTCCCTGGGGTCACAAAGAGCTGGACACGACTGAGCGAGTTCACTACCCCCTTTACGGCCTTACTGGGAAATGTTCTGGGCGCTTCTGTTGATAGTCACAGAGGACACAGATAAGGGGACAAGGTGGGCTTGGGGACTTGGTAAGTTAGATGTTAAACTCCTCTTTCCAGGTTGGCATTGTTATTTCTGTTATAGTCACAAAAGAACTTTTAGAAGAAGCTATGCCTTGCTTTTTCTCCAGGTGGCATACTGCAGACCTCTGACTCTGAGACTCTGCATGCTGACTCAGTGCCTCAGGAGGTTCTTGGGGACTGAGGGCCAGGGTGTGGAGCATATTGGGGCTGCCAAGGCCAGAGGTGCCATTGATTTTCTGCTTTGTTACCAAGCAACTGAGATTTCTCCTGCTGTAGAAAAAAGGCCCACCACCACCCTCTCCAAGGGAAATCTGTTGAAAAAGAATCGCATGGGCACTTAACTTGACTTACCCCTTACTCACAAACAAGGATGATGAGGCAGGATTAAAGCTTCCAATGCAACAGGCAGCTGCTGCTGCTGCTAAGTCGCTTCAGTCGTGTCCGACTCTGTGTGACCCCATAGACGGCAGCCCACCAGGCTCTGCCATCCCTGGGATTCTCCAGGCAAGAACATTGGAGTGGGTTGCCATTTCCTTCTCCAGTGCCTGAAAATGAAAAGTGAAAGTGAAGTCACTCAGTCATGTCCAACTCTTCGAGACCCCATGGACTACAGCCTACCAGGCTCCTCTGTTCCAGGCAAGAGAACTGGAGTGGGTTGCCATTGCCTTCTCCGAGAGGCAGCTGCAGCTGGGGAGGGGTGTGTGTGTGTGTGTGTGTGTGTGTGCGTGTGTGTGTGTGTGCGTGTGCGTGTGCGTGTGTGCGTGCGTGTGTGCGTGTGTGTGTCTGTGTGTGTGTGTGTGTGTGTGTGTTTGGTGTGCGTGCATGTTTTAAAGTTCCACTTCTTCTACCTATCTAGAATTATAATTAAATAATAAACATAAGGGACCCTCAGAAGACCCAGCACACCTTATCAAGTACATAAACTGAGAGGCGAATTGTATGAAGACTAGCTGACATTCGTTCAATTGTTATTTACCATACATTGTTCGAAGCATTTTACACTTAATCCTTAGAACTCTGGGAAGAGGGACTGATTATTTTAACACTCTTCTACAGATGAGAAAACTGAAACACCTACTAGATAAGAAAATTGCCCTAAATTGCACAGATTGTCATTCTGAATGCTTTTCCACAAACGTATCTATTTAGATAACAGTATTTTTGATCATTAAGATAATCTCTAAAGACCTGTACAATGATCATGTTATTCCATCCCTACCCAAACTAAATTGTGCAGAAAAAGTGGTAAACACAGTAGCCAGGGTTGATATTAGTCATTTTTTCTTTAAAGGCATCATCTCAGCTTTCTTATCCATTCATCTGCTGATGGACACCTAGGTTGCCTCCATGTCCTGGTTATTATAAACAGTGCTGCAATGAACATTGGGGTAGGGTTCAGGATGGGGAACACATGTACACTCATGGCAGATTCAAGTCAATGTATGGCAAAACCAATACAATATTGTAAAGGAAAATTAATTAATTAAAAAATAAATAAAATGACATTTTAAAAACAGACGTCATAGCCATCAATTAGTCCAGTACGAAAATGAAAAGAATTAACTGTCCGTTGAAATTTAAAACACTTGAGGGCAAGCGTTGAACAGTGCTAGGATTTTGTTAACCTTGGGACCATCCCTCAAGACCCAATAATCTGAGGGGAAGGAATGCTTTCTTTTTTTTTTTTTCTGGTAGACACTAACTTACTGAGTTTTCTACTGAAAAAAAAGGAGAGAAAATAATCAATCATTCCTCATAAAACCCAGGTTATGACCTAATTATGTATCACACGCACATGAACACAGGCAAGCCTGGTCACCCAGTGTCTAGCAGAGTAAACAGCAATCTGACCTGATCAAAGGGTGCAGTAGCCTAAGAAATCTGGTCTCTGGTGAAAGAGATTCCCGATAGACAACATGCAAGGCTATGTATTTTTCAAAGACCAAGGAAATGCAGGAGTGCCCTCAGCCAGGCAGAGTGCAGAGTGGCCGTTCTTGGTTATTGGGAAGGGTGGTACACGGCCTCAGGCCTGTCATTACAAACATCAGTGATCATTGTGGGAATTTGGGAGAGTGCTAGTGAATAGGAAGCTCCAATTACAGAACACTGGATAAAACAGCCTTGGCGCTAATTACCCTGTGTTTAGAATGATGGGCCTAATGAGCAGTGTTCTTTAATCCAAATGTTGATTTTCAAATGAGTTAAATTTGGGGCTAAAAGTGTGTGAGTAAATTTGTTTACTGGCTTGACTGTGTGACTCCAGTAGAATTCAAATGACGCAATGAACATTTCTTATGTTACTAAGTCGACAGCGGGCCCAGGGTGAGGTCCTGGAGATCCCAAAGCAGAGAAACCCCTGAGGAATCATAGGCCGGTGAGGAGGAGGGCATTTTAGTGATACTAATGTGGCAGCGATAATAGCAGCTGATGTTAGTTGATATTCATTGAGCCCTCGCTAGGCACCAGACACAGTTCTCTACACTCTGCCTATATTAATCCCTTTACCTATTGAATACTTACCACCACTATCCCTTAAAGGAGAGGCTATACCATAGGTGAGAAGGAAGGAAGAGGAGGATTAAGGAATTGATCTACGGTCATGCGTGCAGAGGGTGGCAGTTCAGTTCAGTTCAGTCGTTCAGTCGTGTCCGACTCCTTGCAACCCCATGGACTGCAGCACGCCAGGCTTCCCTGTCCATCACCAACTCCAGAACAGGGCTTAAACTCAGGCGGTCTGATTCCAGAACTTTGGCCCTTCAATCTGATCTTGGTATTCCAGAGAAGGGCTTCAATTCAGTTGACTTTAAGTGGAGTGTTTTAGGGCAAGAAGAGGTATAAGTAACCATATTTGCCTGTTTCTCCTGATGAGGTCAGGCCATAATAATATTATCCTAACTCCCTCGGTCACTCCGTTCCAGTCATAATGGCCTCTTCCGTTCTTCCAGCAGGTCAACCTCATCCCTTCCTCAGGGCCTTTGCCCTCATGACTCTGACCTGGTCATTCCCTCCCAAGTATCCTCTTAAGACTCTTTCACTCAGGCCTTTCCCACTTCTGCCCAATGTTACCTTCTTCATGAAGGCTTCCCTAATCCACTCTATTTTAGCAGCCCTTCCTCTGCCCACCTTCCTGCAGTCTCTAGCCCCTTATCCTGCCTTACTTTCCTCCAGAGATGTTAACATCCTCTCGATTCTTAGCCTGCTCTTTACACAGCGATCCCCATCTCAATAGATCCAACGTCCACCCAGTCACTCAAAGCCAAAATCTTAAAATCCATTACCTCCCTTTCTTAATGCCCATGTCTATTTCATCAGAAATCCTGTTGAACCTACTTCCAGAATATATCCCACATCAGACCACTTCTACTGCTGCTCACCATCACTGCTTCTCATTTAGCAGAAGCTCCCTGTAACCCTCTGAGCCATCCCTCACCTGAATCTTTGTAGGTACTTGTATCTGTTTTCACTCTTGTCTGACACCCTCACCCTCGGCCAGTCTTTTCTCCTTGGGGCAGCCAGAAATATATTTTAAATGTAATCAGTTAATGTTTCTCCCCCTGATTAAACCCCTCATGGGGCTTTGTGTTGTGTACTACAATTCTATACTGTACTATTGTATACCACCCGTAAACATATCACGATGAACTTGAAGGTCCTACGGGATGTGATCCCTGAACATCCCTAAGACCTCATCCTCTGCCACTTCTCTCTACAACGACCACACTCAGGCATGTTAATCAGAGGTACCTGGCTTTTCCTAGCACTGGGGTTCCCCCCTTATCCTGAGGCTTCTTCCCTAGCACCAAGCCTGGCTCTTTCTCATCATTTGACTGACTGCTCAGATGTTACCTCCTCAAACTGACCTTCTGCAGTCATCCTGACTTAGAAAGCTCCCCTCTCCCTCCCTACTCATCATTCTGTCCCATTCCTGCTTGTTACTTCCAATAATTGTCTATAATTATCTAGGTCACGTGTTCACATGTTTAATATCAGTCTTGCCCTGAAAGGAAGAGATGAAATGGTACAGTCTAAATCACTGCTCTGACCTCAGCACCCAGAACAGTGCCCGAATCAGAGTAGATGCTCAGTAAGTTGTCTTTGAGTGAAGGAATAAAGGATTGAAAGAATGAATTTTCTGTGGCCTGATTAGAGATGATGACTGGTGCAGTTCTGATGATCTGTCTTCCTTTGTATTAGTTTCTTGAATCTTGGACACAAATAAGAAAATAAAACTTGCTTCTAAGAACAGGGTAATGCCATTGGTTCATTCATTCATAACTTTTCACTTATTAGTTAGGTACGTACTGTATTGAGAACTTTCACTACCGGCCTCCTGTTCTGGTATTCTTAGTGCTGTGTGTGTGTGTGTGTGTGTGTGTGTGTGTGTGTGTATACTGGAGGGAGAATCAAGGAAAGAATCAATGTGATGCAAAAAAGTATTTTTTTTAGCAATTATGTGTCAGACTTATGTTCACATTGTTTTGAGAATGAGAAGAGAAGTCCTGTATCTGTTAACTGGAAGGTTAATTTATAAGCATTTATCTTCAGGTTATCATCAGAAATGGATTTCTATTATGGTCAGCTTTCCTAAATCTGAATTTTAACTGACATGAGATCTGGAGGATAAAAACACAGGACTCAATAGACACTAATGATCATTCATCCAAATAAAGCAAACATCATTTAAACTGGATGTGGGTCTCTGGTAATCTGTGGCCTTCTTTATCTTGAGTGAGGGAGGCTAAACAGGCTGGGCTGGCTACGGTGTAAGGGAGGACTGATGACTACTTTTCACTAGTCTAAGGGATTAAAAGGAAAATTAGTTTCTATTCTAAAAAAAATTTTTTTAAGGCCAGTTAAAATTATTGACTTCATGCATCACTCGGCAATTACAGGAAACATTATTGCAGCCTCGCCATAGATGATTAGAATAATTGCCGTCCTTTCATCTTTCTCATCTAACGACACTCTCCCCATGCCTCCCACTTCCCTTCACGTCTTAGCATGCTGCCTGTATCTGCTTTGTGGAGAGAACCTCAAGGCTCAGCATAATTGGGCCATTTCCCTGTCACAGGGTTTGCGTCTAAATCTTCCTCCTCTGCAGGTTGCAGTGAGGTCCATCATATGCAGTCAAATGGCAGAGAAGATATTAAAAATGCACACATCCTAACGCTAAATTTGCCACCCATGAAGTTCAGTTACAAAGGGAACTTCTCACTTGTGTGCGTTAAGTCGTGCGACCTCCGGCACTATAGTCTGCCAGGCACTTCTGTCCATGGAATTTTTCAGGCAAGAATCCTGAACAGGCTGCCAGTTCCTTTTCCAGGGGCTTTTTCCAACCCAGGTATCAAACTGGCATCTCCTGCATCCCCTGCATTGGGAGGTGCAGTCTTTACCACTGCGCCACCTGGGAAGCCCTGAACTTCTTTTAACAATAAATAAACCCATTGGCCATTTTCTCACACCAGGTGTCAATCACTATAGCTTTGATTGGCAGTATGACTGATCCATGATTTATATTGGTCTTTTCTTGTATGTAAGTAGAAAGATGGGGAGGGGGTTCTACAAACACCGTGTTTCCCATACTTGTCTGATCATAAGAATCAATTGTAGCTCTTGATAAAAATATGTTCCAAGCCTATAGAATTAAAGGTTTCAACAGCTCTAAGGATCTATGTATTTAACAACAGACTAGGTGATCAGATCATCAAGCAAACATGGTGTTTATAGTGGGTTGTTTATATACATCTAATGCTTTCCTGATCGGGGCGATCTTTTTCTTTGATTAAACTTAAAATGTCCAGAGTCTCTCCCTCACTGAATGCTCCAGTGCCCACTGCCTTTACTAGGAGACAGTGAGAGCCCTGTGGGGCATTTTGTGATGAAGATCTCTGTTTCATTATTAGGCTGAATGAATGAGGCCACCAGGAGAGAGTCCTCTTTGTCGATGTTTTGACGATGTACATGTGCCTCATGACACTCGTCAACAAAACTGCCTCACCGACTAAGCTCAGCCAACCTTACTTCTAAAGCGTTTGAAAGTTTCATATGGTGAAATCCACTTTGATAGAAGTTAAGAGAAAAAGTAACAGACTTCTAAAATATTCCAGATGGAAGGGCCGTTGGGGGTCATCCATTCCCACCTGATAGCTATAAAAATACAGAACAGGGGCCATTGAGAGACTTGTCAAAGTCAAATGTTTAATTAGAGGGAGAATTTGGACTAAAGCATCTGATTCTAGGCCTAATAGTCTCTCTGCGACACCATCTCCTGATTCCTGCAAACAATCATTACCCTCTATGAGCCTCAGTTTCTTCTTTAAAAAGCATATTAGACCAGATCAGTGTCTCTAAAGCTGTTCTCTGAGACGCTGAGTTCAGTGGGAATGTCTGGGAGGACTCACCAGAGATGGGGTCAGACTTCTTCTTGTTCTGCTCCAATCTGGCTGATGTATTGAAATTGCATTAAGAATTTAAAGAAACCAATTCTGATACTTTTGTTTTTCTTCTCTAAAGTTATAAAGGCACAGGACTAGATGATCAGCTTCAAATACATATTTGATTCTAATATTTGTGGATTCTGAGAAAAGAGGTCTGTGAAAGCAAGGGCTTGTCTTTCTTTGTCATCCCCCATAGGAACTGATTCTTGTGTATTCAGTGAATGGTATTCTTTCACCAACTCCAAGTGTGGCTTGGTCAACTCAAGGAATAGACACTGTGAGAGAACAGTGAAAAAGGAAGCTATTTGGAGGCAGGCTATCTTTTAAAATTCTCTTTGAAAAGCCAAGCTGAAATAGCTAGCATTTTCTCCCAAAATGGAAAGATGACATCACTGCTTAGGAAGTAGTATTAGGCATGCCGTCTTCTACTCTCCAAATAGGTCCTGAAAGAGGACAGACCCTCAGAATGAACCGTCTTTTGTCTTATTTGAGTCTATTCTGCATTTAGAGGGACTTTGGTACTTTTCCTTAGATATCCGAGAGTGGTTAAAGCTCTAAGAAAGAGACCTTTTGTCCTTAAGTAGGAAAATAGGAGAAACTTGGGAGCAGTTTTTTGAAACCATCAGTCTCCAACAATAGTATATGCTTTCTCCATATTCTGTGCTGCTGGTCTGAGTTCTCTTCTGTTTTGATCGGCGCCTGGTGGGCTGCCGTCCATGGGGTCGCACAGAGTCAGACACGGCTGAAGCGACTTAGCAGCAGCAGCAGCAGTTGAAAGAGAGCTGAGGATGTGTCTTCCTCCTTTTTCTTAATTGTGGTCTCTGTCATCTTACCCAGAAAGAGGCTAGATGGTTGTCCCCCTGCCCCATTAAAATCACCATCTTGGTTTTCAGGCTTTCTCTGCACATTGCATGATCCGTCTCACCTTTTCTCGGTTAGCTTGTTTCACTGCAAGCTCTCACATGCTTCCTCATTTGTCACCAGGTTTTAGACTGACTGGCATCTGGCATATGAATCAATCAGGTAAGAGCAGTGAAGTAAGCTGATGGAGCCATCCCCTTCTTTTTCCATCAGCAATGATAAAAGAGCCCACCCAGTCAAGTGACAAGGCACTTAGGGGTGCTGGCGGCCAGACAATTCAGTTTTCTTATTTGTAGTCTCAGCTCCTCAGAGTTTAAGTGATTGGGTTGTCACTTGATAGCACACATATTTCTTCTACAATATTTGATGGTTGTTTATTTCCGATTTTTTCCTATTATTTGATACAGTCGGTCACTCATTCATGTTCCACGCTTTGCGACCCCATGGACCGCAGCACGCCAGGCTTCCCTGCCTATCACCAACTCCTGGAGCTTGCTCAAACTCACGTCCATCGAGTTGGTGATGCCATACAACCATCTCATCCTGCCATCCCTTTCTCCTCCCGCCTTCAATCTTTCCCAGCCTCAGGGTCTTTTCTAACAAGTCAGCTCTTGGCATCAAGTGGCCAAAGTATTGGAGCTTCAGCTCCAGCATCAGTCCTTCCAGTGAATGTTCAGGCTTGATTTCCTTTAGCATTGACTGATATATTTGATTACGTCCAGTTTAATTTTTCCCTTTGGTTAACTTTTGTTTTATGTATCTTGTTTCTAGAGGTACATTGTAGGGATGTCAGTTTCTGAAGGTAACATGCCCCAGTTTGCCTGTGACTTAGATGGCACCACTTAGAAATAAATACTAAAACTTTATCAACACAACATAAACAGGATTTACAGGGATTCTTGAAACAAATCCAACAATCTGGCCTCCTCTCTATGTATTCTCCCTGACCCATTTTAACCTCCAGATACAATGAGCTCATTACCAGGCAAACCATCTAACCTCTCTTAAAAAAAAAAAATTATTATTCATTTGTTAATTTACTTGACTGCGTCGGGTCTTACTTGCAGCCTGTGGGATCTTCATTGTGTTGTGCAGAATCTCATCATTAGGGCACAGGACTCTCTAGTTCTGGTGCGCGTGCTCCAGGGTGGGCTGGCCTCTGCAGTTGCAGCACATGGACTCTGGAGCACACGGGCTCAGTAGCTATGGCACACGAGCTTAGTTGTTCTGTGGCACGTGGGATCTTAGTTCCCCAACCAGGAATGAAACCCGTGTCCCCTGCGTTGCAAGGCAGATTCTTAACCACTGGACCGCCAGGGAAGCCCCCAGCTAACCTCTTTCACACTTCTCTGCCTCTGCACATGCTGTTCCTTGGCCAGAGATGCCCTTCCCTGTATCCTGCACCTGGAAAATTTAGACCAGTCCCTTTATCCCCAGGTAGAAATGTCATTAGCTCTGATATGCCTTCCTGTGAGCAAAGTCAGGGGTTCTGCCTTCTGTTTTCCCCTGGTACTTTACTTTATCACCGTGATAGCCTCCTGCCTCTCTAGCCCATTCATTTAGAAGATCTTCAAGGGGTGAACAAAGTTTTATTCCTCTTTGAATTCACAGAGCCTTACAGATTTACTTGGGCTTCCCTGATAGCTCAGTTGGTAGAGAATCCTCCTGCAATGCAGGAGACCTGGGTTCGATTCCTGGGTTGGAGAAGGGAAAGGCTACCCACTCCAGTATTCTGGCCTGGAGAATTCCATGGACAGCATAGGCCATGGGGTTGCAACAAGTCAGACATGACTGAGCAACTTTCACTTTACAGACTTACTTGGAGAAGGAAATAGCAACCCACTCCAATATGGGAGTGCCTGGGAAATCCCATGGACAGAGGAGCCATGGAATCACAAAGAGTTGGACATGACTTAGTAACTAAATAGCCAACCAACACAGACTGACTGAAATATAGAATATAGTTCTTCAGTCATTTTGGCTGAAAAAAGTGATGAATTCATCAATCTACCTATTTCCCAGTATCTGGAACTTCCCAAGGAGCCTCTCTTCTCCTTTGTTCCCCATTTCTCTACTTTTTATTTAATCTATAAATAATAATGAGGATAATAATAGCAATAATACTTTTTTATCCTATGTAGTCTTCTCCACTAGCATGTTTTTTTTTTTCCATTCCTTTTATAAATATGAAATCACTGTTTCCATTGATATTAGTCTAATCTGGAATGTTTTCATCTCAGTTTTGGAATCTACAGTAGCCCCCTGATGGATCTGTCTTCTGTGTGTTCCTACTATAATACACTCTTCTACCAGGTTGTTGCTCAGTTGCTAAGTCGCGTCCGACTCTGTGACTTTATGGACTAAAGCACACCAGGCTTCCCTGTCCTTCACCATCTCCTGGCGTTTGCTTCAACTCATGCCCATTGAATCAATGGTGCCATCCGAATATCACATCCTCTGCCACCCACTTCCCCTCCTGCCTTCAGTCTCCCCTTGTGCCATCATTCTTTCCCAGCACCAGGGTCTTTTCCAGTGAGTTGGCGCTTCGCATCAGGTGGCCAAAGTATTGGAGCTTCAGCTTCAGCATCAGTCCTTCCAATGAATATTCAAAACTGATTTCCTTTAGGGTGGACTGGTTGGACCTCCTTGCAGTCCAAGGGACTCTCAATACCACAGTTCAAAAGCATCAAATCTTTGAGGCCCAGCCTTCTTTGTGGTCCAACTTTCACATCTGTACATGACTACTGGAAAAACCATAAGTATCACATCAACTGGGGGCTTCCCAGGTGGTGCGGTGGTAAAGAATATGCCTGCAATGCAAGAGATGCCGGTTCAATTTCTAGGTTGGGAAGATCCCCTAGAGGAGGAAATGGTAACCCACTCCAGTATTCTTGTCTGGGAAATTTCATGGACAGAGAAGCCTGCCAGGCTACAGTCCATGGGATTGCAAAGGGTCGGACAAAACTAAGCAACTGAGCACACACACACCACGTCAATTGTTTCAAGACACATTTCTGTTACTTTACCTCTCTAGAGAGATTCTGAATTGGCTTCCCTATTAGATAAAGACCAAAACTGTACTCCAAGCAACTGATGTATTTCATCTTAACACTTCTTATCCCTCAATGTGCTCTACAACATCCATACAAGCCAGATTGTCTGTTGTTCTCTGAATGACCTACTCCCAATCCTTTACAGCCCAAAAGAAGCCCTTAGTTTACATATACCCAATCATATTATTTTATTTATTCCAAACCAGGTTATCAACTTGTCTCTCTCAAGAAGTCTACCAGGATTTATCTAACCCCTGGGTCATTATTTTGCTATTTTATGTTGCTATTGGTAGGATTTGGGGCACAGGGATTTTTCAACCTTAATTTTGCCCTTTTGCTGATGTCAACAGATCACTTAACCTTCTTGTATTTGAAAATTGAGTAAAAAAAAAAAAAAAAACCTGTTATACATGTAGGGTGTTTCATGATGAAATAGAAAGTGTTTCAAATTGAAAATGATGATTTATTTGGTTTACATATCAGCAATTGTCAAGAGGGTACATAACCCATTTTTTTCCCTCTCTCTTTCCCTTTAGGGCATATCTGTATCTTTGGAGTTTGAAAAGCATAACATAAAATTATCATCACTTTAATTTGTTTATGTTCAAAATACTTAATTCACTTTGAAATATCAAATCGCATTAACAGGAAGGTGACAAATAGACTATTTTTGGTGTAACAAACAGACCCCCCAAAATGTTAATTGCTCAAACATTAAAAAAAAATTATCTCACTCATATATATAATCCAATGTGGTACCAGTAGGCAAGAGGCAAGATGACAGAGATGCTGCCCTCTCCAGCAAGTCTTCCAAGGGCTGAAAGTGAAAGTGAAAGTCACTCAGTCGTGTCTGACTCTTTGTGACCCCATGGACTATATGGTCCATGGAATTCTCCAGGCCAGAATCCTGGAGTGGGTAGCCTTTCCCTTTTCCAGGGGATCTTCCCAACCCAGGGACTGAACCTAGGTCTCCTGCATTGCAGGCGGATTCTTTACCAGCTGAGCCACAAGGGAAGCCCCTTCCAAGGGCTGCTTTGGGTTAAAATCCAGGGGGCACTAGTGGTAAAGCACCCACCTGCCAGTGCAGAAGGCACAAGAGATGTGGGTTCAGTCCGTGGGTCGGGAAGATCCCTTGGAGGAGGAAATGGCAACCCACTCCAGTATTCTTGCCTGGAGGATCCCATAGACAGAGGAGCCTGGTGGGCTACAGTTCATAGGATGACAAAGAGTTGCACACGACTGAAGCACTAACACCTTCACTTTTGGAAGTGGAGAGAACATGAATACGTTCATATAGGAGAATTTATGGGCTGGACCAGAAAGTAGTCCACGTTGGTTTTATCCGTATTCCACTGGATAAACTCAGCCCCTTGGCCACCCTAAGTCATGGAGTATGGGAAGCATAAGCTACGGTGTGTCCAGGAAGAAAAGGAAATGGTTGTACTGAAGAAATAATTGCTTTTACTTGACATCGTTTCAAAGTCATTTCTTATTTATACACTGTCTTTCTTAAAAATTATAGATATTCTCTGAGCAGATGTTTCATATTACTTTGCTATACCTGCAGCATATAGTATAGAGGTCTGGGCAGATTTAGCACTTGATATGTGTAATTAATTTCTATTGCTATGTAACAAATTACCACCCATTTAATAGCTTCAAACAATCCATGTTTATTAGCTCCCAGTTTTTGTTGCCAAGAGTCTGGGCACAGTTTGGCTCAGTCCTCTGCGAGGCTGTAACCAAAATGTTGGTCAGGGTTGACTTCTCATCTGGAATCTCAACTGGGGAAAGGAATGCTTCTAAGATCATTCAGATTGTTGGCAGATGTTATTTTCCTACTTCAGAGAACCAAGAATTCATGTGGCTTCCAAGCCAGTAATAGACTACTAGCAAGATAAAGTCCCATACACTATGAGATCATTCCAACACCTTTGCAATATTGTCTATAAGCGAATTACAACTCCTATTTTCACGCAAGGGAATACGATTATAGAAAAGAAGCGAATACGAGAAAGCCTGTCTACGACCATAATTGTCAGGGCCTATCCACCACAGTAAGAGACTGAAAAAATAGAGGTCTTCCTTCCCGAGCCAATGAACCACCACTTTACCTGAACATACATTTCACACAAAACTGCAGAGGGTTATAAAAGATCTCAAGAGATAAGTGGCTCTTATTGGCCAAGAGCTAGTAACAGTGCTGCCAAAACAAGCACTTAGGAGCTCTACTTGCTAAGCTTCACAAATATCAGCCTTAATTCACATGACTATCTTTAGAACTGGATTCAGAATAAGCTGAGAGCATCTTGAACCTGTTACAAACAAGTCTTATTCCCACAGTACCCCCAAGGCCCTCATTATATGGCATTTGGAAGCCTGCTATCATGTAGAATTTTTGTCTTTTCTGACCCTCCTTTTCTCTATTCGTCTATCCAACTCAGGTGGTATTGAAAGGTATTGACATGTTTTTTTTTCTTCTCTTAGTCTTCCTGTTTGACCCTTTCCTTTCTGGTTCAAATTATCCTTTAAGACAGCCCTCAGTGGTCCTTTTGGGGAAAAGTTTTAGGGATCACTCATGGTATGAAACTCCAGTCTGCATGTTTAATTTGTTTTGGAGAGGGCTTCAGTTACTCTTCCATTTCCAAACTTCATCATCTAGCAGCTGGATCTCCTGAAAGGAGAAGGTCTGAGAGAATCTGGGCTGCTTATTTATATGTCAGCTACGAAAAGAGCTTCTTTCCTGACTGTTCCCACTCTACCTTTGAAACTCCAGTAGTGACTTTCTGTGGTTCATTCTTCCAAGATGATACAGTCACACAGATGTAAAGGTTCAGGGCATCAAACCAAAAGATATAAAGGCTCTAATAGAGAGGGTCACATTTCTAAAAAGGAAAACCAAATTCTCAAGATATTTTCTGGCTCTGTGAACAGCTAAAAATATATGAGGATAATCATTCCTACAGTCCTGAACTTTTAATAGCAAAGCTAACCTGGAAGGAAAAATGACACTGAGCTATAGGGTGAGAATAGAATAGACTTCAGGAGAATCTGTTTCTTTTATTTCTAAGGCATTCATTCCTGGATTAGTCCATCTATCTTTAAGTTGCATATGATTCTTATCTATTTGGCATGACTTCAAACTAGTGAAATTGGTGAATGGTACAATTCTGTAATGCTTTGTGTCTAAAATTACCATTTTCTAAAAGATTTCTTTGACTGTGGACCATGTTTAAATTCTTTATTGAATTTTTACCATATAGCTTCTGTTTCATGTTTCGGGTTTTCTTTTTTTCTTTTGACCACAAGACGTGTGGGATCTTAGCTTCTAGACCAAGGACTGAACTGCATGCTCTGCATTGGAAGGCCAAGTTTTAACCACTAGACCACCAGAAAAGGCCCTAAAATTATTTTAAAAGCAAAAGTAAATTGAAAGCAAATAAATAAATAAGTTTGTGAGTAGCAAATGGAGGGAAACTGTTTCTCTGAATGTAAATACCTGTTCTGTCTTCAGTGAAATACCAGGGAGAAGACAAGAAGGAGAAGCGAGGTGAGGGGAATAGATGGAGATTCCCAGCTGCTGTAGAGGCATCACCATGTGGGATCTAACTGCATGGTGCGTGCCATTTTTCAATTACCTGAACTGGACTTGCCTCAGTCAAAGCCTAAAACATGCCCTGGGGGACTTCACATCACTATATTTGTAAATTAAGTCATTTGGAGATGGGTGGTAAAGAGCTACTCCCAAGTGATTATTACACTCTGGTCTCCTTTCCCTAAGGAACGAGGCAGGACATCAGGCAGATAGATCTACAGAGGCTAGAAAATTACGGGCTTCCCACGTGGCTCAGAATCCGCCTGCCAATGCAGGAGACACGGGAGACGCAGGCTCCATCCCTGGGTTGGGAAGATTCCCCTGGAGGAGGAAACGGCAGCCTGCTCCAGTGCTCTTGCCTGGAAAATCCCATGGACAGAGGAGGCTGCTGCAGTCCATAGCGTACCAAGAGCTGGACAGGACTGAGCGTGCACACTGTCTCTTGAAAGATTTGTGCTGTTCTGTTGGAATGCATGGGCACATGCATATTGATCCTGATTCTGACTAGGAGGCTTCTTTAATATTTTGCCATCATGATTTCTTTAAAGTGAAGTCACTCAGTCGTGTCCAACTCTTGGCCACCCCATGGGCACTAGGCTCCTCCGTCCATGGGATCTTCTAGACAACAGTACTGGAGTAGGTTGCCATTTGGTAGTATTTAAAAGCCCTCGTTTTGAATTCAGTCAGACTTGGGCTATATTTGGGGCTCTGTCTCTTATGAACTGGATGACCTTGAACTGATTACTGTGGCTCTTTACAGTCCAGTTTCTGAATCTCTTAAGTGGGACTCATAATACCGAATTCATATAGCTACCAATAGGAGCTAGTAAAATAATGTGTAAATATGTAACACTGGGCTTGCACCTAGAATGCCTTCAATAAATGAGAGCTACTGTTCAAGTCATTATTGTCTTTATAATTTTCAGCACCCTATGATTGCTGTGACTATAGTTCTGTAGCCACTTGGGAATACCATTTTAGAGATGAATCCTATCAGTTTCTTTATAAAATCGTAGTGCACTTTTTTCATGAAATACATCATTTGTCATTCTACTCAAAGGGGATTCAATTTTTTTAATGCTATTTTATTCCAACCCAGTGTTATGAATGTAATATTCATGGTTTGCTTGAGTAAATTTTCAGAGGACTGAGTTCCTTCTCTAAAGAGCTGGTACAAAACTAAAATAAAGACAAATGTTGAGTCTTTCTGCTATTCAATCAATGAACTGAAGCCTTTAGAAAACAAAGCAGAGAAATAGCAGACTCCAGAAAGACAGAAGAAATCTATGGTAAGGCCCTTTTATGCCATCAGTTCAGGGTTCTGCTGTAGATCTCAACCAGCCTTTACCTGTTGCTGAGTGTGCAGTGCTCAGAGACGTAGGGAGCCCCGAGCTATGACACAAGCCTGGAACTGTAGATCCAGTTGCATTGGAAAAACCCAAATGCATGCCAATAGTAAACGTGATGGTAAGCCAAGAGCTTCTTTTCTGTTTCCCAAAGATGTTTTCATGGGGTTCACCCTAAGAGAATCAGTTAATTGATAATACTGTCAACACGGTCTCTTGAGAAAAGGGGTCTACTTAGGGATCGTTGGGATTAGTCGAATTTGAGGCAATGGCTGAAAAATGAAGTGGAGACACACCTTATGCTGTTGGAAGTGCACACGTAGAAGAGAGATCAGGAAGACATGTACACATTTGGGGACCTAGTGTAGCGGACAGCAGGAGGTCAGTGGCCTCACGAAAAGCTTGTGCAGAGAGGACATCAGAGGGGATCAAACACAGTGTGGACAACTTGGAAGGAGACCCTCCTCTCTTCCTGATGCATTGTAGCACTCCTGAGAGGTAGGAGCACACATGCTTTTCACACTAATCCAGAGCCTGAAGACCAGAGAGGATAGCAGACCTGGCCAGGAGAAGCCACTGTTGGGACTGCAAAATATGCAACATGACTGTTTGGATGAGTATCACAATCTGGAACGAAGTAGAAGGGTAGGATTGAGAGACGCTTGCATCTTTGAAATACCCAGCAGTGTGTCTCTCTCATGCACTGACTCTGCTTAAAGCATCTTCGGAGGGACCTGTGTGAGCAGTTTCCTACCAATATATCCCTGAGGCCTTTTGGCAAATAAGTACTGTTCCAGCTTAGCTACATGGTAAAACTGCCTGGCATCGGGGAGGAGACTGAGAGTAATTAAAAATAACTCGCAACTCCAGCAGGGCAATTGCTCTCCTTGCCTCATCTGTGTTCCTGTCACATGCTTAGCTCCATGGTGAGACCCCAGCTGTAGAGCAAAAGACTCACCATAATAGTATCTGATCTGCTCAGTCTTGAGTTGATCATGAAAGAATGTTAACCAGATAAGAGTATTGGGTTCCAGGTTCTGGAAGGATTCTTAAATATCCTGTTAAAAAGAAAGAAGAAGAAAACAAAGACAGAGGCCAACAGAAAAGACTAACCCAGCTCTGTTGCACAAGGGATCTTCTGATTGCTTTTTCTTCCTTGGTAGTCTGGCCAGGTCCCTTTGAAACACAGCAAGTGAAATAGTCTGCAGACAAGTGATGTGAAATTTGTACTGAAGCTTTAGGTCCCCAACCCATCTCCAAGAAAAAGATTACGGAACAGCTGCTGGAGACATAAACAGAGACCCGAGGACATTCCTCCTGTGAAGGTCAGGATCTGGCCCTTGCACCAGAGCACCCGCACCCGGGTAAGCAAGCAGAGGGCACAGCAGTGGGATCAGTTCCCAGGCTCGCCTGAGTCTCTGAGTTGTTTCTCCTCGTGGTCTAAATGATTTTGTTACCACTTGCCATCTCAGGTTACCAGAAGTGGACTCTTTGCTGTTAAGTGTAGTGCTGTGCGGAGAAGGCAATGGCACCCCACTCCCGTACTCTTGCCTGGAAAATCCCATGGATGGAGGAGCCTGGTGGGCTGCAGTCCATGGGGTCTCGAAGAGTCGGACACGACTGAGCGACTTCACTTTCCCTTTTCCCTTTCATGCACTGGAGACGGAAATGGCAACCCACTCCAGTGTTCTTGCCTGGAGAATCCCAGGGACGGGGGAGCCTGGTGGGCTGCTGTCTCTGGGGTCGCACAGAGTCGGACACGACTGAAGCGACTTAGCAGCAGCAGCAGCAGTAGCAGTAGTGCTATTTGAAACGGGTCAGCCTAGCTTTCCTCCGTACCAGCTAACTGTTTTACTAATGAGTGACAAAATCTACCTCCCATCTTTCTCAGTCTGAACACTGAGCTCCCTTAATCTTTGCAAGCTTTCCCCCATTTACTAGTTCAACCTACTCAATCACCCTAATAATGAACTGACCTGTGCTTAAGGATTGGGGCTTGCGCCCTGCTCCAATCCTAGTTTCCCCCTGATTTCAGACCTCTTGACTGAACTGGATGAACTTTCCAAGCTCAAAGGGAAGAGATGGATGTATACACTAGTGATACTACCTATAAAATAGTTAGCTAGCGAGAACCTACTGTATAGTACAGGGAACGCTACTCAATGGCCCGCAGTGACCTCAATGGCAAGAAAATCCACAAAAAAGGGGCTGTCTGTATCCATCTGGCTGATTCACTTTTCTGGACACTAGAAACTAACAACTTTGTAAAGCAACTATACTCCAATAAAATGAATAAATAAAAGAACTTTCAAAAATAATGATTAATCCAATGTTTTCACTTTATGAAAGTTTCAAAACTGACTCTCAAAGAAGAGTTCTGTAATAAATAGTTGTTTCAATTGTAATTTATAAGCTACCAAAATCAGCAGTTGGTAAGAGTATGGGCTCCCGAGTCTGACTGCTTGGGAAATTATGGCCTACCTTGGGGAAAGTTTTCCAATGTGTCCAAGCCCGTTTTCTTATAAAATGGAGATGACTGTAGGATATATCCCCAGATGACTATTATGAGGAAATGATACATATAAAACTCACAGCACTGTGCCTGGCGTAGAATAAGCCCTCTATAAAATATTATCTGTCATCATCATTGTACAAGTATGGAAACAATATAATAGTTTAAGTGACGGGTCGATGTTTAAGCCTCCGTTCAAAAACAATAAAATTTTATAATTCTTCCAATGGGCACTTATCCCAGAGAGAAACAGTGCTATTTATGGTAAAGTTTATTTATTTATTTTAAGGTTGGAAAATAGGACAAATAAGTCTAGTACACGACAGTGGGATTGCAGCAGAGCCTATAATACATATACAATGTTAAATGGTATGTTTAATGTTTACTTGGGGCTTCCCAGGGAGCTCAGTGGTAAAAGGATCTTCCTGACAATGAAGGAGAACCAGGAGATGTGGGTTCAATCCCTGGGTCAGGAAGATGCCCTAGAGGAGGAATTGGCAACCCACACCAGTTTTCTTGCCTGGGAAATCTCATGGACAGAGGAGCCTGGTGGGCTACAGTCCATGGGGTCGCAAGGAGCTGGACACAACTGAGCAACTGAGCACACAGTGTTTGTTTAGATGCTCATGTATTTTCTCCAATTCCTCATTCTTCCCCAGCACCACTGTGTCTCTGTTAGTTCCACATCTGTTTCCTATAGAATGGAAGCTCACACGGGTTAGAAATTACATCTATGCAATCTGCTCTGTGGGCCTCCCGGGTGGCTCAGACAGTAAAGAAGCTGCCTGCATTGTGGGAGACCTGGGTTCAGTTCCGGGGTTGGGGAGATCCCCTAGAGAAGGGAATGGCTCCCCAATCCAGTATTCTTGCCTGGAGAATTCCAAGGACAGAGGAGCCTGGCAGGCTACAGTCCAGAGGTTTTCAAAACGTTGGAAAGTGATCTTTTGCAACCATTATCCTTACCCTGGGATATGTATGATCTGTTTCATGATTCTTGCAATGATGGATGATACAGTAGGTCCTTGAGACATTTTGGTTTGTTTGTCTGATTAGAGGTTCTGCCTTATATTATCAAAAGAGCTGGTGGTGCTTTCAGGACAGGAGCCGATTCCCTGACTCAAAGGACATTTTACCACCCACTAAACCACCCTCTGCCAGGAGCTCCAAGGGAGAGCGATTGTTCAGTCTGGTACGCTGAGAGAATGATCTGTCCCCAGCTCTGGAGGCTAAGCACAGCCTTGAATAACAGACAAAACCAATTCTGCAATATAAATGACACATTCCATTAATACAAGTGGATCCAAATGAACTAATTTCATTCAACAGTACTGTTACATTCTGTAGCTCTATGGGCTTGGATACAAATGGTAATGTCAGTCTGTCGGGAGAGTGGACTGCAGAGCGTAATTACAAGTTCTTGTTCAGCACTTCAGGAGCTAATCAGAGCAAGGATGTGAATCTGTAATTTGCAAATGTGCAAAGACAGGGGTTACTGTGGCAGTAATGCCTCTGCTGATAACATTCTTGCCACCAAACGACAGGACTGTGGGTGCAAATTCGATGAGATAATTTGATCTCCCATTTAGTCATTTGATTATGAGAAGTCTGTCCTGCTGGCAGCACCTGGGGACATTTCTAAATTTAATGCTGTTCAGTAATATAAAATATCAGTATGCCAATAAATTAACATTTACATTCCAAGGGACAAGGGACAGTACACAATTGTAAAGTGATAAATGGAGCAAACTAATGTATAAAAATACCACTCAAGAATACAATATATCACATCACGAAACTGGCTTCTACAAAACTTCATAGGACTAAATCAGGAAAGATTAAAGGAGAGGTTGATAGAGAAAATATGAATGCATTTATACGTGTATTGTTGTTGTTCAGGTGCTAAGTTGTGTCTGACTCTTTGTGACCCCATGTACTGCAGCACACCAGATTTCCCTGTCCTTTAATATCTCCCAGAGTTTGGTCAAATTCATGTCCATTGAGTCAGTAATGCTATCCAATCATCTCATCCTCTTTTACCCCAGGATCAGTTCAGTTCAGCCACTCAGTCATGTCCAACTCTTTGCAACCCCATGGACTGCAGTATGCCAGGCTTCCCTATCCATCACCAACTCCAGGAGCACCCCAGTATACATATATGTAAATGGGCTTCTCTGGCAGCTCAGTGGTAAAGAATCTGCCTGCCAAGGAGACGTGGCTTCAATCCCTGGGTCAGGAAGATCCCCTGGGGAAGGAAATAGCAACCCACTCTAGTATTCTTGTCTGGGAAATCCCATGTACAGAGGAGCCTGTTTGGATATAGTCCATGGGCTGCAAAAGAGTCAGATATGAGTTAGCAACTAAACAACAAATATATATATATCTATGTTTATGCATATATGTAAATACATGCACGCATATATGTTTTTAATTCTTCCATATTTTTCTCCTCACTAACATTTCTCCTTTAAATCTTCAAACACTTATTCTCTTTCTCCAACAATTTCATCCAGTCCCATCGTGGAGTGAGTGGAGAAAGCAAGCAGCATTTTAGAATGGAGTAGTGGCTCATTCTCCTGAAAAGATTTCAGAATTTCGCTGTCCCATCAGCTCATGGTTAAAAGTAGAATGATTTCTGCTTGTCATTTTGTCAACTTCGGACTGCAAAAATAACATTATTGCTCTCTGCTTTCCTCATCCCATTATTATCTGATTGTGAGCTGTAGCTGATGTCCCTTGGAAAAAATAAGTATGCAGAACACCTTCATTGGTTTCTTTGGCAGTTATAAGTCTTGAAGCTTAAACTTATTTCTTTTGTAGAGACAGATGCATTATGTTGGAGATGCCTTGAACGTTTCTGTTGGTATACCCAGTTTGGTCAATTCTAATTGTGAAATGTTAGGAATCACTACCCACATCACACCTTTCAAGTCAAATGGTTTTACCACAGGTGCTGAAGAGAGAACCATGGTTTACCTAGTGGAATAATTATAGGAGACTCAGCCTAATAAAAGCTTCAGGTAATGTGGATCCTGCTGCTACTTGCTGAAGAACAGAAGGGAGGTCTCATTTTGTAGGTAGAAGTCAAATGACTGTTTCTCTCCAGAAAGTTCAGAAGGATTGATGCCAAAATGTGGCCTCTGTACACCAGTGCTGAATTGAACCTCAGAGGCAAGAGTTATAGGTGAAATAGAAAAGAGTAGCTTTCTTGCTTTGCCAGGCAAAGGAGAGGAAGGCATAGCAGGCTAAGACCCTCAATACTGGGTGTCCTAGCCGAGGGGGGTTTGTGAGTTTTATTGTCAAGGGGAAGGCTTGCTTTATAAGGAGCATGGTACATGCAGGGCCTGCATTCCTTCAATCTAGAGATCCTCTGGCATCTATGGTCTGATGGTCTGTGGTTCTCGAGGCTATTGAATCGTGACCTTCCCTCTGAAACATCTTCGATGTGGTGTGGAGTGGCGGGGTGGGGGATGGTTTCATTCTGCTGAAGAGCTCGAAGATTTATGGGTATCCCTCTACCGAGACCCTGGCCCAAAGCTGCTGCTATTTCTCAACTGCTCCTTCCTTGTTTTAGCATGCCCTCCCCTACCTGATTCAGTTCATTTCAGTTCAGTCGCTCTGTCGTGTCCAACTCTTTGCAACCCCATGAACCACAGCACGCCAGGCCTCCCTGTCCATCACCAACTCCTGGAGTTTACCCAAACTCATGTCCATTGAGTCAGTGATGCCATACAACCATCTTGTCCTCTCTCATCCCCTTCTCCTCCTGTCTTCAGTCTTTCCCAACCTCCGGGTCTTTTCTAATGAGTCAGCTCTTCATATCAGGGGGCCAAATTATTGGAGTTTCAGCTTCAACATCAGTCCTACCAATGAATACCCAGGACTGATCTCCTTTAGGATGGACTGGTTGGATCTCCTTGCAGTCCAAGGGACGCTTACCTGATTAGCAGCTGTTTGAGCCTGCCCTTAGGAACTCAGGGAAGGGGACACAGAAAGGCTTTTGTCCTCAGGAGCCCCTCGGGGTCCTGCTCCGTTTCAGGATGCCTTTTCTTTTCCTGATTCTGTGTAGGGGGCAATGTGTTGGAGTACAGAAGCGGGTGCTTCTCAGTCACATATTTGCAAGTTTAAATCTCAGTTCTGAAGCTGATTCATTGTGGACTTTAGGGAGGTTTAAGAGGTCTTTGTTTTCTCATTCGCGATGAAAGAGATGATAGCATCTCAGGCAGAGGGCTCTGAGGATTGAGAGAGATAGATGCGGAACACCTGGCAAGTACTGTCCTCCTGTTCTGGGGAGGGCTTCTTGGGAACCAGACTTCCAGGCTGAGTTTCGCATGCAGGATGTTTATTAAGGAGTGTCCTTGGGATGAACACCTGTGGGAGGGAGAGGACAGAAGCTGGATGGGGCAAAGGAAAGTGAACTGCCTCGGGCATAACGGCAGCCTCAGCTGACTTCAGCCACAGGAACCCTTTGGCATTGTCCCAAGTTGGGCTGAGAAGGCTGGACCTTCGTCCATCTCCAGTACTTAGTTACCTGGTTTGTGGGCTGTGGTGGGGGGAGACCTTGGGCGAGAAGGGTCACTGCAACTGAGGCTAACCTTGCAGTGGCTGACGAGGTAGGTGGAAATCAAACGATTGTTTCTCTCCAGAAAGTTCAGAAGGATTGATGCCAAAATTGGGCTACAGACCCCTTGCTGACAACATTCCCAGGAGGTGGGGCAACAAGGCTTTCATTGAAAGAAGATAGTATATCAGGGGCCTCCACGGTCCTTCTCCTCCTTCTTTTGGACTTGTCTGTCCTATTTTACAGGATTAAATCTCTATACAATGAGAATCTAACTGCTTCCCTGACAGAATACCTTGAAGTGTTCCAAATATGGGGGAAAAAAAAAGATCTTTTTCCATTGATGGATAATGACACTTTGACAGATAAGTGAGCAATTCTCCATTGATTCACGGGGGGAGATTATGGCAGGATGTGGCTAGCTTTGTTGAGTTAGCCTTGCTGCTATCTGGAGAGGCTGCTTTTTTCCCTTCTGGGGGATTTGTGTGTTTAAATCAAGGGTGACACACTCAAAACACACTTTTGGGCAAAGGAAAGCTTGGCTGAGAGTAAAGGGAAGACCAACAAGGAAAGAGCCCTGTAGACTGTGACCTTTCAAGCTAAACTGGCTGCCCTGCGAGAAAGAGAGACTTATTTGAATTTGCAGACATCTCAGAACTCCAGTGAGCCAGGCATTGGCTCTTTTCCTCTGGGGCACTACAAAGCTTAGGTCTCTGTAGATCAATTAAGTCATTAGCACTCCATCTAAATGAAGGTTGATTTCCTTGAGGAGGCCGAGCCAGCTGGCCTGCCCCAAACAGCACAAAGGCCACCGGGGTACCAGAGTCAGAGCAAATGGCTCTAAGCCCCTGGGGTCAGAGAGCCTCCAGCCTGTAGCTGAGTTAATGCTGCCTGTTTTCCAGGCGACCTCAATCACTGCCCTGGGCAGATTGAAAGCCGATACTAGACTCAAGTGCTCTCTAGTCACATGAGAGTTTGTAAATATGATTCAAAAATCCAATTGCCCCCACCTGCTCCACTAATAGGTGGGGTTAGAGAGCTGCAAGGTGTGAGAGACTGGATGAGCAGGTGTGTTTTCATCTTGGGGAATGTTGCATTCTTACGAACCTCTCCCTTAGGTATCATAATGGAAGAGTCAGTTTTTAATTCAATTTGTTCCTTAAACTTTGGAATAGATGATAGCACAGTTGGAAAAGCAAAAAAGCAAAGGAAAAAAAAAGAAAGAAATGCTCCCTTCTATTTTTGTCCCTCGTCTGCTCAGGAAACCAACCAGTTACTGTTTTTGTGTGCTTCCAGAGGTTTCTCATACATATACAAGCGAGTATTTATTCTTATTGAGCCTCCTTTTAAACAAATAGTCACATACTATATATATCATTCTGCATCTTGCTTTTCTCATTTAACATATCTCAGCTGTCTTTTCATATTAGTACATCGAGAGCTTTCTCATCCTTTTTATAAACAGCTACATCCCGTTTCATTGCATAAACATATCATACGTTTTGGGGGGTTTCCCAGATGGTGCTTGCAGTAAAGAACCCGCCTGCCAATGCAGGAGACTTAAGAGACGCAGGTTCCATCCCTGGGTTGGGAAGATCTCCTGGAGGAGGGCATGGCACCCCACTCAGATGTGTTTAACCATCACTCTGGTGGCTCAGATGGTAAAGCGTCTGCCTGCAGTGCGGGAGACCCGGGTTCGATCCCTGGGTTGGGAAGATCCTCTGGAGAAGGAAATGGCAATCCACTCCAGTACTCTTGCCTGAAAAATTCCATGGACTGAGGAGCCTGGCGGGCTATAGTCCATGGGGTCGCAAAGAGTTGGACACGACTGAGCAACTTCACCTTCACCTTCTGCTGTTTGCTATTACAAACGATATTGTAATTAACCTTATATGAGCCTCATTTGCATGTGTATTTGAGTATATCTGTAGGATACATTCTCAAAAATAGAATTACTAGGTTAGGGGGAATATGCATTTTGTAACTTCAATAGATATTGCCACAGTGCCCTTGAAATTCAAAACCCACTCACAATGGAAGAAGTATTTCCCCACATCTTACCAACAGCTTGTCAAACTTGGAAATTTACCAATCTGGCATGCAGTACAGTTTTGATTTTCTTTTTGCTATAATGAGGTTGTACATCTTTTTATATGTTTAAGAGCTATTTGTAAAATTGTTTCTATGACTTGCCTATTGATATGTTTTGCCAGCTTTTGTTACTGGTTTGCTGGTTTTCTTTTCTAATTAATTTCTGCTAAAGAGACTAACTTTCTGTGTGATATGGGTTGCCAATCTCTTCCTTATGCAATTTTTTATTTGCTTTTTGATTTTGCTTGTAGTTTTGTTCCTGAGCTTTCAATTTTCATAAGGTGAAATTATCAAACTTTCCATTTATGGAATCTGTATTTGAGATCTTAGAAAAGTGGCTTTTCACATCCTGGGGTTTTAAAGTAATTCACCCATATTTTGTCTTGGCAACTAGTATATTTTTATTTCTTTATGTTAAAATTTTAGGAAATTCCCTGATGGTCCAGTGCTTAGGACTCCACGCTCTTACTGCCAAGGACTGTGGTTCAGTCCCTGGTGGGGGAACTAAGATCCCACAAGCTGTGTGGTACAACCAAAAGAAAGAAAAAATTACAGTATGTGGAATTTATCCTTTTATGAAGTGTGAAGTGTTAATCCATATTTATATATTTTTCTGGATGGTTACCCAGTTATCCCAATAACCTTATTTGTATAAGCCACGCTTTCCCATTTAAGCCACTTTTATGGTGCTCTGAGTTCCCAGATGTTTGAGAGTCTATTTTTAGACTTTTTTTCCTGCTACATTGATCGGTCTATATATGTACATTTTAAAATTGTTGAGCCTGAATAATTGATTTCAAAACGTAAGAGAGCTTGCTCTCCCTCATTGCTCTTCCTTTCAGAACTTTTCTGACTTTTCTCATTTTTTTTTTTTTTTTACTTTTTATAAATTTTAGAATCAGCTTCTCTAGCTAAAATATGTACATATATCATAAATAAAAATGTATGTTCTTATTGAGAAGATGATATTAATTTATAAATTAAAGAGACCAGTTACCTTTATGGCCTTTATGAATCTTTCTTTTCAAGACATGATATATGTCTTTTGTTTAGTTTAAATTTTATTTTATGCTTTATATAAATGCCACATTTTGTTGTTTGGTAATTTCTCCAAAACTTTTTGTCTTCATAACTATTTATAAATGTGCATCTACTAATGAATAAGCTGTTTGTGAATTTTATACTCTTCCACCTGATAGAATCTTATTGATAATAGTCATTGTTTTCATCATTTCTTCTGAGAAATCCCTGTATTTGGTCATATCATCTACAAATAATTTTATCACTCTCATTTTACTTTTTGTGTTTCTACTGCCTCTAATATCTTTGGCAAATAGCCCAGTACAACAACATCATAATGATACTGAGCGTTCCTTAGCTTTGTTCCTTACCTTAGTAGGAGTGATTCTGGTACTTCCTTAAAAATCATGAGGCTGCCTTTTGGTAATATACACATCCTTATAGTTATCTAACATTGAACCATCCAGTTTTTGATTTCTCAAATTAAGTCCCATTAGTTGTAAGTATTT
Organism: Oryx dammah; assembly: GCF_014754425.2. NCBI lineage: Eukaryota > Metazoa > Chordata > Mammalia > Artiodactyla > Bovidae > Oryx > Oryx dammah. Next base: position 12,196,793 of record NW_024070210.1, on the reverse strand, counting down.
TCTAAAATATGGGACTAGATTCTTCCTGCTAATACTTTTTTTTTTTTTTTTGTCTTTTCCTATGCCCTTGAGTAATTATTTAGTATTGGAATGCTCTGCTCTTTAAAAGGGTGGGATGATTTCTCTACGAAATTTTTGGGCCTTCTACTTTCTTTTTCTGAAAGGGGCACAAGTGGCACTCCTCTATATCATCTATGGAAATGGATGTGTTTTGATTTTGTAGCTTTTTAGAATTATTTTTAGGCAATTACATTTTTAAAAAAATATTCTCTTTCTTCCCATGTTTTCAAATGAATTTGCAGGGTTAACCACAAGTATTTTTTCTCACTCTCTGGAATAATTTCCTATTAATCATTTTTAAACTTTTATGTATCTGCAGTTTTCTTCCTCTTTTTCATGACATGAGGACCTAAAGTTTTACCTTCTTTTTTTTCAGAACATAGATTTTAGATATTGTGATTTTATTGGGTTGATAAAAAAATTTGGGTGTTACAGAAATACCCAAACAAACTTTTTGGTCAACAGAATATCACTTTTGTATTTTTTAAGTTAAAATATTTTTTTTGATCTTTATAAATCGATCCTTTATAGTTTTTCTTAAATATATCCTGTGAGCTTTTTGTAAGTTTAGTGTCAAATTTTGAATTGGTTTAATTTTATTATTTCCTCTTATTAATAAAAAATTTAAGGCCATAGATATTCTTCTGAGCACTGCTTTTACTGGTACCTTTTACCGGTATGTGTTGGTGATAGACAGGGAAGCCTGGCGTGCTACAGTCTGTGGGGTCGCAAAGAGTTGGACATGCCTGAGCGACTGAAGTAACCTGAGTATGATATGTGGTGCTTTTATATTGTTTTTCTAGGCAACTTGTAAGTTTGGTTCGTATTTCATTTGTCTCAAGAGTTAAGAGTTTCAAATTTTAAAAAGAATTCACTTATTTTCTTGATCTTGTTGCTAATATTTAGTTACTATACTATGATCAGAACATGTGGACTGTGCAATTTTTTCTTTTTTGGAAAGTAGAAATTGAATTTTTCTTTTTTGATCATACGTCATCACATTTATGATTGTCACATGGATTCTTGAAAAAAAAAGTATATTATTTATTTTAAAAGCATAAAGTTTGAAATGCATTACTTAATATGCCTCTTAATTAAGTTGCTTGTATCAGTTACATTTTTTACTACTGTGTCTGTCATTGAATAAGTGGGGTGGCAGATCTATTGCAGATCCATTGCTTAATATTTCTCCTGGTGAATCTTGACTTTTTTGTTCACTGAATGTTATGACTATGTCATTTGATTGACAAATGGTTGTGATTCTGATGTCCTCTTTGTGAATTGCATTTTTAGTGTTTTAAAATGCTTAACACAATTAATTTTTCTTCTTTAACCTGAATACTGCTTTCTCTGATTTTCAGATTTCTGTCACTGATTTCTTTTGCTTTACATTCTCCTGAAATCCCTTGATCTATCCTTTTTTATCTTTAATCCTTTAAAATTGGTTACTTTTTAAAGCAAGTCACTTGTTCACAGTATAGAGTTGATTCTGCTTTGTGATTTAATGTGAAAGTCTTTATCTTCTAATAGATAAATTAAGGAAGTTGACTACATCTAATAATGTGACAGGTATATTTGGTCCTTATCTCAAATTATTTCTCTTTTTCTCAAAGATTTGTTCGTTTGCTTGTTTTAAATGTGGTCTGACTTGTGTGTCTGTGTGCTACTTAAAGGTGTTTATATTTTCTCCCTGGTGGTCATGTTTACCAATATAGAATTATATAAAATGTTTAGTGTTCTACAGTTTTAAACCAGAGCTTCTCATCCATGTACCATATAGCTCAGGGCAGTTGGAAAGCCTCTGGCCATAAATAGTCTTATCTGCTTACCTCAGTTCCTGCAAATATATAATCTTCTCTTGGATTTCTTTTTTAATATTGGGAAATACCACTTTAGCAAATATGTATTAGGTCCTTACTATGAGCAGTGGATCATAATCTTTCTAAGTGTTTATTATGGAAAGAAATGTGCACATATTTCCATTAACTGAGCAGACACCTTTATATGTTATGTTTTGCCTCCTGGCCCTGATCCTGGGAAAGACGGAAGCAGGAGCAGAGGGGGTGACAGAGGATGAGATGGTTGGATAGCATCACAAGTCAATGGACATCAGTTTGAGCAAACTCCAGGAGATAATGAAGGATAGGGAAGGCTGGCATGCTGCAGTTCATGGGGTCGCAAAGAGTCAGACATGATTTTGTGACTGAACGACAAATCAGAGAATTTTTTCTACTTCCCATCTTTTCCCCCCACCTAACTATTTTAGTTATATTGTTTCTGCATTGTCAGGACATATCTCTCTTTCATTCTGATTCATCACATATCTCCATTAGATTAGATATAGTTCTTATTAAGGGACAGTAGTCTGTGTTCTGGAGAAGGCAATGGCACCCCACTCCAGTACTCTTGCCTGGAAAATCCCATGGATGGAGGAGCCTGGTAGGCTGCAGTTCATGGGGTCACTGAGAGTCGGATACGACTGAGTGACTTCACTTTCACTTTTCACTTTCATGCATTGGAGAAGGAAATGGCAACCAACTCCAGTGTTCTTGCCTGGAGAATCCCAGGGACGGGGGAGCCTGGTGGGCTGCCGTCTATGGGGTCACACAGAGTCGGACACAACTGAAGTGACTTAGCTTAGCTTAGCTTAGTCTGTGTTCACCTTCAGTCTCTTTGTCAATTTTTAAATTATGTATGTCTTGGTTAACTCAAGTTGTTCCTAGTAGTTTCCTCAAGCTTTCCACTGTTTTTGCTGCTAAATAGTATTTGTCCATTGACTTTATACTTGAGTATAATTTGGTTGGGTATAAAATGTTGTCTTACACTTTGTTTTTATTGTGAAGACCTGTCTGAAAATTGACGAGTAAAGTGCTGGTGAGTCCAGATAGCTTACCTTGAGGAGGCATTGTTTATGTTCAGTTCAGTCGCTCAGTCGTGTCTGACTCTTTGCAACCCCATGAATCGCAGCACGCCAGGCCTCCCTGTCCATCACCAACTCCCAGAGTTCACTCAGACTCACATCCATCTAGTCAGTGATGCCATCCAGCCATCTCATCCTCTGTCGTCCCCTTCTCCTCCTGCCCCCAGTCCCTCCAAGCATCAGAGTCTTTTCCAATGAGTCATCTCTTCCCATGAAGTGGCCAAAGTACTGGAGTTTCAGCTTCAGCATCATTCCTTCCAAAGAACACCCAGGACTGATCTCCTTCAGAATGGACTGGTTGGATCTCCTTGCAGTCCAAGGGACTCTCGAATCTTCCCCAACACCACCGTTCAAAAGCATCAATTCTTCAGCACTCAGCTTTCTTCACAGTCCAACTCTCACATCCGTACATGACCACAGGAAAAGCCATAGCCTTGACTAGATGGACCTTTGTTGGCAGAGTAATGTCTCTGCTTTTGAATGTGCTATCTAGGTTGGTCATAACTTTTCTTCCAAGGAGTAAGCGTCTTTTAATTTCATGGCTGTAGTCACCATCTGCAGTGGTTTTGGAGCCCCCCCAAAATAAAATCTGACACTGTTTCCACTGTTTCCCCATCTATTTCCCATGAAGTGATGGGACCAGATGCCATGATCTTCGTTTTCTGAATGTTGAGCTTTAAGCCAACTTTTTCACTCTCCTCTTTCACTTTCATCAAGAGGCTTTTTAGTTCCTCTTCACTTTCTGCCATAAGGGTGGTGTCATCTGCATATCTGAGGTTATTGATATTTCTCCCAGCAATCTTGATTCCAGCTTGTGCTTCTTACAGCCCAGCATTTCTCATGATGTACTCTGCATAGAAGTTAAATAAGCAGGGTGACAATATACAGCCTTGACGTACTCCTTTTCCTATTTGGAACCAGTCTGTTGTTCCATGTCCAGTTCTTTCCTGACCTGCATACAGGTTTCTCAAGAGGCAGGCAGGTCAGGTGGTCTGGTATTCCCATCTCTTTCAGAATTTTCCACAGTTTATTGTGATCCACACAGCCAAAGGCTTTGGCATAGTCAATAAAGCAGAAATGGATGTTTTTCTGGAACTCTCTTGCTTTTTCCATGATCCAGCAGATGTTGGCAATTTGATCTCTGGTTCCTCTGCCTTTTCTAAAACCAGCTTGAACATCAGGAAGTTCACGGTTCACGTATTGCTGAAGACTGGCTTGGAGAATTTTGAGCATTACTTTACTAGCGTGTGAGATGAGTGCAATTGTGCGGTAGTTTGAGCCTTCTTTGGCATTGCCTTTTTTTAGGATTGGAATGAAAACTGACCTTTTCCAGTCCTGTGGCCTCTGCTGAGTTTTCCAAACTTGCTGGCATATTGAGTGCAGCACTTTCACAGCATCATCTTTCAGGATTTGAAATAGTTCAACTGGAATGCCATCACCTCCACTAGCTTTGTTCGTAGTGATGCTTCCTAAGGCCCACTTGACTTCACATTCCAGGATGTCTTCACTCACTCTAGGTGAGATCACACCATCATGATTATCTGGGTCATGAAGATCTTTTTTGTACAATTCTTCTGTGTATTCTTGCCACCTCTTCTTAAGATCTTCTGCTTCTGTTTGGCCCATACCATTGCTGTCCTTTATCAAGCCCATCTTTGCATGAAATGTTCCCTTGGTATCTCTAATTTTCTTGAAGAGATCTCTAGTGTTTCCCATTCTGTTGTTTTCCTCTATTTCTTTGCATTGATCGCTGAAGAAGGCTTTCTCATCTTTTCTTGCTATTCTTTGGAACTCTGCATTCAGATGCTTTTATGTTTTCTTTTCTCCTTTGCTTTTCACTTCTCTTCTTTTCACAGCTATTTGTAAGGCCTCCCCAGACAGTCATTTTGCTTTTTTGCATTTTTTTTTCTTGGGGATGGTCTTGATCCTTGTCTCCTGTACAATGTCACGAACCTCAGTCCATAATTCATCAGGCACTCTATCTATCAGATATAGTCCCTTAAATCTATTTCTCACTTCCACTGTATAATCATAAGGGATTTGATTGAGGTCATACCTGAATGGTCAAGTGGTTTTCCCTACTTTCTTCAATTTCAGTCTGAATTTATCAATAAGGAGTTCATGATCAGACCAAAGTCAGCTCCTGATCTTGTTTGTGCTGACTGTATAGAGCTTCTCCATCTTTGGCTGCAAAGAATATAACCAGTCTGATTTCGGTGTTGACCATCTGGTGATGTCCATGTGTAGAGTCTTCTCTTGTGTTGTTGGAAGAGGGTGTTTGCTATGACCAGTGCATTTTCTTGGCAAAACTCTATTAGTCTTTGCCCTGCTTCATTCCGTTTATATTCAACCTTTTATAAATGGTTATTGGGGAAATATAGATAGAGGAAATGGTTCTAGGCAGAAGCACTGCAGGTGTAAAAGAGTATGGAGCTTCTATGGAATTGGCAATTGTTCAGCATAACTATAACGCAGAGGGAAAGAAAGATGTAAGTTGACAAGGGAGAATTAGGAGGAGATAGATCATCAAGGACTTGGTTTGCCAGGGGCATCAGGATTTCTTCCAGGGGTATGGAATAAAGCCATTGAATGCAGTGAATCAGGAGAGAAGCATGGCTAGAACTGTTCATTTTAAGGGAGGGATAAAGAGGAATCCATGAACTTTCCCTTCCAGGCAGCTTGTGAGTCCTACCCTGTGTTCTTATAGTGCAGACCCAGAAATTCCATCTTTCACAAATGCGTGCCAGTCATATTGATGGCCCCCCTCCTGACCCCTGCCAGCCTCACTTGCAGCCTGGTAACTTTACATATGAAAATAAATAGTCTATGTGATGATGATGGAATTTCTCTCATGCTAGGCCTATGATTCCAACTATCTTCCTAGAGCAGGAAATAGCAAGAATTAAGGACATCTTAGTCATCTTTTTTAAACATAAAAGGATAGTGGCTCTTCTAAAGAAGAAAAAATGCATTATAGTCCTTAGCTTTATATTCCTGTACCTCTGTAATCTGTAAACTCTCTTTCCTCCAAAAATGTCAAGAATCCAACCAATATTCACTATAGTTCTAAAACATTTTCTTCTCCTGGTGCTCCATGGGACTTTCTGCTATCTCACTAGTTTCTAGATTACTTCTTGGAGACCTGCAATACTTCACTCATGCTACAGCTGCCAGCATTTGCTGGTTTCAGCTAGAGCACATTTTTTTTTTTTTATCAAATGTTATTTTTAAATTACCATCTCAAGTCTTCAGTCAACTATATGCTAAATATATTGTCTTTATAGGCAAATTTTTACTGTATCATAGAAACAGTGCCTATCAGATGACCAAGTCTATTTTCGGTGCTTGCTTGCTTCCTTGCCTGGTTGCTTTCTTTCTTTTCTATCTGAATAGCGTTATTGGCTACTTCTAAAGTAAACTGGATTGTGGGATTTCCACTGGAGACTGGAGATAGGAAACAAAACCATGTTCACTGTGAGGACTTGCTGGATTCACATCTGTTAAACTCTGCAGTGAAGCGATGTGTTTTGCTGATCTCTTCCATTTTCTTAATGCAGTTTTCAGGTAGCCTCAGGTCTTAATCTTCTCAATATAGCTATTCTCAGTGAGTACAAAATATATTGCAGACTAATAGTGAGTAATTTCTTCATTCTTGTGTTGAGAGCTCTTACCTAAAGGAGCAAAGCTTTAATAGGGTCTCAGCTTGACTCTTGACATGTTTGCGCACACAATAGATAAGGCTCACTTTGTTTGGAAGATGTTAATTGATTTTGTCCACCATGCTGTCTAACAAGCCAATTCCCTGAAAATACAGTGATGGAAGAAAAAAACAGTCTGTTCTAATTACTGTATAAGCACAATCTCTCCCTTCCAGTTCTTTTAAAGGAAAAAAGGCTCTTAGTTCTTAAAACTTTGGGGAATTAACAACTGACACTACGCATGTACAGCCCTACTATCAGCTGGCATTTCGGGAATTTCCTTATTGTTGCCAAAATTTAAAGGTGGACACACAGAGAGAGATTATACGATCAATGGAATCCAGCATCCTAGGATTTGGTAAATTACTTTAACCTGACTTAGGTAATGAAGTGGAAAGGCAGAGTTGAGATTTAGGAGCTAAATAGGGACTTTGGGGAAAGTTTGCAAATCGCAAGAATCTATTGTAGACCCAAACCAGGTTAATAGCTGGATTACTCTGTCATTTCCCAGGCTCTGGAATCTCACTATTCTTTCTTTCATCTTTTTGTGACGTGGAGGACTCTTCCACCATATGGTGTTATTCTTTGAACTCAAGTGCTGCAGTCGCATCTGTGTTCCATCAAGTTTCAAGGGGGCTGGTTGTTTCGGGAGCTTCTCTTTTTCTCTGTCATTGCTGATACTGGGACTGGATAAAAACTGGCACCACTTGACTACATAGCTAAGTAACTGGTAATAAGAATGTGCTTGACAAAACTGTCTTGCAGATGAGAGTTCCTATCTCACCTGTGTTGCCTAAGGCCCTCAGCAAACAAAGGCCAAGATCTAAGAAGGATTAAAGAGCAGGATATTTCCAGTGGAATTTGGCAACAGACACCTTTTGTGTTTGCAAGGGAAGATGTAACTAAAGGGCAGGAGGTCAACCTCCTCTCAGTTGTCTTTTCCTCTAAATTTCTAAGTGAACCAGTAAAGCGTTAAGTCCTTTCCTCTAGCACCATGCAGCCTTGGTCTCCTGCAAACGCCTCTTAAACTAGTAACCAGAGGTCAGAGCAGAAAACTTTATGAGTTTGCCCTTGGACCTAGGAGGCAAATACCTTGAGGCATACAAGCTCCATTTTACACTTTCATCATACATTTCCCCAGTACCTAAAACAGTCTGGTCAATGAATATGTTAGTTGATAGCATAGGAATCAGAAGATCACATTTATAATTATAACCAACAAAAAATACTTCTGATGAGAATATTGTCAAAATAGGTTCTACTGTAAACAAGCCTTCTGGATATCACCTTGGGGTTTCTAAGAGTTTTTTTTTTTTTTTTTTTTTCCCCAAGAGATTTTAAAAGGCCATATAACAGATGTTTCCTTTCTTTATATTTGATTGAAATTGTTGGTACCAATTCTAGCTTAGCACTTAAAAAGAACCACTTCTTATTTCCTACCCACATGGAGGGCATCCAAATCTTCAACCCATGATTAGAGACTTGTAAGATGAGCATGTTATTAAATGAGCCTCACTTCATTCTCCCTGAAACTGAAACATTCCTGTCCCCGCCCCCGCCCCATAGCTGCAAACCTCTTAATGTGGGTGGCCATAAAATAAATGCGACCAGAGTCAGTTCAGAGTGAGGTATCTGCGTTCCATATCACTACAGGGCTCTTCCAGGTCAGCCTTTAAGTGCTCTGGCTGTGGTGTGTGATGCTGCTTTTCCTTTGGGCATTGTGCTCGATTTGTGAAGTGGGGGCGGGGGGAAGAGTGGTGTGGGCTGCTAGATTCCCATCATCGACACAAAATTGTGTTGCCTTAAATCACTCTCTTACGCACATTGTAAATGTTTTGAGTCAACACAATTCTGGAAAAAGGTACTGGGTTAATGGACGGAACATGGTGTATTATTATCATCTTTGGCAGGCTCACTAGGAGATTTCTACATGTCTGCTGAGCAGGTTGCTCAAACGGAAGTTCTAGATGATGCAAAATTAGAAAAGGAATTAAATTAAACATTCTCTGGATCGGAAAGGGGAAGAAGGTCTGGTTGCTGTGAGTGAGGAAATGATAACAAAGGAAATATTGAGGTGGCCAAAAAGTTTCATGAGTGTTTTGATTGCCTCTTATGGAAAAACCCAAATGAATTTGTCGGCCAGCCCAATAGTTTGCAGAAGTTTCTCTTGCCTAAGCTTGAGTCACACCTCTGAAGTTGAATTTATTAATACTCTTTCTCCATAGCAAAAAAAAACACTTTGCTGAAACAGAAAAGCAAAAAACATTATTAGTCCTATTGGTCCATAAGTTTCATTAATCCAGTTCATGATGAAGAAAACATTGGATTCATAACTGTACATTTTTGTCCTATTGTAACTGATCTCATCTAGTTTGCTCCTGATCATATATTCATTAGAAATATTGAAGGGAATAGCATTTTTAAAGGTGAATTTACTTATTCCTCCAAATTAACACTGCACACTTAATGTGCACGTACATAGATCCAGCTGTCCTAGGGTTTAGACTCTAATGAAGAGGAGAGATAATAAATAATGAAGTAAGTGTATGTAATAGTGTATAACACAGAATGCTGGGAAAGAGACAGCATGGTAGATACTTGAATTCTAAATGCAAGCACTCTATCTGCTAGCTATGCGAGGCACAAGATACAAAAGAAAATCCGACATGAGGAAAGTTTAATTCAAAATTAAGCCACAGTTTCAAACAGCAAAATTAAAACCTAGAAATACCACAAGGAAGTGCACAGTTAATTATTTAACAAGTAGTAGTAAGAATAACGACTTCAGGATTTGAGGGAATAAAGTGCTTCTGATTAAGAATGATGGTTAGAGAAGGCTTTCAGAGTCTCAAAAAGATGAAGAGATTGTGACCAGAATGTAGTCTTTCAAGTAGAAGGAACAGCATGGGGAAAACATCAAGGGCAAGAAGGCGCAAATATATTAAGCTGTTGTGAACTAGTCGGTAGGAAAAGCAAATGATACAATTATAAATGTAAGTTATAAGAAGACTTCAGTGCTTCTTTAGCCTATCATATTAAAAATAGTCCAAAATGATGGTAGGAGCAGTAACAGGAAAAGATAAAATTCATCGTTGACAATGATCTTGGAAAAGACTTACTTTCGTGTGCTTCTGCTGGAGTTCAAAATTGTTGCAGTTTCCTTGATAGGAAATTTGGAAAAACGTATCACAAGTTTTTAAACTATTTGTGGATTTAACCAAACAATGCCACTTTGGAATGTTTATACGAAGGAAATTATTCTGAAAGCAGACAAAAATTTAGTCACAGGGTGCTTATTATAGTTCCTCGTTAACATTCTTATTTGAAATTTGATGGGGACTTCCACGGTGCTCCAGTGACTAAGACTCCATGCTCCCAATGCAGGGGGTCTGGGTTCGATCCCTGGTCAGGGAACTAGATCCCACATGCCCAACTAAGACTGGGCATGCCACAACCAAAGATTCCGCATAGGTGACTAAGACCCGATGCAGCCAAATAAATAAATATTTAAAAAAAAAAGAATTGATCAGCATAGATCTCTTTCATGTTGGCTTGATAATGGCTGTTATTCTCATCATCTCCTTGTATTAGAGGTATAGAGTAGTGAGATTGAACTTTGTAATATGATAAATATACATCATGTAATACTTTATGGCAGAAAGTGAAGAGGAAGTGAAGAGCCTCTTGATGAAAGTGAAAGAGGAGAGTGGAAAAGTTGGCTTAAAGCTCAACATTCAGAAAACTAAGAGCATGACATCTGGTCCTATCACTTCATGACAAATAGATGGGGAAACAGTGGAAATAGTGGCTGACTTTATTTTTCTGGGCTCCAAAATCACTGTGAGTGGTGATTGTAGCCATGAAATTAAAAGACCCTTGCTCCTTGGAAGGAAAGTTATGACCAACCTAGACAGCATATTAAAAAGCAGAGACATTACTTTGCCAACAAAGGTCCCTCTAGTCAAGGCTATGGTTTTTCCAGTGGTCGTGTATGGATGTGAGAGTTGGACTATAAAGAAAGCTGAGCGCTGAAGAATTGATGCTTTTGAACTGTGGTGTTGGAGAAGACTCTTGAGAGTCCCTTGGACTGTAAGGAGATCCAGCCAGTCCATCCTAAAGGAGATCAGTCCTGTGTGTTCATTGGAAAGACTGATGCTGAAGCTGAAACCCCAATACTTTGGCCACCTCATGCGAAGAGCTGACTCATTTGAAAAGACCCTGATGCTGGGAAAGAATGAAGACAGGAGGAGAAGGGGACAACAGAGGATGAGATGGTTGGATGGTATCACCGACACAATACATGGGTTTGGGTGGACTCCGGGAGTTGGTGATGGACAGGGAGGCCTGGCGTGCTGTGGTTCATGGGGTCACAAAGAGTCGGACATGATTGAGCGACTGAACTGAACTGAACTTCAATATAATAATTTAGAAAATATTGCATAATATTGTAGGCTAACATTTAATTACATTGACACTTATTCATAAAAATACGGAGCAAAAAGTAAACTAATATATGAAAAATCCTATTTGGTAACACCTCTGTATGAGTATATCTGCACTGAAAAAATATTGGAAGGATTTATATGTTCCAATATGAACAGTCAGTGGTAGGATTACAGGTGATTTTGATTCCATATTATTTTGTAACATCTGTGCAATGAATATATAGTGCTTAAAACTTTTAATAAGTCTAGAAAAATGTTGTAGCAAACAAGAAAGCCAATGTATATTATAGATAGGTTTTCTTAAACATGATGTGCCTTTGTGTGGTGGAAAAAGTAGCAGAATTTTGCCTTCTTCAGCTTAACATTTGCATATGATAAGCTGTTTCATCAATAAGTGAGTGTGGTATAGTGGGGAAAAGAAGTGTGATTTGGTGTTACTGGACCTTGGTTTAAATGCCAGCTTTACCTCTCATTAATGACCACATCTTGAATAAGTTGTTTAATGTATAGGAGCCTCAGTTTTTTCTTCAGAAAGTTGGGAATGAGGGGGTATATGTTTAGTGGCTAGGACAGCTCCTGTATCAAAGAATTATCCCCCATAAGTGAAAAAGAATAAAATATGGCTGACTGAGTAGTTATCAAGTTGATGGACTATTAAAACACCTGTTTTAAATTTTCCAGTTTCTCAAGTAAAATTAAATGTGAAAGCTCAAAAAAAGAAAAAAGCCCTCTAAAAATATAAATTTGATTAAACTTCACTAGAAAAATGAGGTTCTCCCTCTGAAATGTTAATTGCTAAATATTTATAGGAAATTACATAAAGCAGAATTGAGGCCTAAAGAGGGAATTTTGACAAGAAGAGTGTGTGTGTGTGTGTGTGTGTGTGTGTGTGTGAGAAAGAGAAAGTTCATCCCTCTGATTCTTTAGTCAAATCAAATAAATTGAAGCTAATTTGCTATTTTGCAGAATCACACGAAGCAAAGTTGAAAACTGCCAACCTTTGCTGATTATCGTGGTTTGAACAAGCAGAACTTCAAGTAATTATTTGTGTGGTTTCAAATTACCTATATTCAATTCAGAGTGTTTCAATCCGCTTTGAAATTGTAGTTTCATAGTTGCGTTCAGGATGGTGGCAGGGTGAGGAAATACCTTGAAATACCTTAAAATACCTTGACTGTATCTTAAAATGTAGCTTCTTTAGAAGGTCCTTCAGTTAATTTCATTAGCATCTTTAACGGTAAGCAGAAATAGTTTCATATTCCAAAGCCCACAGGTATTTCCCTATAATCTTTTTGCCCAGAGAAGTTTAATCTAGTTAGTAGGAGGCTGGCATAGGAGAAACAGCAGCATTCACATGATCAAATTGAAAATGAGGGTTTAGATCAAAACAAACAAAACATAAATAAATAAAAGGAAACAGTTTTGAGTGAAAAATTAGATGAGATTATTTTATTTTATTTAAATTGCAATTAAAAACAAATTATATATTCTAGGATGTATGGGCTTCCCTGGTGGCTCAGTGATAAAGAATCCCCCTGCAATGAAGGAGACGTGGGTTTGATCCCTGGGTGGAGAAGATCCTCTGGAGAAGGAAATGGCAACCCAGTCCAGTAATTCTTGCCTGGGAAATTCTATGGACAGAGGACCCTGGTGGGCTATAGTCCACGGGGTTGCAAATGAGTCAGCCATGACTTAGTGACTATACGGCAACAACAGTGACTTGGATGCATAGGGGTGTGTGTGTGTGTGTGTGTGTGTGTGTGCATATGCGTGCATTCAGTCATGTGCTCCTTGTTTTTTTCTCTTTGTGACCATTGGACTGTAGTCTGCCAGGCTCCTCTGTCCTTGGGATTTTCCAGGCAAGGGTACCAGAGTGGGCTGCTGTTACCTACACCAAGGGATCTTCCTGACCCAGGGATCAACCTTGGTCTCTTCCATTTCTTGCATTGGCGGGCAGATTCTTTACCGCTGCACCACCTGGGGAAGCCCTGTACTTGTGTGTACTCGTGGGTAAGTTCATGTACAGGAATCCAGGAAAAGATGTGCCATCATTCTCTCCAAATGACTGCTGCAGAAAGACTGGGAGTGAAAGGTTCTTTCTATAAACCTTTTCTACGTGGAAATGCAGCTTCTGCTCTCCGCTTGTTTTTCTGTCTTCTCCATATTTAGACTTGAAGAAAAATAAGTGCATTTCTCCCTCCCTTCCATCCTTCCTTCTTTCTTTTTTTTTGAATAGACTATCAAAATTTTGGCTGTGTTCAAAAAAAAGAAATAAAGCAAGCAAATTAATATGTAGCCAAGAAGGGAAAATAAGATTGCCACATCTTCTTGTACAGTGTCAGCAGTTTTCTACCTTGAACAAAATACTTTTGTTCTAAAGAAGAGAAAATGGGACTTTGAGATGTAGCACTATTATCGAACCATCTGTTGTGCTCCTGTTTTCTTGGAATTGATGGGAAATATACAAGCAACATACACCAAAACTGGCCATCTGAAATGAGTGGCCCATACATTTGGCCGGTTTATCACACAGAAACATGAAGTATCGTCATTAAAGTTTCTATCTCTGGGTCTCATTTCCTCTTATCTCCCAGTAGAAATGTTGTACTGTCCTAACATTTGTAATTGAAAGCAAAGATAAGAATTCAACCCTCTAGTCCCATTTTTTGCAATTGTATTTCGATACATGGCTTAATTAGCTGTGCTCAGCCTCCTCCATCTTCTTTGAAGTGGTAAAGTCCCATTGCATCTGTTCAGCTAATTTTATGCTGTCAGCCTGATTTTTGAGTTTTGTAGAAACCAAGGGTATGAGTGCCCCTTGTGATCTCTAAATCCAGATTCTTGATTCACAGAAGTCAATGGAGAACATGGAGCGAGTTGTCTTGGACTTGAGCTTCAGTTAAAGCATTCGGTCATCTGTCACCAAATTCACCTTGCAAAATTAATTTGTCAGCATAAGGAAGGACGGAAAGGACATTGAGATATAGACATGTTAATAACAAAACAACGTTACATGTCTCAACACCTAGCTAGGGAAAGGGTGAGAAGGGGTTGTGAGATATTTTAAGAGTAATGCTAATTTTATAAAGCTGCTTATGGGAAAAAACAAATACTGATGAGATTGTGCAAGAAATGCTACACTGTGGTTTAACAAACACAATAAAGTCAGAGAAAAAGGTAGTATGAGTAAAAGATGAAGAAAATGATAGGGCTGTATATATCTAAGATGTGATCTTTAATATAATCAGTGAAACCCCCAAATATGTTTCACTCTAGCTGTGAAAAGTGTTCAGACCATGCTATCCAGTCTAATACCTTTTTTGACAATACTAGCTAGACATTCATCCTATTAATATAACATTTTGTACATTGTTGGTCCTGTTGAGTCTCTGTTGGCTTGAGATAGATCTCCTGAGCAAAAAGCAACAGAAGTTTCTAAGGTATCAGGCAGTAATACGTGATCTACAACTTAACAGTACTTTGATCAAAGGGGCAGAAATTGTGCTCATCAGTTATCCCCATGTTGGTCTGCATCCTCTGGCCTCCACTCTTGCAAGGTTTGAGGTAAATGGAGTTGGATCAGGGGCAAAGTGTGTAACTTCTAGGTGGTCATTTAGACTCATATCCGTCCTTCCTCCATTCCTTTCTTTCTCTGCCTCTTCTTGGCCGAACTTTAGGGGTCTCGTGTCCTAGAGAGTCTTGCATGAAGATGAAGGCAAGCCACCAACCCATATTAGCACTTGCATGAGCAGGAAGTAAACATGCAATACGCGTGCACGCACGTGTGTGTGTGTGTGTGTGTGTGTGTGTGTGTGTGAGTATGCATGTTAAGCTACAGATATTTAGTTTGTTCATATACCATAGATAGCCTATCCTGACTCTTGCAACAACATAGGATTCTTTTTTATTGATCCTGAGATTTAATCATGTAACTAGACCATTAATTTTAATATTTAGAAACTGCAAGTTACAAAAAGGGCTTCCCAGGTGGCTCAGTGGTGAAGAATCTGCCTATCAGTACAGGAGTCACAGGAGAGAGGGGTTTGATCCCTGGGTTGGGAAGATCCCTTGGAGAAGGGAATACTGCTCCATCCAGTATTTCTGCCTGGAAAAATCCCGTGGACAGAGGAGCCTGGCAGGCTACAGCTCATAGGGTTGCAAAGAGTCGGACATGACTGAGCGACTGATCACACCCGCAAGTTATAAGCCGGCTGTGCTAGTCTCAGAGGAAAATGAAAATTCTTGAAGTTCTTCTCTTTCTTGGGACCTGACCCTTCTTGAAACCTCTGAAACCAGGCTTCCCAGCCAGTACACATCAGCTTGTGACACCGTATGCTGCTGGGGCGTCAGGCCCCTCAGCCTACGGTGGATTGCAGGGCTAGGAGGCCAGATCATCTCGACAGAGCATCACCAGCCGTGAGCAGCCATGCCTGTTACTCCAGGATGCCCTGTGAGTATCATTTTCTGTGTGTAACATGATGTGAAAAAAGTAGAGACGTGCCGTGGGTCTGGCTATCCAGGTACACCCCTCTGATTACTCCTGTACTCCAGGTCTTCTTTTCTTAGTCTCCATTCTCACTTAGGTCCTCTGCCAAGCACATTATTTTCAAAAAAAATTAATAAGGAATTATTGTAACAATTGGCAATAAATATTGGTTGAAAAAATAAATAAACCTGCAGGCACTCCTGTATACCTCCAGAGGCCCTCTTTTGAGGTCCCTCATCTGTACATAGGGGAGAGAGTTTCCTGGCAAACATTAAAATCTTCCTAAGTAGAAACATCCCATTCTGTTCCTGAATTTTTGTCTTGAAAAGAGAAAACCTGAAACTAAAGCCACTGAAGCCTGGGGTGTCTCTCTGAGAGTCACCCAGTCTTTGTTTTCCCTTGGAAAGCAAGGTGATCAAACCAGTCAGTCTTAAAGGAACTCAACTCTGAATGCTCTTTGGAAGGACTGGTGCTGAAGTTCCAATCCTCTGGCCACCTGATATGAAGAGCTGACTCATTGGAAAAGACCCTGATGTTGGGAAAGATTGAAGGCAGAAGGAGAAGAGGGTGACAGAGGATGAGATGGTTGGATGGCATCACCAACTTGATGGACGTGAACTTGGGCAAACTCTGGGAGGCAGTGAGTGACAGGGAAGCCTGGCATGCTGCAGTCCATGGAGTTGTGAAGAGATGGACACAACATGGTGACCGAACAACAAAAACGATCTTTGTTTATCATAAGAAATTAGATTTTAATAGTCTCTTATATTTATCAAATGTTTATGTCATTCCTGAATCTTTATGTTTCACATATATTAGTTTACTTATTTCTCATAGAACATGAAACACTAATGAGCTAAATATTGTTTTCAATCCCTGTTTTACAGATTAAAACAAACAAACAAAACTGAGAAGCAGATAACTTACGAATCTTGCTCATGATTGCATAGCACTAC